>NC_137653.1:19980232-20580232 GCF_963422515.1 Blennius ocellaris
TGCCTGTGTGCCTCAGTGGTGTACGATCATGCTGTTGGTTTGTTGACTAACCATGTGCATTGCACTGAAAGAACTCCAACTGTAAAATGCACTTAATAAGTAAAGGTATTTCTACCTTTTACATGCAACACATCCTCAAATCCTCAATCGGACCCAACAGAATATGACATTTTGAAATGTCTCTGAAAGATATGAGCACAACTGATCAAGATGAAACTACCAGAAGTACCTTGGACTACCATATTGTACCACACTATTAGGAGGAATAAACCTGTTTGATATGTTTGGTTATATTGTACTTCGACTCAAAAAAGTATTGTTTGTTTCTGAGTATTCTGCATTGATTTTCGCCTCCACGTGGGAGCTGACCCAATCTTCTTAGATGACCATCATGTGCTTGATCCCTCCAGCAAACCTCACATGACTCCATTTGCACTCGTGTCACTCCTTTTAGACTAAAACATTTCTTTCCTCTTTCCTCCTGTCATGATTACTACCATGAGAACATGCCTTCAAGATACTGATTTAATTGATCTGCTTGCACAGTCAATAACCCTATCGTCCAGGTTAGAATGACTTCAGTGTGGTAGTTGGGATTAATGCGGTAGTGAGTAACAGATTACTGTGATGGGGTTTGTAGTAATGACTGAAATACCAAACTACTTTTATTTCACGTACACTATATAGAATTCAATTGCACAGTCACACTGACTGAAATGTCTGTGGGCTTGTTGATTTTGCCATAATTGCCAAGAGTCATAAAGCTGTATAGCTGTTTGTGTTCGACCAGCTCACTGCTACTTCACTGTACTGCTGTTAACTAGTGTACAACCACCATCATTAATCGTGAATTATACATGCACCTTCCGGCAACAAACATAGTTGGAGTGTAATGAAGATTCCACTTTCAAAAAGAAAAAAACAAAACAAAACAAAAAACATGCATTTATGCATTCTAAAATCTTAATTTCACACTCAGAAAGCACCTTCTTTGAACTCAGAGAGGCTAATCTGATATAATTCAACAGCATTTTTTTATTATTTATATTTTGTTTTCTAAGTATTTAATATTGAAACCCTCAGTCATAAACCAGCCCATTAATAAAGGTGAAAAAGCATCATTAGTCTGGTTTGAACTCATTTATTAACAACAGCAATTTTATGTTTGAAAAAGGGACCAACTGACTTTACAAGCATCATTTTATTTCTATTGACTTATGGATGATGTGATAGAGATGATGAAATCCTTCTTGGATTGGTTTTTGTTCTCATAAAAACACTCAACTGGGAAATAGGACTTTCCAACTTTCAACTTAATTTTTTGTTGTGCAGCAGTTACAACAAAACAAAACAAAACAAAACAAAACAAAACAAAACAAAACAAAACAAAACAAAACAAAACAAAACAAAACAAAACAAAACAAAACAAAACAAAACAAAACTGTGAAAACACAGTAAAACAAACACTAATACTACAAGAACATAAGACACTGGTCGCTTTCAGAGATCCTGCTTGTATGAACGTAGTTTGTGGATAATTGTTTTTTTCGCTTTTTCTTTTTTGTCATGAAATCCTGTTTTTCTCAAAAGTGAATTGAGCCAAATTAGCTGAATTTCTAGACCTGGGGTCCGTTTCACGAAGCAGGTTTAAGAAGCCATGGGCTTAACACCGAGCTCTGAATTGAGTTACACTGAGACAGAAAACGCGGAGTTTTCGGTTTCACGACGCCGGATTTTGATCAGTTTGATGAACTCGGAGTAGTTTCACCTGGAGTCAAGCACGTGCACCACGACTCTAAAAAGACCGCATCAATGGAGCCCCGATTCAACGAGTCACCATGACAACTGAGACGCGGAGGGCGGAGTTTTTGACGCCAGTGGAGCAAGAAGTATTGATCCGATCATATGGCGAATATGAACATATTAAAAAAAAAAAATGCAACAGCGCAGCGGCTGCTAAAGAGAGGGAGGAGGCGTGGAAGGAGATTGCTGCTCAAGTGAATGCGTAAGTTCAAACGTCTTTGTCATCGCAACATTATTGCAAGGGAATACCACTTGATGGTAGCTTATTAATTTATTTCTTTTAGGTGCAATTCCGCGGGGGAGAAGCGCCAATTTAATTGTTAATCAATACATTTCTTAACGTAATTTCGATCATGTGTGACATTGTACAGTAAATATCAAGTGGCCATTTGACTGTGCAGGTGTTTTATTCCCAACATAATGCTGTTTTCAAACACATAAATGTCTTCTCACCCATATCATGTGCTGTCAAATAATTAAGGCTAAACTAAGACAGCCTTTACTCAGCCAACAGAAAGAAGGCAGATGTCTGTAAAACGGGTGGTGGCCCAGCACCTCCACCTTTAATAGAGGCAGAGGAGCCCTAAGCCAGAATGTTGGGAGGCCAGTGGCTGAGGGAATCCCTGGAGGAGCTCCTCTTCAGAGCTCACCCCTCAAGATACCACTTCCTTCATAATATATAATATGCCGAGGCCTATATATCTCTTTAAGCCTCCTTTTGTTCATCTTTATTTCCCCATCATGTCTTTTTTTTTGTCACCCAACAGATTGTGATGGTGCTCTCTGCCTGCTGGACCCCCTCATGCCACAACAGACCTTGTAAGTAGGCAACACTCCAAAGATCTTGCAAAATGGTAGTTTAAATATACTGAAACATATTCATCTAGGATGAAGAGTACAGGAAACCCTGTCTGCTGCCTTTACAGAGGAGGATCCACAAAGGCCTATAGAGGTATGATAGTTCTCATCCCGTTTACATTTCTGAAACATTGTGGTGGAATAAAGAGTGATATTTTGTCTACACTGAAGTATTGACACATTATCATCCTTTTTAACAGGGCCTGGCTGGGCAGCAGCAGGAGGGTCCCTCAACATCCACTGCAGGGACTGACAGTGAGACAGATGTTCAGTAAACACCAGAGGTTCATTCTGTGGAATTCATGTCCAACTGTAATAATTGAATGTCCTCCTTATGTCTTCCCAGTTATCTGTAAAACAGATCTATAGACTCCACCTGCTCCAGAAGATGGAAAAAACTGGAGCACAAGTTAAGGGTGGGTGTACAGTCCCAGGTGAATTATGCTAACTACTAACTACATTAACTAAACTAGCGCTTGTATTTGTAGGAAATAAAAAAGACCAAATGAATTGTGCATCATGTCTTTATTTGGTGGTGGTGGTGGTGATCAGACCCCGAAGTGATGATGGCATATGGTGTCTCTGACAGCTCTGCCATTTGCGAGGAAACGCAGCACAACACACAATATCTGCTATGACGTCAGGGCAAGGCTCAGCTGGTGATGTTGCTAATGTACAGAGCGATTAAACTGTGGATGTACATAATGGTCTCGGCAGTAAAACGGTACCGCTCAAAAAGGAAGGTGTCTGCAAATGCCAGTACATCTATGCGAGGTCTGATGATGCGAATATTATCTGCGAATATTAAATTCTCGGCGAAGTAACGCTGCGCCTTCATCAATCGGATCATTATCAAAAGCACATTCCATATTGAGGGAATAAAGTTGACGTCTAATTTGCCTCGGGAATAAGGCACTGCAGAACTGTTTCGCCAAAACTCCCCCGCTGAATGAGCAAATGAAATCCCGTGCCCGTCTGAAAGGGGGCGGAGCCAGAGCAAAACTCCAGGTTCACTGACAAAAACCTGCTCCCGACCAGGTTAGTTCTAGAGCGTCTGTTGCCCCGGTAACTGACCGGGAGTTGACGTTACACCGCTTCGTGAAACAGGCTTGAGTTACCCCGCTTCCTCCGGTTTGAGTTACCTCCCTTTGTGAAACGGAAAATCCCGCATTTCCCTCAACTCGGTGTTCAATAACCTGGGGTAATCCTTAAACCTGCTTCGTGAAACGGACCCCTGAAATTCCACTTCATCAAAAATGCTCTTTACTCAACTATTATCCACAAGGAACTGCATCACATTTGTGTTCCCGTATGAGAAAAGATGTCTGTTCAGACACGGAAATACTAGAAATGCTGTGGGCTGATGTGTTTTTTTGTAATACAACCAAGTATGTATGCACAGAGAGAACAGCTCTTTAAAGTGTATTTCTTTGTCATCTATTGTTTTATTGCCGGAGAAGCACAAACACTGCAATTCTCCATGGTTGTTGGTGTTGATCTACTCGCACTTGTGCGGGAAGAACTATTGACTGCAACCTTGTAATTTGCATGTGCTCGTCCTGCATCTTTATCCCGAAGCAGAAAGTGAAGAATTTAGAAAATGTTGCACCGAAATGTAAACTATCTTTTAAAAGGGCTGTTTTGGTGAAAAATAATAGCGTTGTGTTTACTTGTAAACGTTCTTTGGTCACCATGGCCTCAGACACAGTGTGGTGAGAGCTGCAGGAAACACCGACGTTGCTATAAACACTATGCTCATTAATTAGAAGAATAGAAGGAACGTTTTGAAAGCATCATTCAAATCGACGTGATTGTGAATTTTATGTATATTTAATTCATGTCTGCTGATGTGTGCATGCACTCTTTTTTTGCATCAGTCATTGCACTTTTCATGTAAATTGGAATAAATTACCTGCTCTGTATTAATGCAGGGTTCAGGCTCAGACTAGTTTGAAAGACCAAGATCTATATGCAGCTTAATGAGTGTTCACAGGGCTGCGCAGCGGGGGGGGGGGGGGGGCAAAGATTGATAGCATTCATTGAGATAAAGGTAATCTTATTACATGGCCATTAATAAAACATCATTCATTAAGTGGAGTAATAAAGCTCACATCAGTATTGTTGACTTCAACTGACACCAAATCAATACAGTCGGGGGAATTCAGATTTCAGAGGACATACATTGTTAATTGTAACCTTTTTCTACAGAATATCATATATACCGCGGTGAATTAGTCTCTCCTCTCCACATTGTCTTGGAGGTAAAAAACTTCACAAGGTTGTGATTGAGATTGCAGCAGAAGCAGGGCAAGTCACTTCAGGTATTGTTGCACAGAGGACCTGTGCTCTCGGTTTTCTTTGTCTTTTATTTTAAGAACCGGAGCTTAGTTTGTCGGCGAAGCTTAAGAAGTGTATCTCTGCTCCGTCTCTTTGGGAAAACTCTCGGAGGTGATAATTTCCCGCTGCAGATGAAGTGTTAAATATAGCTTACCTAACTGTTCGAGAGTACGTGGGAGTGATGGAGGTTACCAGGAGTCAAGAGAGAACAGTTCAGAAAAACATCATGGGTGGATAAGAAGACAGATTAAGAGATTACCCATTTTACTGTGGAACACATTCGTTGTTTCTCTTTTTCGGAGGGGAAGATGAAAGAGAAAATATAGAATTTAGCTCAATCACTGAGATGCATTTGTGCTCGATGGAATTGAATTTCCAAGCAGCTGAAGGGAATTTAAATTGAAGGTAATTTTATGGTTGACATAGCAATTTTTGTGCTGCCAATGTCTGATGTGAAGGTGACAATGAGTCAGAGGCGGAAAAAAGGCTTGGAGGATCTCGCTGTGGGCCTTGTATGGATTTGTGCATGTACGTACATACACGCATGTTATTTACAAAAAAGAGAAGGGTTGGAGAAAAAAAAGAGGATCAGTGAAAGCATCCATAGCTAAGACAGGGTTGTGTTAATATCAGTAGTGTTGCGTCTGTGTCAAATAGGCCCTCGAATAAGGGAAACTTCAGATTACACTTAATCTTGCCGCAGTCAGCCTTCTTGTGTCTGGCTCATAGCAGATGCTGTGGCTCCATTGTCTGAACTGAATAGATGACATGATAGAGGCAAATGAATGAAAGCTACAGGAAGTGATGTCACCAGCGATAAGCAATAACAAGGACACCATCAGACACTGAGAGCTACATAATTTGTGTCTCCATCTTTAGAAATGACTTTCTTCCTTTTTTTTGTCCCTGCTCTCTTCCCATAGCGTCTCTTATCTCGCTGCAATAATTAAACCCACGAGGGAGTATTTTATGATGGACATATAAACCTATTTAAAATGGAATTAAAGATGTTATCGCATGGACTGAAATAATGAAATGCTTTGGGGAATTACAATCACTGGGCCGCTCGCTCCTGCTTTCTCCGCCTGAAATAAAAGGAAACAAGCTCGCCTTGCTGAAGATTACACAAACCATTTGACTCATTGCTCTCGGGATCTCAGTGTCTATAGCCAAAGTGATGAAAGATGGATCTCTGAAGGCAGCATTATTCGCTATCTATTTATGCATAAGAAAGGCAAACTCCATACTAAGATATCTCTTCTGGTTGTTGCTTAACGCTGCCAATGATCCTCAAAATTTCCCAGGTTGAGACATTATTACACAGAATTTTCTGAGGCTTATGACAGGAGGGATAATTATTTCAATTACTTACCTGCGACCTATTCATTAGTAGATGGATGAATCATCGCACGGAGCAACAGAAGAGCCGTTGAGCAAGTGCCAGGCAGTAAAAATGTCATTTTATCTCCAGACACCATTTTTTTTCTCCTCTTTTTAAAAGGTACATCTCTTATAATCAGACCTCTCCATCCAGGTCTATTACCACTACAGGGTCATGGTAACCCCTCATGAAACTTGGTAGGCTGTGTTCCACTACCCGTTTCCAACTCTAACGACACTGCAAGTTCTCCTGATACACAATAACGCAGAGCTAGGACACAGTAGAAAACAGTGCGCTATAGAGATAACGTGTATCTCATTACCAGGAGCACACTCAGCTTTCCTGCTCCTCCAGTCAGAGCTAAAAAAAAAAATTATAATAATAAGAGAGTCCCTTTATTGTTGCAATGAACTCGTCTAAACATTAAAGACTAATATCGGATTAGCTGTGCCTAATGAGTCCAGTTGACCTTCGGCTTTCCCATTTCACACAAGGTAGAAGTTGCAACTGAAGCAAGTTTTGAGTTTGCGACTGCAGACTTCATCAATGCATTTATTACACACAAGAATTGCTTTAAATACCAATTATGTGAGTTAGGAGGAAACAGCAGAGGTAAAAGTATCTACAAAGCCACTTGTAATTCTATTGTCTCCGCCGAGATGCAATCTGATATAAAGTAATCTGTCCACTTGGCTCTCCTGATGGTGTCTTATCCCTCGTGGAGGCAATTTGCACTGTCTCTGGGCCTCACATTTCCCCAACATTAACAGCACGATTAAAAACTCATTTCAGCTGTAATTCCACAGTTAAGCACCTTTTCCTTTTCCCAAGTTAGATTCTCATAATCCTTCCTGTGACGTATACCTTTGCTTTTCATAAGCCATTCCAACCTGCCTGCTGCGCCAAATGTTTTAATTAAAAGAAGATAAAAACGTGCTCGAGTAATAAGCTACCTCTCAGTAAAGTTGAGAGATGTTACTTTTTTGAAGTGGGAGAAAAAAAAAAAAAAAAAACCCTTCTCACTCCTCCGATTGGCCTTGGCAGTGTCCGGGGAGAGAGTTATGCGATCGAGCTAGACAAGCAGCTCACGCTCACATCAGCAGTGGAGGAGTTAACACCATTAGGGACATTAAATAAGGCGCTGCACTCTTGCACTCAAGGACTGAGTCATCAAATATTCATGGAAACCAGTCTGCACTGGTGCTCTTTTAAACACTTTCTCCGAGCAGATGCCTTCCCCTCTTTGCTCGGTCCATAATTTAGTTTGAGTCAGGGTGGCGCTCCTCGCCGAGGCCTCGTCGAGCACTGTTGACATTCTGGGTTTAAAAGCGGCAGGCGTGCTTTTGGGAGTGTGAAAGCTGTCGGGCCCTTGCCAGCAGCTCCAGCGCAAAGCCTCTGCAGACAGAGCTATCAATATCTTTGACTTCTTTCACCATCTGATATGTTGTTTATTGTCAAGTCTGGAGCACCTCTGCATCTCTCTCTTGTTCGTCTGCGCCTCAAGATTCATTTAACTCTCGGAGACAGTGTGAAGTGTATCGTATCATCGCAGGAGCCCGAGAGACTGTGACGGTGACCTTGGGAATGCACTGGATCTTATTTCTCAGTCCATGTCAAAGAAGGGCGGTGGGATGCGAGATTGTGGTGGTGGTGTAAACTGTTGAGAAGGGGGATGGGGTCAAGATTCAGCAGCGGTTGAATGGAGAATGGAGTTAGCGCTTCAAGAGTGTACTGCTGTTCCATTCTTCAGATGTCTTGGCGATATATTCTTTGGATGTAAGCTCTGTGAGCTGTAGTATTGATCCCCCCTATGGTCTATAGGTAACACATGTGCACTCCACGCAGCAATCATACATCACTGATGTGAAAGGAGGAACAACTACCATCTCTCACAACAGAGCAACCGGGTCATCTTTAGCCTGCAGTAAAGAAAATGAGCTCCTTTATGAGTGATGACAGTCACACTGTGCACACTGAGGTCCACAGAAGAAGGACTTTGCAAATCTATTTCTGAGATGTTTACGGGAAGCTGTGCAAGAGGTCAATCTGCGCCAGTAAAGAGTCCAAATCGCTGGGAAGAACACAGACTCTGGCTGTGAGGTTAGGTAGGTACTGTTAGAACTTTCATCAAAGTTCTGTTGAAGTCTCATATGCATCAATGCAGTCAAGAAAGGAAGTGTCTATTCCTGTAAAATCTTTTTTCCCCCCCCTCTTCCTCTTTGTTCCAGTTGAAAAATTACACTGAAAATGGTACTGTTTGAAATTATGGCAACCATTGCTCACAGTGTATTTTGATCGATTGAGCAGTGGCATTACAGTCACATTAACTTGAGGTCATGCAGCAATATTGAGCCACGGGAAGGGTTTACCAGCAGTGAGCTTCATGATCACAGGAATATGAATAAATATGCATTATTACAGACCTTTCCGATGGTGCCTATGGACGCGTAAACATTGGGAAAATGTCACTTTTTCTCATTCCTATATTGTGGATGATCCCTTGCCTCGTTGTAATGGACCTGAAGGAACACAGCTGAATGTATGTTGCACCATTTTTCCAGCTCAGGTCTGCATTTTAATTCGCCTGGAATGATTTCATCATGTCAGTTTTTGGAGATGAAAGTTTATTTATTCTAATGAAGACAGATTAGTGTCGGCTGTTAGATTTGATAATAGCAGAATACCCTCAATTAAGAAATGCCAACAAGCTTAAAGGATTAGAAAAACCACTTCATGTGAATGCATGAAGACATTTTAAACACTCCATTACCTTTACAACACATAGTTACTGTGAACATGCGGTTATTGCATTCGAGTGTTACAGCGGGGAAACAACTTGGAGGGTGAAATTACGAAAACAGCATGAAAACAGAACAACCGAGGAGAGAAAAAAAGTGCGGAAATAAATAAGAGGAGTCACTGCAGCGGAAAGGATAAAGCTTATCAGAGAACAGAGGATGGTGGATGTGGATGGTTTGTGTTTTCCTTTAAAAAAAACAAAAAACAAAAAAAAATCACTGCCTCACCCTAAATTGATTGCCAGAAACATTCAAAGGTATAAAACACAGGATGAAACATTCCTCTCTGTTATGTGGGACTACGGTTTGGTACTGTCACTTTAAGAGACCAGCGAAAGGCATTCTGGGATTCGCTGTTGGAGTAAACCACAAGAAAAGCTACCACTCATCTTGACTCATTTTTTTGATGTCTTATAAGCTGAGATAAAGACATTCTCTAAAGATTTCGTGGAGTTCATCCTCCAAGAAACAAAAGTAAACATGTTTCTCTCCTCACAAGCACAACCTTTAATAACAGAGTCAAACATCTATCAGGAATTCTGCTTGAAAAGCACATGACTTCTTGTTAACCTTCAAGCAGTGGAAATAAAACGCAGACATGATCCGAATCTCAATCTGGCTCTTGTTTCTCTTAATTTCCTGTGCTGTTAGATTGGCGGATGGAGAAACGAGAGAGATGCCATCATTCATTGCAAAGATAGAATCAGACGCAGCACAAATATTTGTCGGTGCATGAAGTATTGATGAATCTCAGTTACCCAGAGATAGCAGTGTCATGTTTGTCTCATGGCCTATTGATGTACCCGACCTGAGTGCAAATTGCTGTATTTATTCATAAAGGGACTGCGTGTGTTCTTTGATTAATAATTGATTACATGGCTGTAACAACAAAGACAGACTTGTAGATAATACAGATTATCTATATATGAGACAGGTACAATAAGGAGGGACACATACTGATCAGAATATGCATCCGTAAATTGATCAGTGTAATCACTGCTGAGTGGAGAGATTAATCTTTCACAGATAGGCCAGTCATGCAATTATTTATTTATTTTCTTCTTTTAAATTTTTTTTTTTTAAGCCTACCATTAGAAACAAAAGTTATTTGGCATTTCATGCACAATTTAGCCAGGTCCAAGTTTTGGATCAATAAAGGCAATGTTATGTAGCCCAATGATACGAACCTGTATTGTCTCGCAGCAGTTTGTTGTGAGACGAGACAGTTGTCCACTCATTTTTAAGCAGATCAGTGAAATCTGCATGGCTTCTGTTTTGGATCCAATTCTTTTTCACAGCCCACCAAATCATCAATCACATTGTAGAAATCGCAAATAAAACATTACATTGTAAACACAGCTTTCAGGGTGAGTTTGTAAAAATAAGCATGAAAAGTCCAACAGTTCTCAATGGTTTTTTTGGAACATTTTACTGTATTTTACATCATTTAAATTGGCTTTATATTGACATCGCACTACCTTTTGGTGCTAATTGTTAATGTTAAAAATATATCTTAATCAAAATATGCATTCAACAAAGAATCACTTTAGAGAAGAAATCTAAATGATTATATGTCATTATTTTACTCAAGATGAAATCAGGATGTATGTGGTCAGAAACCCTGTTGTGCAAGTTCGTGAAAAAAATAATACTTGATTATCAGTGCAGTGGATTTATTGTAATGCGTTTGTGAGTAAATGCATAACTGGATTTGCTCTAATTGTCTCTGTTAGCATTCTTTACCTTCACCTGAAGTTAGGCTGAAGTTAAAAGGTGGAGTACAGCTATTATGTCTGTCTTCTATCGTATCTATGAAGCTGAGACTTGGGTGTTGAGCATGATAAAACATTTTGAGCGAGTAATGAGAAGCTATCTGAGTTTGTGCCTTTGGTTGGAGACTGGATTGTCTATATATCTGTCCATATGGCTGTCATACTTTAAATATGTATACCGGCAATCACAAACCATCTTTGAAAATGCTTCTTGGCTCCCCGTTTATTATTGCTGAACATTACCACTTTATATATATATATATATATATATATATATATATATATATGTGTGTGTGTGCGTGTGTAGAAAGCCTTATAGTACAAATCATAATAATACGCTGCCTCAGAACATTCATCTCTGTGTCAGAGACATTTCTAAAGGTGGGTTCACATTCCTGTTTGGTCCAGACCGCAGTTCTCTTTGGGGAAAAACCATTTCGTTTGTGCGACGAGAACACGCCCACCAACTCTGAATCGGAAATAGTGCTTTACTCATGTTCAATTATCCAGTCACAATTACAGAGGGAGATAAATTCACACAGATCCACGATGCGTGATTTACAGAGTGACACTGAAAGGGACTGACTATAACGCCACACTGAGTCAAATTAAAATCCTGATTTCTATGAACACAGTGAAGTTACTCATCCAGCCATGAAGTTAGCACATGTGATTGTTACAGATATAGGCAACTGTGTTTCATTCAAAATCATGTTTAAAGATGAGAATTTACCACAGGTGGACTACGAACAAGGTGTAGAAATATTTCAGGGATGTTCAGAGTCATGATAAATAAAAATGTAAATGTCTGTTATTGAAACGTTGATTTTTAAAATATATTCACAAAAATGTTTTTCTTTGTAATCCTGGATTATTTTTGGACATTATTTTGAAAACTGCAAGTTTTATTGTTATTATAATTTATTTTTTTTAGTAGTGGTATTAGCACTGTTGTTGTTGTTGTTTTCCATTCTTTTCAACAATATCTGCAGGTTTGGAATTAGGAAAGTCTCCACCACAGATGAGTTCCTTTTATACGTCGATTTGTGCAAGAGCACAGAAAACGGTGGAAGATGTCCTAATGAAGGGCATTCTGTATCAAAAAAGAATTGTTTCTTTTTTTTAAATGAAAGATCCTTTACTTTTTAAATTTCAACTGAACAAATTAAATGAATCCATACTCTGAAGTATTTCTAAAGTATCTGCTGTATGCCTCCTTAAGTAAATAATATTTTTGATACTTCTCTTTACTAATCTCACTGACTCTGTTTATCCAAGATAATCTCAGGAATATTTTGTAAGATTTATTTTCAATTTCTCAAAATATTTCTGTGTACAGTACAGTATGTTGGTTAAACTTGGCAATAAATAAAATGTTCACTCACACATTGCTACAGCTTCAGGAGAAACTCTCCTCTTTACTCACAGAAACAGTCAGACTTCATTCTTGTTTGAAGTTCCTTATTTCAATATTGTGCGTTATTGGCACAAGAATAAATAAAGTCAGCCTCCATGCAGATGTCTGCTTTACAATTTAAGCTCTAGTTAATAATGTATTTATTAAGCACGTTTCTAATTTAGCATATAGGTATATGTTTCATGAGTTATCAATTGCCTTGTTTATTTTCCCTTCTTAAGAGTCACTGTTTCTCTAAGGAACTGCAATAACAGCTACATATTAATTTTTTCAGTTATTTCATAATAACAATGTATGCCTATCATTGTGAAAGACATTACTGTGAAGCCTTTTTCTCATTCTCTAATAGGACTAAATTAGTCAGATTTCACCAACTCAAACGCGCACAAACACACATTACGCTGTAACTCTGCCGCCTCAGTGAGATAATACTTTCTGCATTATAGGATTCAAGGCGGATTAATCTCACCACAAGGTTTCTGTTGGACTGCAGAGCCATGCATTTTCTGCAGAGACAGCGCTCTGCCCCATACCAATCACAGCTTGGTGCTCCACCTGAGAGACCCCCGCACCAGATTAACTGGATCTGTTTTTTTTTCTGTTCCACACAATTAAATGTATGCGCATGCGTGGGGTTAAATGAGATCACAAAAAGTAATTACCAGTATCCATCACTGCAGCTCAGCACGGCTGCAGCATGCATCACGTTTTCTTTTAAAGCACAGAAGCCTCGGGATTTTGTAAATGACGCACAGTTCTGTGGATGTGGCCGTATTTACATTTCTATTATGGTGAGCTGCGGGGTCGTCCCTTGTGAAAATTCAAATGACATGCTGTCTTACTGTACATATTCACTAATACCAAGAATCTGTATGGTGGATTGTCGGCTTTTCGTTGTATGCAATGAGGAGTCATTTAAAAACCTCCCACAATAGAATCCTACAGTCAATGATCACAAATCAAAGCAGCAGATGGGCTGAATCTAGTAGCTATTTAAAGTGACTCAAGCTTAACAAATACACAATAATTTCCATTATGCTCGGCAAGAACCTTTTCTTTTTCTTTTTAGTTCTTACCACAGGTGGATTCTTTGGTAACTTGTCGCTGTAATCTCTAAACCAAGTTAATGGAACACTGCTGATGTGATTTGAGCTGTTTTGGTAAGCTGAGAGTCCATCGCAGGGAATAAATTGATCTTTATGTGTAAAATTAGAAAGACACTTGGAAATCATAACTAGTTTTTATCAAAATTATCTTAGCAATTGCTGAAAAATTAAATGCTGCAATGAATACCAGTGAGAGACAGATAGTTACGATAATAAGCTACGACTTCAGGAGGCGCCGGCCCAGCCACACTCCACTCCTCATCAATGGCACAGCAGTGGAGAGAGTAAGCAGCACAAAGTTCCTGGGGTTGCAGATAACAGACACTCTGACTTGGTTCCGCTGCCTCCGTAGCAGAACCTCCAGGTTCTGTAGTAGCTTCTTCCCTCAGGCCATAAAACTTTTGAACACTATAAAATAATCCCATAATACATTTTTTTTTTTTTTTAATAATCCAATGTATTAATCTGTATTGGTTTTTTATATCTATTTATATCTGCATCGTAATTCTGTAAATTGCTTGATGCTGCTTTTTTTTTTTTTTTCGAAAGTTCTTTTTTTATCTGCACTGTAAAGTGCAAATTTGAAATGACACTAAAGAATGTCTAATGCTAAAGTGTAGAAACTCTAATGCTAATAATGTTTTCCCTTTTTTATTTGTCTCTTCGCCAATTCTGCTTTCATGGTAAAAATGAAATGCATCTTAACTTTTTGGATTTATATACTCATTCTAATCTTCTGTTGCTTTGGAAATCATTTGCATTGGTGCTCATTTTATAGCAAACATGTACAGAACCTTTTTTTTTTTTTGGCAAAGCACAACTGTGTTATAACTGACCTGCCCGCCCAGGAACATGAAGAAATGATGGACGGACAAACGCATGAATGGATGCACGGATGTTGGGATTATTTCTCGAGGGTCATAATGAGAACACTGTGTTCGACATCATGCCGCCGCAGTTCCAGCTCACACTAAATGATCACCTGTGTGTGAGGGGAAATGGCACCCATTAGCCAGCACACCTCTCGTTGTCATCGCTTCACCCTGACATTAATGATGGTCTGAGTCTACTTGAAACATTGACGGGGTGTAAGCAATGAGTATATATGAACCTTTTTCGATTTTTTCCCCTCAAAACAATGAAACTTTCACACACCGTCCACAAATAACAATCACATTGTCTGCAGTGTTAATTCAAACCTTCATTTAACACATCTATTTAGCATTCTATATGTGCTTAAAACATTGCTTCAAAGTAGCTGTAGGCAGACGGGACATTTTCAAGGATTTATAAAAGGCTCTGTGAGATGTTATATCTTGGCTCATCAGGAGCCAGTTTAAAATGGTAAAATAATCATTTTTCTTATTTCTTCCAACCCTGTTCACCCCTCCTCTTCCCTTCATGTCTGATCCTCTCCCAACACGCCTCCTAGAGACACCCCAAAGGCTAAGTTTGTATTTCTACAAACAAAGTATTTGAGATAACTTTCTGTCTGGAGGGATTTGATTCTTTGCTCCTAACCCTACGAGGACCACTACTCAGTCTTTGAAAACAGTTCAACGCTGCCTCTGGCTTTTGGGCAGCCATCCAAACTTATAAAAGGTAACCCTGATGGCATCATAGATTTATTTTTTATTGACTAACTGCTTTGGTTGAAAATCTTCAATATAAAGTCTGCTAAACACTCCAAAAAACTTGTGGTCGGGGGGAAAAAAAAAATCTAAATTTGAGAAGTATGGATGAGTTTATATGTATATAGTATATAGTATACAGTATATATGAGTTGCTTTGTGGGAATTGTAATGTTGAGTAATAAGTCTAAGCAAAAATTATTGTTCTTGTTTGTCAAGTTGATAATGGATGAGCACATCTCCCGCTGACTGATGATAATAGTAATAATTGTAATTATTATGACATTTTCAGCGACTTGCTCCAACAAGTCATTGCAATTATCAAATTTAGATTTGCTGCAGCCAGGATTTAAACCTTGATGTGTCACCAGGGGTAGAAACAACTTTATGTTTATACTACTATTCGTAAAGTACATAGTGAAATAGCATATAGTGAAATATATTGTACTATTCTAAATAAAGTTAGATACTAGATCACAAAAAAACAATACAGTGGTTGTTTATAAAAAAAAATAATGACGTAAGAAAGAAAGAAAGAAGTGTTCGTCCTGTGATGGGCTGTGATGATCTGTGTCCACCATTCACCCTGACTCCGCCCACTTTGTCTAAGATTGCCTCTTGTGCCCCATGACACTAAACTGGAAAATCTGTGTAGAGCATCGGAGTCAACAAAAATCTATGTGATCTCGTTCAGGCACTAAAAATGGGGCAAAATCTCATAATTTCAGCTGCAGTAGTTTCATATTACCAGGGTGGGTACGTATCGCGTGGTGGAGAAGATAAAGATCCTCCTCCGGTGGCTTGATCAAGCCGATGTCCCTCCTGCTGAACACCTGAAATCCCACCAACCACTGTGTCACACTGTGTGACCTGTCCTGGTGTCCTCACCATAATCATCCCTGTCCTCAGGCTTCAACCGAACCGACATCACAGGTCAATGACTGTGACGGGTCGCGGAACACCGTGTTACACCTGGTCCAGTACAAACAACATGACAGGACTGTCTGTGGCCACATTTCAAACCTGCCACTTTCAAGCTTTGGCATCGGGTCGGTTTGTGCGCAGGATGATTGTCCTTCAGCAACTAATTCATGTTGTGTCACTTTTGCAATACCTATAGTATTAGTACATACAGTATTGATTCATGTGAGACAACGGGAGTCTATTGTGTTTGCTGGGGATTCATGCAAAGTGTAAATATAAAGTGGATTCCAAATAAAATCTGTAGTTGTTATTAAGCTATGTCAGTGCCGGTGCCTTTTTACATCGACGTAATATTTCCCAAATTAGAAACATGCTTTTTCCTTTCCACAGTCGCTCTGCTTGCTCATCTGGATTTGTTGGGTTTCTCTCCATTGAAAATACCTAAAAAATGAGATTGTTGTATTTGGTGCTGTATACATTGAATACAGTGTATTCTAGTTCAGTAAACATAGCAGAATCATAAGCTTCTGTATTTTAAGCTCTTCAACATTATAGGTCAACATCGTGCTATGAAAAGGGCTTCTTCAAGAAAAATCAACAAGACAGGAAAGATGTGTGTATGACTCACCTCCTGAAAAAAACATTGAAGAGAGAGATTAATATACATTATTTCCCATGTTACAATACGTTTGAGGATTACGAAATAAATGTTTAAAAAACTCACTATATTAAATTGAAAGCTATAAAATAGGCTCTGGTGTGGAACCACGAGTGTAATGGTAAGTCTGCTCATACAATAAATGCAATTTATGCAATAAATGGTAACGTATTTAAAATAATAGGACTACAATTTAATTATAGCTTTAAAATAATTCATGTTAAGTTCACTACTCTAACTAACCTGTTGGGAAAATGTGTCTGCAGTATGAAGTCAAGCTGTGGCTGATCATTACAGTAATATTAATATCTGACATCATGGAAACTCTCCTTCTTCACCATAATGAACATTTACTATATTATTTATTATTGTATATTTTCGGCTCGGCATTAATTGCTCTGTCTTTTTCAATATTTTATTTAAAATATTTATGTTTTATTTCATGGCAGCTATAGGCTTTTTGCCTGTAATCTCCTGTTTTGTCTCATAAAGAATTGATGTGTAATTTTGCTGTCTATGTTCAAGGATGACCTGTGTCAGCACTCTCGGAACCCCTGTGCGACTTTAGGCGTCCTTCAATGCAGACTCAAAACAATTCCAGCCATTAAGAAGGCAACGCCTGTCGTTAGAGCGGTGCAAACTCATGGAGAGTCATGCAAAATGTGTACTGTGAGTTTATCTCATCTTACAAGAATAATGTAATGAAATTGTCTTAAACTTTTTCAAATCGCTCTCAGTCTGATTCCTGTGTATTCTGTCTCCTTGAGGTTTTTTTTTTTTTTTAACCAGGTAATTCTCCTGACATTTTCCGATTAAGTTTAACAGCCAACTGCTGTAGCCTTTAGTTTCTGTTTTGGGTTTCTTGAATATACAGGTTTGTTCGAGCTGTCCGGGCCGATCTGTTGACTCAGACCGTGTCAGTGTGTGCAGTTTCAGCATTTATTTACATATCGCATCTTCTCCTTCTCCTATCCAGCTGCCTCGCAGTGCAGTGAAAAGCTGTTTTCCCTCAAGCCACAATATTGAATGAAGGCCTAATTTTTTAAGATGCATACGAAAGGACACTGAAGAGTTCAATGAACATGAAGTATGATTAAGAAGAGTTGACATTTTATCAGTTGTTTTGTCAAGGCGCTAGATTTGTAATTCTTCGTTCGTCTTGATTAGTTTTTTTTGTTTTTTGGTCCTTATCTTCCTTATGCTTCTCCTAATGTGTCTTCTGTGTCTCATTCAGTTGGTGAGGCACAAGAATCCCAGGGAAGCTAAAATAGGAGTAATGAGTCACGGCGGCAAGCCAGAAATAAACAGAGCATTAAGACATTAAGAAGTTCTCTGCACACGTGTGTATGTGGTTTTATTACAAAAATAACTAACTGTCTGTCTAACTGTCGGCATGCTGACTACTGCTTTTTTAGTCTTCCTGCCATTTCCAAAATGGACAATGTTTTCAAAACCTTGCAGTGCAAACATGAAATATTTCTGAAACTAAAAGGTGTATTCATTCAAAAAGTTGTCATGTAATTAAATACAAACACAAGGAGGCGGGGCTTGACAAGACACACCAGGCCACACTCATGGGTAAACAGGGCAGGAGAGGCCACAAGATATAAAAAGACACTGAACAAAGGCACAGAGATTAAAAAGTAGGCATCAGGAAACACGAGGAAATAAACATGAAAACAGGCCACAAAGCCAACAGCAGATCTGTGATAGTTTCTCTCTACACATCCAACAGGCAAGTAAACCATTATCGTTGGTAGTGAAAGCAAATAAGTCTGTCCTTGATCTTCAATCGAGACTTTTCTATATTTGAATTTAATCATGGTTGGCTGGAAGCTCAAAATGTATCACCTGATGCAAAAGACAGCGTGCAGGTCACAGAGTGGGATGTAACACTAACTACTGAACCTCTTTCAAATCATTCGGCATGAATTTATATGAGCATGTGCACAGCATGTCTTTACTTTGAGGGCGCTCTCTCCTTTTGTGTTTTATGGCCATGATTTATTGAAACATGACTGATGTTGAGCAAACATCTCTGCAGTGAAAGTTTTACAGTATCTTTAAAAGGTTTCCTGTGACTTCATGTCTGACACACGCACAGTTAATACACAGTAATGGTTTGCTGGGACCAATCAGGGGCAATACCCACTCAGGTTATATCAGGGCAAGTTATGCATTTCATTTGTAAAGCCGCAATTACACAGATTGGAACTGTAACATATAAAAAAAGACATGGGGACTCTTTGTCATCCTTGTACAATTGTATGATGAACACTTTTGGTGAACACACCCAGGCCAACATGCCAATATGATACAGCCAAGAGTTATGATCTTTATTGCTTAACATGTCAAACAAAAAGTGATTACAAGATATTAACTAAATTGCATTTCATGGATCAGGCGTTTTCAAAGTGTGGGAGGATGAGCAGACATGAAACTTGAATTGTCAGACACTTAAATCCTGTTTAGCCTAGTGGGACCTCCAAAATCACACACACGTCTTTAAGGGCAGTGGAGAAGTTCAGTCTGCATCGGGACCAGTCAAAGGAAGGCAACATTTTAAATAATCATCATTGCCCCCTTTTTCCATTCTTAAATATCATGAATTGCAAATTAGCAAAATCTTCCAAAGAGAAACATAAAAGATGTTCGACTGTAAGTAACATTAACACCAGCCTGTAGACACAGCACCTGTGATGGATTAGCGGCATTAAAAAAACATTTGCCTTCTTTTATGGGACCTGTCTGCTGCTCTCTTCAGGTCGGTGCTTTATCTCAGCGGTTTTGTGGCTGCGTCTTTGAGTTGTCATTAGTTCATACATTGCTACATTTCAGATTACAGTAAAACTTGTGTCAGCTGAACATAATGAGGGAATCAGACATCGAATGAGTCAAATCAATGGAAACAAAAGTGACACAAGTATCAGCTACTTCTGATTTTCAAGGAAACACTACTTCTTAGAGTAGGTACTGTATCTTCTAACTAATAATGAGTCCTTTTCAATAGTGTGCTCAACACTGTCAAGAGGTGATGACTAAGCAATCACTCTTGTTTTCTAAAGTGTTGTAGTAATTAAATGTATTGTAACTAAAATGTAAATAAAGCATTAATAATAAGACTATTTGTTACTTAACATTTAGCTGTTAAAGACTTGAATTGCTATTGTGTGCAAGCAGTTGAAATAACTGCTGAGACAGGACTTGGGAAGTGTCTGACAACTGCAAAATAAATACGGTAGCTAATCTAAAAAAAAAAAAAAGCCCCCTGGCTGAGAAGTCAAGCAAAAAAACACTCAATGCAAGTTTTCTCTGTGTTTCAGGAGTTATGTGATGAATAAAGAAAACATGTACATAAATGCTTCTGCTGATTGTTGCTGGGCACAGACAGATGCAGTTCTGTTCACGTATCCTGACAAAGGATGGGCTCAATCAAACGCAAGAGGATCTGACTGTTGATATACAGTGTGAGAATAACATGAGCTGATTGGAGCGGTAAATCATTGAAGGTAGATGAGAGCAAATTCAAATTTCATACGTTGGGAGAAACCTCAATCTCTAACTCATGCCTAAAATGACAAGAAAGTTGAGCTCATACAAGGAGGAAAGACTGGCTTGTCTGTTTCTCCTCTACATCAGACAAAAGTCATGCAACATGGGAGGAAAGAAGACCAGCAAACAGAATTTTTAAAAAGGGAACCAGGGTTGAGGAATAGAAACTTCTCAGCTTCATCTCCAGGATGTCCTTTGGGAGAAAAGCCAATGATTTTTGGGTCTGATGACTGACACTGTGGACAGAAAAAGAAAAAAAATGCACCACAACCTCAAAACACTTCTGTCAGCTATCAGGTTCATTTGAGTGCATTTTTAGCTACTGGACAACAGAGAGGCTTTTATGCAACACAAACCAACTACGCAGGTACTTATACAGTACGTGATATCATAACACAATAGGGAAAAAATTGCCCACTGTATGCTACCCCATCCGCATGCGTTTCAAGCTGGCATGGCCACACAGGAATGAGAGCGAAATTAAAGATGAAAAAAAAAGAACAGAATGAAAAAAGTGAAGCCTCCAGACTCCCTGTGTGGAGCACGGCGCTGCCCGTGGAATAACAAATGGTCTGAGGACGACAGTATGTGCAAGGAGATGGCTGTTTAATATGAGAAAAATGTCTGTGGAGAATGTGACCCACTGACTTTTATAATAGAGCTGCGAAGTCTTCTGCGGAGCTCTGAGAGTTAGCGCGTTAAACCACAACTGCTGAGGTCAACCTATTGAAATGCAATATTGAGTTTGTATATAACCTTACTTGGGAGAGGCTAATGCTGGTTCAGGTTCAACGTGATAATGAACCCACCAGTCACACAGTCACCACAGATATTATCTGTTGAGTAATTGCCATTCAGAGGTCTGGTTTGTGGTGAGGAATGATGAACTGGACACATCTTTACCACAGGGCCTAAACTGCATAAAAAAAATTCCCCACATGGTAATAAAGTATTTATACTTAATTCAGGGGTGTCTAAACTCTTTATCATTGAGGGTTGAAATACAACCCCCCCCCCCAAAAAACAACAACAAAAAAAACCAAAACAACAACAACACACGTACAGCTTGATATTTTAATCTTGTTTGAAAAAAGGTTGATGTGGGCTGCATATAATCACATCTCTTTAGTTTCAGTTTTGAAAGGTGATTTATTGTCAGCCTCTGCTAACAGTTTAAAGCAACACAGTGTAATGTCCAGTGTTTTCAAAACATTGCATTTTCAGTGGCTCTGAGAACCGTTGTTGTGAAAAATGCAATGAAGAGTTTTCGATTTTCACTTAAAATCATCATGAAATTGGTGCCTAATTTTGTCCATCTTCATACTTAACAAGTAACCCGCTTTTGAAAATGATTAAACCAAGTTATTAAACCAAGTGCCCATCCTTCATAGTTTTTTTTTTCTTAGGCAGTAATGAATCTTTGCACTGTGTCTGTCAAGCCTCCAAGTACTCAAAATGAATGTCAAAATCCTGAATTAATCAACACTCTTTTGTCCCCTGAGCTGGAGTGACTGTTGACAACTCTATGACTGATGATATAAGTTGATGTTTCAAAGGCCAACAACCGAAACCTTTCTGTCAAACACACTTTAGTTCAGATGTCACAAACAGCCCAATTTCATCTTCAGTGCTCCAGACCGGTAAAATAGTGCCATAATAACCAATAATTTAAACCGATATCTAAACCCGTGTCTCAATGTGTTGTTTCCACTACTCATGTATTAAAAAAGGATGTTTTACAATTTGCTTGGTGGTTTATTGAGCTGGATTGAAGGCTCTTGCAGGTCAATCTTGTGTTTGACACCCGTGGTGTAATTTAAATTAAGTAAGTTAATCTTAGATTTTTGAGAATATTCAAAACAATATGACTAACCCTAACCCAATATGCACATTTCAAAACTGGAATAACAAATCTTGAAACCTTTTGATCAAACCGAAAGTGCACACAGAAATGCTTGTTAAGGTCCAAGTCAACATTGTCACCAAGTCGAAAGCTGTAAATAATTGAAACAATGTGACTAGTTTCATGTGGTTTAGTATACTGGTGAAACATCACCTGTTCACTTTGATTGTATTTCATGATTTTCATTTGCCAACTTTTAGTTTTTACCATAAAAATTTTATAGTTTTTGTTTAGATGTATTCTTAAAACCAGAAAAAAAAAATAGAAATACCAAAAACAACTTTGAAAATAAAGTGGCAATGCAAAAATCTTCCCTTCAAAAAAAAAAATCAGTTTTCCCACCATGATAAATGATAATTGAGTGACTTTGCTTTAACATTTTAACATTCAGTTGAACTAATTATGTGTTTTGTCTTGAAATTATTTAAAGAATTGGAGTTAAAGACTTTTCAACTTTTAAATGAAACCCGGCATCTTTAAGAGTTGGTCTGCTTTAAACAAGTCCAGGTGCATTTCAAAGATAGAGTTTCCATTTTGTGTTTCGTGGGAGAGGGCGTTAAAGGTTTAATCAATCAACCAAAGTGTTGAGTTATGATATCTAATCAAACACATGATATAAACAAAGCACCGTTCACAAAGGAAAAAGGAAAGTTCTCTCTCACTGATAATGATCCACAGCAATTTAGAAGGACAGGAAGTTTCTCTTGCAGGAAGTGAATAATTATTCTTTGAGCACAGAGACTGATCCTCCCGTAGGACAAGTGCCCTCCTGGAAGACAAATGTGTGTGCATAACGCCGGGAAACATTAGCAGAGGGGTTTGTTGCACACACACACAAAAAAAAATCCCTGGTCTTTATTTAACATGAAGCTGCAAAGCTGAACAAAAATAATATCTGGATCAGAATCAGAATCAAAATCATTTTATTAATGCCTGTGGGAAATTTGGATCTGCGTCAGCGGACATCTCTGTGCTCTGTCTCGAGATTTATTGGCATTAGTGGTAATGGCGTAGGGTTACGAAACGACAAGAAATAATGCAATCCTTCCTCAAAATAAAAGAAATAAAAAAAAGGTTAGTGACCCAATATTACCCCAATTCCGCTTTCACATTGTCAGTTCTAGATAAAGAATATAGCCCTCTCGCCCATAAAGCAAAATTCCGCCATGAACAGCGAGGGCCTTAAATTGTGTGCAGTGAACCGTCGTTTCTGCAGAGAGTCCGAAGAGATAACTCTATGCGAGCTAACAATGTCCTCAACCGGCTGGCCATCGGTTGCTGGGCGCTCCTCGTGCAGGTGAAGCTGGAGTGGTGGTGAGCAGCTGTCAGAGAAGCCTGTAATTGGAGCCCATTGCACCATTAGTCCTGCCCATTAGGCCTGTTATGATCGCTGTCTGTCTCCGCTACACTTCTACAGTCATTGTCTCCATTTGACCCAGGGCACTCCCTCTTATGAGAACAGGGCTGATATTTAATGACTTGTCACGTGTCCACCTGTGACTCTATGGGCTGACGATTCAGCCCCCCCCCCCCCCTCCCTTCGCTGTCTGATCTGTAATGGCCTCCATCCATATGGGGAATTGCAGTGTTCACCCAGGGCAAAATAGAAAAGAAAAGAAATGGGAGAAAAAAATTCTTGATTGTGTTCTGCTGTTTCAACACATGCGATACCAAGTGAAAATATGAGTGCCACATAAACGGCAAGGTAATAGAAACTGTTGGCAGTGAGACCGAGGGACAGTTGATTGTGCGGTGGACATAAAATCATCAACTGTCAGAGCAAATAACATTCATAAGATGCCACAATTTCTTTCAACTGCTGTGCAACTTTCCTTGTTTTCAACTTTTCTGCCGAGAAGGAAATCAATCTCAGCCATCTCAAACTTCAAGAACGTCCAATCAAGTGTCATTGAGAGATAATCCTGGATGTGCTCAGTTTTGTACTGTTGTACGATTATTCAATTCCACCCTGAAATCTTAAAAAAAAAAAAAAAAAAAAATCTCAAGCATGACACTTGTGAATTGAATCTAATTGGAACTAAATCCGGCTTGTGGTGGTGTGTCAATAGTATCTTCATTCAGTCGATTGCGTGTTGAATTTGTCCCTTCCATTGCAAGCAAAGTTTGATGAAGCGAGGTGTGCACCAAATCTCTGTGTGCAGCACAGCTTCTGCCGTAACACTGGGGTCATTTTGGCAAACACAAGCTGCACCGGGGCAGAGAGGGAGCTCAGCTCACCGTTTATGGCTGCAGCTGAAATAGAAAATTTTTATGCAGGCTTTCAATACCATTGGGAGGGAATGCAGTTACTTTCTACTTGAGAAAAATGGAGTCAGATTGGTGGTTATTGTGGCAGAATGCACACATGGTCCCTGGAAACTATTCATTTTTTTGTGTGTGGTCGGAATGCAGATCATTATGTTCACTTTACTTCAGGATATAGGAACAAGGGTGTATTTGTACATGTTAACGCTAGATATTTGAGGATGAGATGGTGTATTTGTTTTAATTTTCTATATTGACTGGATGTGGCTGACAGAACTATTTTGATCCTCTGACATTTTTATTCCAAGCTGGGAACTGTTTCACTGCATGTACTAAATATATGCATTGCTTTCAATTTAATAACAACTTTTTGTATTGTATGTTATGTAACATAATTAGAAACATAAGCAAAATTGTGATTTCTCTTACTGTCGACTTGCTGGAATTTATTTTTTGCTATAGACGAAGTTTAAATTTGGATATGATTATAATCTCATTGAGTTTGAAATAAAGCAATCTTATGTTGATGATTCCCGTCAGTCTAAAATAGAAAGCAAAACACAGCTCTCTTTTTGTCATTTACTTTATACACTATTTACTACACTGTTTTTGGTTACATGTCCTCTGGGGTCTTTTTCAACTTCGCCCTGCAGCTGTCCCTCAGGCTCCTCCATCCCAACATTATTTAGGTCATCACGCAAGTTCTCAAGCTACTTGATGTTTTGGACTTCCAGATTTACTCAATATATTGCACATTTAAGATGACATTGATTCTCACTTTGATGCAGTTTATCCTGTTTTATGGTGTTGCTGGTGGTGGACACACAAAGCCCCAGGCTCTTTCGCTGAGGCACAGCTCTCGTGCTTATTAATGGTTCTTTCATTCTGTATCTCCATGTCGTCTGTATCCACTTTAACTGTCTGGTTACGAGAATTAAATATAAACCTTTCCAGCCAATCAGAGGAGATAATTTATGATGTCTTGGAGAAGAGCTAAATTGGAAAGTGCCAAACACGACTGTGACATTCTTGTGTTGTTGTGACTGGAAAAGTTCAACATAGTCAATACAGTCATTGACAGTGATGAGCTACAATACACTCACTATGTGACCACAAGGTCATGAGGTCATTCCTTATCAGTGCTTCACAAATAGTGTCATGATTTTGGGTAATTTATATATCTGTCGCACCAATATTGGCTGCATATGACTGCCATGATTGCCTGGCCGGAGCTTTGGTGCGACGTGATGCAAGGCGATGATTGAAGCTGCTCCAAGCCCCGTTGTCTGTCCTCGCATCGCGTCCGTGATCTCTGCCCCAACACCTGGGGCATCCAGTGGCGCGACACCGGCGCCGACTGCCAGAGTGGCTCCACCATAGCTCTCTCGGAACCAACACAGGAGTTGCAGCTGCAGCTCTGTGGCAGCAAAAAAATAAAGCTTAACTGGTTGTTTTAACCAGTGCAAAGTAGAGTATGTAAACAACAACAACAACAACAGAGGATTCATAAGATCCAGATCTGCCGCCCCGGCTGAGACTACTGTTGCAACGTCCCATATCTGCTCTGAACCCGGCCCACATTTTAACTGAACTTTCTGCGGAGGAAACGAATATTTTGCTCTGGTTACGCTTTGCATTACTGCGCCGTACCGCTCAGTTCCATCCCTGCACTTGTTATGCGGTGGAAAAGGGGCTTAAGTTGCAGTCTGAAAATTCAGCTTGTAAACGTCCCTATTGGTCTTCACCTTCAGCAGCGTTTTAGGGAGCAGGCCCTTCAACAGCATGTTTTTCTGCTTTACAGTTGCATAAACTAGCACTTTCTGGGAAATAAAAGTAATGAAACATGAATCATATTCACTTGGAGAACGTTTCTTTGATATCGCTCGGTGAATTCCACTGCCCACACATGCTCATTTTTCAAACTTGCTTCACAATACTTCGAGGCAGTCTTATCAATTTCAAGGTCCCTCCAACACAAGAGAGTTCATTTTCCAAGTATGTATGTATATATATATATATATATATATATATATATATATATATATATATATATATATATATATATATATATATATATATATATATATATATATATATATATATATCCTCCTAGGACCTGGCGTCCACATATGTGGACAGCACATTTTCAGTTGTCTACACCACAATACTAAATTTTGTGCTACAAAGTCCTGGTGTCCACTTCTGTGGACATCACTCTGCCACTTGGTGGTGGAATAAGAGTATAACACATTACAGGTTAGATTCAAGATGGTTGACAACACACCTTGAAATTCAGCCGGCCACTCCCGATGCAAAAGTTGACCGGGTAAAAAATGTAAAGAAATTTCATGGCTGATTCTTGTTCAGATGTATTTATAAGTGTTCAATGTTCGCTTCTGAAGTGAAATTAGACAAAAGTTTGCAACTATAACAACTCACCATGCTGTTAAACTTGATGTACACGTATGTGGACAGGAGGACTTAGTTCTGATAGTTTTGTTGAACATGTCCACAAAGTGGACAAAGGGATTGAGTTTTTAAATTGTATTTTGGGATGATTTTGGTAGAAATAAATAGTTTACTACAGTACAAGCAGATATGGTATGTTTTATTAATACATTTACATAGATTTTTATTAGATTTCTGTCATGATTTGTTTTTTTGAGAGTTCTATTCTTCATCACAACTACTGGAGTTGCTGGGGTTAATTGGTGGAGTCAAGTCAGAAGTGGAAGATTTGTTAGACATCGATGATTCCGTGGAGGATGCTGATTATCAGCCCCCATGACAGGAGCCAGGCAGCAGTGAGGAGGACAGTTGTGGGTGTGAGGACCCCAATCCTCATCCTATCAGAGGATGTAAACGTCTCCGTTCGGAATATCAAGGATATCGTTTGGATCGTGACAATGACAAATCAGGCACTCCCAGGCGTCGCTCTTGGGCACAGCAGGATGAGCATGATGTCTCAAGCAATGTCTCAGAAGAGACAACGCCAGGACCAAGCCATCAAGCACAGTCCAAGAAAGGACGTGGGCTGTGATGGGGGGCTTCTCCGCTAACACCAAATCAAGCTCAGTTTGAGCATGAAGAGGACACTGTGGATGATAGAGAAGGCTGGACCCACTGGACCACATGGAGCAGTACATTGATAAAGATTTGATAAATGATTGCTGATTGCTCCAATGCTGTATCACTGGCCAGAAGTTGAGACTCAATCAACACGTCAACTAATGAAATCTCAAATTTTTTTTGGTGCTTCTATTTTGATGTCTTGTGTCCAGTATCCTGCATTCAGGATGTATTGGTCCAGCACTTTGAGAATTCCTGCCATCACAGAAAAGTTCACACATGACAGATTTTTCAGACTGAGGAAATCACTAAATGTGGTCACTGATGATGATGTTCCAGACGTTCTGAAAGGGTGTGATAAATTCTGGAAAGTGAGGCCTTTTCTGAACCGCATTCTGAAAGGTTGCAGGTCCCAGGCTCCCCCAGAATGTGTTTCTATTGATGAGCAGATGATTCCATTCACAGGAGCTTGTCCATGGTGACAATATCTGCCAATGATGGGACAAGAAACTGAAAAGATATGTAACCATCTCGTGACCAAGTATTATACATGAATACAACTCCAAGATGGGTGGAGTTGACCTTGTCGATAGAATGATGAGTGACGATAGCATGAATGGCCATACAAAGAAATGGACACTGTGGATAGGCCAATGCTCTTTACTGATCTGGCTTTAGCCAGCAGCTGGTTACTGTACCGTGAAGACCTCAGTGTATTTGGTACTTCAAAGAAGAACGTCATGCAGTTCTTAAAATTTCAGATGGAAGTGGCCATAACCTTCTAGGGTCACAGCATGACAATGACAACTCTGACTTTTGTTTTCATTGTCATTTTATTTTTGCACTGAGCAAAAATGAGAAGTTATTTATTTTGGGGATTTTGCGCTGAGAAAAAGCACACGATCATTGTTTATATTTTTGTTTTTGCACTTAGAAAAATGGACAATAGTTTCCTACTTTGGTTTTGCACTCAGGAAACAATGTTGCCATGTTCAGGTACCAAATATAGAGTTTTGTACATCATTACTCAATTGTGACTTTATTGTGTTTTATTGTAATATAAAACGAATGTCCACATATGTGGACATCATTTTTCTCAGAAACTACATCATGTAATAAGATAATTCTCTGTTGTAACACTCATCAGGTCCCAATAAGCCCAAATAGCAAAGAGAAATTAAAATTGAATGCCATTTAAGAGTCCGGGTCCTAGGAGGATATATATATATATATATATAAAGAAATCAGTCAATCTTTTCCTATGAAGGTTTAATGGATGAATCTGGGGAAGGGCATTCAAACACACTCACCCGACACTTGAACTCACTCCAAATCAGATTATTAATTTCACTAAAATATCTGACTTCACTTCAGATATGACAATGTGTCTGAAGTGTAGGAGGTTTGACAGTCTGTGTCGACCATGGAGTGCCTTGAACTGAGGTTTGCTAAATCTTAAGGACTCAAGCAATAGTTGTTGTGCCAGCAAGTATCCTATACAAACCCAGAGAGAATCAACACACACAAGGCCATCAAGATGCCCAGAGACACGTCCACTTAATGTGTGAGGGGTCTCAATAGCATGGTCAGCTATGACATGTCCAGATTGATGTCTCAGAATAGCTGCTGTCTTGTCTGTTCCTGTGAACATTTACAGCTTTGACAATATGCCTCAATTGTCACCTGAGGCACCAATTAACCACTCCTCACTCCAAGTACACACACAGCTTCACACCTGCCACGTCCTCTCTCTCCCTGTCCCCCTCTCTCTCTCTCTCTCTCTCTCTCTCTCTCTCTCTCTCTCTCTCTCTCTCTCTCTCTCTCTCTCTCTCTCATTCACACACACGCAGGCCACAGGCAGTTCATCAGTATTATTATTCATGAGAGACGAGGGTCTGGAGGAGCACTTGGTCGGACCTCTTCTGGACCATTGTCCTGGCAGGCACTCCTTGTTTCTTTCCCCAGATGACCTCTTTATCACCATGGTGAGATTGCCATTAAGAAAATAATTGCACCCAGATCCCAGATGGCACATTAGGATCACTGGCAAGCCCACTGGTTGTGGAACAGACCCCCTGGAAGGCTTGAGTCATTCTGGATGAGCTGGATCTTTGTTTACAATAGTTCTCCAAGTAGTCCTAAAATGACGCTCTGCCAGATGAAGGCTTTTGTTGTTAAAAATAGTTCTAATCCCATGTCATCTCTCAAGTTTTAGTTTTTTCTTTTTGTTCCATCACTGCTTGTGGTTCTCATTCTGTTCTTAAAAGTAAATGTAAAGTGTTTTAAATGCTCCATCTCTCAATAAAATGACAGTTGTGTGAATCCTGATGGGAGCCGACAGCAATGGTACTGTCTATAAATAAACAAAACAAAACAATCAGTAGGAATAAGTGGAAGAAAATAATAAACAGGCGAAGGGCCAATTGAAAGATAACAGACGGCACCATTGTCAAATCATTTCAAACAGAAGCAACTGTGTCATGAGGAATCATGTTTTATTTCCAGCTATTTACAGAAAAAATAAATCCCACAAAAATATTGTGCACAGATGCACTGATGAATATTTCAATGAGTAAGGATCAGATAACTGTGAATATTAAATAATTTGAATATAGAATTGAATCCAAAAGAATGAAAATCGTACTCTGCGGGTCTTCAGCTAGTTTTGAATCATTGTATATCATTGTATTCCAACACACACACACACACACACACACACACACACACACACACACACACACACACACACACACACACACACACACACACACACACACAGATGCACTTCTCTTATTGAGGTAACTTCAGGGTTCTGGGTCTTCCGTGCCATGACTCTGGTTTACTTCTTACCAGGGCAAATCGCCAGGATCACTTGTGCTGACCTGCTAATCTGCACTGGAGCAGGTTATGGTCTAGATAAGAGATCTACGAATATAACAGCACCACCTCCTGACCAATCGGATCCCTTGAAGAACAATCTGCCCATTCTTAGTAGATCCTGATTGGTGCATGAATGTGGAAGGAAATTGCTTACATGGAGGGGGCGGAGCTTAAAAAAACCTAATTGAAAAATAGAAACAAAAGGAAGAGCACTGAGGAAGCTCTACCTGAAATTGCTGACTGTTATGAAGTGAAATTGTGTCAAAGTGCTGTAATATACTTAGTTTCAACTTCCTTTGTGTTGACAGTAGTTGCATTAGCCAACAGCTGAGTTGTTTAAGACATATTTTCAAATCTTTCTGAATTCAAACAGGATGTATAAAGATGTGATTATGAGTTGGAGACAAAAGAATCAAAGAGTGAGTCAGTTGAAAAAGTAAAACTTCAGATTCACAATGAACAATCGGTGGAAGCAGCTGAATGATTGCTGGTAAGAGAACTGAAACTGCTTTATTTCCTGGAATGAAAACAGCCTAGACTAAATCACTGCTGCCTCCTCCTCTTTCACAGATCTCACAGCTGAGGGTTCGCTGACGTCTGGCTCCAGAGTACAGCAGAACTGGTGCTGACCAGCGTTTTAAGGCAGAGGAAACTAGAGGAGGGCTTAGCTGCTGAGCAAGAAGTGACACTCTTCAAACACTCATTGAGAGAAGAAAATGGCTCAGAGAGGAGCTCAGCTGGATTCAGAAAAGTTGTCTTGTTCTATTTGTCAGGATCTCCTAAAGTACCTGGTGACAGTTCCCTGTGGACACAGCGACTGCAGCAATTGTATTTAAAGCCACTGGGATGGAGATGACAACACCAGAATCTACAGCTGCCCTCAGTGCAAGAAGAAGTACATGCAGAGGTCTGACCTGGAGATAAACATCATATTAGCAGAGTTAGTGGAGGATCTGAAGGACACTGGATTCCAAGCTGCTGTGGTTGATCTCTGCCATGCTGGACCTGAAGATGGAGCATGTGCTGTTTGCACTGCGAGGAAGCTTTGAGCCGCCAAGACCTGCCTGGTCTGTTTGGCTTCTTACTGTGAGGAACACCTCCAACCTCACTATGAATCTCCTGCTTTTAACAAGCACAAGCTGGTGGAGCCCTCCAAGAAGCTCCATGAGAACATCTGCTCTCGTTGCAGTGAGGTGATGAAGAGTTTCTGTCGCACTGATCAGCAGTGTATCTGTTACCTCTGCATGATGGGTGAACACAGAGGCCACCAAACAATCTGATCTGCTGCAGAAGGATCAAGAAGCAGAAGGAGGTGGACGTGAGTCGACTGGACATCCAGCAGAGAATCCAGGAGTGAGAGAAAGAGGTGGAGCTTTCTTCAGCAGCAGATGGACGCCATCAATGTCTCTGCTGATGAAGCAGTGGAGCACAGCGAGGAGCGCTTCACCCACTCTCATCCAGAAACGAAGCTGTGAAGTGAAGCAGTAGCTCAGATCCCAGCAGCAAACTTCAGTAAGTGGAGTCAGAGAGCTCCAGGAGAAGCTGGAGGATGAGATTGCTGAGATGAAGAGGAAAGATGTCCAACTGGAGCAGCTGGCACAGACCGAGGACCACAACAAGTTTCTCCACAGCTCCCCCTCGGTGACAGCTCTCAGTGAGCCCACACACTCCTCCAGCAGCCAGACTGCTCCTCTCAGATACTTTGAGGATGTGGCAGCAGCTCTGTCAGAGAGTAGAGAGAAACAAAAGGACATCCTGAGAGAGACAGGGACAAACATATCACTGAAATCCACTAAAGAGGAGCTTTTACTGCCACGACCACAGCCAAAGACCAGAGCCCACTTCTTACAATATTCACAGCAGAGCACTTTGGCTCCAAACACTGCAAACACCTGGTGTTGTCTGACTGGAACAGAAAAGTAGCTTTAACATGGAGAGTGGAGTGGAGAGGAGTTGAGGTTTAGGTAGGAGTCACATACAAGAACATAAGCAGATCAGGGAGATACAGTGAATGTGAATTTGGATTAAATGACAAACATTGGGCTTTATATTGTTACCCTTATAGTATTTTTTTATTTTTAATTTTGGCATAACAACACAGATACTCTCATCTCAGGTCCTTGGTCCTCCAGAGGTGGAGTGTACCTGGATCACAAAGCAGGTATTCTGTCTTTCAACCGTGACTCTCCTCCACACAGTCCAGACCACCTTCACTGAGCTGCTCCACCCTGGCTTTTGGCTTTATGGTTCTACGGGAGACACTCTGCAAAGCTCCTCAAACCTCAGGAGAGTACTTCCATCATTGGCATGTGTAGTTTTCTAAAGGAGCCTCCCCAGTTTGTGAGACTTTCATGAGGACTGTGACTGGAAGATTTGAAACCAACAGACGGTTGGTCGTCTTCCCAGAGACTTTCTACGTGGAGGAAAGGATGTGAGACAAGTTTCAAGAGGTGGAAACAAGATTAGTAAGTGGAGGAAAAACATGGGAGTTGCAACAACTTCCCCCCTCATCTTTAATGCTGCTTCCACCTTTTCAAACAAAATTTTCTTATTCATGTACCGTAGGACCCTGCATATTTTCAAGATTTGATGGATTTTAACTGGGAAGATTTGATAAATCTTTCTCATTTCTGAGGAAAGTTATTTTTTTTTGACAGTGAATTCTTGTCGTTGTTTCCATTGCCACTGTTGTCACCATTGCATCACTGTTGTTTTAGCAAACAATCATTAATAATAATAGTAATAATAATGATAAAAATAAAAAAATAAAAAGTTAAAATCGAAAGTTGATTACATCTGGTTTTTGCGTGTGTATGTGTATGTATATGTGTGTATTGTGTGTATATGTGTGTATATGTGTGTATATGTGTGTAAATGTATGTATATGTGTGTATATGTGTATGTGTATGTATGTGTATATGTAATTGTTGTTTTTTGTTGTTGCTGTTTTTTACATCGGTTAGGCCATCTAGTTTGTACGTTTTTCTTCAAGAATGGGGTTGGAGTTTATAAGATTTTTTTTCTTCATCCAACTCCTGTTCTTCTTTTCATGGAATGTATTGTTTGTTTGTTTTTTGTTGGATTGTTGCTTTATTTTAGGTTGCATTACCTTGAAAAAAGAATAAATAAAATGAAATGAAATGAATGAAATTCATTGTTTTGTTTTGGGTTTTTTTGGATCTTCATCAAAGATGTTCATAACTGTGGATTAACGTTTCCAAAAAAGTTGGTGAGCTCCAAACATTTCTTCTGTTGGTATTCTTTTTTTGAACCACTGATCTCTTTTTGTGTTAGTTTGTTTGCTTGTTTGGTCTTCCCCATCATCGTGTAGTTACAGGAAGGGTGGGAGAAGCATTCCCTCGGTTTATGAGTTCAAGTGCATGCTCCTGGTAGGACCTCCCAAGGCTGACGGGTCTGGAATGAAGGCCCAGCCCAACTCAATCATGAATAGCAAACACACACACAAAAAAGCATGTAGCTGTAGTGCTACATTATGTAATAATGATGCAATATGTAATAAAGTTATAAATGTTCAACCCATTCAGTAATAATGCCGCATTTTGTAATAATCTGCGACATTTTTGTAATAAAATTCTAGAACATTTTCTGTAATAAACTTTGCTGCATTTTGTAATAACTTGTAGCATATCACAACTGTCATCAAATGCTCTCTGTGGCATTTCCAATCAGGTTTCATGTCTTCAAGAAAAAAAGAATGGCTGGTGGAAATACTGATTGACCCACTGACAGGTGATCTAGGAAGTTAAACCTGATTTAGAGCCTTGCATTCTATCATCGCTATCTTGACAGGATATGAGCAGGATCTTAATTTTTTCCCCTCATTAATAAACATAGAACCATGTATATGGATCAAGGGCAACATTTGTTATATAATGTACTGAATTATTACATTTTCTTAAAATGCAGTGCTATTACATGATGAGTTGAATATTTATGACATTATTACATATTACACCATTATTTCATAATGCAGTGCTACACACCCGCAGTTGGTAATAACTGTTACAACAAAACAGGTGACAAGTATGTGATGAACTTCTTTCTGTCTCTCAAGTAAGAATCACTGATTTATTCGAGTTTTCAAAGACATACATTTATTTTTATGCTTGCACCCAGAAATCGAGTTTAACTTATGTGCTTTCTTTTTTTTTTTACAAATACAACTATACAATTGGATACTCTTTAGATTTTTTCTGAGAGTACCACTTTTGCTGTGTTAATGGAGACCATCCTGCATGTTGTGTGGCCTCACACAGTTCTCACAAAGTACAGAAAAGTGAGAAAGATGAGCAGTCAGTGAGCACAGACCTGCTGCTGTCATGATGTTCTGCAAACATCCAGACACCTGTGCAGGTGCAGAGAGCCTGTGGAGCAACAAAGGGAGAAACGGTTCCAACCAGAGGGAACTGGAGCTTCGCTAAGAGCTGGAATGTCAAGATTCGATTAATAATGCAATCAAACTGATTTTTAATATTAACTCACACAGACCAGGATCAGGAGTGAGCGCCTCCATTTGACTTCATTTATATAAGGCTCGTCTCCGAGCTGCTTCCACTTCAATATGGAGCTGAAACACTTGTGACCTCGCTTCTTCTATCTCTGCTTTGTTTGCCTTCATTTCTCAAAGCAAAAACAGAGAGCTTCTTTACTTTGACTCTTCTCAATGTCCTCCACTTGCACTTGCACTTTGCACTACTGCTTCATCTCTGTTTCTTCTTTGTATCACCCCCCCTCCCCCCCTTTCCTTCTCTGTCTCTCTGTCTTTTTAGGACAGATATTACATGTGCAAATAAATAAAAGTGATGAAATGTTTGGGAGGAATAAATGTGGTCACATTTCAATGATGAGGTCTGACTTCATGTTGTGCAGTGAAAACTCATCAGTGAAGATGTGATGTTTAACTTCAGAAAAACTTAAATGAAACAAAGCTTTAACCTTGTGGATTAAAGGGTGAATGCTGATTTTGACAAGAACAGACCTGACCTGATGGAATATATGCTAACAATCAGTGATGATTGATGAGAACTTTCTTTCTTCTGGAGTACTTTTTTATTTATTTTTTTTGCAGTCATTTTCTTCAAAGAAAGTTTAATGTCTTATTACGTAATTTGTTGCATGTTCAAAAATAGATGTTCTAATTGGATCTGGTAATTATCTATCTGTGAATAATCATACAATTTCACATCGTCTCTTGAACATTTGGAAAGATGATGACTGTTTGAGTTCACTGAATATTAATAAAAAGTTATTTTCAATAAAGGATATTTCTAGATGTTTTTTTTCAAACGTTGAAGGTGCTGAGAAGATCTACAAATATTTAATTTGCAACTAATAAAAAAGAAATTAGTTGTGAGAAATTGAACAATCTGCTTAGTAATAAAGGTGCTGATTTGAAAGCCTTTTCCAGTCAGTAAATGGTTAAATCTTCACAGGAGAGAGATGCCCCCACATCCCCAAATGTTTATTACCTATGGAATCATATGTCCAGCCTCCTTTTCTTGGATGAGGAAAAATCTGCCTCTGAGTCTGACTTCATCTCTGCTTCATTCCTCCTCCTCTTCCTCAGGCAGTCATCAGTAGTTGGAGGAGTATTTGTCTTGACAGTGCTGCTGTCTTCGGAAAAGATATTGACGTATGGGTTGTAAACAGTGCTGATGAATCATCTCACTTCACCTGGTAGATTTATAGCACTTTTGTGAAATAATTTCCATCTAATGGATCAAATCAAGCTTGACATTTGTGGACACCAAGAAATGTGATTTTGTGGAGCTGTCAGTGATGACCCAATGTCCCTGAAACTTCACTCTTAAGTCACCTCGACATTTAGCGAACTAATTTGTCTCGTATTAATTAGAAATCCTACACTGAAAATAAAAATAATTTATTATTATGCAAACAAATATCTACTTTAACTCAACTTCTGGATGTTTCTTCCGTAAACTGCCCTCATTTGGACCAAATCCCACAAACAAGCAGTCAGACGTGGATTCTTTCATGATAATTACTTTTTTTTAAAATTAGGATTTCCTCGACTCAGTTGAATAATCAATATTTCTGAAGTCATTGCAGTTCAATTGTGATCTCAATATTGACCAACATTATCACCTTGTATGTGGAGTCTGGCAGTAGGGCCTCATAATCCCTCAGTGAGATTATTCTCTAATTTAAATCAAACAAAATGGTTCAACAAAAGAAATTGAACAGATTTGTCAAGATACTCTGATGGGCTCACAGTGTTTTTAACCTCTTCTGGTGATATTGTGACCTGCAAACATTAAACCGTGAAACTGTTTCGATAAAATTGCTTGTGTCACCACACAATGATGCCCAAGGAGCAATTCAATTCGATTTGATTTGATTTGATTTGATTTGTTTGGATTGGATTGGAATGGATTGGATTCAGTTCAATTCAATTCAATTCAATTCAATTCAATTCAATTCAATTCAATTCAATTCAATTCAATTCAATTCAATTCAGCCTATATAAGCACCAAATGCAACACAGTCATTTCAAGGGACTTTTAACAACAAAAATCAAAAATTCACATGAGCAAGCAGAGGAGACGGTGAAAAGGAAAACCTCTTGTCATGCATGAAGTACTGCTGAATGAAAGTTGAGGAAAGATTAGCATGCCGTCTTATCATTCAAATAAGAAGCATTTATAGCCTCTGCAAACCCATCAACCAATTGGTACCCACGAGAGCTACACATGATTATCAGACCAGACATGCTTCAAGCTGTAGTTTCACCTCAGCCTCAAACCAATGCACTGAAGAAAACTGTTCTTTTTAGAATTGGAATAGGCTACCACACAACCACCACATCTAACTCTAGAATGTAGGAAGGCAGTTGTTGTTTTGTTTGTTCATTTTTGGTCAGGTTTTTGTCGTGAATGTATTGGTATATTTTTACATATGCTAGATATGCTTCTTGATGCTGAAAGCGTGGTACCATGCTGAAATCTACAATCAGTTGTGTTGTAGGTTAACCTCTAAAACATGTTGAGCGGTGGCCCACCAGGAGCAGGCTTCAAAGCCCCTGCCCTACATCTCTGAGTTCTCAGCACCTTTTTTACATTAAACAGGTCTTCTTGGAGGCCACCAGAGTATGGATTTTTATAGTATGTGGTGCCTCTTAAGGCCCCTGCATACTCCATTTTTGAAGCCGTAAAAATAAGATGAAAAAAACATTTTTTTCTGCAGGACTGTTCAAACTCCGCAAGACGCTGCCGAACTCGCTGGCCACGCCCCCTCACATCGGCCACACGTCTGTGAAGCGACGTTTTAACTTTTCAACTACACAGTTTATTTCTTGCCTCCTGTGCTGTCAGAAATGCATTTCGCTGAAATGTTTCAGTAATAATAGAGAGATTTTTTGTACGAGCCGCGATGTTTGTCCGGTTTTAACTGCAGGAGCTGACAGCTTTGAGCGATGCATTCAGGTGCATCACGACATTTGACAGACTGCAGCGCTCAGACAGTAGCGATGTTACAAGCTAAATATGATTAATGACCGACAGTTATTGGAGAGCTCGAACACGCATGCGCAGCACACGTCAGTGCTGACGTTTCGGCAGTGCGGCACCTAAAGAGTTCGGCCAGGACGGTTAGCACCTCCGAAACAAATTTGTACAGCCAGAAGAAGCTCGCCGAAGGAAATTGTGTCATTTTGTTGGGCAGGACACCACACTTCCGAACTTTTGTCTTGTTCTTCTGGAGTATGAATTGGCCTTTAGGCTCTAATGGATATAAAAATATTGTGTGTAAACAGTGATATTGAAACATTTGCCCATAATGCAGTTTAGAGCTGAGCGTCATGGTGACAGGAAAGGGGGGAAAAATGTATCAAAGATGAAGCCCAGGATGAGATGATGCATTTGATTTTCAAAGGGATGCAGATATCAGCACTTTCAAATCGCTTGACCAAGCCTGGCCTTCCTCACACAGTTACCTTTCATCTGAAGAGCTGGCCCCGGGAAAGAAATGATGGAAGGCTGCTCAATATTTAAATACATCCAGGTCTGATGAGCTCATGGCTTTATTCAGATTCAATATGAATATTGAAAGGCCCGCTTCACAAGCACTAAGGACTGGCCTGAAGAAGGTCTAATAGATGGCCGCCTATGTTCTCAATCTCGTCTGTCAACTATATGTGATGAAGGTTGAAGAAGGCTATTCACCCAACACTACATCAATGGATAGATAGACACGCATTCAGATAAACGCTCATCCTGTTTAAAAGAAATAAGGTTCTTCAAAAGAGACAGTTTTTGTAAAAAAGAAAAAAAAAGAAAAAAGGAGGAGGCTTAGTATGGTTCTAATTGGTCCGCATGTTGTAGAGAAAAGGCCCTACACCTACAATGATATTGGATTTATATGTTCTAGAAAACTAAAATGAGGCAGATGTAAGAAATTAAATGATGATTTGTTTTCATTTTGAGGGCTCCTGCTTTTAAAAGTGCATGTGGTTGTCTTCTGAGCCTTTACACTTCTCGGTCATTTTCTGGAAAAGCAGAGATTTAGAGATTTTAGTGTTACCTGTTAACCCCCTAAAATGTCAACCGTTTTTATAAAAGGAAAGATTAAGTGAGGAAATTGAGTTTTCATTCTAACATTCAGACACAAACATTCAAAGCTTCTATCTAACCTGTGCCATCAACGAGGACTTAACTTTATTCAGGGGCAGAACTGTCAGAACCGGCTTTGTGATGTCTGACAAAATCACTATAATGCAGGTTGTTTTCTGATGGAGAGTTTATCACTGATTGTTTGATAGACTCTCCAGTCTCGTGTGCCCTGAGAGAAAGCAGGAAGACTTGAGAATGACTGAGGACATTCAACACAATTTGGACATTCCATTGCAAAATGGATCAGACGATTAAGACTTTTTAAATTTTCTTTGGCATTGGATTGAAGCTGCAATGTCTGTGACACAACCGGGTTACTTATATTTGTGTGTGACAACAAAATACTCAGCGATTACAGAGGAGCTGGCGTCGATGAAATGGGCTTTATCAGAGGTGATTTGAATCAGGGAGGTAAATGCGTGCTTGGGCCAGCTGGGACAGAAACAGAACAAACTGGCAGCTGTCACAACTTATTTGGGTACAATTTGGTGGAGGTGTACAACCCCAGGTCTTAGAAGGAGATTGAATCATAATGATGAACAATAATCGACCATTTTAAAGCGTATGCCAGGTGTTGCACCTTGATGTCAGTCAACAGTGTTCTACACAGTTAGAATGATGGTAAGAGTCACAAGGTCATTACCATGTGTTGATCATAGATCTACTGCCCTAGATACTGCACAGTGGTCTATTCCTACTATGGAGCAATACTATTTTACTCTCTCGCTCTCTCTCTCTCTCTGTGTCTCTCTCTCTCTGTCTCTGTCTCTGTCTCATTTCATTCTTTTTGAAACTATGACATAAACAAGGAAGAGGAGATCAAGGTCAACGAAATGCAGAATGCAGGAACTATAAGATACACAAGGAAAGTATAGTAACACCACAAAACACTATAATGGTCCTGGTGGAGAACTGCTGTTGCTATCAATAAGAAGTGTGAGACAAGGACAGTGAGGACACGACAGAAGGAGGATGAGCACCAGAAATGTGAGGGTCTGATTGTTCAACCGTGGACCAGTAGAGGAAACCACACAAACATTTATAAACCATGGATACCATATGTATACGGAAACCATAGGCTTTAAAGTGTGACTCAATAGAAGCTGTATAATCATGTATATATATATATATATATATATATTACACATTAAAAATTAAGTACAATTGGAGTGCTGCACCAGGTACAGTACTGCAGCCCATCCTATGAAACAGAAACTCCACCAACACATTGACCTGACCCCAAAGTCTCATTAAAATGAGAGTTCAGGTGGAACCGGCCAAAGAGACACAGTCAATAATAATGCTGCACCTGTGATACTGTATCCATCCCCATCCCCATATCTGGTACTTTTCAATTAGAGTAGCACACTCCATTCCTGAGCAACCTGCTGAAGTTCATGCAAATAAGAATGTCTCAGCATTCGCAGGCACTCTCTGAACAAAACACAATTTCACTGTTTAATCATTTAATAGTCGGTATAGAGTCTGGTTTAGGGTCCACATCGAACACTGGAGAGTTGGGCAGGGCACACTTTGCTCTGAGGCACAAATGATACCAGGCTCTTGGTAGTGACAATTGGGAACCCTTAGCTTGGGATGTCTTCCATAGTTTCCCAAATCATCCTTATTATATATACAGTACATGCCTCCTTAAGCCTTAATGATGTCTAATTTTGGCATTAGCAGAATGATATAATGTAGTTAAAGGTAAAATGATATCAATAGACAGTATTGTGTGGGGCAAAATGTATTGTCCTTGCTGGAAGACAGTTGTTGTTTAAACTGTTTGAAAATTAGACTATTTATCTATCTCCACGGGAATGACTCCAAACTGTTTGTCACTGTGAAAAGACATGAACATGTGTCCAAGTTGCCAATGTCCTTTTAGTTCTGCTTAAATTATCATTTAGTTAAATTCACTATCCTTTCGTTCCCTTTTAACTAAATACATCTCCCAAGCTCCCCGTCAGGCTGTTTTTTGCATAACTGGAGGCTTGGGAACCAGTGGTGTTTCATATCGAGCTGAAGCGCCAATCTAAAAGCTACTATTTGTAAAGCATGTTTTGTCATCTCTGTGACACCCATTTGCCATCTAAGTGCTGCAAAAAGATTCATGTTGTGATATTTGTTGAGCAAAAGTATGCAATGGAGAATTCACCATTTTGCAGAAGTAAATATTCACTATGCAACCATTATGCATGTGTAGTGTTTGTCAATGCTCGGAGATAACGTGAAGCAGAGGCCCTATATCTCATCTGAATGGGAGGTCTTGTGTGAATTAATCCCTCGGTCTTCTTGGCGATACAGGCAGTGTTACTTTGCGTTCGGTTACAGCGTTGAAGTCTCAGTCATGAGGAGAAAAGAGAATCACCAGTAGCGAATGTGAGTTGACCTTGGACACGCAGCCCATAGCTTTGCATTGTGGGAGTGTTTCTTCACAAAGACAACCAAAAAGACACGGAATAAATATACACTGAGAAGAATTTGCTCTCCCATCTGCCAACTCCTAACTCAACAGGTTGTGTGCAACAGGGCTTCTTTCCAGAAAAAAAGGCTGCTTGTGAGCAAGGTAAATAGACCAAGCTGCAGCAGTTTGGTTTACCTGCTGGAAGGCCACCAGAGAGACAGGACGAGATGGTAATTTGATTCGTGTGCATGTTGTTAATAAAGGCCCGGTGCTCCTCTCTGCTGCTATGATTTTATTTAGACGCATAATGGCGAACATTAATATCAATACATACACAATCGATTTTTCCTCTCTCGCTACTTTGAAAGAGAGGGAGTTTCAGAGCACAGAAAGGGGGATTCAATTGCACTGAATTTAATTTGGTGGTTTCATGTCAGCATAGATATCCTGAAATGCAGACTTGTCTGAAGCCCTGTTCAATATCCTTGCTTGACCCCATCCTCTGGTTTCTTCTCCTTAGAGAGAGCTGCATTACTGCGAAGGAGCAAGAGAAGCCTTGAATCTCTCTCCTTCCTCCTTTTTTCAAAACTCTTCACGAGCCTTACTCACAGAACCACCGAGGGTCTCTGAAGGGTCAGCATTGCAGCATCTCCACAGAGAGAAAAGGCCAAGCATGTGGGTGTTCGATAGAAATCCTACACCCAGAGTTTCCTTTGGGCCTAACAATGGGCGTCAGTTGTACAAATGTCAAAGGTGGTTTTTGTGATTGTTTTGGTAATAAAATTGCATCCTTTGCTGGAAGATCAGGGTTCACTTGCTCGAGAGGGAATGCGCGAGATTTGAAAAGGAATAAAATGCCGGGAGGAAGGAGCGCAGCAGGAAACAAAATGTAATTGCGATTGATGTTGAAGGAGGAAGCTGACACCTCATTCATCAAAGAACGAACTGATTCCCAATATATTCCTTAAAATGTGTATTCTGTTAACTGGGCACAATTATAATTAATGGATGCACTCAACAAAGAATATTAAAGAACAGATGTTTACTCAACGTAAGTCAATAGTCTCAGAAACCTTCAATTATGACTCCCTCCTTTGGGGAACAAAGATGCAGCATTAATCTGGGACAATTGACAGTACATTGAATTGATTACCTTATTATAAGGAAGCTTGGTTATTATTGCCATAACTCACTGCCGATTAGCAATCTTTTGCAATGCTGAAAGAGACAGAGTAAACATGATCAAGATCTAATCACATGACTGGCCCATATTCATCTTGTATACTTGATTAGGTCAGATGTACACAGAAAGTCAGGCAGAGAAGAGAGTGGGTATCAATTTCATCATATGAAAATCATTTCCATAGACACCCCTGGGTGGTGAAAAGCTACTGCACAAGAACGTGATTGGATCCCATTAATCATCACTAAATACTGTATCGTCTCAGTAGTGAGTGTCTTCAGCATCTCCTGCAAAAGCAAACCCCACAGTCAAGTTCTGTATTTATTAGAAGGTGGGTTTGTTGCTTTCAAAGCAACGTTTTCTCCTTCAGCATGACAATGTTTTTGTTTTGTTTTGTTTTTTTAACACATATAAAATGAATAATAGCAAATGCCAGTAACAGCACTGAAGTGGAGATTTTCACATTTTCCAGATTTCGCCGTGATATGAGTTCTGACATCAAACATATGGAGGATACGCCTTGATTTGTGCTCTGCTTGCTGAAACACTTCAATTGAGACATTTCCCCCTTGTGCTCTTCCTGCATGATGAGGACGAGCATCTGAACTTCCATGCTGTCAAGTGTGTGTTGGATGCCTTCCTCTGACAGCTCTCTCACTTTAACCCCACCCCCACACCCCACACCCTCTCCCATCACACCACCCCCACCTCCCATTTCACACCACAGAGGTCAGGGATTGTGTGCTTGTGTCTGTGTGGCGTTGTGTGCAAGAAGGAGGAGAGAAATAGAGCTGAAGCGCGTATGGGGAGAAGCTGTCTACCTTCTCAGCCTGTGGTGTTGTCAGGTCTGTGGTGTTAAAGCAGTCCGACAGTATGTCCCCTACCTCACCTTGCTGCAAACAGGGCCTGATATCAGCTTTCATCCATAGTAACAATGTGTGTGTGTGTGTGTGTGTGTGTGTGTGTGTGTGTGTGTGTGTGTGTGTGTGTGTGTGTGTGTGTGTGTGTGTGTGTGTGTGTGTGTGTGTGTGTGTGTGTGTGTGTGTGTGTGTGTGTGTGTGTGTGTGTGCAGTACATGTTGTGTATACCTGCCCTCTCTCGTTCTCTGTATTGCTCGACTCTTCAATATTTATCTTCTGTACACGGAGAAGGTTGACTTGAGGATAGCTGGAGGATTAATGCAATCCTCAAACAGAATGCAACATGTCAGATTTTCACACTGTCTCTTCCCCCCGGTGACCAAACCGGATGGTTTTCTTGAGGGGCAGCGAATTTATCGACCCCAAACCCAAATGGTGGACCGGAGTCATGCTGCGTGGGTTTACACATGGCAAACTTGTTTGACTCCACCTAAGCACATTTTCTGTCCTGCCTGCACATTGTGGAAATCATGAATAAAAACACCACTTCTTTTATTCTGTAATCACTTGATTAATTTGATTTTGTTCATAAAGACTCAAAGACAGTTATCACACCTGATTATACCGTGGCATTAATGTAAGTATGAAACATTTAGAAACAGCAATTATCAACAAATGAAGCTTACCATACATGTAATACCAGTCTCCTTATCAGAGCTCTTATAATTTTTAAATTAGGTGATAAAAGGGAAATTAACAGTTAACATTGGTGATGATTGCTTGTTTGTTTTTTCCCCCGGTTCGTATTGTAACATTATTCTAATAAGACTCTTGATTTGACCAAACAATTAATTACTTTAATGTTGTTTTATTTATGAAATACTAATTTGTTGGTCAAATGAATATTCACAACAGTCAGCCATTGTTTTTTTTTTCTTTCTTTCAAAATAAAACTGATTTTCCTCATTTGAAATGTGCAGTTGTGAGGGAACTAAATTATTCTGATGAGTAGAATATAGTTTTAATCCTTAATCTGTATGGCTGTTTTCATGACCAACACAGAAGAACATGTGAGCAGTGTGCATTTAAACCAAGAATAAGCAGATGCTTCATGTTTCGTCAGTAAAAACATGTTTCATGTCAACACTTTGGGTGCAAGTGATTAACATATATGAGCTTTGTTGTCATTCTAACAATTACAAACTCATTAAGAGGGTTTCAATAAATCATTATAATGTGATGCTGTGGCAGGGGGGAAAAAACTAAACAACAAAAACAACAGCTGAGCCTGAGACTTCCCAGAAGGAAGTGAAGGGGCGGGTAAATGTGGTAAGAGAGCCAAAATGAGGCACACCTGCAAAAGACAGAGGGTAAATCCGAATAGACCCTCCTTTCTCCTTTCCTATCCTCTTTTGCTTAACCCCGTGGATGACGTCACAGGGTTATGGAAAGGTGATAGTAGGCTTCCTAAAGGAGTTAAGGAAAGATGTTAGGAGGCATCCTAAACTACACGTTACAGAAAATGGACTACAAAAAGCGCATTTATAACACTTTGCCCTGTGTCTCTAACTTGAATTGAAATCAAGGGAAATAAGACTGCCAGGTGAATAAATTACCAATCAAACTAAAAATAGGCTACACAGAAAGCTTACTTTACTGTCTTTGTTTTACAACATGGGTTTGAGATCATTTAAAGTTGTTCATGACATTGGTAACTAAAGCAACGGTCACATCCCGCCGTACTTGCAAGCAGTGGTGGCTGATGATTAAAAAAAATTTGGGGGGGGGGGGGGGGGGGGGGGGCTGTAGAGCAGGTATTACAACATAACAATAAACTACTTCAACATAAACCATCATCTAATTGTTCAGCAATGCTAACTCTAAGGCTACTTTCATGCTGTTTGCATTTTTCAGAGAGATGTTTCAGGTCTCTTACCTCCGCTATTGTCCACAAAACTTCAGTGCTTTGAAAAAGCAGACAGGGAAAACAATGAAAAGCATTGCTAACTTTACATCCAGCTCGCCAACTGTGTTTAGCATAAACAATGTGGGAGAAGCCCCGGGTGTAACTCCGTCCACCTGCCTGCTGCTGGATTTTTAAGTCTGGTTGGTCCAGTCCAAGCTCCTTTATCTGCTTTTTTTCCTCATGGGAACATCTTGCGAAAGGATTTTTTTTGTCAATTTGTGACAAAATTTTCTTTGTCCGCCACCATCACTTTTTGTCTGGTTGCTGTCCACAGTTTGTGTCCGTATATTTGAATGATAGGGAAACGCTGCCAGGGAGTGATTTTGATTGGCAAGTGCAATGATAAATAAATCAGATTGGATGAAGAATGACACAAAGCGTGTTGATTGGCCAAGGAGAATCTTTAAGTAGCCAATTAGAGACCAGCATTAAGCCACATGGAAGCCAAATGTTTAAGAACACACGTACACACTCATTTGGCCAGTGCCCCACCATTGAAACATTTGTATTTAGGCCCACACAAATAAACAACTTCAAATAAATTCAGTACGAAATGGGAGTGCTGAAAAATCAAAAGTCAGACACATTTCAGGAGTGAACAGATGTGACAATTACTTTTTACTATGTAATTTATGTTTACTGTGTCATTATATTTTTCTGTGTCAGGCAGCTTTTCTAACGTTTCTTATCGTGGCCACCACTTAAACACTTCTGGGGTTAAAGAAAAATAGGCAGGAAAGGAGATAGGAGGAACTATTTGATTTGCATGTACCCAGTTAGATCTCGCCAGTAAAATGGAGGCCAGTTAGGAGTGAGAGTAAAATCTATCGTAACTCAGGGTTTGTTTGTTTTTTTCAAATACAGTTCCAGATGATAAAAAAAAAAGAATCTGTGTTGCAACCAACTAGATGGTTTTTAAGCTGATTGCTGGATCTCCTTCAACTGAAAGCCAATCTCTGAAGCTCGAGAAGAGTGACCTCGTGCCAATAAAACAGGTCGTTAGTAACTCACACAAACTGGAATTTTCCTCCTTAAAAAACACAGAAAAGTATTTTTGCCATGAATCTGCTGACTTCCCTGCTCTTCCCTTGTGTCACACCACATATTTCAGCTCAACCACACACACTAAACCCCTTTAACTTTCCAGGTGATTTAGTTTCTACTACTACGACTAATAATAATGCTGTTTCTGTTATTTTGCAGGTTATAAACTTCTGGAATTCCAAATGTTGATTGACGCATAATATTATGTACCAGTGTCTGTTGTTTGAATCTACATTTCCAGTGACTGTTTGGTTTAATTTGAGAGATTTATTCTCCTATCTGGCAACAATTATACCTTTTGAGTGAATATTTCAAATCCACAGTGCTACAACATGCAATCCTCATGCCAGTACATTTGGTAGTGATGAGGAAAGCAGGTAATTGATTTCTTCAAAATACATTAATATTACTAATGTTGAAATAGGTTTGTCAATGTACCTTTTATCTTCACTGAGCTGAGAAGGATCAGAAGCTGTGGTTTTCAAGTGAAGAAGCAGCTTCAGCAACGTTTTTACAAAGTTGACTTTACTGAAGGTTGACATCTGTCATTACACCTGGAACTGATTCGGTTGACCTTACAGTGCAGGGAAACATGTCGAACTGTGAGTGACAGCAGCGATAGGCAGCAATTACCACACAATGTTGCTGTGATTCATTGCAGCATTGAATAAATGTTGGACGTCGGGACATTTCTTACATGTTCTCTCTGGGGTTTTTTTTGTTCTTTTTTCGTTATAACATCATAGGTGTGTTTCTAATAAACCCATATTGTATTTCCAATAATCCTAAGCAAGAAGTCAGATGTTGATTGAGATATTTTAATAATTTGGGAAGCAACACTTATGAAACACAAACTTAAATCGGGACCACGTTTACCTTTGTGTAGCAACCTTACAGCAAGTGGGAAGTGATGCGACTACTTTCTCGTATTATGGGTTCTTGTGTGTTGCAGGATTAAAGTTGTTTCACAGTCATAGGTTTTCTTGAGATTTTGCTTTATAAATGTTTTCCATTTGTCAAGGGTATGTATTGCCTGTCTGGAGTCTGAGGCCTCGTTTACACGACAATGAATACAAGTGTATCTGCAAAACTTTCTTCACTTTTGGGGGTCCGCTTACATGACACCAGTGTGCAGATTCACCGTATCCGCAAAGTTTTTATACCAGCTCCCAAGGTGGAAGGATTGTTTCACTATTCCCTCCTGCAGAGACTGCTGGAGGCTATGGACCACTAATACTGCACTTGCACATCTCTCCCCCTCCCGCCCCTTCTTTCTGCTCATCTACTTGTAGACAAACATGGCGGACCCGAAGTGGTCGGCCTGAAAAGCCTTCTCTGAGGCCTTGTTTACGCCACAACGTTTCACATGACAACACTGAATCAGTTAAAAAAAGGAGTGCATTTACACTGCAGCAGCACACTGACAATGATGTAGTTAGTATGCCGGGCCACTGGGGAGCGCTGTTGCTTGATTTTGTAAAGAAACCACATAGAAGTGTGCAGAGAACAATATGCTACAAACATGAAGAAAATGGAGAGCACTCGACATCCGCATGGACTGATGACGCATCGCATGCGATCAGGGGTGAGTCCCAACTATAAAACTACTGATATGGATGATAAAACAAGAATAAAGGCACGAGTCATACCACTACAGGTCCGCCATGTTTGTTTACAAGTGGAAGAGCAGAAGGAAGGGGAGGGAGTGGGAAAGATACTGTATGTGCAGTAAGGTCACCCCAATAACCTCCAGCACACTCGTATTCGTAGTCGGTGTCTGGATCACATCATGTTTTCTTCTAAAATATCATTGACGTTGCTTTTCCACATGTATGGCCATGGGCGCTGATCCAACTCCATACCATCATGGATATAGAATGGTAGGTCGATAACAAGCTGGATGTTCCTTTTGATACAGCAAACCACGTATTAGTTTCGCGCTTTGTTTTAGACCATTTTGAATGAATGTGAGTCAGGGGAGTGGGAAGCCTCTCTGGATGGTGCTCTCACATGGCGTCTTCTTAACATGGTACAGCTTTGCTTGCTTTTGTGAATTGTGTTTCCAACTGTACTCACAGGCGGTGCTTTCTGACGTCTTCCCATGGAGCCATTTGAAGTTTATAACAATACTTGTTTTTATTGCTCACAAGATCAACAAATGTGTGATATTTCTTTGATTTTCTTCTCATCACAATTACATCCACTCGGTTAAACGTTTATTTCCTTCCAATGGTAAGCAATGAATCATGACATGATTGCGGGTTTTGACCATTAACATCCAAATGTGTCCACAGATTCATAGATGTAAGATCACAGTGTTTTAAATGGAAATTAAGCTGTTTTGGTCTTGTGAAGAGTAAAAAAAAACATTTAACTCGCTTCTTTTGTGATAATCACTCAAACTTTAATAGCCGTCTTTCTTTATTTGCAACATTTTCACTGTTGATCCAGTGAAATATTGTCAGCATCATTATGCATTCTCTTGCTCTCACTTGTCACTAACAGTCCCCAACACCAGCTGCTGCTCTTTGTGGAAAAAAAAAAGGTGTCCTCTGTAGTCCCTGTAATAGCTTCCTCAAAGTCTGACACAGATCAGCACACACCAGTTCATCTGTCTCTCACACACCACCCGTGCCTCCCCGAGCCCTCGCTTCTGTGTTTGAGCCCCCCTACCTGCCTGTCCCAACACAGGCTGCATCCTGACAGGCAGCAAACCTGCCCTGACAGGTGGCCAGGCAGAGTCACCGGCTCACCGCGGAGAGCAGCGCCTGTCTCCACTCATTTCCTCCTTTCTGCTCCCTCGCACTGAACCCCTCCGCTCCATATACCTCAGCCCACTCCACTCACCTTCCAGCTGGGGGAACCTTGTGCACGGAGGCTTAGTTTTTACAGACACGCTTTTTTAGACTGCTGGCTTTCTGCCGTCTGTCTGACTTTTTTTTTTTTTCTTTTTCTTTTTTTTTTTACTTAACACATTGTCTTTTTTTTCTGCTGGAGGTAAAAATTGAGTTTTGGAAAAACAAACTGAGGAGGGCAAAGTCTCACTGTGTGAGGCTAAAAGGTGCATGGTTTTGTTGGTGCTGACTTTGAGAAGATGCCATTTGTTGGATACAGATCCAGTCTCCGTGGCGCTCTGTCCATAAGGTCTTCCATTGTTTTCTATCCCCAGTGAAACGTTCACTTTTATCACTTATAGGTGCAACAGTTCAAACAAGACAAAACTGGACTGAGAGCGAGCAGGCCATTGTATTCACATCATTTTCATACTGATTGGTATTCACTGACATCGAGTGCCCTATAAACAAAGGCGTTTTGATCCCAGAAGCGACAACTCCCATCAGGAGAGAAATATTTCATCATAGGATAAGGGTGATCCCTCAGAACAACTTTGTATTGATTTGCAGCGACGCTTCGCTCCAAAGGGACAAGTTGACCCAAACCACTGCTGCCAAAATGCTTCCAGCAACATATCAGAGCCACTAGATCACCATCAGCTTTTTTTTTTTTTTCTTTGCAACACATCTTTGCATACTGGGAGCAGGATTAATGGGATAAATGCCCAATATTTTTTGTTCACTTTGATGTTTTCAGTTTTAAAATTACACTTGCCTTCCTGTCAGGCTTTATGGAATCAGGTGATGATTTAGGTTCCTGACTTTTGCTTACTTGACCTTGGTTTGCAATCTAATCTCTTCTACACTCAATAGTGCACAAGGTAAAAGATTGATTGCATATACAGAAACAATTCTGAGCTTCACATAGTGCAATTGGTCCCCTTCATTAGATTCTTATTTCACAGTTACTGTCCAGTAAATTAACCTCAATCAATTTAAATGTACATATGATATCCTCATATATATATATATATATATATATATATATATATATATATATATATATATATATATATATATATATATATATATATATATATATATATATATATAAATTACAACCAGTTTTTCCAAAAGCTCTGCTGATCCTGCCTAGTTTTTCCAAAAGCTCTGCTGATCCTGCCTCCTGCACCTACTGATACATATTTAACCTTTGACCTTCATTCTTTGTTGTATTTATATCTGACTGGTTTTATTATCACATTTTTACTATTACTAGTATTTATTTACCCAGAGATGTAGTTGTAGATAGATAGATAGATAGATAGATAGATAGATAGATAGATAGCTTTATTTGTCATGGTACCGGGGAGTACAACGAAAATTGGGGGGTTGATTAATTTAAAAAGGGTGGGGGCTTATTGTAATGTTAAGATTTATTGATGACGATGGTTGGTTCCAAATCTTTTCTGTTATTGAACACACTGTGAGCGCGAGATGGCCTGTGATTGGCTGAGAGTGGAGTACGTGGCGGGTCAGGTGACTGCATGCACTGTATGTGTGTTTGTGTCCGCTGAGAATGGAGAAGTGGCCGGTTCTGTTTAATAATAAAGCGGCTTTGCAGAAAAGAAACTCGTCTTATTGGAAGCTACAACAGTAACGCACAGTGAATTGGACAAGTACCGTAACTTTAATGTGATTACTGGATTGGAAATAGTAAGGCGTTAGATTACTCGTTCCTGGAAAAAGTGGTCATACGAGTCACGCGTTACCGGCATCACTGGTTAACTATTACGGTACAACTAAACTATTCAGCTGATTACTGTGATCACTATTTCCTGACAAATGTGTGTATCAATGGTGCTGATCGGGGTGGTTTGGAGTCCAGCAGCCAGGGTTTATTTGCTATGCACCCACTTCACATTACAGTTGAATCATAATGAGCGAGATAAAGATACGTTACAAACTCCATGAGTTCCTATTTCAGGCGTGATCTCTCCCAGCAGGAGAAGGTCTTCATATGTAGAAGCTGATGGTTTATCTGAAAAGAAACTGTTAGTCCTATCACAGCGCACACGCCCTGAGATGATCCACTGCTCTGTATCTCTGCGCTCATTCATTCAGAGCCGCCTTTTCACTGCGATGCGTTCCCCTGCATCTCTTTTGTCTTCTCCTGTGGAACGAGACACTTCTTTCAGCCTCAGCTGTAATTGGTTTTCATGTAAATTGAGATTGGTCAGGAGATCAGCAGATTAACTCTGCATGCTGTTTTTCATTCTCGCAAACAAAAGTATTAATGCATACAAATACAAACGCATATGCATGCAAGCACACAAACTGTCTTTTGAACACACGCGCATAAGTGACATACACACACATTCCCCGACCGTGATTAGACAGTTGCCATGGAAGTCTTCCTAATGAGGTCTGAGATGACCATCGAAATTCAGACATTATAATGCATCACAGTCAAGGCCCCAGGAAATTGTTCAATCTAGAGAGAGAAGAAAAAAATCTGGTTGGCTCCTTTGTATCTGACAGAGACAGTTAAATGGCCTTAAATCAGCTTTGATTAGATGTTGGATCTTCGTCACCCCTACAACATAATGGCCTTGAATAGGTGATCCTGTCCGTTCAGAGTAGGATGAAAGTGCCTTGACGGTTCAGGCTGCACAAAGGTGTGCTGTTAGCAGGAACATTCACATGGCGATGAACAAGATGGATGTGGTGCTGCGGCTGGCTCCCCGGAGAGAGAAAGCAGACTTTTCACTCTACAGAAGAATTTCCTCTTGAGAGAACCTTTTCTCATCACGCCCATTACTTAGACATGTATGCAGAAACACCCTTTAAAGCAAGCCTCTAACCACTCCCACATTAATTCACTCTGCCCCATTATTTTGATCCTCCTATAAAAAGCAATAATTTGAACAAAGATGTATTTCGTGTATTGGACGCTTTTCTAACTGCATACCTACACCGGAGCTCGGGGGGGAATGGGGTGTGACCCTGCTAATGGAGGAATTCATCAGTGTGAGCTGGGGTAATTAGCTAAATTTTCCAATCCTCTCATCTCGGAGGTGACCCTGGTGTTTGGGGTGAGCATTTGAACTGCAGAGAATCTCTGCAGTAATTATGGATGTCCAGCAGGGCAGTACCTGTCAGCCCCGTTGGCTTTGTATTATTCCAAACCGTTGGCATGAAATGAGTCCGGCCAGCCTTTCAGATCAAGGCTGATGTCATGACATTTCGATGCATTAAACAACATTAGTGTTTTGACAGGAAAATTAATGTCACTTTAATAATGTATTCCTGTTTCTTGACTGAGTAATGAGTCTTAAAAAAGAAAATACAGCAGTTGTCTTAGCAACAACAAGTCTACACACACACACTCATTCATCCAACAACTCAGACATATGATCGTCCTGTTCCAACCTTTTAATTATGCACATTTTGTACTTCTTGTCACATTTATATAGAAAACAAAATCAGGCTTCACTTCAGTGTTTTAAAACTTTCTGACTTGTCTTCAGCAGCAGTAATGCTTTCCCCTTCTTTCACACAACTGCCTTTATTATTCAGTCATTCTCAGGCTATTTAAGGCTCCATAAAGCATTACATTTATTCCCTCGCTTGCGACTCTCCAACTCAGTCTTTTTCTGGCCATTGTTGCTTACACGTATCTAACGGCTGCCTTCCTCTAGATATCACCAGGAGAACATTTAACCTTGGCGCGGCTCGGGGAGCAGATGGTGGGCCCTTATGTGTGTCCGGCATCATCCGCAGCTAATGAAGTGATGTCTCTATAAACACCTGACAGTGGGTCAGACTGGCTCGCGTTCCAAGCAGGGAAACACTCCCAATTCCTTATTGTGTCCATATTATTGTGCCAACACATGAACCAGCCTTCCCAAATCAGGACCGCTGTGCCCGTTGTTGCACGTGCACCCCCCCCCCCCCCCCCCCCCAACACAGTGTACATAAACCACTGAGATTCATACGAGAACATAATGGGTCATTTATGCATTATCAAACAAATTTACTTTCATAGAAACCATGTTTTTATCTTGTTTTAGTGTGATTTTGGAAGAAGAAAGTAATAGATGTCAATGCTTGTATTTCAGTGTGTATGCTGCTTTGAGTTCACCTCATAACTGTACAATGATACTGGGTGAGTATAATTATTGGTGACACCTCACTGCTAGAATAACTTCAACTGTGTCGGAAAAAAGCCTGTTAATGGCAATAATCTTAGTTAATATGACAAGAGGATGATTTTGAAGAGTACTACAATCATGTATTCTTCACTGAGCAGAAAATCTAAAGTGTGAACTCCTAATAATGTCAGAATGCATGACTTGTCAACAAGTGTTGCGTTGACTGAAGCTTTCCAATAAATTCGTTTTGATGCTTCATATCATGGATCTACTACTAAAAAGCTGTGTGTCATCTGTGTCCTCATCCATCTTCTATATATGATTTATTCATATTGGAGCAATAAAAGAGGACAATGGGCAAAAGGTCAACAGTCCTTTTCTGGTTTAACTGATTGAAATAGATGATAATCCACATTAATTGTTGGAAAAAGCTTCATGACTACAGAGAAAGGGATCAAATCTGGACATTCTTGCTGTGAAGAGCAAATACCAACTTCTGATTTTAATACTGAGCCACCTGGATGGTAACAAGGCCAAAGATATAATTCAATATTCTCACTCAAAATCGACACATTAACTGGCAGCAGCTCATATGAACTGTTAAGGACAAGCTGTTTCTTTAAAATAACTTTTTATTGGCTTTTTCTTGGAACACCTTCCAAAAAAAGTTTGCAGGCCTTAAATTGTTTTATAAATTGCAGAATATCTTGGTTTTTGGATAGAATTCAAAGTATGTTTCTTAAAGTTAATTGATATGTCCTTATTTCTATTCATTTGAAATTCAGTGTTGTGTCTCTGTCACAAACTACTTTGGAAGTCATGGAAACGAGCATGTTCATGAGACAGCTTCAGTTGGCTGTGTGATCAAACACAAATTAAGAATATTAACTTCTTATTGGTTACCAGGATTAAATTATTGTACCTCAAATTGTGAAAACTCATGTTTACTGAACCAGCCCAAGTCCAAGCCACTCTGAGACCACGTTTACATGTGGCAGAAACGCTGAAAATTATGTAGTTGGCTTGCTCGGCCACAAGTTGGCACTGTTGGTTGTTTTTGTAATGAAACTACACACTCACACAGAGAACAATAAGAATCAACAATTGGAGTACAGGGACATTCACCGGGACAAACAACCAAGTTGGACAGGTGACTCTCAACTATAAAAGTTCCAGGAAAATATGGACGAGGGGTCACGACACTCTGGAGGCCGCCATTGTTGTTATTGTACTCGCACATGTGCAGAATTATTTACTACGGCCAGAGACGCAGCATTTCCATGGAGAAAGAGTAAAACATGTTTTCACCTAAAGTTTGAATTATTTCTTGTTATAGAGAGTGATTGTGTCACTGTGGTTGTTGTTCCGATTGGAATATTCTATTGCAGTGAATTTATTGAATCATTTCTTCCACTGAGGTAGCTGTTTTTTTTATCATTAAAGGAGAAAAAGAATGCAGAAAGAATTCATTTCATCACTGAAAAAAATATCTCAGTTACTTGAAGGTTTAACATACTTGTTTCTGATCCCATTGCCTCATTTTGTATGTTAATATCTTTAGGTCGATCAGTAGGATGTCTTACCTTCAGCCTATTAATAAACAACGAAGCAGCAGCAGTCAGACAAAAAAGCTTTAGAAGTGCCATCCCTCTGAAATGTTGCCTTTTGTCAGCATTTTAAAGATTTCTTGAGGGACAGTATGTTTGACAGGGAGATCACCTCATAATGTCTTCACAGTGGGGAGAATAAGTAAAGACTGAGATGAAAAACTACCAAAAAAAATACATAAATCATACAGTAGCTAAATGTGCTCTCTCTCCATGCTATCCTCAGTGGCGTACGTTCAACGCCGACAGCAGCTTGTCTGCTCAGGTTGATCTCTATACCTGTGTGAACTACTTTCTGTGCATTATAATCCGCCATCATTACTCGGCAGAACCACAGGGGCTTTACCTTTGTTCCCCTTCAGTTTTCTATCAGAAACAAATCTCGGGCACAGATAATTGGCAAAGCTGCTAACAACTGCCTTATTTACTGCTTTAGCATTGACAGCATCTGAGGACATTGTAATGACAGACCGAGCTTTTCTTTCTTTCCTTTCTCGGAATTGGCCATACAGCCTCGCCGCCGCTGCTGCTGCTGCTGCTGCTGCTGCTATCCTACTGTGCTTTAGAGATGGAAAGATAGGCAAATGTACAGCAAGAAGTCTATTTGTCACTCGGCAGCAGCCGCAGACTGGGGTGTATAATTACCTCTTACTGCACAATCAGCTGTCTTGTCACACCCTCCCCCCGGTGCACCTCACAATCACTTTCAAATTCCTGCAGTTTTTCTTTTCGCACATTTTATTACCCCCCCCCCTCCCCCCCCCCCCCCCCCCAACCACCTCACCTCACCTATTGTAGAGCTAGTTAATTTCATGAGAACAGTGTAATTATGTTGACTGTATTATTTAAGTGTTTCTTCACTGACTTATGTTTTGCTCGTTTCTGCTTCTTCCCATTTCTTCCGTCTTACTTTCCACTGTGCTGCGCCAGCACTTTGATAGCAGAGAAGCTGTGGGGGGCAGTGTTCAAATGGGGGGTTGGTGGGGCTTTAGGCCCAGATGAGAGCAGTCAATATTTCATATCTCTACCTGGAAGGAGACACAGAGGGCAGCGCAAATTCAAATGGGGTAAGATGTATGACACCCACGCACAATTTTTACCATCTTGCCATCGGGAGATGCAGCATGCGTCCAACGGCTCTGACATAAGGAATCCATTAATTCCAACGTTTGCAAATAGAACATGGTTTAGCAGAGGGACGGCGGTGCTTGCCTGATGGAGGCTGGAAAAAAAAAAGACTGAATGCAAGGACAACAATGAAAGTAAGGCTGCATTAGCATAAATCAAATTGTCAAACTTTAACATCTCGGGATGCATTGTGGCATTGTGTGCATATTGCAGGCACAGCTGGAAGTTTTGAATTATGCCACTCGTGAATCGTGGCAAATTTCTCCCCTCTGATCAGGCTTCAGCCATGATTATGCACTGCTGGTTTCAAAGGTATGTTGTAATGAAAGTGGATGGCTGTGGATGAAAGGGGTGTTTCCTTCCCCACTGCCAACTCTCATTCTTCCACCTGAACTCAATCAGCCATTCAGCCCATGTAGACAGGGCTTATGGTTGGCTCCTCATATTGGCTTCCTTTGCCCAGAGAATAACTCTGCAATCAGTTCACATTCCTTCTCATATCCCTCTCAGGTTCGCTACATCTCCTCTCATTCAGGCCTCTGCCACTCCGAAATGAACTACAGTCTTATCAGGATTGAAATAGCGACTCTGAATAACATGTTGTGATCAGTTTTTGCTGGAAAAATCACGAGTGCTCGTGAAGATGTTAATGTTGTGACCATATTTCTGCGTGCAGACTTATTTCTATGGTAATGCAGTGATTCATATGCCATTTCTAATATTTGCTTACAGCAAATCAATAAAGGGCAATATGCCGACTGTATCCTGCAACACAGAAAGAGCTTCACGCATGCTTCCACCCAGCTCCACAGCGTGCTTGTCGGAAAATGGCACTGCATCACGAGACCAATGCTATATTGTTTGCTCATTTTTAAAGCAAAAAATATTGCCTGCCACCAATGAGAAGACCGAATAGTGTTGGGAGGTAAGCAATACAGCAATGTTGCCGTGAAATAATGTTGGATACACTCCTGAGAGTGAATCACATTCAATTGTCTATGCAGCAGTGACGAGAGGAGCGGAGTCTATTGTACCTGTCTTTCTGCCTGGCTCCAGTTAAATGCTGTTGGTTGCGTTTGATGTCGACAATAACCGGCTTTTGACTCCTTTGCAAGGCCTTGCCACTTGGGTGCTGAACTGCTTCAATCCAGTTGCCCATGTTTGTTTAACGCGAGGTTCTGCTTTCACACAGATATAATTAAATCAAGCCTAATCCACTATTTATGCATTCTGCTCCTGAATTATTCACACAACAGTTTTATGTGTTATTGCATTTTTTTTTTCAGAGACAGTTTGAACTTGTGTGGCTGGCGTTATTGAATAGAACTTCCCTCAAGATTGCTTCTTTTATTAATTAACCCCCCCCCCCCCCCCCCACCCTCCAACGCACAATGCAGTCATGTACAAGCTGTGCTTGCATTTTTTGCTGAAGCTAGTACAAATTTGCCTAATGCAATGATACAGTGTGTAATACAAGTAAATAGAGCCTCCAGAGAGTACATCTGCTTTCCAAGAATGTGTTTTAAAATCAAAATATTATGAATACACACCCAAACAAAACAGAGTGAAGCAGTGTAGTTATTATACTGCAGACTTTTCCAAATTCACACCATCAATGCTTGAAAATAATAATTTGACAGAAAAATGATGGAATCGTACATCCCCTACATTATACTACCAGTTTTAAAAGAAAAACATGCACCACGTTGTGGGTCGAGTATAGAAAGTAAGTGAACGACTCCTCATCTGAAATGTAATGGTGGATTCCGGTTGCTGAGAGTGAGCTGTAAAATACCTCGTTTCAGATGTGGAAATGGGTATTTTTCTTGTTTCTATTTGGAAAGTTAATGACCATTCTGTTGACTTGCTCATACAAATATATTAGAGTATTGTTTGAGGGTTGGACATCAAAATGTTCTTTTTAAGAAAGTATGATTTGTGTTTTTAAGATATGTGTAGAAAAATATCTCACGAGAACAGTTTTGCACGGCAGAAGCAATCTTTTGGAACACTACCACACTTTCTTTCTTTCTTTTCTTTTTTTTCTTTTTTTAGATGATTTGATGTTATTCCCAGTTAGGATTACCAGTATGTTGGGAACATCCTAAGTCACATTGTATTGTGGGCCACAAGTACTCAAGGAGAAAGGCTGGAGTTTTATTTCAGCAATTTCACAATTTGTCCTTTCTCGCACAACACCTTCTGGTCTCATCCAGCACTCACTGCCATCTGAGCCCTCAAAGATGTTTTGGGCGTACAATTAGGTGTTGTTGAGCATCTTCTGAATGTATTTCCATGTTGAAGAAATTGAAAGCACAACTGAACTATGCTGAGGCCGTCCTATGCTACCAACATAGATAGATGCACAGTCCTGAGCATCTTATAAACATGGCATAATGTGGCTGTGCAATAATCAATATTTTTTCAAAGCATTATTAAAATATGCAGTTGTGACAGTTGTGAGATTGCAGGAATATGTCTTGCGATATGTCTTGCGAGTGCTTTGAAAGCAGTCTTTAAAATATGATGGGTTTTATTCAGGCATATGATGGGTCAGGCTCTAGAAGACAATGGTATTTGGACTTGTCTTCATTTGAACCTGGTTAGTTGCCACTTTGTCACAGTTTCTAACACTTTTATAGTCTTCGGCTTCATCGCCGCAGCACTGTGTCCTCGTAAGACAAAAACCTCAATTTTTCCACTTCACAAAATCTACCATCATAATAGCAATACATCAAGATGCAAGCACACCTGCTCTTAAAGTGAATGGGAGATGGCACTCTGACTCCTTTTTCTGACATTAGGCCCAAATTACTTTCATGATGATGACACTAAGTGCAACCCCATTGATGCATGCTACACACTTTGTGCTCAAATTATCTGCCATTAAACCAGTAAAAATGGCCTTGCAGACACTTGAAATTCACTTACACCTTGTGAAATATACCAAATACTTGAATCGCTAAAAGAAATGCCTATATTAAGATATCTTCCTTTACTCTGCTACAATGGGCCCTTTGACAAATCAATGATGAATCAATGGTTTCATCCAACTTTCCTGAAGGCTTTGGATGATTCAGAGTGTTGAAATAATGTACCATTAACTGTAAAGATCAATGGAGGATATTTTAGTAAGAAGAAAACTGATGTTTGTTGGTTAAAATAACATGAACATCAAGTTACTAATGTTAATTAACCTGTTTAAAAATGCGACTTTAATGGGACGACAGATCAAGCAAAATAGAGATTGCTCTGGATTAGGCATGGTGTAGATCAGGAGTCTTCAATTATTTCCCCCTCGAGGGCCAAAATCTGACCAGGATGCCAAAACAAGGGCCGGGTGTTTTGCAGTGTCGGTTTGTTACTATGTCAGTAAACGTTGTTTTAATTACAGATGTTTTAGCTGATGTTACCATTATTACTATTATCATTGTTGTTATCGTCATGATTATTATGAGTAATAGTAGTCAAGGTTGTTTTAGTAATAATTTAAGCCTGGGATTTCCAAAACTTGCATTGAGTGTTACATACATAAGCACCCTTGGAAATAAAGGAAGTGTAAAACCAATGATTGTTGACAGCAGGGTCATCATTGATTAGACGCGCTGTCAATGACGTGCTCACCGCAGACTGGACAGAAGCACAGCCCATCTCTGGAACAGGAAGTCATTCCTGCTCGCTGAAGCACGGTCCGTTGATCAAAGTCTTCCATAGTTAAGAGACAATATATTTTGTCCTCATTGTGGCCTACAGGCACTGACGGCTGGTCAAGGCTTTATTGAAGCTTTGATAGTTAATTTTAATCATGCTTCATTATTCGAGGCTTCAATGATACACAGTGCTCAAGGACGACATCTAGTGGTCAGTAAAATTAAGTGCAATGGCGATGTGCTATTGACGGGTTCATAGGTTGTTTTTGGATTTGATTTAACATGTGTGTTCCTGTTCAACTACATTAAATGATTTTATGGTTTGTTGTGGATATAATAATGAGTCAATGGCAGCAATCCAATCAGTGACGACCAGCAGGTAACACACGTTTCCGTTGTGTTGTGTTGAATTGGGATGTGTTTAATCTAAAATGTTTTTTGAATTGGGAAGTGTTTTATCTATTTGGAAGTGTTTTTTTCTCTATCAGGAAGTGGGTTTTTTTGGATTTGGAAGCGTTTTCTGAAGTTTGGAGTGTTTTTCACTTCCAGGCAACCGTAGTTTTGCCTTGTTGTTTACACAACGACTTTTGGAGTCACTGAAAATGGCTTTTTGCAGCAGATACTGAGGCTGTCAACACAACCAAAGGACCGCCCCCCCCCCCCCCCCCCCCCCCCTATCTGCGTGGGCGGTTTTACTTAAAAAAAAAAAAAAATACAAACACAGCTCCAAACAAAACCATCTTTAGCATTTCTTGCTTTTGATGTGTTGGTTTTTGTATAAACGAGGCTTTAGTGGGGGCTGATCTGCTTCCCAGGCCCTTCATACTTTGGCGCACATTGTTTCATTGCATGATGAAAGCCTTCATGTCACATTGTGAGAAGACATCATCCCAAGAATTTACAGTGTTTAATAACCAGCGTTCATAGGGAACAAGTGAACTATATAAAGTCTTTAATGAAACAAGATTAGAAGACTTGAGCTATGCAATGGTTGTATTTCTCGACACAGTTAAAATCCTCATTACTGGTGGATAAATGTCTTGAGGAGACTAAAGGTGCCACACCATTTACTAAATCAATGAGAGCGTTTTTCAGCCAGTGGTAATTAAATGAAAGCGATGCCTATGTGTAAAATGCATTGTGGATAAGTCACTTCTGAGATTTTTTTCCCCCTCCATGTGGCAGGGGAAGTCTGCCAAGTGGAAACAGACAGAGAGGTTAATTAGGCAGAGTAGATTCTGATGTTCCGGTTCAAATGAAAATCAAATGACAACCACTGTCATCCATCACCATCGAGCCACTCGCTGCGCACCTATTAGGCGATCATGGTATATGACGAAACGGTAGTCAAAAGGTTATGGATACAGGGATCTGCAGGAGCCCCTTCATTCATGTTAAATATGGAGAACAGCCATAGCTTCATGTCATTACTTTTGGCCCACAGTCGTATCGTTAAAAACCGAGCCACTACCTATTGCTTCCTCCTGCATTTCTCCAGTCTGGCCTCTGTCGAGACAAAATGATCCACTGTGCTGTACTGCTGGCATATTTGAGAAAAGCCATTAAAACAGAGTGTAGAAATATAAACTGATGTTGTATCTGTGGGGGAAAATGGTTAACAACGTTTTCATTCCTTGTCTAATTTCTTCCCTCGCAGGTATTATCGATGCACACTTTTTTTTTTAATTTACAGATAATTTACTTCCTGTGATCTTTTGTACACACATCTATATTTCATTCGTTCAGGTAAAAAAACAAAACAAAACCCCCCCCCCCCGTCACATCCTGAAGGTCTGAGAGGAGTCTGGCAGGTGGTTTGTGAAGGATTTGTTACATTTTAATGGTGCTTCGCTACCTGCTTCTCAGCTCATTGCTGTGCATGAATTTTGAGATCTCTTCACCAAAACCTATGTCAACCTGAATCCTCGGGGATAGGACATTCATGAATTATTGTTACAGGATGCTGTTCACTGTATGATTGATGTGTCTTGAAAACACCAGACTGAGTAGGAAACTAACTATTTCACTGCTCAAAGCACCGTGTGAACTGTGCATAGAACAACCAGGCACGGTTACATAAAGTGTAGAGAAAAAAACCTGACTAAAGTACATTCTAATGGGATCCCTACAATTATTTAAGAATCTTTGTTACTTATTCAGAACCAACAGATGCAACACAGTTTTTTTCTGAAAACCCTCCAAACATTATTTTTAGAAGACTTCACACACAATAACAATTTTTCTTTTTTTTTCTTTTGAAACGCCTTTTCTCTTCTCTTTCTGAGAGAGTTAATTAATTGGGAGGATTTGTTTATCTTTACAGTGCTGTCACAGTAGCTCTGCAAACCTCTATGAAGTTCCCTCCTTGGTCACCAGTGAGGGAAGCTTCAGATCGACAGCAAGTCGTACTGCTTTTCCCGCACGGATGACAACACTGCAACAGTTGCATCATCAATGGCTTTTGCAGTGAACGCTGCCGCGCTGAACTCTGTGTGGCTTTTGCACCTTGAGAATATGTTGCCTTATAGCAAAGTTCACACGCACAGGATCTGGCTCAGTGTGCAGCCAGGAGGAGGATGTGGATGTGTACAGCAGTCCTAATAATTATCTCTTCAAGCGTGATCTAAATTCTTTAAGATTGATCAACGTTTTTCCATCAGCGTGACAGGCTTAATGAAAGCAGGCAGGCTCATAAGAAAGTGTCTCCAGATACGGTAGCTCGGTAAAAACTGTCCACATTGTTAGGATTTTAATTGGCACGCAGTATCGCACTGCATCACTGTCTGGCAGGAGTCCGTTTAATCTGATGAAGTAATAGAATGAAGCACAGACTTTTCAGGATGGAAAAATGTATGATGAAGGTGTAATTGTTTGCAAAAAAAAAAAAGGAGAGAGAAATGCTCATGTTTCGTATCGTATCGCAATGTGAAACTCAAGCACTTTACTTTAACTTTGATAACAACAGTATGGGGCACTGAAAAGACTCTTTGTACAGTGACTTCCTGAACTGCGTCAGACTCTTTGTGACAGCAGCACATGCAGGTGAGTCATCATGGAAAGGCAGCAGTATTTTTTTTTTTTGGTGATTCAGTTCAAATAGAAAAATTTTCCATTATCATCTAAATTCATTGCACATAGGGGGGGGGGGGGGGGGTTCTGGCATTTATTGTTTTAAATCTTGATCATGATCATGGCTTACAGGAAATGAGAACTCAAATTCCACTACTACAGAATAGTAGGAAATCATTGAACATTAAAGTGTTGGTTTACTGACAGGATTACACAGTATGCAGTCAGTACTTGGTTGGGGCTCTTTTTGCATGAATTACTGCATTGCTGCGGCATGGGGGCAACCAGCCTGTGGCACTGCTGAGGTGTGATTAAAGCCTATGTTGCTTTGATGGCTACCTTCAGCTCTTCTACATTGCCGGGTTTGCTCTCTCTCATCTTCCTCTTGATAAGATGCGTGGTGGCTCTTGAAGCATCAACTCCAGCTGACGTCCTCTCCTTGTGAATCTCCGTTTTTCAATTCATGAAAGGACTTTTCTTTGGCTGTACTCTTTCCTCCCACTTACCTTTTCATTAATATGCTTGGAAAACAATATTCTGTGAACAATCGGCTTCTTGTGAAATGAACTGTTGTGGTTTATCCCACTTGTAGATGGTCTACAGGACAATTGTGGAGTTGGCAGTCTTCCGAATGATCGAGCAGTCTATTGAACCATCTGTTTGGCTCACATTCTGCTCGCAGAATACGTTGTTATCATAGCGCTGCTTATTGGAGGTTTCTAGGTTTTCTAAAAGTAGAATTGGAGGCCGAGTTTTCAGCTATCAGGCTCCTCTGACGAGAAGCCAGCTGCCAAGTTTCAGTTTGGGAGGCCGACACAGCCTCTACTATTAAGGTTAGGCTCATTACTTTTTAATTTAATAAAGCTGTAAGCTAAGTTTGGGCAGGTTCAGGCCACCCTGGCCACAGGTCATTTTTATGTTGAGGCGGTGGGGGGTGTTGCCGGAAGCTGCTGAAAGTAACTGTAAAAGTAATCACATTACTTTTTTCAAGGTAACTGTGGCAACGCTGATCACTAACATTCTGTGCGTGCTCTCTCTCTCTCTCTCTCTCTCTCTCGCTCTTCTATCATCTACCCCCACCCCCCGCTCTCTCTCGCTCTCCTCCTGCCCCATCACATGTGCAGAAAATCGATCTGTACATTATGACAATAGGTTGCTTATTGCTCTCTTTTCCTTTTCTCTCTTTCTATCCTCTCAGTGAGAACAGCAGAAAACCGCCACCCCGGAGCCTGGTTCTGCAGAGGATTTTTTCCTTGCCGCCATACGCTTGCTTAAGTGGAATACCAAGTTTTTTTCTCTACTTGACGCGCTACATAAAAATATGATGACATATAAATATGACTGCAGTAAAGCCTCTCCTTTCTTGTATTTCTGTACCTCTGTTTCTTCTTTACTGTATTATAAATTTGCATATAAGATGATTTCAGAATTGCAGGGGTGTTGAACTTGAACCAAAGAGAAAATAAACACATTAAGTCAGTATTCAAATTTGAGGTTGAGACAATTCATTACAGAGAATTAAGTTTTATTCAAGAGAACAATCAAGGCGACGGCGATATATTTAACCAGATGTAAACAACATCTGGAGTTCTACTCAGCTGGATACATTGTAGTCCTTTCATCAGACTGAGACATGCATTACAGACATTTAAATAAAGACAACAGAAGAAGTTGATATAGCAGCACATCTTCTTCCAGCGCCCTGGCTTCAGCTGTCCAAATAGTTCTGTTTATCCTGTCCTGTACCAGAGAGCAGTTCCATTGATCTGCTCTAAAGGACATAGTCTGTATTGGCAATCATTAACTTCCACAGACTTTCGCATGTGAGCCCTTTTGATGTATTTAGCAACAACAACAAACTCCAAATGCATCAATAATATGCGTGGCATAGAAACGATGTAATACGCTATATGTATTTGACACACAATGAGCATTTTTTCAAACTTAATATAGTGCATAAGTGTTCTCTTTGCATCAGGAGCAAAGTAGAGCACCAGTGACTTGCCTGAAGACACTTCAGCAACACAGCAATACGACCTGGGAGACAAATGTAGTCATTATAAAAATGTATAAAGTGTTTGTCACACATGTTTATGAAAGTGGAATACAACTGCTGTGCTCTTATTGAAGACGCCTGCTATATTTTTGTATATAAAGCTTGAGGGGGTCTTGGCCAGCAGTTAACCTTCGGAAGAACAAATGAGTGCTCACAAACTGCAGAGGTTTTACAGACATTTGGATATTTAACTGCTTATTTACTGAACTCAAAGGTTAAAAACCTTCCTTATTTTGTGATTAATCACTGGGTTCACTGATAAAACTTTGCATCATCATGACCTTTCAATTACGAGATAGATGAAATGCTGCACGTAATTTGTTAGAAGTATACAAATGGATGTGTGCGAATCCTGGACAGGAGTCCAGTTATCCACCCATTGTAACAACATCGAGTGGAACAAAAACTCTCAGGGATTTAATTTTAGCCACTGTCCTCTTTGAGGGCTTCACGCTGTGCAGGAACACATCGTTCCCACTGCACCTGCCACATAGAGGTCCTGCCCTTTTTTGCGTGTCAACCATCATCTGCAACGTGTTGGATCTCGTCCGCCGTGTCAAAACTGCAACCCTTCAGCTTGGATTAGATCATGGAAAGCCAAAAAAAAGTGATGGCGAGGTGTTGTGGCAGTATCATTCAGAATTGTGGCGTCGACTCGTCTCTCCGAGATGCCTCAGGATGTTGCGGTAAAACTTGCTGTTCACCTTGAGGTCCCGAGCGTCAATGTGGACCTTGTCGAGAATATGACGGACAGCTTCCATGCTTTTTTCCCCAACTTTCACATGTTCAGTCATCAATGCAATGGTTTCTTCCTCTGCAAATTTAATCAACCGACGCCTCATTCACATAATCTTTTTAATAGTAGGATCTCCTGGGCCTGTCGACATGGTTTCTGGTCAGATTATGCAGGTTCATTAAGAACTTTAAATAGGTATGCAACACGAACGCTCCTGTTCAAAAACTCATTAGTGGACAAAAATATGAACAGTCACAAAAAGATCTGATAACATGTCACAAATAAGAAAATACATTCTTCTATCAGCGATAAAAGTGACTTTCAATCTGTGACAAATATATAACTGTCGCTCGAAACCAAGTTGAATTTGTCGAGAATCATCAGAGCTGATGATTTAAAATGCGCCACAAAACTTCAAAATTCACAGGATCACTGTTTTGTTGGTGAGGAATAATACAACTGAACATGTATAAAATAAACCCAGTAAACTAAATTTTGATAACAGAATTCATCATATTTGCTTGACCAAATTTATGTGGAAAGGATATTCTCAATGAGCTTTACAGATTCTGTTCCTTGCTGATGTATACAAGATAAAAAGTTCACAAAACCCAATTTATCTGCTTAAACAATTGACTCTCGGTGCAAAAGAAATGAGCTAAAACAAAAATAGTGAAATGCCTGTGAGAAATGTTTGCAAAGGTTTCGTTGAATTACATGTGTTGTTGATTTTTGAAGTTAAAAAAAAGTAGCTACAACCCCTGAAGCAATTGCACTTCAAAATGAGTCTTTCTTCAAATGTTAATACACTGGCAGTTTTTATTTCACTAACTTATAAAACAGAGAAAATAGCATTTTGCAACCCCAAGCCTTGGGCAGTTATCACAGAGCTGCCATTTCTTAATAACTTTTCAGACAGTGGGTGGAAAAGCTTTGATATCTTTGTGGAGCTTCGGTCCGCTTTGTAGGTATCTGTTTGGCTTCATTTTCAGGTCAGTCAGTTGCTCAGATGAACCCATGGCTGCCAAGTGTTACCAAAGTTCAGTCAGATGGTACACCGGTCAGCCGCAACATTACGATCACTGTATTTCATCTCCTGCATGGTGTCTTTTTTGCTGCTAATACAATGCTGACTCACAGAGCCGTGCCCTCTATTAGACTTTTGAAGGTGCACTGTGCTTTCTGGATCTAAGATATTACCACCTAGTCCTATAAGTTCTGTACAAATATGACAGAACATGCATGATTTTTGTAGTGTTTTTACTTTATACTTATTAGATTGAACAGTGGCTGTGCTACTCTTTTTTCAGACGATAACTGTTTCTGTGGGTGTGTTTTATGAATTAGTTTGTTTACATTATAAACTGTAAACTCTATAGCTGTAGACATATGGATACTTAATACATAAACAATGTAATTGTGTATGTATATACATACAACATATGTATTAAAAACATTATATATCTGAAATAAAATACCAATTTAAAAAAACAATAACTTAGGGCTATCATTGAATTACTTGGAAATGGAAATTTGTAAAAAATCTATTCGCAAATTCGTTAAAACTGACAAAAATCACATTAGTATTACAATTAAAAGCTTCAATGTTTATTTAAATAGGTTGCATTTTTTCAGCGTATTATTTCATAGATGGACATCAAAACTGACTTACTATCATATGAAATATGTTTTGTTTGTTTCCAGTGTACATAACCAATATGGTGTTGTCATTGCTGTGGAAAGCATGACTGACTGACATTGATGTATTTAAGCTCAAATACAAGCACTGATGGTGTTTTAATAAGTGTAAAGCAGGAGTGTTGTATAATATCGTTTTCTTAGAAATCCTACGAAAGTAGCACATCAATTTACAATTGTCAGATTAAAAGAAACAGATTTAAATGCACAAGTTTGTCAATTATGGTCACTTAATAACTAATATAAGGTTAATAAATGTGCCTAAGATAGTAAGTTTGTCTTCACAATGTTGATGTAAATGTGACCTTATACTGAACATTGTTTATCAAGTCCAAGCTCGACTTCAGTAGATAAATAAACAAATTAAAGATGTTGTTCTCATTGCATTTGGCTACAAGAAGAAAATAAAGATGAGAGAATTAGACAATGACCACAGCTCATTGTAGATGCATTTTACTGGTTCTTAAAGTTGTGGCATGAAGCAGCAGTCACTCCGTGTGGTGAGACAGCAGTTGTAAAATCTTTTCCTCAGTCAAGAGATTATCTCAGGCTGTCCGTGGTTTGTGCTTGTCCAGCCACCTTAAGCTGACAGGTGGGGCCTCCATAGGACCACATGCATCAGTGAGCTTTGGCTGCCCATGACTATGTCTCCGGTTCACCGCTTTTCCCTCCTTGGGCCACTCTTCATAGATACTGACCACTGCAGACCGGGAACAACCCACAGAAGCTGCAGTTTTGGAGATGCTCTGTCATTCTTGCTGCATCAAGACCTGGAAAAAAATATGTCATTTCCTCCAACTCATTCAAACTCATGCATTTGAAGGTAACTATTCCCCCAAAACTAAAAACAGAGACAAAGATGCCTTTAAATGGCAAAAGTGACATTTCTTGACCTGTACACTCCCTTGTGAGGTGTTCCTCTATACACTGAAAAAAATATAAATGCAACACTTTTCTTTGCTCCCATGTTTCATGAGCTGAACCCAAAGATGTAAAATACTTATTTCTCTCAAATAATGTTCACAAATCTGTGTAAATCTATGTTAGTGAGCACTGAAATTACACCTGTGCAATAATAATGCGGTCTAATCAGCATCTTGATATGTCACACCTGTGAGGTGGGCTGGATTAGCGCGGCAAAGGAGAAGCGCTCACGAACACAGATTTACACAGATTTGTGAACAACAGAAATAGGTCTTTTGTGTATATAGAAAATATTTTACATCTTTGAGTTCAGCTCATGAAAAATGGGAGCAAAAACAAAAGTGTTGCGTTTATATTTTTGTTCAGTATAGTAAAGTATAACTGGGGCTCATTTTGTGCAATTTTAATAATGTAGGCCTTAAACTAAATGGTATACCAGATGGTATTTTTACTGCGCAAATGCTTCATTCTTGAAAGAAATAATTTACTCTTCTGCCTGAACTGTGAGGGTACCTTCCAGTCATTGCAGGATTTTTTATTCTTTTTTGCTGTGTGGAGAACCAGTTGCACTTCTTCGGGGTGCAAATTCAGCTAAGTAATATTTTCATGAATGTCATCGTTTTTTGCACCAAAGAGGCAGATGGGGAGGTTTGGCTGCCTTTAATTTTTAAACACATCCATAGGCTTGAATGCGTTTAAAGTGGAATCAGTCTAATGTCTGTCTGTTTGTAGGGATTATGGTCTTTCTTCTGATTCTGTGTTTTCACAATTAGATGCATGATGTAGTTGTGTGCGTGCAGCCGTCTCCATCCTCCCAATGTGAAGATTTCTACTCAGACTGCAGGAACAAGTCTTCCTCCCTGGAGGACGTGCCATTTTCAGCGCACTCAGACATTTTCTTCCTGGAAGCTCTGTTCCTTTTCTTAACCCTCCTTCCTGTCAACAGCTGCTCCCAAGTGAGGAAATGACAGTGACTGATACAAAGATGCCACATTATTTATTAAGAGTCATTGTTTAGTGTGCGGGGCACAAGTTTAAATCTGTGTCTTGCAGTTTCTCTGCCAAGTTTTGCAGGATATGAAAAAAGCATTAGCACAATGCCCTGAAGAGAGATGAGCGGAGCATGGTTCTCATATCTCTGACCTTAAAAAAAAAATCCTGCCCTCTGGACAGAAACACCCACTGAGCTATAGTCAACTAGTGTCTCCGTACTTCCTAATTATCAGCCTGGAGCAGTTTATTTTGAAGATACCGTTTTAAAGGAAAAGAAACTGAGAAGGAAAAAAAACTGTTCAAAGACATTTTTCTTTCCCCCCCCCCCTAATATTGGAGTTAGCGGAGAAAATAAAACAGCAGAGTGAATGGCAGTGATGGGGGCAGACGCTGGGCTGCCTTGATTGACACTGCAATACTGTCCTATTCCTTTTGATGGGATTAAATTGTCATGACCTCTCAGATATGGAAATTGAGGCAGTGATCTGAAGCTCTCGCAAATGTCAACATTATTAAACTGTGGGTCCACTACCTAAATGCAGTTAAAACCATAGCAGTGTTCACTCCTTCTCCCCCATGCATCATTTCAGACCACACTGTAAAAATCTGAAATATTTATGGACCTATTGTAATTTTTCCCTAAGTACAATTTGGCACAAAGTCTCAACTTATATTTCTGCAGTCTGTCAAGTAACTGTATTTTATCCTGGTCCCACATTCTTTGCTCTAGCAGAATGATATAGTCATTATTATTATGGAAGAACATCTTTTAAGCCTAACAATAAATGGAGTTATATACTATTCATTTTCTTTAATAAATGTATACGAGGATGTAATACTGGATGAACGGTTGAGAAAAGCAGACCACATCTGTCATTCAAGGATAATAAACATATGACCTATGGACCTAAATAGCGTTCATTCAGGCAATCAATTTGATCTTTGAAACTGTAAAACCTACAAAAAACCTGCAGAGATCATGTATCAGATGAATGAGACTTTTGAAAACATTGGCCTGAACAGAAATACCTTTTTCTGTAGATGCGACCAACTAGTTGAATGTTTTGTTGCATTTTTAGTTGCAACAAATTATAAAGAGGAAAAAAAAATATGCACCACCAATGGACGACATGGGTTTTGGACATATCACTGCATTTTGCACCAGTAGGCATGTTAAAAATTGCTCAGTGTTTATGGTCGATCCCTATGTATTTACCCCCACGAACTAAAAATGAGCGTGATACCCGGTTGTAGATGATCCCACAGGCTCCTCGGCCTTTATTTCACCAAGTCGTATCATGCAGTGGACTATAGTTGCAGCTTTGACAAAAAGCAAATAACTCAGCGACCAGTTCTATATACCTCTAACCTGGATCAGGGGCAGAGGGGGTAACTGGGGTGTGAAATAGACTCCAGTTAGCTGATGGACACATGAGAGGACTCGGATGGTTGGTTGTCACTCACAAAGCCAGAGACGCTTTTGCTCAATCTGGTCAAAAATATGAATCTAAATAGCCCGGGGGGGGGGAGGCTTTTCTTTTTCCACCAATATCTCCCAGAAGTGGTACGGGGCATGATGACGGGAAGTGTGGGAGCTGAGACGGTGCGCACCGCACCGCACCGCGCCGCAGCGCAGCGCAGCGCCTCGCAGGAGAGGCTCTCCGCCGTGCAGGAGGAGGAGGAGGAGGAGTCGTAGTGACGCGCTGATCCAATGAGCTCCGGCCTCGTCTGGACCGAGCGCAGCATCTCCGTCTCAGCGGCACTTTTGCACCAGACAAGTAAGGACGGTCTCTCACACTGCAGCCGAGGAGGAAAAGCAGGGTTCCGGGAATTACTGAGGTCTATTTTGGCGAAGAAGAACCATCTCTTCTTATCCTCTATATTATAATTATTCTTTTTTATTTTTTTGCAAAGATGAACGTTGGCTGCGTCATCTTGGCGTGCACCTTACTCGCGGGCGCATCCTCGGTAAGATGAGTGAATTTCTGCATGTCTTTGGGGCTTCACAGCGCAGTAGGAGTGCTGCACTGCTGTCGTGCTTACTTGGGCTTTGCAGGGAGCTGCCGGAGCTCAAAGTGGCCGTGAACGGTTCACTTTCTGCCCGTAGTGCTGCGCTAAAGGCAACATGACGCGTGTAATCGAGTCTCATAAGGGCACATTTTGGCTGGAGAATAATATTCTCGTGGTGAGGAGAAGGGAAGAAAAAGTCCGTGAGAACTCTTTGCTCGCCTGCTCATCTCCCCGCCCAAATAAACTGCTGTGCATTATTGCAGAGGACAGTGGTTTCTGAAGGGGACTGACGTTCTGTTGGCTGCGATCAACTTCGTTTACGCACGTTTACGCACTGTCATTTCTGCTTTTCGAAACATCACATCTCAGTTATTGACTCAGAGGTTTCTAGAGGCGCGTCATTCAAAAGGAAAAATCACGTTTTATGAATGTCTTATCTTTTTTATTTCCGATTTTTCAGAAAAAAAGGCATTATAGCCCTCCTTGTCGCTGTAGTAGTTGGCAGAAATGAGCAGTCCTGGAAATAACGAGCCACCTATTTTATTACGTGATAAACTCCACAATGTATCCCTTTCTTAAAACATAAAGTGGTGCAATGAATCGGGTAGATGGCTACAAGTACTGTACTTCCTTTAAGGCACTGTGCCTGCAAACTTGCATTTACAATACAGTACATTTGAATTGATCTTTTTTGCTTTCTCTTGCACATGCACCATCTCCCTGCACCTTTCAGTTCATGTTCTATGTTTAAATGTTTATTGTCAGCCATTGCCATCTTCTACAATGCTGTCCCCCATGTTGCTTGACTTTTTCATGTACTCATAATCCAATAAAGATAATGATAATACGATCTTGCTAGTGATGACAAGGATTTGTATGAGCCAATCCCTCAGGAGATTGGAGTACCACTCAGGAGACTTGATGTGTCACCACACAGATTCTAAGCAGGTTCCTTCAGTCCTATATGTGGATTTCCACACGGTGATGCTCAAAACACAACACTCTCCATTCCAAAGTAAATCACTCACTGTGACAAAAGAGTGTGAGGTTCAATATCAGCTTGGAAAGGCTGCGAGATCAGCCCGTGACCCTGCAGCCACAAGTCAATTTGCCGATGCTTAACGGGCCATCTTGTTTTGTTCCCCAGGGGAGTAAGGCAGGCCAGCCTCTCAAACCCCCATGCAGACCGGGCTTCTCCCAGAACTTCTACACAGTGATTGTCTCGAGAGATGTTCTTCACGGCCAGAGCATCCTCAAAGGTAAGCTCGCGGCTGCTGGATCTCACTGATAGACTGAGAATATTATCTCTTCTCCGTCCAGATGTGTCCCCAGCCTCAAATTGAGTGAGTTGAGTGTGTGTATGTGTGCAGGGATGTTTATTAAGGTGGGGTCCGCTCCATCAGTCCCGAAGAAGCTCAAAATGCATTTTGGATGTGAATGTTCAATATAAGGAGCTCATTTTGAGCATAGCCATCGCGAAGCAGTATGAGATGTGGGATCAAAGAAAAAAAACAAACCTTTTGTTGTGAGTACGCGACGTGGCAGCAGGTGTGTGATGCATTTTGTTCGAGAGTTGTTATCAGATATGAGGTTTCATCGATGAATGAGCACCTAAATTACTGTGATGGCTGCAAAAGCAATATATTTCTTCTTTTTTGATTGACTAAGCAGCGAGCTCACAAAGCAGACTAATTTAAATTGCCTGTTTCCCAGCTCTGCGTGTTGCAGTTGGTAGCCCAAAACTTTTATTTTATTTCCACCGCTTATTGTAGGACATTTTCCGGCCCTTTTATTCTTTCAGGTTTTTTTTTGAAGAATTCAATTCTGTTTTTATTCGCTCCATTTCTCTTCAGTGCTGGCAGTTGACTGAATCTGCTGTGAGGTTCATCTCCTGCTACGTTGAAATTACGCCGGAACTCCTTCGGTGTCTCTGTTTTCTGGCAAATCTTCTCCATAATGGAAATGAACCCCCCCAGCCACATTTCAGCCTGCCAATATACATAACTGACAGATAAACAACACCTTTGACATTCACTTCTCCAACACAGACTGCATTATATTGCGCTCTTTAAACTTTTCGATGATGAAATGATCCTCCAGGTAAGGAAAGGCTTGGTGTTGCATTACTTCAGTGTCAATCTGCTCAAAATGCTGAAGGTTTTTGCTGCGAGTCAAGGGACTTCTTTCATCTTGGTGAAAACAAACCCAACATTTGGGCCGTTTTACATTTCCTTTAGTTTTTGTCTTGTAACCTGCTAGACTCTTTCTCATACTTCTGAGTAACAGCTCAACGCCAGCACACAATAAGCTCAGCTCTCCCTTGATACTTTGTTTTTATAGCCAAATATTTGTCCATTGTTACGTGAAATGCTATTTGCCAGGAGAAAAAGGCTTTCTCATTGTAACAGCTGTTTGAGCTTTTTTCCGACTGCCAGCTGAACAATTGAATTATTCTGGAGGTTATTTTGTTATTTGGGCAGCTGACAAGGACAGTGCAGGCGGTCAGCGGGGAGCCAGTTTGCCTGAAGGGTTCAGCCTGTTTGGAAATGGGCTGAGGTGTCCTTACCGACCCAAACTATGTTAACTGAGGGAGATGTATCTGGACAGATAAGGTATGCTGGTTCCCACTTTGGGTCTGTGTGTGTCACATGCACACATGTCCCAGGGGGCGAGGGGGCGGGGGGGGGGGGGGGGGGGGTATTGCACACACACTCAGCTTGTGCTGGTCTGTTAGTCTGTTAGCTGCTAACACTTTGGTTGAAAAAAAAAAAACTGTCAATGCCAAAGCTCAGCCGCATCAATTTGATTTACCTTATATGCTGCACGAGCTCTGGCTTTGATCCCACATTACGTTTGCTTCCAGTCTCTCTGATTTCATTGTCTGTGCCTGTGTTTGTTCTTTGTGAAAATCAATCCCAGAGCCATGCTGTTGTCCCAATTGGCCATTCAAAAGGATGTAGGCTGCGGCAGCATAAGTCCTCATGCTATGATTAATGTACAGTGGCTGGCCTTACTGAGGGTCTGCATTCTATATGGTGGGACGCAAAGTGGTTGGAAGTCTTTAATACAAACACCAAGCTATGTATAACCTGAAACTGTCATTTTCCAAGAAAATGAATGGACCAGGGATGAAAAAGGGGAGTGTCTGGGATGCTCTGGAGCTGGCTCGGGGGCTGCTGGACTGTTGTGGGCCACGACTGTTTTCTCCCCGGAGAGATGGACAGTGAGCGATGGGGAGCTGAGGCCCAGCAGGTGCAGTGCGAACCAGGCTTCTGTTTCCAGTTGCTGAACAGTGTGTTCTTCAGGCTGAGGTGGGACATTGAGTCGGTATCTATTGACTTATTGACAGTGTGTGACTCATTTAGGAGCAGTGACACATGCTTCTTTTTCCTCACTAAATGTACTATAACAGTTTTAGATCAAGGTTAGAAATATCTTTCTTGGTGCTGCAGCTGCCTGAATTTGTCTTATGAACCACAGTGTTTGCATACAGTGACACAATCTAACATAATCCAACACAATTTTCATGAAGAGATTACTTTCCTTTAGGATTGAATGTTTTATTTTGTTCTTTAACACTGTTGTTCACATCGATTGGAAGATCACAACTCTGACTTTGTATTTGGAAGCTGGCAATGTAGAACTCTAATATTATTCAACATACATGAAAGAGTTAGAATAATAGGGATACCTATCAATATCATTATAACCTGGTGCGGCATCAACACACACTTAAGTCTTGATGACGGAAACAGAGTTGAAATGTCACTTCTCATACAGTCTAATTTGCTTTTAAGGTTACCTACATATCAATGTTGGATCATTTTAAATCATGTTTACAAAATCGGATTCATGTTTTATGTTCTACTTCCTATTGCAGTAGTGTATTTTGTGCCTGTCTTGACCAATCAGATTATATCCTAGTTTCTTCTTGGAAAACATTAATAAACATATAGATGCATGTGAACAAAGTTAAACTAATATACACATGAGATTCAGCATGCTTTTGAAAATGGACTTAGACTGAAAATGTATGTGCTTTTTAATAAATACATTACACTGACACATTCACATGCTTTTTTTCTTCTTCTGTTTTCCCTGTAGATAAAGTGAAATGTCTGTTGAAAGTACTGAAAGGTCATTTTAGAATTGCAATGCATCATTCAGTGGCCCCTTTGGCTTTATAGGTTAAAAAGGCTGTTATGGCTTTGCAGTTGACCATGGAGGACCTTTGTTTAACTAAGTCACAAATCTCTGCCCTGCTGCAGAGTTCCTTTGAATAAATCACCCCATGCTCCTGTGGAAATGTTTTTTCGAGAGCTGGGTCAGGATTGGCAGGAGTGGCGGCGGCACGCAGGCGAGCAGACAGCCGGGCCTCCATTCGCAGTCTGTGCAGAGTCTCACTGTGGGCAGATAAGCCATGAAAAGAAATATTCCAATGATTGCACATTGCTGTGTAAACCATCACCTCGTTGCAAGAGCCAGAACGGACACCCCGGAACTCGGACAATTGATGTAGCCTCGGTACAAAACCATTGATTTGAAATACAATTCAGTCGGGATGGTGTCTCTTTAAGTTGCTGTCAAAGCGTGTTTGGGGAGTTGGCAGTGATGAGTTTCACCCTTTGCCCCTCACCTGTCCTAAAAGAAGGCCAACGAACCCACTTTGTGTGGTTTGGACCCTTGTCTGACTGCTGCATATTTTTCTTCTCGTTCGTCTGTGTGCGTGTGTGTGTGTGAGTATTAGTCTTACAGGAGACGGTTTAGAAATGCATTGGTGAGTGACTTTGTTGTGAAGAACAGAGCTGAGACAAAAGAAAGTGAAGACTATGAGCTTTCTAGCCTAAAAACAGTGTGTCTAAATGCTAACTGAGCAAAAATTGCTTTCCTCCCATGATCCTATGCTGCTCTGCTCTGCTTGTTTTCCTCATGTTGTCACTTGAATCGCAGCAGATGAAGTCATACAATTGTGTCTTTCATTGCTTCCCTCATCCCCAGAATCTTAATTTAAAACTAGATCTTGAGGGGGCTGAAAAATTAAACACGCCGTACTTTAATCTTACAGATTAATTTAAGGAGGATCCTGTCTTCATCAGCTATATGCTTTCAAGGTGGATATCCTATTGTTCGGCTCCATCTCGAAAAGTTACACACACACGAAATGACTTGTAACATGACCCCAATTAGACTGCAGCGGCAAAACCTGGCAAGGAGCCATATCTGCTTTGAAACAGTCAGCTCGGCATTTACTGTGCCGTGGAGAACTTCTGACTTCTAACCCACTATCCAAAGTGACAGGGCTTTCATAAGTACGTCCAGACCGAAGAACTGGGGGCGAAGGGAGGAGGGGGAGGGGAGGGGAGGGGATGGGGATTATGTTTCCAGGCATTTGATAAGCGGGATGCCATTTTCCTTCTGACTCACGAACGTCTCTCTTGTCCTCCAGAGAGTCTTTCATCTCTGCAGCCAGGACCTGCAGTCTGTGGCGAGCTGATAGAATACAGGTACAGAAGATGAGCTACATCATTTCTCTTTATCTCCGCCTGCCTTCTTACCAAACCAAGCTACGTTCCCATATCCCTCAAACTCCCTACAACATGACATAACATGCTGAGCCAATTTCATCAACCAAGCCACCCAAGATATAGCGAGTACATGCCACTGCACAATGCTTCTCATCCTGTTTTATAGTTGCTTCCTCAGTAGAGGTAGTAAGTTTAAAAAAAAAAGAAGAAAAGCAAACGAGTTTCATAGATGGGAACCTGTCTGTCAGTGAAAATATTATCAGGGCATCCATCTGAATTTTATTAGTTTGAGTGCACTGATCCCCGCTGTGCTCCCCTCTCAGTGTACTGGTATTAGTTTTTGTCTGATGGTCGGTTGCCGGGTCATGCCATGCACTCACCAGGAGTTTCATTACAGCACAGTTCGTTTCATTGCTTTCCCTTTTGGTGTCCGCCGGGAGGCACGCCTGGCTCATCTCAAGCTTCTTGTGTTTAGATGGTGATAAGCTGTCAGAGATAAATGTGATGTCTGAGGCTCTGGTTGCTGTACATCCAGCCTCTTCACACTCTTCCAGGTGCGATTAAGGTTTTTTTTTTTTTTTTTTTTGGCAGAAAATCTGCATTTCCCATCAAAATGGAAGTGAACTAATTGTGCGACTTGCTCTGACCTTCAAACACAGCGAACCACGATATCATCTGTCCTCAGATGGTATCTGCAAGAACTGGCGGCTTTGGGTTAAATCATAGAGTGATTATAAAGAAGAAAGTAGAGCCAGCCTCTTCTGATGGTGTTAGCCAAAAAAAGGTCTTTGGCAAAGGGATTAACGGATAAGAAAGAGGACTGTGTTGGATGAAGAACTGTGGACTTCACTACAGTGTGTTAGGATTTCAGACAAGGACAAATTTAGAGAAGAATATTGATAGACAAAGTTTAATGTCGTTGTTTTTCTTTCTTGCTTTCCGGAAACTGTCTCCAATTCGGCGTTTAAAGCTCCTGGATGATGTCTTTCTTTACACGCGTTATCAAAGAAAGCAGCTTTCTGAAAGCAGCCTTTTGAAGGCAATACACCACCTCCACCGTTGGTGACCTTGTATTCTGTGAATACTATTTGCATTAGTTATTGAAAACCTTTTTAATTGACCACCCTCTCTTCCAATCGATGTGTATGAGCACTTTGCATCTTGGTGCACATTAATGATCGGCGGCCTTGATTAAGACTCCATTGGCTTTTCTTTTTTTTGCAGTGCAGAAAAGAACCATTTTCCCACTAGGAGACCTCTGTTTCACCTTTCAGCTGCAAGTGTAACCCAGAATACACCAGTTCATTACAAATGTTCCCTCCCCTCCTCTTGGCTTTCAGGATTTACATGCATCTGAATACAAATCAGGTCCTCAGTTCTAAAGTGTCTTGACTGGAATTGGGCACTGGCATGGTGTAATACTTGTTTATCTTGTCATGACAGGGTACATTCCATTGATATTTAGGTGTATAAGCAAGTAGACAAACATATTACGATTTTTATGACAAATGGAAAGCCATTTAACTGATCCAGCTGAAGAATCTGAGACATAAAGAGGAAGGGCTCCATACAAACATTGACACTCTGAAATATTTCCATGTTATTTCCTGTTTAAACCAATTTTCAATTTCTCTTATCTGTCAGAAATTGTGGCTTTTCCAAACAGGCTTTCAGTTTTGTGAAGCCTTCTTTTTTCCCCAAAAAAAAAACAAAAAAAAAGGCTCTCATTGGGTACTAAAAAAGTCTGACTTCACTTCCAGTCCAGAACATAAGTATTTAAGAGTTGATCTCCATCAGGAATGTTTTCAATCTTGGGTGGCACTTCAGTAGCTGTGCATTTCTCTAATTGCTATGGAGTAGATTTTGATCAAACTGGAGCATTTACTAATCTTCAAAATAATTCAGGTATTTGTCCAGACGGCCAGAAAGCAATTTTGGGAATTCAGAATTGTGAACACGGAAGGAGATGAACCTGATGTTCGTGAACGTCACCCTTTTCATACCGGAGTTTTGTGTATTTGTACATTATGCCGCCATACTTCCAACAAGCTTTCCAGGTTAGTCAATGTGTTTAGATGTCACCATGTTTGCTGAGTGACGAGCTGCGAGGGGCCCCCACCTACCAACCCTTACCTGCCCTCCTGCTCAGCTGTGGTGCTTATTTCTCTTCCCCACCCCCACAGTCAAAGGCTCAAAGTGACATGCAGCTTCTCACTTTATTGATGAATTATGGCCAAGTGGTTTGACCTTGTGCTGCCACTTGACCTCGCGTGTTCGCCAACACTCATATCCTCAGTCTGCAGCACTGGCGCAGATGAAAAACACGGCCCAATCAAAATGATTTACGTTCAGCTTGACTCAACACATAGATCCTTCTAAGCTGCTGCTAAATGCATCTCCAGAGGGCCACTCTGTATTGTACCATATAGCCATTTCTGAAGCCACAGGGCTTTTGCTATTCTATCGCCTTAATTAAAAGACTGCACTGTCAAGATGCCTTTGTTCTACAAACTCTAATATCAAGAAGGTCCCTCGCCTGAGAGAGGCTTTCGCTCTACTTTGTCCTTGGGATTAATTCAGCCCTGAATCTATATTTGATCAGGGCGCTGGCCTGCTCTTGTTTCTACTTTATTTTCTTGTTCTGCTTATTGTCCGATGTCGTTTATTTATCCCTATACAACCACAGTATACTTTTTGTGTATTGTGTGTATTTGCATGTTTGCGTGTACATGCCTTTGTAGTTCATGCTCCATCCAGAGGGTGATTATCTTAAATGGAGAAATTAAAGGATTACAAACCATCCCAGTAATCCAGCTGTCAATCTCATGGCTCATTAGTAAGCAGAGGAGAGAGATGACGGAGGAGAGCGCGCCGTAAAGCTCACTGAAGGGGAGGCAGCAGGGGGAAGGAGACGGAGAGTGGAGTGCCTGTTTAGAGGAGAGGAGATGTGGACGTGTCAATCACACGGAAAGGATGGTTTTGCATTTTCCCCACAATATTTACCACCTTTCATCACTTAAAATGAGGCATTGGTTTCTCCGACGCACCTGAATTGCCTCCTGGTTATAAAAATGATTTTCAGTGAAATTTAGCTGCAACATCAAATTTGCCATATACTATTTAAATAGAAAAAAAAAAAGTATGGCATTTATTAAATTGCACATTTATCCATTTATGTACAGGATGAGAGCAATGCGGAGGTTTGACATTCCTCATAATTTCTTTTTAAAATTATATTATGTGCTCTCTTTATTTGTTGTAAATCGGCTCTGTGCTCACAAGGTAGAAGAGACGTTACTCCACTCGACTGTCTGGGTTAAGTATCAGTTCAGCATTAGGATATGCTCTGGAGCGTGACATCTCAGTCGAATCCATGTTAAGGATTCATGTAGCCATTTTACCTGTCATTGTCCCTATTCTAGCGCATATCTAAAGATTATGGCACGGCTGCTGCTCCACAGTTTATGTTTCTTTTTTTACTTTAAATGAATAAATGAAGTTTTAAAGGTGTCGATTTTATAACGAGTGTAAGGATTAAACAACCTTTCAAAAACTCACCATATGGGAACATTCAGTGAGTTCAGATTTTAGTCATTCCATTTTTAGTGCAATTCACAGAACAAAACATTGGCCAAGGTTGTTATTAGGTTGATAATTAATGTTAGGATAAGACGAGCGATTTGGAGAAATGCTGCTTTCAAGATAGTTTTTTCTACAGCTTACATAAGTTATTTTTCAAAAGTTTCAATGACTCATACATACAGTACACATAAAGTCATTTTTGTTTTTTGAATGAAATGTGATTTATACTTAAAGCAACAAGGAAATACAACTTTACTGGAAACACCTGCGAAACAAAATCTGTGTTCTAAGAATGAACACTTTTTTTTCCTAAAGAAGTGGTTGCCCATCAAATACTTAGAGATGTTTAATTAACTGGAAAGCAGCAAAATCAAAGCCAGTCAAAGCAGCATAACGTCATTTAAAGGCCAAATCATGTCAATGAAATGTCACCTGAAGCTTTGAAAACCTCTGTGTGTGTGTGTGTGTGTGTGTGTGTGTGTGTGTGTGTGTGTGTGTGTGTGTGTGTGTGTGTGTGTGTGTGTGTGTGTGCGCGCGTGTGTGCGTGCGCGCCTCAATTACTTTCTGTGTTGAAAGTATCTTTACCATTTTTCACCAGGCTCCGAGGCACATAAAAGAAACTGCTTGAGAAACGATGGCACCATAAAAGAAAATAGAAGCACAAATCCCGACACCATCATGGAGAGAAGGAGCGAAATTGCATCTCCTATGGCGGTGACGCTTTTTGGATTTGATTGTATCAATTTGCTGTCTATTTTGATCTAAAAAAGCCGGCTGTGTGCAGGCTTATTTGCACCTGACTTGTGGATGTCCACTGCTTGGAACTATTTCTCATTTAGTTTAAAACTCAACGCGTTGTGTTTTAGTGGGTTTTTTTCCCTTTTGTAATAAATTGCATTTCACCCACTTTAGATGTCTCACTTTAAGCTGGAATTTATTTTCCAACATTAAGCTTTCCGCTTGCTTTTAATCTTGTTGTCGTTCCACAGAGGGGGCTTCGACTTATGCTCCTGCTAAATTTGCAGCTCCTGCTACCTTTTGAGCAATAACTGGCTTGCTTTCATAAGAATAAAAAGTTGCTATTGTTATTATATCGCCGGGAACTCGGTTGTACTTTCCTCAGACAGGCTGTTTGAAAGAGCTCATTCTGGCTGGGATTCAGATGGCTGATTCGGAAATCACAACATGGAACCGTGCTCAGGCCTGTTGTGATGCAGATTTGTTTGTGGGAGGCCGACAAATCTCCAAATATGCTTTGCTGACCGTAGTAAACCGGAGATGTTCTGCCGTAGAATCATAATGCAACTTAATCCAGTCTGTTTCCTGTGCACTCTTACTGCCAGCTTTTAATGTCAGTGAAGAATTAAACGTTTCTTTGTTTCGACTGCTTTCTTCACTTTCTTCCCATGATCACATTATCTCAGACGTCTCTCTCTGTCTGTTTTTATTTCTCTCAGAATGTGATGGAGCTAATTGTTGTCTTATCGCAGCTTCTTTTGTCAATTCATTGCTCAAAAATGTAAAGGTACTAAATAAAGCACAATTTACATGTCTGATTTATATATAGAGATGCATTCATGCTGGTGCAGTAACGCAGATACACACACACACACACACACACAAGCACACTTAACATGCAACTCAAACTTCTAGGGAAAAAAAACACAATAATTTGATAATCTGATAGTGGGTTTTTTTCCGCTGCTGGTGCACTTTTTTGACATATTGGAGTGTTATGTGGATAGAAGCTCACTACAAATACCCATGAGAAGGTTATAGCCACCGGCTTTCAACAGTCAGAAATCCACATGAAACATCATTACCATTCCAAAGATGTCCTACTCTTACTCACAAACATGTCTTTTGTTGTCTCGGCATAACAAGATGAGAGGGTTTTTTTTTCCCTTCTTTTTCTTTAAATATGCTTAAGCTTGACATTTGGAATTTTATTCTTTATTTAGCGAGAGGCTGGTAATTTGTAGCAATACAGAGGAAAGTCTGGGGGTTGAGAACCTACTTTTTTTGATTGAAATATGGGAGCAAATCAATAGAGCCCTCCTTTTTGCTGGCAACATGCGATGCAGACACACGCTGGTAGCATCGATCACAGCTTCAGAAGAATCACAGTTTTCCTCTCCCGCTTCGCTCTGTCTCTCTGCTCGCTTCTTTTCCCCTCTCGCTCTCGTTCTCTTGTCTCTTCTCCCTCTGTAGCCTCGTTTAGGTTTTCAGATAAAAATAATAGCTCTGAGAACCAACGGGGAAAAGAGGTGGTGGAGGAGGAGGAGGAGGAGGAGGAGGAGGAGGAGGAGAGAGGAGGTAGGGTTAATGGTATTGGTGACAATGTTTGTACTGTGCACCACAAATCCAGCAGTAAGACAATAGGAGGCAGTCGACTAACTGTGGCCTCTGGGAATAGCAGCTTTCTTATAGTCATAAACGGCAATTTAGCCCGGTTAAAGCAAAACGGATACAGTCGCATCACTGTGTCATCATGATTACAGCCACCACGGGGCTGTGGCAAAGTGAGTGATGGCTGTTCCATCCAGGCATCTATTTAAATGCAGTGTCAAATTTACGGCTGTGTGCACCAGTCCAACATCAAGGCTAATCCGAATGATGACACGTCAGAGCTGCCACGGATAAGTGAAAGATGTTTCTCTCTCCCCCGCTTCTGCGCTATCGACTCTGCTGCTCATTTGTGTTGCTGAGCCTGTTTGTTAAAAGCAGAGAGATTATTATGCCGATTTAATTTGCATACAATTGTTCATTCTTTTGCTCAAACATGTGGCCTCTTGGTCCACGTCCTGCAGGTTACCGGCATGAACGCGCTGTGGTGGTTTCTAATGTAGCGGTCTGAATTCTAACCAGAGGACATGGGGAGGCTTTGAACGACTCTGCACAAAGTATCGTCATGAAGCTCGGAGTTTAACGTCCTGGTTGACTAAGCTCCTCTGCCCTTCAGGTCCACAGACCGACTGCGCATAACTCACCTGTCATGAATAAACATCCGCCATTGATAGGTTTCTTGCAGGTTTCCTGATTCCATCTGGTGATTCACTGCTCCATTTGCATTTCTGTTAGGCCCTTTCAAGATTATATTATACCACTGAAGTACCATGTGATGCTTTGACCACATTGCTGGTCCTCTCTGTTATTTTTAACCGGTAGCTTTTCATGCTTGGGTCAGGTTCAGGGCCTGTAGAGCTCATTATCGTAGAGCTGGGGTGGATGTTGGCAACAGAACCCACTTCAGGCCCTGCAGCATGGTAGATGAAATACGAGGAGGAGTTGGAAAAAAGCCTTCATCACTGCAGCCATGTGTATGATGAACATAACTCGCTGCACAACAGTTTACACACTGACGGAACGAGGTAAGAAGGCCTTTTCATTCTGCGGTTTGCTCGGTATCACGATTTTGTCCCCCTCAAAAATAATCAGGGAAAAGGTTGCTGTAGTTGTCTGGCTTTTACTGTTTTGGGCTAATTTGAGGTAATTATCCAGGCAGAACTGTTGTTGTAAAGTGTTTAAAAACTCATTTTCTGCTCTCGCTGTTCAACCTGTTGAACACATCCTCTGCACGGGGCTTGAGAGGGTTGAATTTTGCATGTCTGATGAAACCAGATTGCAGATTTAAGGTGTTAACGCTCTCTCGTTTACTTTCATCCTCCCAACATGTTTGTCACATGAGTGAACTGGGTATCTTGCAGGATCATAATTAAAAGAAACAGCTGATGGCTAAGAAGGTAAACCAGCTTTATTTATGAAATAACTTTAACTAAGTTATATTTCCCGGGAGCTAAACAATTTCTAAGTCTCTATGCAGTTGTTTGAATTAAATTGGAGTAGATATTGCCTGAATGTTTATTTTTCTTCACATTGCAGAACACAATTTTAGTTTTTGGCTCGGCGCACTTTCAAAATGAGGGTGACCTGAGCTCACCTCTGTACCTGAATTTCTCTTTTATAGACAGGCTAATGACCTAATCACTGTTGCTGCATAGCTGTTCATGCTGCACTAAATCACAGGATGTTCCCTTCAGCAGACTATTTCCTCCAAACTGTTATGCTTTTACAAATAATCTTGCATCCAATCCAATGTTTTAATTTTTTTTCAATTTCAAGAATTTCCAACAATTTTCTTTTTCTTTTTACAGCCTCAAATCATAAATTATGTTCACTTTCAACTTTCAAACTACAATGGTACTCGTCACCGAAACAACAAAGGCATCAGTGCTCCAGACACATCCTGAAGTCGATTTTACTCCAATCTCAACCAACCATAACCAACCTTTCCTCTGCAGGAGGCCCGGTAGCACCATGTTGAACAAAATGAGGTATTTGTTAAGGCAGAGACAAAGCAAGCAACAGAGCCGACTCCAAATAGCGATCCCCACAGCTCCGCACCAACAATTGTATGTGAGAGATGAAGGCCTATAAACTGCCCAACAAATAATTGGCAGTCGCAGTCGGATTCACTGGTCAGATGGTGTACAAACCGTAGCGACACAGAAGATGCACAGAATTAGCCGCCAACAGAAAGGCCACTGACAAGGAGCAGCATCTGTATATAATATTTACCAAAGAACTAAAGAAAACAATTCCAAAACTTTACTTCAAAAAGCAATTGTTACTTGAATATTGATCTGTGCCAAATCATCATCACAAAGTTACAGCTGGAGTACTTTGATATCAGTTGTCCCACTTTTCTGTCAAACATGTTAAGGTTTTCCCGAACCCGGGAACCCTTGCATGTTTAAGTATACCGGCGCCTCATCCAGTTTTTGCAATTTTTCAACAGCATCCAACAGGACGAGGTTTTACAGATATGTCATTTTTTTTCGTTTTATTTTTTTTATTGAATGAACTTAGGGCACAGGGTTGAATTGGACATAGTGACCACAGCAGGTCTGTACAATCTAAACACAGAGAAAGAGAGAAAGACAGAGCGAGGGAGAGAGGATCATTTTATTTGCTGGTGTAATTCTATCAAGCCAAGACATCATCGGGAATAGGTCACCCATGGATCAGTGGCCTTAAACCTCCCTTCCTCTGTCTCTCCTCCACTCCATGCTGCCTACCCTCCTCTCTGAATTTTATTTTCTCACTCTTCTTCCCCGTGGAAGACTTTTAGACCCAATTTGCAGTCCTCCGTGTGCCTGCCTTGCCATCCCTCTCAGCTTCAGTCTTTTCACCAGCCTGAAGCTCAGTGTGAACTTGTCTTCGTACTCTGGAGATTATATCTTCGGTTCCAGGGAGAAATGGAGCAAAAAGGGGATAAGATGTCGACGGGGGATATCCCCTGTCACGATTTTATTGAACATATGATGAGTGGCATACATACTGTATGGTGCACATGTAGCCCTGTGTGTGTGATATGTGTGATGCATAAAGATCCTTGATCTTTCTCCATCCATCTCTGTTCTCAATAATCTTACCACACACCACCACAAGTCAGAAGCGGGGCCCTTGCAGGCTGCATTCTAAATACTCTCAAGGCTGGAGGCAAAGCAACATGAATTTCAATGAATTATTAAACAGGATTATTTATTTACTTCCTCCGCACCCTGAACCACCTAACTGGCAAATCTACATAGCATTTTATCGAACCTGTGGCACATTTGTATGCATAATTTACTCACATGGCTGAATATTTTCTTTAGGATGTCGAGTTTAGCCTGTTTTTGGTGTGTCTAGACCTCTGGGAATCAGCCCGGTAACTTTGAAATGCGCAGCACTGAAAATCTAATGGCCTTTGATGGAAAGGCTGCTCAGCACTTATCGTCATGAAGTGATTGATGTTGAAACGTCCGTTGGCCTAATTTGTTTTGTGGCCATCATATGCTGCCGCTGAATTTTTTGTTTGTTTCAGATTATTGTCATTGTGGGAATCGGGTGGTAGTGTGTGTGCGTGTGTGTGTGTGTGTGTGCGCGTGTGTGTGTGCGCGTGTGTGTGCGCGTGTGTGTGTGTGCGTGTGTGCGTGTGTGTGAGTGTGTGTGTGTGTGTGTGTGTGTGTGTGTGTGTGTGTGTGTGTGTGTGTGTGTGTGTGTGTGTGTGTGTGTGTGTCAGACTGGCTGTGGGAAAAAAGAGATGAATAAGCGAGCAGAGGACTGGAGCCCTGCCAACCCATGAGACTCCGACGCACTGCAGATGAGCCAAACCTCCATCCATTCACATGGAGCTCTTGATGGTGGAGTGACGACATGCTCCCTTCGCTGCCGTGTTTGTCATGGTTTCTGTGCTTCAACATGTCATACACAGAGAAAAAAAAAACCTCTTCTTCAACTGATAATTTCCTGATTTTCAAAGCGATTAAATACCAAACGGAACCTTGCGCACTGACAACCTTGGTCCCATTATGAAATTTTAATGAGAATATCTTACCAAGCCCGTGATAATCAACCATATGTATTTATAAAACCCTGCCTTGGGTCATTAACAGCCCAGCAAGCATCGTGGCATCTTAATGAAAAGCTAACAGCCCACGTATGAGTGAAGCAGAAGGTGTGTGACCTGCGTGATTAGCACACAAATAAAATGTACATCAAGGCAAATGCGATGACACCAGCATTCCTGCGCTGTCTGCATTGACTGACGCTGCTTCCTCTACATTTATCCACATTTTTCCAGCAACGTGTGCAACAACAAGGTTAAAATTGAGATGCATGGATGGATATTACTAATATTACTGATAGTCCTGATAGAAATATGAGTGTTTTGTATCTGTACTAAGTTAATAGACCCTCGGGAATAACACATGCTCATGAACTGTGGTGTTTTATACAGGTGTCTTTCACTCAGAATATTGTGCAGGCATCTTGTCTACCAGTAGGATTTATGATCATTGAGGAGCTGTTGTCAGGTTTACTGCAGAAGTGCTATTGAAACTGCTTATACACTTACGTACACACACATACATTATTTTAAATGCATCAGGAAAACAATCTTATGCCTCAGTGAATCCTCATAAGTCAGCTGGATGGCCATTGATCTGTACATTTATTTATGAAAAGTATGTGGGTGCATGACTTCATCAAGAATGCAGATAAGTGCAATTTGCACTCACAGGAAAGGGGGAAAAAATGTCTTTCAATGTGAAATGTTTTGTGTGAAAGTCACATTTTCAAATTTAAGTTCAAAGTTGTTTTTGCTGGTTTTAAAAGAAGACAACATAAAAACATAAAGTCGAGCACAAATTGCTCACTCTTGGATAGAAACCCAAAAATTGAGCTTCAGTGGGAGTAAAAGGCAGGAAAGTGCCCTCTCACTTAAAGTAAGAAAAAGTTGTATGCAGCTGTACAGTCATGTGGCTCGTGGTATGACGAAAAGACAATACTAATGCTGAAGTATTTGTTTATCCACTTCCGAAGGTCCGAAGGTCATGGATAACCAGTTAAAAGCTCATATTTGGCAATCTTTGCAGTGTGTCCTGCTTGCACCAGCAAAACGCACACACTTTTACATTTACATTCTGCACGGTGAGAAGAAGCTCGAGCAGAAACCCTGCACAGGGAGAGCAAGCAAGCTTCCAGACGTACATTTAAACTTTACTGTAGGGTTGGCAAGTAGCAATATATTTGTGCACTGTTAATGTACTTAGATTGTAGATTGTTCAGCTATATGTAACTCCTCTTCAGTGCCTGTTTTTGTTTAAATCTACTTTTATACGCAAATCTGCACTTATTATTATTTAAATCCTTCAGTTACAATAGAAGAATTAAAGTAGAGGGCAGTACCGGTAAGTTTTGTTTGTGTTTATATATATTTTTTTTAATAGGAGTCAGTTATTATCTGGTTTTTTTTAAACCTACAAATCAATTTGTTTAGACTCAAAACTTCAATCATGATCCATGGCATTACTAATGCTTAAGCCAGTGAAGCCACGCAGATAAACACATTATCACATGAGGAGTAAACATGAGTTCAAGGTGACTTTATTGATCCCTGTACTGCCATTATGCACCCCTAAAAGAATGTATCTGTTCTGCAGTAGCAGGAGAAGACGTTATTCAGACATTTAAAACACACTACAGTAAAAACAGCACAGACGCGAGACATTGACAGGTCCTCACTGAACAGGATTACAAGAAAATTAAATAAAGTGAATAGTCATATCCAGAAAGTAGATAACTCATATTTGCTTTTTGTACATATGAACATTTATTTATTTTTGTACTTGTAGAAAAAAATTGCTTTGGTATTTTTAATTGTAGTATCTGTGCTTTTGCTGGAGTAAAGAATGTGATTGCTTTTGGCTGCCATGCCAGCTTCCTTTTATTATTATACAGGTATTTTCTTTCTCTCTTTATAGTCAAAACAACATATTTTGCTGATAATGGAATTAAAAAAAATTGAAATATACCTTAATTGCAAAATGTTAGATTAGTTGAATTATTACTGATTTTTTTGAAGATTTTTAATCATTTAATTTATGAACTAAATGAACTGAAAGCCATGTTTTCAGTTAGGAACAAACACCCGTGTGAATTTTAATGAAGGCTCACTACGTCTATAGCAAAGTGTTTATAACTTGGTGGTCAATTTGTTCTCTGAAAATGATGGAATCTCTCAGCACTCCTATTTGATCATGCCACTGATTTCATGAAACTTTACAGTTCCCTAACACACAAAGTCAAAATGTCTCAGTCACTCCTGGGTGCTTTAAAGAGTTATTAATCCCACTCACTCTTCCTTAACTCTAAAAATATCAAAGTACACATCATATTAATTATTTCCAAAGGCTTGCTGCTTCTTATCATTTTAATTGTTGCTCAAGTTTCTGAACAGTGAGTTAAAGTGAGAGAAATGTGATAAAACTGAGAGTTGGAGCGTTGGGCAGGACTTTGACTCTGTGACTACTGGAATCTGAATTACTTATATGCAGGGTATTCTTACTTTCCTATTTGCCCGGTGGTGAAAAACAGATTTTTGTTTATCTTTACCCACAAAGGATAATACATGAACAATGTATTATTCACTGTTTTGAGTAAAGGCTGAATCTTGTTGCAGACTTTCCTATTTCTCATGAAGTAATTGTTGAAAAACTGAGAAAACCTTACACTGGCGGTGTGACGAACCAAGTCTTTCTCATTATGTGTTGGTGTAGTTGTTTGATCACAGCTTCTTGAACTCTCTTCTGCCCTTGCGCTGAACCGAGGGAGTGAGTGGAGTTTCACTCTGCAGTGCAGGGCGACCTCTGACCACTACCTCTCTCTGACCAGTGGAACCATCTGAGTTCAGGCCGTCATCTTTAGCATGTGTGCCGAGTGAACTGAAGTGGAGAGCATCCTCCTGAAGCAGTTTGATGTGCCAGTGCTGCGCTGCGTCTGACGGCGTGGGGCGTTGGGTCCGGGGTCTGCGGTGTGTCGGTGGGGAGCTCCCCAGGGGGGCTTCACCTCTGAGATACTCGCTTCTGAATGTCTCTTTGAAGTGCTGGGGGAAGGTTAAGTGCTGACAGGGGTGCATAATGGCATCCTCAGGTTATGTTATGCGGATGGAAAGAGCTGTGCTGCGTTGTCATGTGTAGTCTTGTAAATTCAGTTGAATCAAGTCCAGCTGTGCCGAGTGCTGGGTACATGGCTAACATCATCAGAGAAAAGGGAGAATTTACTCAGGCACTGTGCTGATGTGCTCTGACATAAGGGTACATGAGGGAGGTTGCATAAAAATCTCACGGGGCTCCTCCCTTTCATCACGCCGCATCGTCCACAGCAGGATTTAAACAGAGGAGGGTGGCACTGATGAACAGTGCAAAGACGTGGCTAACTTACAAAGACTACAGAACTGGGCCTGCTCCCGTCTGTGTGTCTTCCTTCTTCCCAGTCTCTTCTCAGTCCCACAGCCTTCCTTCTACATTTGCCTTTCTCTATCTCTTCAACATCATCATTTTTCTCTCTGCTCTGCTCTTTGACATTTATCTCCCCTCTCATTATTCACCCCTCTCTCCAGATGCTCTTCGGTGTGGTCTCTTGTCTGGCTGGCGTTGAACCTTGCTGTAATACCTCTCCCTATTTTATTTGTTTTACGGAATCAAGGTCACAACAGTGAGCCGTGACAGGCCTCTCCATCATGCCCGGCCTCGTGATTGATCTCAGATGGGCTTCAGAAGACTGAGGACTTATAAAACAAACAAACAAACAGAGAAACAGCGTGAGCACGAGAAGCACGTCAAACGTCTCTCACACACACACACACACACACACACACACACACACACACACACACACACACACACACACACACACACACACACACACACACACACACACACACACACACACACACACACACACACACACACACACACACACACACACACACACACACACACACACACACACACACACACACAACTGACATAGACGCTTGACGTCAGCGCAGAAGCCGGACGTTCAACATGAACTGATATATTTTCTGTCCTGCCTACTGTCTGATTAAGATACAGCAGTGTCCACCACGTCCCTGTTTTTAGATGTGAACACTCACAGTAAAAGCCCTTTTATTCACACTTATTTAGATTAGGCTCCATCAGCCCATTAGCATGGATGCTGTGGCCCCTTGGCAGGAGCTCTGCTTCTGACATCCAACTCAATCATTTATGCTGGCTGGTGCCAGTTTCCATGTCCAGCACAAAGTGATGGCACATGGGCAAGGGGGGAGTAGCCTGCTCCTCAGATGTCCTTGCAACATTTGTGTAAATCACCAATTAAATACATCCTACGTATTGTGTAGGACAGGGTTTCTTTACGATTTAGTTTTTTGTCTATACAGTGTCAGAGCTCCACAGATCAGATAATATTGATTCCTCAAACCCTTTCAGCATCATTACCGAGGAGGAAACCGCCTCTGCTACCTCTGTTTGATTGCTCTATGTGTGAAATGGGATCCAAGCTGCACCGCAGTCTGCCTCCATTTACACAGAGGGCTACATTGATAACAAATGATAACAGTGCGATCTCAGAAGGATGTTTGAGTAAATGGTTGGCTCATTCAATGGGACTGTAGTAACAAAGCTTTCAATGGCAGTGAGGTATTGATGAGTGTGTGTGAGCCGTAAGAGAGTGTGTGAGGGTTGTATGAGAGTATGAGAGTGTGTGTGATGTGTACGGGAGAACAAAACTCATGGATTGTGTCATGGCCTTGTGTTGAGGCAATTGTTTTCTTACACTGTCATAAAGAGATGGACATGGTCAGCAATAATAAAGTAGGCTGTGAATTTGTAACATATCCAATTGACATTAAAGCCCCGATTACGCAATAGCATTTGAAGTGAAATGTTTTTTTTGTGTTTTAGAAAAGTTTCTAATTTATACGCCACATTTTTGAAAACAATGTCCGTTTACATGGAATCTGCAGAAACTCTGAAAATGTTGTAGTTTTCATATTGGTCTACCAGTGTGTGTTGTTGTTGTTGTGAAACCACACACACACATGCACGTAGAGAACATTTTGCTATAAACATTAACAATGGCTACACTTGCATGCACAGATGTCAAAGTTTTATTGCTATTCCAGGTGACTCAACTATAAAACTGCCAAGTTCCAGGAGAATATGGACTGGGAGTCACGGCACTCTGGACGCCGTCATTGTTGTCATTTTCAATCTACTCATGTATGCGCAGATGAACTATTTCCCGCGGCCGTGGTGCGCATGCATACTAACAGAGTTTCAGAAAAGTTGGGTTTCCCCCCGTATACACAGAGATGGAGTTGGGGTGTTCCAGCTTGGAAGCCGTTTTCAAAAAGTTGAGTTTTCAGCTGCTCTGACCACCGTTGTCGTGTAAAGTGACACTCAAAACACACTTCAAAATGTTGTGCAAGCGCAGCCTAAGGCATCCAAAGTGTGCCAAAACATATTCCCCACACCATTCCACCTGCAGCAGCAGTCTTTACCTTTGATTCAAGGCAGGATGGAGCCACATTTTCATGTTTCATGATGGAAAGCTGAAATTCTGACCATACTATCTGAATGTGGCAGCAGAAATTCAGACTCCTGAGACCAGGGAACATGTTTCCAATCTTCTATTGTCCAATTTTTGCACTTTAGCCTCATTTTCCTGTCCTCAGCTTACCTGAGTGACACCTGGTGTGGTCTTCTGCTACACCGTCGCCAATCAGCTTCTCGGTTAAAGTTGTCATTGCTGTCAGCGGGCTCTTCTGCATACCTCTGTCGTGACAAGTGTTGTTTGAATTACTGTTCTACCGTTCTATCGGCTTGAACCAGCCTGTTCATTCTCCTCTGACCTTTGGCATCAACAAAGCATTTTCACACAGAGAACTGCCACTCACTGTGTGTCTTCTCTTTTTCTAGCCATTCAGCGCAAACCATAAGAATTGATCTTTCATCCACTTTCTCAAGCTTGTTTTAAAGTGTAGCCGCTCGTCTTGACCATGTCTACAGTACACGTCTAAATACATTGAGTTGCTGCCATGCGACTGGCTATTCACATGACACAAAACGCTTGAAGATGAATCACAGATTACGTGTGACCCCAGCCTTCCAAGGTCTATAATGACCTGTTACTGGTATGAAGTATTATGATCTGTGTGGGCTACACACGGTTGACAGAAACTGTTCTTACACGCGAGACACTGGAAGGAAGAATTGGAAGACAAATGGTATGGACAAATAATCGTATTCAGGAACTGCCCATGCGATTCCCACGGCCGATTATTTTCATTGTTTTGTGTTTCTCTCTCTCGCCTCACTCCTCTCTATTTTTTGTTTGCAGATGCCCTTTGACCTTTGGCCTGTTTTCTGCATAAACACATTTTATTAACTGCAAGTTACTTCATGCAGATAATTCACAGGCAGCCCGTGAAGGTCAACTGTGTTGAACTTGGATTATGCTTGTTCAAATTTTTTTATTTTTTATTTTCACATTGCATGCAAATGTGCAATGGGAAAAAAGCTCTTACTGCCATATGAAATGAAGTCCCCTTTGGTTTTTCATTATAGTTGCCCACTGAAATGCCAGAAAATGTGACATTTGGATGAACCACAGCATAGTTTCATTTGTGTGAAAAATGCTGCATTTAATATGATTTAACTGTGGTTGTCGTTCTGTGCGTTCTTACGAGCTCTTTTAGTATCATGGAAGTGTTCAATCAGAGATGTGCTTAGAATGGAAAGCCAATTCCTTTTAAGTTAGCTGAAACACTAAATCATTACTCTTTAATTGAATTGGAGTTGTACTATTTTTCCTGGTTATTTGCTGGAGAAACCGAATCACTTCTCATCAACGTAGGCAAGTCGACGGATGAGTGAAGAAGGAATGGTGGGTGAGAAGGTGCGGGTGGGTGGGGTGGGTGGGGTGGGTGGGTGTTGGGGGCTTTTGAATGAGGCAGAAAGGAGGAGTGAGTAAGATAATGAAATTCCCATGTGGCTTGTCCATCGTGGAGCTCGGCAACATTAATGAATGAGCAGAGCTCACCCGTCACTCTGGAATTGAAGCCCGCACACAACAATAGCCCCTCTCCCTGACGAGGAGTGTGGTGCAGGAGGCCTTCAATTTGCTTCTCCTCTCCCACAGAGCTTGGCATTCAGTAGAGCATTCCTTATTCAGAGAAAGCATCCACGGCAAAATAAAACTGGTGCCATCTGCTCCATCTCCCCTTGCTCCCCGCAACAAAGCAGATGATTATCAACTGGAGCCTGCTCGGCTTCTACGGAGCACTGGAGCATCTCAGCCAGCAACCAAAATATCAACTGTCTAAATGTGGAAAACTTTTGACAAGTCACAGGCTTCCTGTTTTGCTGGTAGATTCTCTGAAATATGCTTGTTCTCCTTGCATGCGAAGCGCTGACATTTCATACTACGCGATACATTTTGAAATACCATGCATAATTAAGTTCTTTATGCCCCAGTGTGAATGCAAGCTTCTGTTTTTCCATATTGTTAGCAGAAATACCAGACCAATAATAGGTTTCATTGCGCATAGTAACAGTATGTGCTTTGAAGGCCAATGCTTAGCCTTTTTTTTTTTCCCCCTGTGAGCACAGACACGCATTCATAGCTGAAGGATAGCCAGAGACAATACAGCACATTAGAAATGGAGACCATGGGGGTCCATTCAAACCCTACTGTGCTCTTCTTTGTGGAGAGTATGTATCTCAGCAGGCCGCTGTGTCACATGCAGTGCACAACCAAGAGAGATGCACACGAACACACCCTCAGTTGTGATTATATGTACAACCTCAAAAAAATTTTTTTGAAAGCCTTTCCACCAAGGTTCAGGTTTTTGAGATAAGTACGGTATTATTTACTACTTTCAATTTTTGCAAACGGGTGCGATTTAAAGACAAAATCTCGCTAAATCACTAATGAGAATTGAGAGTGCATAAATACTGTGACTGCAAAGTGTATTCATCATTCATGATAGTAATGGTAAACGACAACTAAATTCAAAACAGTATATCATTGATATGAGCCCATATATTTAAATAAATGATAGGTATAATTTATTTTAACTGACAATACCAAGTCTATAATTTGTTTTACTTTCAAATGAAGGCTTTAATCTAAAATCACTTGTAACTACTACAAGGTTGCATAAATACTGTTTATGGTGCTATTATGTCTATTTAATCTTTTTACCCTCAAAAGAAAGATATTGAATCTTTAGACCAAATTACTGGAAGAAAAAAAACATGGCATTTCCAAATAGCCTTGATGTCAAGGTAAAATCTATACGTTGATGTAATTTACTTCTATTGTACACTTTCTATGGTATAATCCAGTGTTTCTCAAACTAGAACCAGAGAAGCTACCGAGCAACATATTTGAAATGTTTTCCTGAGTGAGAAAACTGCAGTTGATTTGAGAATTTTATTTTATTTAGCAAATTACACTCAATTTTTTTCTCATAAAACTAAAACTTGAGCAAATGGTGGCTGACAGACTACATGTAACCCCATTTCCAAAAAATTTGATACGCACTATCTCAGAGGTGATGGAAAGTTAAAGGTAATTTTAACTAGATTTAATCACTTAAACTGTTTCATTAGATTAGAAGCCATAGTTCCCAAATGTACCCAGTAATTATTTAAGCATCTTGCAGTAAGAATAAAGCTTTTCTTGCTCTCACAATGACCACAGGTCTTCTCTAGTGCTACATTTTAACAATGAGGAAGTCTTTTTCAATTTATAATGATTTTTTGTAGTTACCAAGAACAATTAGTGCTGCACAGTAGGTGAAAGGTTTTACGCAGTTATTCATACTTTTACAGTGACGTTTAATAATAAAATCAAAAATAGAATGTTGTTCCTTTGCTGAGTTTACTGTGATAGAAACTAAAGTGCAATTCTATTTGATTCACAAGCAACATTAGCAGCAAGTACGTCGCTTATGGACATTTTATTCAACTGTTTGAAAACTCAACTTAAATATTGGGGAAAATATCAAATTTATTCTTATAGCTCAAAATACAAGAAGCCTATCACAACTCGGTTTTTATAGAGAGAAACTCAACTATTCCACACAAGTGAGCGTGGAAAGGAAAATCTCCTTTTTAACAGCAACAAACCTGCGGAACCAAACTCAGAGGTGGATAATTTCTGCTGTTCTGAAGGCCTGAAAGAGAGAAAGGGATTGGACAGAAGAAGAGAACAACAAGAAACAAACAGATTGTCATAAGAAGGAAAGTTAACTCACTCACTGCAGACATCATGCGAGCAGCAGGCTCTGATCTTGAACATCCTGTTCCACTGTTGGAGATCCAACGGGAATGTGCAGAGAGAGGACAGAGACCACAGACTCCTTGAGTATGGGGGCCTGTTCACCTTCCCCTGTTTCATCTGGACCAGAGTTCTCGTCAGGGAAAAATTGTTTTGTTTGGATGACGCGAACATGCCCTCGAACTCTGAACTGAATCTAACAAACGATCTCTGGTCCACTTCAAATGCGAGGTCTCGCTTTGCTGGCAAATGATCTTTCCAGCGGGCAAGGTGAGAGGAGGAAGGGGGGAGAGGCCGTGACATTGTTTGCAATGCATTCTAGGTAGTAAATGAACAATGCTAACTGTACGAACCAGAAGAAGCGGACGTGGAAAATGTTGTGGGCAGATGTGGAGTAGTGAGAAAAAAGTAAAGAGTAGTGATAAAGGCACTCATTGATATCTGATCTGAAGGTTGTTTTTTTCTACCCATTAGCCACAACCTCACAAGCTGAGCAACAAAGGGCTAAAGTGGCAGGACTTCCACTTTCGGTCCAGATGAATCAATGAGCCGTGTTTATTCTTTACTTGCTCTCTGGTCAGTGTTTGTTTGGGACAACAGTGCCCCCCAAACCAGCAGCTGTCTGGCCAGTCCTTGGCCAGTGGAGTCCCTAAGTGAAAGACTCCTTCTAGTACCTAGTTACTTGGTAACATAACTGTCTCTAATGAGAAGATAACTGTATTTTTATGTTTCTGGGACACATTAGCTGAGCTGTCAGCACAATGTGATTCAGTCTATTAGGGGATTATCAAGTTGAGCTGGAGTTGCATTCATTAGTAGAAAGTCAAATAGTAGTGCACACATGTTAATTTGATCATTTTGAGTTAATGGGACATTATTAAAATCATGAACGACACACATACGGGGTGACGTGCAGTCGTGGCCTTTAACAGGACATTTGAGGACTCCTGAAATCTGCTGCTGGAAATAACTAAACATCAGTAACACAAACAGGCTGAGGTAAGCATGAGTCTGTTATTATTTAGATAAATTGAACAAACCTTTCCATACTTATTAGATCTCTGAGTGAAGCTTCAGCTGTACTGGGATCTTCACTTAGGGGCTACATGAAAACGGTTAACGAGCTGTTTTTGGCCTGTCATCCAGATGAGGCAGTGTTTTAGAAGTGTGAAAACAGGTTTTTTTGAACACAGATCCCAGAGTGGGGAAATTCTAAAACCCCGGCTCGTGCCGTCCAACCCCCCCAGGGTGTGGATGGCAAAGTCGGCAAAGACGATCATCTGTGGAAAAAAGATGATGTAATCACCCCCCTCTCCCTCCACCACGGTCTGCATTATATCTGAATTATAAAGAGGTTTATGACGAGGATTCTACTAAAACATTGCTATGTGCTCTGTCTTCAGTGAGTCACAGTGCCCCTAAAGGCCTGGCATGCCTCATGTTGAGCCGTGTTTATAGGGAGGTGTGGACGGAGTTTTTTTTGGAGAAGGCTGGGGAGAAAAAAAGGTGGGTTTTTTTGTCATGTGGATGTACCCTTAAGTTTTGTAGCAATAAATAATTTTGGCTGTCAGCTTCTGAAGAAGGTTGTAAACATGAATGTCTGGAACAGTTATTTGCCATTACCACCACTTACTTTTGGTCGGCTTCATGGCAGTTTATGGCTCGTAAAGGTCATATTGGTTGCAATGCAGCATCGCAAGCTAGTACTAACTAACACTCTTTTCCTTAAGTGTGGCAAAGTTGTCTCTTTGTGTTGTCAGAACCAACTTTGCCAGCCCTGAAAACAATTTAAACTTTGTAGTTACACTGAAATCAATATATATGTGTCGCGGCTCATTTTCACAAACTCCCTAATTTGGTTGGCTATGAAAAGTCTCCATCATGCGCGTTCTGAATTCTCTTTGAGTCCCTTCAAAATGAAAACTATATATTTGTCTCCCATTTATAAAAACACCTGTTCATTTCATCTTCCTCTTTGAAGTGAATAGGCTGGGAGCTGAGTGCCACAGACAGATGTTGAAAACAGTTCTGATAGTTAGATGGAGTGTTGGTTCTTAGCTTTTCATTGGATTTGTTGACAACAATATAGATCACTGTCGTGGCAGCCACTGGAAATTGGAGTATTGGTACATATAAATAGTTTTTCTCGAGCACACTGACGCACTCTTCTCCCACTCTTCGGCTCTTTTATTTGGATAATAACAGCAAGGCACAAAGACTGAGAGAAATTCCTCGGTGCAAACATCAAATGCAACAACATCCACTGTGGTATTCAATATGAAAGCTTTCTCTTTTGTGGTGGTTGGGGCATTCTCTTTGCTTGTCACCCTCACACTGTTTGAAACAAGTGTATGTCCTGCCTGTCATTGTACATACAATGTCCATCCTATCACAAAAATGGATTTTCAATAGAATAGGCTCCCTCCCCTTCGTCCTAATCCGATTTACAGCCTATTTGTTTGCCTTATGAAAGCCTTTAAGTCTACCGCTTGGCTTGGGTAGCCTTTTTTTGTTGTTTTTTTAACATCATAGATCCATGCGACAGAGATGACATGAGGACAGAGACACAAAGTAGAACAGAGGGATGGAAGCAGTGCGATGAAGGCATGGAGGGTAGAGAAGTGAATCCAGCTCGGCTGAGCGAGACTCTGACACCAGTGTGCTGACAGAGGGACACGCAGCCACTACATCGTCTTCTCAGTCTCGTCACTGCTGCTGTTTTCCTCCCAGACAAAGGAGCCTAAGCTGTATAGCTTAAGCAATGGTTTATCTTCCATTCATATGGAAAAAAAATAAAACATGCCAACAGACAAGAGCGCTTAGGCTAAATGCAGATGTGTATACGCGGTGGAATAGATACAGGGAAGATTACAGACAAATCATATGAGGGGATTTCACAGTGAATCAATTATCAGTGCTTCAGTTCTTGTCAGGTGCACCTGACAGGAACTGAAGCATCACCTCGGAGCGTGATCTCATGACATCACGCTCCCAGGTGAGCTGAAAAGAATAGAATAGTCACAAAAGGAAGATAGCCATGGTATTTTGGACTATGTGAAAAGAACATCATGCTGGCCTGATTTGCAGAGGCTGACACACACCCGACACACACGCACAAAAAGCCCTGCCACACCTGATAAAGCCGTTTTTATCCTGATATGTACCACTGCTGCAGTGCTTTTGATTGCACCAGCTGAAAGAGTGCAGTTGCATTTCAGGTGTCGCCGTTTGTGCCGTTCAGAAGAGTCATAGTAGAGGTGAGTCAGGTTTGCTCTATGCTGCCAATGCCCCCCTCCTTAACACTTAATATGTATGAATTTGTGTGTGTGTGTGCGTGCGTGCGGTTGACACAGTGGGATCGCGGTATGATTTGCGTGCAGTTCACATTCATTAACAGTTCATACAAGAGAGCATAATTAAAAGCTTGCTGTGTTTGTAATTACCCTGTAGCACCTGTTCCCCCACTGCATGTCTCCCTCTGCCCACATTGTAATACTCACTATCACAGTCTCTCATAGGTGATGGAAAGGCTCAGGGGCACAATTTCTTCTTTAAAGTTAGATGAGATTCATAAAGTTGGGATTTGACTCATTAAATCAGAGGAGTCATTAAATGAGATCAGAACAAGAACAAATGGGAATGTTGGGGCAACCTAAAAGCAATGCAAATAGCACAAACGTTGGACACAAATATTAGAATGTGTTTAGTATCATATTTATTCCAACATTGCATGATAAAGTAGGTGATTACTGACAACACAGTGCCACCACTGCACAGTCTCTTGAATGCATACACCTGCTTGTGAATGTATGACACACACACACACACACACACACACACACACACACACACACACACACACACACACACACACACACACACACACACACACACACACACACACACACAGGCGAGTGAGATTCTTTGAAGGCAGGAGATAACAGGACTGTTAGCTGCCCTTTAAAGGGCTCTGCTTCTTTGATAAGCTCTGACGCATCATGTGACTGTGGATGTGTGTGTGCGGGTCTGCATGTGTGAGCTGTTGGTGGGGATGTGAGGATTTGCTGTGTATTTGTTGACAAGAAGTCAGTCCTCATCGATAATCATTCAGTTTTTTCGGTGGTGACATTTTTTTAAGGTTACATTATGATTTTAGGCTATGGTTTGGGCAAATAATACTCATGGCTGGATTTAGGTTAAAATTGAAGATAATAAAATGCAGTCAAGCTGACTGTTATGACATGTTTATCAGTACATGTTAAGGCTTGAGGAAGCTTGTTACTCAAGAGGCAATCTAACACAGTGTGACACTTTATTTTGGTGTTTTTAAAGATATTGTGCAGAGACTGCCCTGCAGATTCCTCCAGGCACTCTTTGGTGCACCGGTCTGTTGGCTCAGATACCCCACAGTAGAAGGAACAGAATAACATGAATATCCACATTAAGTGAATGGAGATTATCCAGACAGTGCTCCATTAGCGCAGAGCTGCTGTAATTCCCCATTGTAAACCTTTTGCTTTGCCTTGTTCTAGTGGGAATGAACAGTTTGGGAAAGAGCGGCAGGGACGTTCTCGAGGCAGCAGGAGAGGTGAAGGTGAAAGCACTGAATCAGCACAGTCGTAAACGTTGTTCTCTGCTGATTTACTTTCAACAGACTCTCAGGAACCTCTTGGGGGAAGGGGACCCTGAGTATATGCTGTGACATGCTGATTTTTAATATCTACTCCAAACCAAGTTCGGATTCAGTTTTTCCCCTTATGCAAGTTAATAGCACCTTGTATTAGCACCTCTGTGCAGCACTTGTAAAGATCAATACGCTTAATAGAGCTACTGTACACATTCTAGGAGTGGGAGTAACAGTATAAGAAGAAACCACGAGCCAGATACTTGAAATACAAAGGCTACCATGGACTATAGCAATAAAACAATTGAACATCTTGCAGTAATGAAACCCATTTAAGGCAAGTAGGGAATTGGATTACAGTTTAAAAAAACAGTCCCCTGAAAATGTATTTATTACAAAAATATATTTGTGTTTTGTAATATCAATTTAGGAACAAAATAGAAATTGGGATGGATGTGTATTAGTTATTCTTACCGTGTTGGCAACGAGTTTGCCATTAAAATGTACGTACACAGTATGTGCAGCAGCCTTCACACTGGCACTACAAAGGAGGATCTCCTGAATCATCGTCCTTGGGTTTAGCCGACCATCTTGGCTCATGTGTCAATTTGATTTTCCATATGGAATCTCCAAATTTTTCCCAGTAAAGAGACATTTTTTCTTTTTACAAATTCTTAATGCATAAACATGTAACCAATATGAGGTCATTTTATCTATTCTTATTTACCTTCTGGCAAACACATTTCATCGTCAACCATCACAAATATTTTATCATTCCCATATTCCCCTCTTTTTTAAGCTATGCCTATTTATTAACTCTTCACCAATTAGCTAAGACTGTTGTTCAAAAGAGGAGGAGCCAGTACTGTTTTATGATCAGTTGTCACTTGGGATGCACCGATACCACTTTTTTCCCAAATGAGTAGTGTGTGAGTATTTGCATTTCAGTACTTACCGATACCGAGTACTTAGGCCAATACACACATTAATCTTTCCACAGGTGTTATTTGACTGAAATTCAAAATTAGTTCTTTTAAGGCACTGCCACATATACTGTGTGTGTGTGTGTGAGAGAGCGAGCGTGCTGTGCTGAGCAGGTCTAGCAAAAAAGTAAGTGGCCAATAAATGCAACAAGTGTTCATCTCAGAAATGCGCACTGCATGGTGAAAGAGGACCTCGCCTCACTCATGCACCCTCGGTGTGGATCAGGAGAAAACACTGCCTGAAGCGGCAAGAGGAGACCAATAACCAAGGAGTACAGTCCTCACACACAAATTATATGCAATTTAGGAGGAAGCTTTATTCACAGACAAGAAAATATTGTAGATAATCTTAATTAATTGATAACATAATTTGCATGCAATCCTTTCTGGTGACTTTGCCCTTAATGACCAGTCGCTCCTGGTAATGACTCTGGAGGCCGCCATTGTTGTTAATGACAATCGACTGACGCGTGTGGAAAATAACTATTTAGTACAGCTGTGGTACACAGCGCAGTCGCAGAGTTTCACAAAAGTTGCGTTTCTGCCCGTTTCTACGGAGATGGAGATGAAAATAGAGCTTTTCAAAAAGTTCACAATGGAGGCTGTTTTCAAAATGTTGCATTTTGAAAACTGCTAGATTTTAACTCATCTTCATCTGTAAAGAACCTGGGCGTAACTTTTGACTCTGAGCTTAATTTTATCTCACACATCAAAAATGTCACAAAGACTGGTTTTTATCATCTGAAGAATATAGCCAGAGCCCGCCCTTTTCTCTCTCAGGCAAACGCGGAGGTGCTAATGCATGCTTTTATCTCTTGTCGAATTGACTATTGTAACGCCCTGCTCTCTGGTCTCCCCAAGAAAACTTTAGCACCACTACAACTCCTACAAAACTCTGCCGCACGAGTGCTGACGAGGACCAGAGGGCGGGCCCACATCACGCCTATTTTAAAATTGCTGCATTGGCTCCCCGTTCGCTTCAGGATCGATTTTAAGGTTCTTTTACTAGTTTTTAAGTGTCTTAATGGTTTTGCACCCTCTTATTTATCCGAACTACTTTTATCATATCAACCCTCGCGGGCCCTGAGGTCCTCCGGCACCGGCCTTTTAATTGTCCCTCAAACGAGGACCAAGACTCATGGGGAGGCTGCGTTCAGCTCCTATGGCCCCCGTTTGTGGAACAGCCTGCCGGGGAACCTCAGGGCTGCAGAGTCCATTGAGGTTTTTAAAAAAGGGTTAAAAACTCACCTTTTTAATCAGGCTTTTAACTGATTTTACACATGTATGTGTGTATATAGTTATGTATTTGATCAATGTATTTATCTACTTCTATTTATTTATTTCAGATAATTATCTAATTTTCTTTTTTATCTCCAGTGGTTCCTCTAGGGGGCGCTACACTGGTGGTGACCGGTTTTTGCCGCTGGTGGAGCAGTCCCATGGGTTTCCCTGCCCGGGCACCTGGCAGGTCCCCTGCGTATGCGGTGGGATTGGCTTGTCTGCCCGGTTGGGGGGGGATCTGTGGGGCGGCGCCCCCTGTGGTCGGAAGTTGTGCCGCCCCCAGTGTGGACGGCCCAAATATGTCCCTTTCCTCACCTTAGTCCTCAGTGTCCTGCCATGTCTCCATATCACTAGGCATGTCTTCACCTATGGTGTGTGTCTGCATGTGTGCGTGTGTGTTCACCTGCTTTTTATTCATCTATTTTATCTTTGCACTGTTTTTAATTTTTGTGGAAGCACTTTGTGTTGCTTAATGTATAAAAAGTGCTATAGAAATAAAGATTGATTGATTGATTGATTGATTTTGAGTGGTTTCAAGCCCCATTGTCATGTAAACAGACACCCAATTTACCAGTTAAGCCACAGTGCCATGACCGCAAATTGAAATGCATCAGAAAACGCAGTAAGTTCAAAGCACAGCAAACACTGCACTCAAATAATAGTGTGTGGATTCCAATGGAGGTGAAATGATGGGTCATACCCAAATTAACCATGTACCTCTATTCCGGGCTTTTCTCTAACAGGACAATGGCTCGATTCTTCATGAGTGGTGTGTTTGAATAAAGCCCTTGTCATCCATATCCCAACAATAAACCCTTTTCGAAAGTGCAGTGTACCTGTGTGGAAACATCTGCATGTTCTACTATTCAATTATTCAGCTTCTCTCTTTAATTTGTCACCCATCTGCCAGCATGAATCAAGACCCCGGTTAACTGGATCAATATGTTCCAGTTCCTGTTATTGCACTGAGTCAGAGAAAATAAAACAATTCGTCAAACAAAATTTCATGTCTGCAATGTTAATTTAGTGTCTCAAAACATATCAATTCTGGTATTTCATCCAATAACAAGCTGTCTCAGCTATAAACTGAGGTTTTAAATTGTTAAGCTGTTATTTACTAACAACTTGTATGCAGACGACGAAGGCTAAACTTATTTGATGAGTAATTTCAGAAGTATAATTATCACACACTCTCAGCCAATAACGCAGCTTGATATTCAGACAACCTGTGTTACATTTGTATTGTTCGAAATAGGTTCGATGATGGTTATCAGACATTTTAGTACTCGTCATCGAGAGTGATCTCGGTTTGGTGAAGTAATTTAAGAACTGACAGGTCCATTATCAAGAAAAACGATGGCAGGAATCCAGAGGAAAGGGTGACTAAATGTTATTGTAAAAAAAAAATAAATGTGAGGAACATGAAACAAATGATGTGGTTAAGTATTGAGTCTTTTATTTCTCTGTTCAAACCTGTTCCGCCTTATCATTGAATTCTTGTAGCGACCTAAAAGGTCAAAGGTGGATTAATAATGACTAGTCCGCACAATTACAAATGGATAATAGCTCACACCTCCCACCTCCCCCCTGATCTGATGGCTTTGCAAAGCAAAGCCCGGTAATGACACTAGTTTCATTCAAACCACAGTGGGAATTTCTTTCAGCTGCCTGGCATGATAATGACCATTTGGCCAATTTTCTCTCTCTTATCAGGCAGAAGTTTCTTTTTTTTTTCTGCTTGAGACATAAAATGTCTCCTCAAGGTAAAAATGTCTCTTTATGAAGCATAATTTTTAGTCTGTATTTGCACAAAGGGGAATTTTTCCTGCCTCTCTCCATCATCTGACACATTTTAACACCTCAAATCAGCCTTTTCTTAACACTTTTTACCAGCGAGAGGTTGCTGGAGTGTGGACGGCGACAGTGGCGTTTACTTTCCAATGTGGCGACGTAAGCCTTCACAGACACAGTCGGTGGTAGTGCGAGGTGGAGATGCTGAGAAATGAACTTATCCGACACCTTCAGTATGATTCTGTACATTTTGAACGCGGCGTCGCACGGGGAAGGTTTTTGTCACACAATATGAAACCAGAGAGAGAAGGAGGTGACAGAAAGGAGTTCTAACTTGGCAAGAAAAGGTAGAGTTGCTGGGCTGTTTGTCACATTTGTGAGCACTCATTAGTGGTCACAGTAGAGTGGGAAGAAAAGTGCTACTTTCAAATTGGGTTTGAGTTTCCTTATGAATGGAAAACTTCTCTAAAATGGCTCGAACTACTCAAGGCAGCGCAAGCAGTTTTAGTATGGAAACAAAGTCTAAAGAGTACTCTGTATTTCTGTGAGCAGAATCCAGAACAAAACTTGATGAGGCATCTTGAATTTCAGGCCAGTGTTTTGTACTATTCCTTGTTTACTACTCCGAGAGCAAACAAGATAAACCAGGGACAAAGCACCAGGGGCGTGGCGTGCAAACAAGGTCGGCAATTAAATGTGCCTGAAGAGACTTAATGTGTTCCCTTCATATTACCAAGTAGCTCAGAGAGAGTGCCCCTCTCATTGTTTAAGCTCGTCACAGACTTTGGCAGGGGGAGGGTAGCGGGGGACTCACAACTTTATAGAGGAGATGAATACAAAACTGTGATAAAAGCAACAAGTGTGACCCCACTTTCAACCAGGGTGCATTTATCTATCAGATTGTAGGAGGAAGGTGTGGAGAGGTATCCTGAGAGGCCACGGTAGAGAGAGAATGGTGAATGGGTAGAGCGGGGGATGTAGCCGAATCCCCTCACAAAGCCCAGCATTATTTTAGTGCCCTCCCTCTCACCACCACCACTTCTCCTGTGGGAGACTGGGCTGAATGCGCCTCTCCAGGAGCACAACTCAGTCAAGGCAACAGTGCTCAGCTATTCATTCATCTGAATAACAAGTGGAATGAGGCAGAGAACGAAGCAGAGTCGGTGCAGGTGAGAAAATGGGCGTCTGTTCTCAGCCTCGGATTAAGACTCCGGCAAAAAAAAAGAAGTAACAAATGACACTATGGCCCTTATTGAACATATGCCACCACTGAGCCATCAGTCTAACCGGTGGTGTCTGTCTTACTTGGACCAGTTGTGGGGCTATAAAGAGGCGTAGAGCTGTAATCCTGTTGGGGCTCCTGAGGATTGGATGTAAGAGCTTTCCTCAGCACTCATCCTTCACTGTAGATCCTGTTGATGTTGCAAATTGTTTTAGCCTCTTGGCTTGGCTTGTGTCTCCCTGGCCTCTCTCTCTCTCTACATTAAGCTGGCACCAGCACAGGGGGGGCTGTCCTACTTCTAGCTTTTTGTACATTTTTACACTGCTGTGGTGCTTGTTTTTTTTGTTTTTTTTACTTTTAACATGCACCTACTTATGCAGCAAAGTATTAAACGCATGCTGTCTTCACTCAACGGTGAACGGACAACTCGTCCACGATCTTTTTTTTTGCAGCATTATTGATTTGAAGGATTGGATTACAAAGCATATTTGACACATTTGGAAGAATTATTAAGTGTATTTAACATAAAAACATAAACCTTGCTAGCTGCCCGGAGCACAAATTCAACAGGGGTGCACTGTGCATCGGCTCGAATCTAGGGCAATTCGTCCACAAATCTGCAACCCTGGACAGTTCGTCTACGGACAGCACCCTCAGCGGACATCTCGTCCACAGATGAGATTTAAGAATTTTTTCCAGAAAAAGGAAATCCTGTACACTGTACTTTTACATATTATTTCTAATTAATATTTTATATACATTTCATATATGTAGTATATGTCTATATATGTTTAGTATGGTATCATACGGCTTTTTATTCTCGTGAAGAAAACATGACCCCCCCCAACCCCAAACTTCATGTGCGACAAGACCATTCTTCACCAAGCCATGTGATAGTACGGTATACTAAATATATATGGACATATACTAGATGTATGAAACGTATATAAAATATCAATCAGAAATAATATGTAAAAGCACATTGTACAGGATTTATTTTCTCCCCAAAATTCTGTAATCTTGTCCGTGGACGAGTGGGCCGGGGTTGCAGCTTTGTGGACGAGTTATCCGTGGACGAGTTGTCCTACAATCTCACTCAAAATGTGTTGTAGTCCCTAATTGGCAAGGAAATGTCTCACTAGGAATCTTTAAAGCAGCAGTAATTCCCAGGTCGACGTGGAGTTAAAAATCCAGGTGACGACTGCTGAATTATTCTCGTCTAGTTTTCTCACTTCAAAGGCAGATTTTTATCAGTTACTTCTAAGTCGCCTCTGGCCATGTGTTTAAGCGTTGCCGCAGCCAGTAGAAAGTTCTGTCAGCTGTTTGAGAACTCCATAATGTCTGCTGTTGGGGCTGCATCACTCGGGTTGCAGCCCAGAGACTTTACACTTGCACAGCATCCTATGGCAGCCCCCTTGCCCCGCTTCCCTACGGCTTGAACTTCTGTTAGTACACTGGCAGGGAACAAGCGCTTTAGCCCACCTAAGAACAGGTGATCCTTCACAGATGGAAGAGGCTGCACCCGAGGGAGTTCACGCTCTATCGTTTGCATCTTTGGCTCATAAATCTTTTATAAAGGATGTCAGTTTTGCTTACACAGAGGGGAGGGAAATGCCCCTCAGGACCAGGATGAAATACAGGTACAAAAGGCTTCTCCATGCTTTAACTGGTGTGTGTGTGTGTGTGTGTGTGTGTGTGTGTCTGCTTGCTCGTGTGGGAAAGTGCAACTTTCCATTGTGTGGCACTTTGGCTGACTATTCTTGAGCCTAATTTGGTGTGTGTTCCCTCTTAAATGGGCTTATCATGTGTTACAACATATTTACCATACTAATAGCGCCGCCTATTCAGATGCAAATGAGTAAAGGCTGTTTGGAATGTGTCCAACCCCCCTGCATCGCACTGAATTCCTGAATCACTTATTTTGAATATGTATTCTAACCTGAGCATTATACTTTGCTGTGGTAATATTCAACTGCACAAAGCCAGTGTGTGCTCATCTGTTCTTGGCGACATCTTTAGAAACGCACGTATTTAGTCGAAGACAAACAAAATGACAACACGTATTCCATGAGAGATGCTGCACAGTGTGCAAAGAAAGAAATCTAGCTTCAATGTCCTTCCGTCCTTCACTATTGTTTCTGTATTTCTTCAAATGAAGTCACTCTTGAACTGTCTGCTGCATTATATCTCTAACTGCATGTGACACCGACACAGTTTGCTTTAATCTAACCATTTTTTTCCCCCATTTCGCTCAGGCACAACATTTAACACATTTATTTCCAACATGGGACCATCAGGTCCATGTACGTACGTATGTACGTACACACACACACACACACACACACACACACGCGCGCGCACACACACACACACACACACACACACACACACACACACACACACACACACACACACACACACACACACACACACACACACCTTGTATTGTACGTATTTTGTTGGCACAGCATTGATGATAAGCAACTGACCTTTCTAATCTTTGCAGCTGTCTTGATTTGTCAGTTCTGTCATACACGTCATGAATATTGTATCCTTACTCAGCTCAAAACAAAAGGAAACACGAATGGCGGCTGTGAGGAAGTGAGTGGAATCCATGTGGACAGCGCCATTCTTTTACTCACTCACTGATGTCCCACTACCTACAAATAAGCGAGAACATTTGAATGCAAACATGAATGAAACGCATAGCGTTGGATCTCCCTGTAAATGTCAATGTGCGTTTATGCATGAAGCGAGCCTGTGGGTCCCAGCGATCATTTCCGCCACCCTGAAGTCATTGTTGCTGTGTAATTGTATTTGTGCAACTCACCTGTTAGCTGCAGGAGTGATACTGGCACTGTAAATCAAATTATGTCATTTATTTCGCCTCTAATGAGTGATTTAATGATATAAGCGCGCTGGGATAATGCCAACCTGCGGCCATAAGGAAACAACATCCCACTCTGGCAGACTTGCCAGCCAAACCAACATCGTTATTGCTTGTGTGCTGCATGAGTGGCCGTGATGAACAGAAATTAATCACACTGTCTTTTCCTCAAGACTGGTGTGTTTGTTTGTTTCATTCTCCTCTGTGTGCATGCTGCATCTTGATCATCTTCAATCCTGTTGGGATACCTCTGGACCTCGGCAGACAATTAGGTCCCTGGTTGTCTTTTTCCATCATTTGTTGTTGTTGTTTTTAATGTAGCTCTAATATCATTAATCTGCTCATCTATCTGGTATTCCATTTAAATATACAATGCATGCATTGTATCCATCAGCTTCATCCAGCTTAAGATTGTGAAAGCTGGACCCAATCCTAGCTGATTCTGGTGTCCCTACTATCTTGTTTTTTCAGTGTAGTAATGCCATGTGGGAGCTGTATTCAAAAAGTTATGTTTTCAGTGCCTCCGAGCAGTGACATCTATAAACGCACATTGATGGACTGTAGACCTGTCTATTGGTGCTCTGCCTTTCATCCATTGTCAGTTGACATTAGGTCGATGTTGGATGGATAAGATAAATTGTGACGTGGGGGCCTTATTTTCAAGGATGAAATAAGGAAGCAGGAACATCATAATACCATCCACGAGCCAACCGTGACATGCAGATGAGAAGGGAAGCAGTGGTCTATTCTCACATTTCCCTATTGTCACTGTCATACATTTCCTTAAACTCATATTGCATTGCATAGCATTGTATAAATTGCAAACAGGCTCACATCACATCAACCTTAATGCACGACAGAAGCCGTTTGCATCCAAACAATGTTCAACTTGGTCAAGCAGGGACGACAAAGTGTTTTCTCCCCCATCCAACCTCAAAGCAAACAGAGAGAGGGGGTTCAGTAATACATCTTTTTCTCTGTTGAGTCGCGAGGAAAGCGGGAGTAAATGACTATCGATTGGTCAGCCACAGGGTTGGGGTTCGTGGCTGGTAACTGCTAGTCTGGCTGAGTGGCTATTATTAGCATTGCTCGACATGTCGCGCACGACCCAGGTAAGTGGCTGTCCCTGACAAATGCTGTTTGCCAACCCAGTCCATTATCTGTGGGAGCAGGACGACCGCTGGGCTTCACTGCTAATATGCAAGGAGATGCTTATCAGTTCAAATTAAGAGGAGGCCCTCCCAGAGACCAAAGGATGTAATTGTTTTTGACAAGCCGCAGCCCAGCAGCCCTGAACCCTCCAGAGAGGAAATGGATGCAACTCCTCACATGGGTGGAGGTGGAGGGAGAGATAGGCACTCTTGTAAGATAGCCACCTCCTCATATTACACTGGGTCACCATTAAGGTTAATCTAATCCATCTATGAGTCCATCACAAAGATGAAGATGTGATAATTTTCCTCTTTGATCACATCAGATTAGTTCTGTTAACGTGACACATTCATGATTTATCTGACATTTGAATTTTCAATGAGTGAGATGGATGTTCAGCTTATTTTTAAAGTGGTAAGTGAACGCAGATCTGGCTCACATATAAAAATGAAAGTGCTTCAGAATGTGTCCTCAGGCCACCAAGTTTTAAAGATGCACTGTTACTGTAGTTACCTGCCTGATAATGTTGTTCGCTCTGCTTCCTGCTTCTCTGAAGTGGCTTTAGATGTGAAGCCTTAGTGTTGAGATGTCTCACTGAACAATCCATGAGGAACAAAATGGAAAATTACCTATAATTTTGCTGGCATGTTTATGCATTAGACAGATGCGGCGGAGCAACAAAATTGTCAAGACTCTTCCTGTGAATACATCTCCATATCAGAGAGTGTGTTTAAACTTGCCTGTCTCCTAACCATAACACTGCACTGTGGTAAAACATAGTTATGAAACTGATTAGTTTACTGAACACACGTTCTTCAAGATCTGTGTATTGGTTACATACTGAATTATGCTTATTTTTGTCCTGGGTGTGTTTTAGCTTGACCATGTGCTGTTCATCTCCATTGTGCAACACAAAACAGGTCGAATACTTTAAGCAGTGAGACACAATACATTGGTCCAGAAAGATGTATGTGCCTATACAAAGTAAATAAATACAACAGTATGTTGAACAATCTTCTTATCTACAGATATCTTTACAGTTTCCCTCAAAGTTATAGAAATGCATATCATAACACCATCAAATATGTTTGTTCCAGCCACAGTTGAGATTACCATAAAACAATGTCCTTAACTAATATGACTACATGTGATAGTAGGATTTTATGTCACAGTTATCACATGATTGTTTTTGGATTTAAAACAACCTTTGAGCTGATATTGCTTGCTCTATAGATATACAGATATACAGGCCAAGATAGTACCATGAAAATCTTATTGCAGAAAACCGTAGCTTTGGCGGACGATGAAAGGCTGTGTGCTTTGACATAATGATGACAGAGTTTATAATCCACATCATGGAAAAATGTACAACCACACCATCAGTTAACCCAGTCCAGATATGAATAAAATCCAATTTCAGGTAGACACTTTCAACATTGAAATGAATGGAATCACTGCCGGAACACTCTTTCAAATGCAGCAGGTGTTCATAACATAAGCATTCCTACCAGTGAGCACGGGTAACAAGACAATGAAACATCTACGCCCGCCTAGCTGACCCACAGGAGGTATCTTTAGTATTACAATCCACCAATTTAATGGAGGCGTATGCAAGCTGCTGGTTCAGGTTATATATATATATATATATTTTTTTTTTTTTTTTACTCTAATGTTACAATGGGAGGAAAGAGAAAAAAGTGAAAAATGAGCTTGTCATTTTTAAAATGGATAAGAAATAGGGTCATCTGGTGATATGGTAGAGGATAGAAACAAGAAAAATGTAGTTTCAAACCTCCCTGCTTAACCAGATCATATTATGTATTGATGATACATGCTAGGAGCACACAGAAAATTACAGACCAATTCTCCATCAGTATTCCCTCTTGTAGCTAACGGCACAATCAAAGCGTTGGGAAAGATCTGTGCCCGTAGTCACGGAGCATCTCAGAGTCTCTCAGAGAGCTCCTAACTTAGCCTACAAATTCCTCGCAAGGAATCTTAGCTTAAAAGTGATTCAGAAAGTGTCTAAGACCAACTCTGAGCAAGTAGTTGACAGAAACTTTTATGTTAGTGGGGAGGTGTGGTCGACCCCGTTGCTTTGTATGATGCAGTCTGCTGAAAGCTGTGATTGGTTGTTGGAGAGAGGAAGAAAGAAAAAAAAGCTCTCTGTGCTCTTTGTAATGAATGTTGAGTAAAATTAACTCATCAAATACCTTCAGCTGTATTAAAAATGTGTAATCATGAAAATTACTTTATGTCACAGTGATGAAAACTTAATTTGTGCATGGCTTGAAAATGATTGGACTTACCTCGTTCACATGTCGATTATTACATTGATTTGATTATTATCTTTTCTGTTCACTCTTGGTTATTTTTACCACTTAATGTATTTGATATTAACGGTGGAGGCAGCCGTCACCAATTCCTGTGATTTACAACCAAATTGGAGTTGTGAAAGCGCCGTAATGGTCTGACTGGTCAGTCTGCGGACGGAGGGTTGGGACAGACCCCAGTCACATCGCTACACTGCTGCATATTCCCTGTAGCGACGTACCGCAATGTTGTGATCACCTTCTTCTCGGGCGTTATTGCGTTGCTTCGCTGTGTGGGAGAAGTAAGCTCATCCTCGATGAGGTCGACCACAAACATTGTTCCTGCAGTATCAAGCCAGAAGCGTGTCATTATATCATTGTTGTTATACATACGGAGAACATCTTTCCTTTCTCTTTGTCTGTCTGTCATCTTGTCTGTTTAAGAAACTTTAAGGCTTCTTAAACGTCCTCCCCACTCCTTTTAGTGGTTTTTCGAGCTTACGATGCTTCGTGAATTACTTTTATCTATGTGATGTTTTTTTTTTTTTAAAGAGTGACGTCACTAAGAGCTACTTTTAGCCTTAGGATGCTTTGTGAATACGGGCACTGGTTGATAGGCATGAATACCTCTGACAGTCGGCCCCTCAGGGGAATGCCTTTACTAATTGTTTGTTTTCACAGGCTACACTCCATTTGCCAGTATTTATCGCACTGAAAGGCAGGGAGATCGCTACAGCTTGTGCTCACAGAGACGGGACAAGGAGGCTGTGCGTCTTGGACGATTGCACATTACTACTATTTCAGGTGTTGTTGTGGAATTGCAATGTAAAGGAACAGCAGGGTTCACATTGGGAAGGAAGCACAAAGACATGACCGATCAGTTGGATGATCTTGTAGTGCAATATGACGAGCCATCACAGAAAATACTAGACCAGCATGTCGTTTCTGAATCAGAGGATACGACACGTCTCGTTAAGGTATTTGACTGGAAGTCACAGATTCATTAAAATGGATTCCATTTAAATTTTAATGCTGGTAGGAACGGTATCAAATTGTGCAGTCAGCAACTCGGCGCTCATTAGTATTTATTTTCTATGCTTCAATGCCAAGAAAACAGACCCTCTTTTTATGCATTTCCTTGTTTTTTTTTTTTTTGGTTGAAGTTCCTTTTTCGTTTGAGCCATATGGCTGGGCACTGTTGCAAGCTGTTCAGCTGAGCATGAATACAAAAGTTGGGTACCTAGAGACATCATTAAGGCTGAGGAGGGGTGTTTTAAAGTTTCAACAGCTTTGAATAGAACATACTTGTTGATTTTTGCTTCCTTCACGTATTCAGAACCTCATAAATCGACGACCTGTATGTGTATGTGTTGCTTTCCATTGATGCTTTAATCAACAGGAATTGATCTTTTTTCTCTTGAATTACAGTATTTACTTAATTTTATTTTATTTTTTTAGTTTGTTGAACATCCGAGCAGGTTTGCATCTAAGCTCTAATATGATGACAGTTGATGGATTTTTTTTAAATGGCAATATTCGACATATGCATACACACGCACCCGCACACACTGTATGGAGCATCGGAAACATTGAGCCTCTGACACTGAGATCTGAAACCAATTTAATATCTGTCATGTCCCCATTAAAATCAGACTGTTAATTACACCTTATAAAAAGCCTGTCATGTTTCATAATCCCAAAGGCAGAAACAATTCAAACTCAATCAGCCACTCGGATCGAGCATTGAATTAGCACATTGTCAATGTGTTATAGAATGATTGTCCAAGCCGGGCAAAAGACTGTCAATTTACACATGTTTATTATTCCCCATCCAGATTTTATATCTGACCTTGAAGCTTTAGCGCCTCATTCTTTCTCCTGGCAGCCTGGTCTGAAGGAGGTAGCGAGCATGCCAGAGGACAAGTGCTGTTCTGCAACTGGTTAGGATGCAGATCACGTCAGTCTGCCGTTGGCTGGCTGGCTGGCTGGCTGCTGAGGAGCGGACTCGCGCTCACACATCTGACCTGGTTGTTTCTCCCTCACTTAACCTGTTAGTTCTGCATTTTGGTCTCCTCTAGTCCCTCCACCTTCATGCAGCAATTTATTAAGTGCATGTGAGTCTCTAACATTGATAGTCGCGAGTTCCCACCAGACCTCGTGTACGATGGAGAAGAGGACAGAGTAGAAATGTTCCTTTTAAAATAACAATTTCCTCTTTAAACAAGGTGCTTACAATGACAAATACTTCTGATAAATTAAGCTATATCCTCCAAATCCACCTGCATTTATTATGACACAATTTTTTTTTTTGCTTCGATTCCCAGTATGCAGTGTACAGTATATCCACCTCAATGCGATAGTATAACTTGCTTAATTCAACTGGATGCTAGTCTACAAGGTGACAATTTGACCAGATCTTTATAATGGATTGAAAATAATAACCGTTATTAATAAATAGTGATCAATCCTGTCATAGAAATGAATCATACAGCAACACATGTCCGTAGAAACCAGTGCACTGGTTGCTTATTGAGATTCTTGATTTAAACAACTGATGTCAATAACATCATGGCATTCAGAGCATTGTATCTGACAGTTGAGGTGAAGTATTATCATATAGTATATTACTATTATTGCTATTTACCTCACAGCTTTTTAATCCATCCCTTCCTTGAGAGGGAGACGTCCAGCACAGGCTGGTACAGGCTTTTATGTTCAGGTTCTGGGTTTTCTGGAACTGGTTCTGACCTGATCGCTGGACAGGTTGCCTTGAAATTGTAGCTTACAGTATATGGAGCTGAATTACAATATGTTTGTGTTATTAATACTTTGGTTAATAATGGACTGTGTTTTCCATTTTGTACTTGAGGTTCCTGGTGGGCCACTTCACATTTGGGCTAAAGGATTAAATAATAAATAATTCATAAATGTTGCTCCATTAGTAAACAATGCTATTACAGCACTTGTTTCACATTCAGTGTTTCACTGCTGCATCTGCACACATGCCATTGGATCATGTGGGTTGTATCAACTCCACAAATATTCCCCAAATACTTGGTTTGGTCCAAATACACTGTAAAGCTGACACACATTATTGAGGATGACCAACACAATAAACCAGGAGAAGCATAGAAAGGTCCTTTAAAAATCAAAGCCATTGTCTAAATATTAATCTAATCTGCGAAAAGTGTATCTGCTTATTTATAGTGAGAGCTTAACTGCTATATTAAATATCGAATTTCCGTCACCATGAACACAATAGCTCGATCTTGGGGTCTGACACACTCCAAAAAAGCAACCACTCGCCTCACCAGCTGCACTCTTTCCCAGGGTTGGTCTCTAAATATTCTAAAGTAATCAAACTTTGAAGCAGTGAGCCTAATTCTGCTGATAGAATTCAGCATTTTCCCCCATTATTGGTATTGAATATGTCCACATTATTATTTCCTTTTGATTCTTGATGTATGTCTTTTTCTATTATTGCTGCCACCCTCACCAGCATTTATCATCTCCTGACCAATTGTTTTGAAAGCCAAACCATCCCATCCAGGGTGTGCGTTGCAGCATCTTCTGACCTTGGTCAGACACAATGGTTCCTGCTGGTTGCGTTTATACAGCGAACGCTGAGGCGAGGAGGGGTTGACTGGGAAGGTCAGTAAATGTGAAGTGCACACAGGCAGAAAAATGAAAAGAGATTCAGGTTGACCAGTAAGACTTATCACCTGGATGTGACCTGAGTGAAGCCTCCCCTGCTGGAGGCGGAATAAGTTATGGTTTAAGTGGTCGTCGTGTTGATGTCTGTGGTCTATTGGTAGGAGAAAGGAGTAGACCCGTATAGCTGGTCTGTTAAAAGTGCAAATTGAGTCTGACAGGGATAAAACATCAGAGATATGATTGGCTTTTCTTTTCTTTCTCAGTATTGGGTGGATTTCTGTCATTTAGGCAAAAAAGTATGAATTTAAGATCACCAGCAAAGAGATATGACGATTGAATAACACAAGTGGTTACAGTGATGAGTCATTTGATCTTACTTTGAATACACGGTTTCAATTCAACTGGAATTAAGAATTGACTTAATTCTTCTTTTTACCCTTGATTGGTTGTCTTGTTAGTGAGGACAAAAGAATCAACCTAAATTATTCTCACTACTGAATCAAATTTGGGCATCAAGCAATCGCTTTTAACGAGCAGCGTCTGTGAATCACGAGTTTGTATGCAGTTTAAAAAAAAACAAATGTGATCTAACATGACTTAGGATGACTGCAGGTAGGCAGCCATCAGTTTGAGAATGATTATAAAGTCAAAACCACAAGATGTGGGCCTCTAACCATCCCATCAGATGAATACTAACAAATAGAAATAGAATATCACAAGGAGCCTAGAGCAAAACATTCAAAGTAGGAGAAGCATGAAAAAGAATAAGTTTACCAAATCCTTCAACCATTACTGCAGAATGAGATGTCAATGTGCATCCATCAGTAATAAACAAAATGCTGAATAGAAAGGGCATTCACGCAAGAGCAGCCAGGGAACGTAGAGGGACAAGGTCCTCTGCCTTACAGCACCTGGACAAAGTTAAACAATGTAATTACTGTCAAAAAATGACATCTTTGACCCAAACTGCACACTAGAAGGGCATGGATTAGATAAAGACTGAAGATGTATGCATGTGAAACGAGTGCAATCTAGACATCACATTCATGTACACATCGACTCTGATCAAGTAACTTGAATCCACAAAAAAAAAAACCAAACTCCGCATTTAACACGTTTTCCATATGAATGGAGCAGGTCTATCACACACGCTGGGAGGATTACAGCATATGGAAATAGATTTATTAGCACACATAATGTGATGTCCCATTTTCAAAAGCAGTTGTGCTGTTTTTTCGCATTGCGTCAGTATTTGACACATCCGAACGCGGCTGCTTTCATGGTGAGTGAGAGGCATTTTTAATTGCACAGGTTTCAATAAGATTGTTTTGCTTTTGTTCTTCTCAGGGGATCTTTTGATTTTTTTCTGCCATTGTTTATCCCACAGCGATGACTTTGTGATCAATCATCTATGTTTTATTCAGGGAGCAAATGGCCATGGCAGCAGAAAGGTGATGTTTTAATAGTGATGTGTGTTGTGCGAGTATAGGCGAGTGTGGTAAGGGTAATTAGGAATTTAACGCAATCTGAAGACAAAGCCATGCGCATGGGGTTAAATTCATATTGATGGTCACACAAAGCTTCAGAACATATTGTATCATTTTTAGAAAACCATGATGCATGTTATGGTATGGTCACATAGTGGGGTTTGTGTTCTCTCACTCCAAGAACGCGTCGCTGTTGCATTAATGTGACAGTGCAGGAAATGCAGAATTAAGATCAAATGTACTACTTGCTGTGAGGCAAATAGTGGGTAGCGTAGGTTCAGACATGTGACTTTCACTTTCTACAAGCAAGTTTCTCTTTATACATGACAGTCTCGTCTCGCACTGTATTCATCAAATGTGACAGTTCTGCTTTACTGCCATTAAATATATTTATTTGATGTGCTTTTGCCACAACCTATTTAATCAACGTGTATTAAGGAATTATTGTGTCCTGGCCAGCAATATAAGGACGTCTGCAGAAGGTTTCTTTATTGGCCAAATTCAGATTTTTATGCTGTGACTCTCCAACAGGTTGAAATTTCTCCACCAACAGCTCAAATTTGTTTTGAAGTTACAAGCTTTCAGCATTGCAAACTGTTTGTGTTAAGTCTGTCAATCAATCTGGCATTCTTAATGTATCACCTGCAAAATGCGCACAACGAGAAACGTGTGCCGTGCATGCATTTCTGTGCATCTTGTTTGGAAATGTAATGAGTCACAACAATACGTTTCTTTATCTAGTGGAAGTTTCTCATTGTAAAATGCAGGTGCAGATGAAATTGTAAATGTAGTCCGTGTAGGTGCCACATAATATATAGATATATGAGAGTTAGAACATTATGAAGTATGTATATAAAAAAAAATCTATATATGTATGAAAGGAAGTAGAAGGTTCAGAGAACAACAATCAAATGCCTATAATGTGGGTTGTGTATATAAAAATAGGTGACACATGAAAGAACACATGCTACAGACCAAGCGTTCTTATCTCCTCTCCTACTGCTACACAGCTGTCCAATACCTGCATGAATTGATTGTCAGTGTTAATTTTGCAACAAAAGGTATTAGAAACATCAGAAAGGTTGACTCTGGAGACGGTCAAGAGTCCTATATGAACATCCAGCAAGCAGTCGCATACATCTAGCTTCAGGAGCTAAAGAAGACTAGAAAATTGCCTCTTAGTAGTGAAGCTGGATTGACTTTGTTCTGACTTGACAATGATCCTTACTATGGTAGCAGCTCCACAAAGAAAGACTTAGAAATAAGACATTTATTGTTTTGGATTAGTGAAGTAGCAAAGTCCTGACCTAAATCTAGCTGAAATGCTGTGGCATGGAATGCCTGGTCATGCAAAAGAGCCCATGAGTTTAGTCAACAGGGAGAGAGAGCTCCGAAATGGTGATGAGGAGCTGTTGAGACATTAAGTTGAAATGAATAGTAACAAGAGATGGTATGTGGTGTTTCCAGATATTTAGTCTGTCCACCTTGGTTTCAGATGAAAACCCTCCTGAAAGGGCAATAAACAATGAAATAAATGTATAGTAAATAGATTGTCTTCCTTCTGCTTTCATTAAATAAAAAAAAGGCTTTCTGATGACAGTCCAGATAAGCTGAGGCTGATTCAACCAATCCAGCACATCCTTTGATGAAGCTGAAGCAGAGCGCCACAAAAGAAATCACAAAGGCAAAAATAAAAGGCATTTATTCCAATTGTGTGTTTGTTACTTTTATACAACAATTATTTTCTTTGTTACTACGCACATCTTGCTTTGAATTGCACAGAGAAACGGTGACAAACATTCCTCGACTGGTTAAACGTGAAACAGTTTTATGAAGCCAAATTATCTGTTGTTTGCTTTTGTGAGCATGCATCTCATTTGTAAAGTATAATTTCACCTTCATCCTTATCTAAAGATTGCTTTTTGACCAGGGACTGTTTTTATCCTGAGCTATAAAGGCTCCCTATCATATGCTGACTAAACAGAGATTATATTGATAAACATCTGATAATGGTCAGCTTTATCCTGACATCATCACCATCAAAACTGTGAGTTAAGCATGAAAGTAGACTAATAGCTGCTGCTAGGCCCTGTTCACACAACAGTATTTCAGGTGAAAATGCAACGTTTTTGCATTTTCATACCAGAAAAAGTTTTGCGCTTCCATTGCAACATCTTTATACAAAATGGCAAAAACAATGTAGTTTTCACGTTGAGCGGCTAGTGGGTGCTGTTGGTTGTTTTTGTGCTGAAACTATGCACACAGAAAAATATACTTTATAAATAGTAACAATTCAAGTTTCAATTCAATTTATATAGCACTACATACCATCATTGCAATACATGCGGTCATTTCTAGGTGCTTTCAACACAACAAATCCACGTGAGCAAGCATAAGCGACAGTAGAAATGAAAAACTCTGTCAAACATAAAGAAACCTTTGTCGAACCAGGCTCAGAAGTGGAGGCTTTCTGCTATTCCATTGCTATTCCAAATAATGGCTCGTACATAGACATTCTTATGGACCAACGCCACAATTGGATTGGTCTTCAGGGCAATGCTCAACTCTTATACCACCAAGTCCAGGCAGAATATGGAATGGGAGTCATGACACACTGGACTTTGCCATTGTTATTATTGTCCATGTCGTCAGACTTGTGCCAACGAACTGTTAACTACAGGTTGCAGTATTTTCAACAAGGTTGGTTTCCCCAGTGGCCACATGACGGCTGCATTTATTTAAAATGTCCTGAGTCCCATTCGAATTGATCATGTGATAGATGAGGAGTCACAATTGGAAAAAAAAAAAAAAAACCTTTTGATGCAATTCTAAAGTATGTGCTGGAACAGGGTGTACTACAAAGATTTAATGATGCTGCTGCCATGCTTGATTGCCAGCTGCTGCCTTCCATGGGCTCAGCAGTGACAGTAAGATCCTGGCAAATAAAGATATTTTCCAGGAGGAATTATACGCTATGATGACATTATTTAAAATTTTTATTTGTTTCACTAGGCGAAGACATGTCAGAACTAGAGCGTGCACTCAATAGCACGGATACCTTTGCCAATGCCATATTTTTTTGCAGAACTGAGTTACCATAACTAGCATATTAGCTTTTAGCTCAGATCAATGCTAATTAGCCTCTAACATAGCAATGTGCTCACGCCAGTGTTCGTGGACACTTGCTGAACCGAAGTATCAACTTTCTTTGCGGAACTCAGTTATCATTGCTAGCATGTTAACCATTAGTTCATATCGCTACTAACACCACAAATGGCAACATCACTGTGCGGAACACTGAGCGGGGGCACACAGATACACCGCTACCCAAGTCAATGCGTCCACACAGGTGTTTCTGGATATTTGCCACAGTTGGAGTTGAATATTCTGGAGCAAAGTTAGCAGTGTGCTTGCAAGGAGCTCGCGACAGCTGCCTGACTGACGGTATACTGCAGAGGTCCAGGATGTTCAGTAAATATCTTACCCCTCAAAGAGCTGTTCGATCCCAAAATCGAATCAATTGGTCCTTGGAAGATTTCATGCAAATCGGGTCAGTAGCCTTTGTGAAAAGTTGGTAAAATACATACATACATATATACATAAATTTGTTTCACTAATATTGCTTGCCATGCACAATTTGTAAGACGTAATGATGAAAACTGAGGCATAAAAGAGCAAATCTGGGTTCTCATTCATGAGTCTGGTGGCATTTATGCAGTTTATCTTTGAGGCTGTTGATGGAGAGATGGAGGACGTTGACTATTGTTCAAAGCTCATGAGTCAGACATATGAAGGAGCTGCAGTGATGACATCTGCATCGAGGCTGGAGGGTCAAGGCTTCGTGGACCTGTGCAGAGCTTCTTTATTGATTTGCACGCCAACTAAATCATCTGCTTGTCTCTTCAGTTAGCGAGCATCCAGTGAAAGAACTCAGCAGGATCAGGCAGGACATGGCAGTTTGTCATAGCATTTCCCAATCTTCATGTTTTTTATTGTTAACATTTTGTCAAAAGGAGTAATCTGTCAAAATGTTGTCCTATTACTCAGGTGACTGTTTAAAGTTTTTATCTGCAAGTTTACTATTTTTAGGCCCAAATATGTTTTCCCTCAACATTCGTAGGAAGTTACTCTTCAGGTGTTTGTGTTTATATTTGATAATAAGAGCATAGCTGCTTGATGTATCTGCCAGTGCCGGTTTCACAGTTACATTTTAGAAAATCCTAAATTTTACAAGACCCACAATGGTTTTGGGAGACTGTGTTTCTGTGTGTTCGATGGGTTTGTAGGCTTTTTAGCAACAGGACCTCCACAATCATAATTTGTGTTATGGGCGAGTGGTGGCCATTATCTGATAGCACCCGTCTCACTAGCCGTTGGCCATGGACTTCACACCAACTAATTTCTGATGTGCTACAGTATCATTGCCTCCTCAGCCATGCACCCTGTATGCTACATTTCAAAATATTTCAACAACACATTATCATTTGGGCAAAACTAACCTGTCTCACGACGGTCTACCAAGGGTGTCCAACACATTTCAGTTCAGGGTCCACATACAACCTCATTTCATCTTGAGTGAGCCAGACGGATAAAACAGGGTCATAATAACCTTTAAATTCAAAGTTTTTTTTTTTTTAAAGATACCTTTTATTGTGAATTTGCTTGGTGCTTGCTTGATGTTTGACACCCCTGGTCTAAACCCAGCTCAGGTTCCCTTATAGTGGGTGAACAATACAACATTTGGTGAATTCTGCTTCACCTTAAGTGAAGGGTAAAAAACACAACATTGCTATGAATACTTGGCTGCTACAAGTGTGTTCGTTCTGGGGTAACTTTTCTGACAACAAAAACCCTGAAACCCTGAAGGATTGTCAGGCATCCCTCCGTTTTCACAGTCTATATCCATACTGTAAATCAAGATCAAGCAAACCTTTGTCCTTCCTGCTCTACAAGAGGTCTTAAGATGGGCACATTACAGTTTGTCAGGTGTACCACCCTTGTCAAACTCCCCACCTGCCACTGTCCCAGCAGTGGGTCCTGCCCAGTGCAGTAAGTAACAAGTACTTTGCCTCCCAGTCTCATCCAATAAGTGAGACAACAATAAAAATAGGCTGAGAACAAAATGTTTAGTAGAGAGGGGTTTCAGAATGTTACAATGTCCATGACCTTTAGATTTAAAAGTATCAAACTGTTTCATTTGGATTAATAAATGCTTTCCCGCAATGGATGTGGGACCAGCAGTAGTGAAGCCATAAACTGATCTTTTATTGTTTGGGTTTGACATTAATCCTGTAATGGAACAAGTTAAGAGGCAATATAAAACCAGTTAATTTCCTGCTGATTCTCCAATTATGGTGCACACACTAAAGCAGCCTGAGATAAGGAAATGCACACATATTAATAATCAATATTTACGTCAACAAAAGATAAAACATATATACATCCTATGTGCGATAGCCTCACATTTCACTCTCTTCTGGCAGTATTACTATGGTTTAAAGTGCAGACTTTAAAGTCCAAGGCAGTCTGGTCAAGTCACACAGTGTGTTTTGCTTTGAAAGCAATGTGAGTACTGGAAGATAAAATGATGAACCATCCATCCATGCTGGTTTATCACTCTTATTCACAAAGCATTCAAGCCGATTCCAGCTGACTACTCGTACAAGTGCCTGTGTAGATCAGAGAAGAAGGTTGTGCCAACATGCAATGTGAAGTCAAGGACAGTGGGAGGGAACAAGAGAAACAATCAAGCATGCACAGGGAAAACATGCAACTACATAAACAAAAGACTTTAAGACCAATCTGGACTTGGAATGAGTCTTATCTCACTATGAGGTGTGAATGCTAACCACAACACTCTGCAACCCCTGGATCAGAGCAGTATTGCTAAATTATTTCCACTCCTAACAGCAACTGTCTAAATATATACGAATACGGAACAATAACAACAAGCAAATGAACGGCCTATCTATTAATTTCCTTAACAATTTGACATTTTTTCACACAAGCGATCACAAGTGCAAAAGTGTATTGAGCAAATTGAACATGTACTTTTCTTACAAATGCAGCAAACATTGCTCTGCTACTTTCACAGGCATCCTCTATGTTTGTGTATGTGGCTAAGATGCATGTCATTTGCTCAATATGCATTTTGAGATGACTCCAAGAATCAGTTCAGATGATGATTTGAAATACAACTTTTGAGTTTAACATTTGTTGTTTTACTATTCATTGCAAATCAAACTCCATCAGCTTCAGCGGATGCTCTATTCCATGTGGAAAGTTGGCCTGTTTGCTAAAGCCTTTTATTAACTCTCATAATCAAAGCCTTTTTACTTGTAAAGATTGCAGCATGAACAATGGAACATAAATTGGGGCTTCCTGCCAAAGATGAGCCTCCAAACAAACATTTCGTCATCGTAATCCTGTTAACTACATAATTAGGACCCATGATGGCCCCAACATTATATTAATGTGCTAATAGCAAGGTCATTAACACTTTTGAGTTGCCTCTGTAGGTTACATATTTGCTGTAGCCTGAGAGACACAGCAACTGTAACCAAGAGAGATGTGGCTGATGTGTCAGGTGCAAAACAAAAGGAGGAAAAAAAATCTCAGATTTCATATAAATTTTTCTTGATTTTGATCCCTCACATACGCTCTTGTTTTTAACTTGACTGACAGTCTTCATCACTCAAATTTGTCTATTTCTTATTCCCTTTGGATTTTTTATTTTTTTTTGAAGATGTGTTTTTCTTTTTCTGAAGATGTGTTCACACTTTTCACACACAGAAATCACACCTATGAGCCAAGACCAGTCAGATCAACAGCAACCAATTGGCTATCAATACAAGTAACCATGTTGTTTGAGTGAGATAGCCACCATAAACCCACTATATACATTGCGGTCAAGCTTCATTGGTCAGTGGCTGGAGAATGATGAAAGCTCTAAAAGCTGAAAACTGGCAGGTTTTGAGTTGAATGTGCCTGATATCATCTGGCTGGAAACATGGAGGCGAGAAACTTTAAACATAGAAGTGAGAACAGCTGTGACAAATCACAGTCGACAGCGACGCACCTTACGTGTGCATGCATTTATACCAGTGTTCTGTGGGATAGAATTTGATATAAAAGTGACTTGAAGTGGTAAGTGACATTTGCCATCTGTACTTTGGCTGTGTGAGTCTGCACACGTGTTCAAAGAACTGATGCATAAAAAATATGGTTACAAGACACACTTTTACTGCGTAGCTGGGATTTCAGTGTATTCAGGGCTGATTTAAAAAAAAAAAAAAAAAAAGGTACTGGAGGAACATTTTATCACGTTGCTTGAACATAATATCTGACAGAAATTACTGAATATGAATTTATCTTTAAATATATCATATTAAAGGAGACGATCATGACCTTTTTATGCATAGTTATCCTTTAATATAAAAATGTCACAGCTGTAATGTTATGTTAAAGGAACGCTTAAAATACATTATCTAATGGTGACCAGGTCAGTCCCAAGTATAAAAGCAGTGGAGTTTATGCACATTCAGACTTGATCTGCTTCTATTCATTTTGTGCTGCTTCTTTAATATTGCACCTATAACTGTGGGTTTGGGAATATTTTTCTGTTGCAGATGAAATTTCTTTCTCTATACCTCCCATCATCTTGAGTAGTTAAATGGCCACATAACATTTCTAAGTGAGGCCCTTTTGTCACGAGGCACCATTTACATTTAGAGATGAGAGCTTTTTCCTCAAGTAGTTGAATAACTCCTCATATAATTCCCCTTACCGATGCCTTTGCACCCTTCTGAGTGTTCAGAAGGAGGCTGATTCAGAGAAATAATCAGGGATCACAACCATAAGGAGTTCAGACTGTGATTTTATGCATGCATGCAATTTTGTCTGCGGGCCTGCCTGAGGCTTTACACGGTCATTTAGTTCGATGGTCCACAGGTGAATTCAAATCAAAGCTCAGACGCCAACCTTAACCTGAAGGTTTTCTTTTGACTCGGAAATATTGCCTCAGTACTCCTACACACCACCGGCACCTCTCTCCCCTCGCCTGTATTTTTTTTCTTTCTGCCATTGCCCATTCACTCATGGATGAAATGAAGTATCCTGTGCTGCGTGGATGGATACCTGCCCAAGTCAAACTCAGTCTGACAGCTTCTAATGCCCTGGTCAGTGCACTAAATGAGGTATTGGGAGATAGTGAAAGCTACCTCTGCTGCGACTCCCCATAGCTTTGGCCTCTCTTTTCTGTTATGTGATGAGTTCAGGATCCCTTCATGGAGGAAATGAGCTCTGTGGTGGTAGTAACTAGTATATTTGGTGTTGTTGAATATCAATAATTCCTTTTGTAAAATGAATGGGATTTCTGTATTATACATACAGTACAGTGGCTAAACGTGTCAAAGTGCTTATTGGCCCTGGTGTGAAGTCGGTTGGCTTTTTGTGACTTGATTGATCAAGATGGATTTCTTGAGAAGCAGTCTGTGGAAACTTTAAGTGTTCAGAGGGGAGCTGAGAGCACGGGCAACGGGGCGCATCATTGAGCCAAACGATCAGAAAGCACTGTGGTCAATGAAAGAAACCTAACAAAGTTTGTTTTTAGGGCATGGGGGGGTCAGGTTGACCTGTTCTCAAACCTCTATTTATGGATTCACTGCCTGCATAGTAGACCTTTTGTAGCATGTTTATCGTTGCTGACATGAACAGTCGTACCGCCGCCTCAGTCTTCCTGGAAGAATCACCTCAACAATTCACACTGATTGTTCTTAAATTGCCCGGCTGGGAGAATCACATCTTCTGCTTGATGTTTTTAAGTGCCTCTGATTCCATCGGGACAGGTATCTCCAGCTTCCACAGATTTATCATTTTCCATCCCCCGTCCCCTCCCATCTGTGATTTTTTTTTCTCTTCTTTTTCAGGGTGAGTGTGTGTGTAGTGTAGCTGTTAGAATATTGGCTGCGAGACTCAAGAAAAACAAAGCAGAGCACAAAGGAGCAGTGCACAGGAGTCTTCTCCCGAGATGTCATCCATCTTAGGCTGAATTCATCACACTCTACTCTAGTCATTGTGCTGGGGAGAGAAAAAAAAAGTTTGCTGTCTCTCATCTTAGAGCTCGAGCTGCTGTGCTACAGTGAAGGACACATTTTTCTGCTTAACCACAGTTACACCACACAGGCTCTGTTACCTATGTAACTGCTGGCTGATTAATCATAAGAGCTGTGACCACTTACATTGTTTCCATCCTTCACAAGATTTCTGTTTTTTGAAATAATTCATTTGATTATGTCATGCTTGTGGTTTAGCAAACACTCCTGTAAGGCTAAATTAGATACAGTCAGGTGCCTGCAACTGTGATGAATGAAAGAGCTAATTTACCCTTTGCTACAACACATTTAACTTTCAAAAGCAAGATAACAGCAAACTAATCTGTCTTCATTGAATGAAGTCTTAACCTTCCAATACTTCACTTACCAGCCAGATTCCAAAGTCAACAACTTAACACCATTTACTTGCGGTACAATTGACATGCTAGCATCCATCCGTTCAACTTCATCTCACTTGGGGTTGTTGGGCACTAGGAATGATTTCAGTTGAATGTGGATGGAGGCTGCACACGCCCTGTTCAACCACACACACTCACATTCATGCCTACATGCAATGATAGTCATATGTTTTGAAATATGGGAGGAAACTTAATCCCCCAAAGCAAACCCACTGATTGCACACACACGGAGAACATGCAGGCTCCAAACAGAAAGGCCCAAATGAACTCTCAGGGGGATATTTAGCTGCACAGGTCAGGTAGCTCTATTTACTTGGGAGTCATGAGATATTTTGCTGTGCAACAAAATAAAAAACAAGTTAAACAAAGGTGTCCCTTAAGATGTAGGTTACAAACTTCTGACCTAAAGAAAGTCTTGATAAAGTGAGCCAGAGGATCTACGTGTAACTAATTCTCTTAGCAAACACGAAACAAGAAAGTGTAATATGATGGTGTTACTCTACTCTACTTACTCTGTTCTTGTCAGAACATCTGGTTTCCAATAATTTTTTGGGACATTTTGTACATTGTGTGTTAATGGTCTCTATGGTTAGTTTTACGCATGGAGACGAAGTGTGATGCATCTGTCGGAAATAAGTTGTCAATGATAAATCAGAGAAACTGGCAATTGTCACAAACTGAAAACTATCAGCTCCAGATGTGTAATGGTAATTGGACCACACAAATGGATAAGTCATACCCTCATATTGCCACAACTTATGGAGAAGCTCATCGACTTTCTGACAGCCAGCCCTTTGCAGCAGTTTACCCCATTTTTGCTTCACAGTGCCACAGCAGGTGCAAAGTTAAGTGTGCGCCTGTGCAATTGGAGTATCCAGACAGTTGTGGTGATGAATGTGTGTATCATCAGAGTTGTGCTTGAGACAGGTCTGCCATTACTTGAGAGTGATAGCTCAAATGGAGCATCTGTAATTACTGGCCTGTCAACCAAGCAGCCCCAGTGCCTCTCCCATGTTCAGGTCCTTTAATTGAAAAGCACCAACTGGATTGGTACATTGCATTAAACCTCTGCATTGATCTCTGCAAATCTCTTTATGGAAAATACACTAGAGGTCTGCTTACCGCCTTCCCCAGTGGATCACAGTGACAGTAACAGAATCAGGGAGTAAACAGACAATTTACAAGTTTGTGAACCCCCCCCCCCCCCCCAAAAAAAAAAAAATACAATTATGGTTGCAAACTCAGGCCAGGAAAGCAAATCTGTGTGACCAAGTAATTTTTGCAAATTGGTGCTGTATGCCATTTTGGAGAGGCCGGAGCAGGATGAATGCATCATGAGCTGGAAAAGCACAGTGTCAGCACTGTTATTTAACGCCGCTGTCAAGTAGCTTTTAACGATGGCCAGTTACATCAGCACTTCACATCCCTGACAGTTTAATGGGCCGCATGTCCATTGCAGCTTCTCCTCTGTATTTTGTGGTTCTGGTTTTGATTCCCTTTGTTTGTGACTGGCTCCCTGAACACAAAATGATATGACACAGCTCTGTGTGGAAGATGTTTTTGAGTGATGTGATCTATTGTTCGAGGTAAGCCCACTGTGTCAGAACAACAAAGGCTTTTAAGTAAATGGCAGTGGCTTCACTCACAGTGGAGGACAAGGACCAAATGCTCATGAAAATGCTAAAGTATTGTGTACGTGACCTGGGATGCAACAAATACAACACAAACACTATTACATCGTCTCTTTAGATTTGTGGCACTCAGTCCTCGACGCTTTGATTGTATGCGTTTCTAATAATTTCTTTAACACTTGTTAGTCTCATTTTGGTAATGTCAGAGAAGGCAAACCTTCAGGACCCCCCCGTGTGACTGTTGCCCCCTCAAGAGGGTTCTGAAGTATAGTCTAGGACACATTGGTCTGTTGCATATACTACTGCTACATATGACATATGTAGTCCCATACCCACCATGAGTGTTCATGCATTTGAGTGACAGATATGGTTGCATTTACTTATCAATGTATGTTTGCCTGCACATATCAGAGTCATTTACAAGTCCACGTATTAGTCTCACTACCTTACATGTTTGCTTATTTGCTGGTCATCTGCACTACATCCACACACATGCAAGTCGGTAATTTGACTGTTGATACACCTCTGAACCCATTCTCTATGACACCATAGCGACATGCGTGCCCTTCCCCAGCTGGGCTTATCGGCTGCCACTCCTCACCTGTCACCTCGCCTCAGATCAGGGCCGAGCTCAGCCATCCTCGGTGATCCTGTTGACCCCTCCCGTGTGAACAAGACAGAGACCTTTGGAAGGATGTCGCTGCCTAATCCCGACACCTTAGTCTGCATCGACAGCCCGTGTTTATCAGCCAGCACAGGTTAGGCTCTGCATACAGGAGAAAGAAATAGACAGCAAAGATCAATATGAGCTGCATCAGTGGGCCCGCACACTTTAAGAAACAGGTTTTATATGGAGCCACAATTTCACCAAATTGTGTGCGATTGTTAGACGCAAGATGAGATATCAGCAAAAAAAGATGTGTGGATAAAAAAGGTTTATCATACACTGTTGTACACAATGACCAGCACCTTTCCAAATTTCTAATGAATATGAAGCAATAAACATTAAGTTCATAAATTCATCACACATAGATCATACATATGGGTTATAAAGCACATACCAAGACAGAGATTTCTCTGGTCTTTTAATCTTTTTTCCTGCCTTAGTGACCTTGACAGACCTTGTCATGTTTGTTGGCAGGGCACAATTCAGGCGAAACACTGAGTGATGCCAACCTGACATTATTTATGCATGGCCATGAACAAGCGAAGTTGATACAGTTGCAGCTGTCAGATTGAGACTTTTGTATTTCTTTATTGTTCACAGGCACTTAATTACAATCCAACCATTCCACGTTTCTTTGCTCAACTTATTAATCACCATCTTCCAAACTCAAGAGTCTGAAAATCACAATAGATTACAAAAACAAAGTAAGATAGCGTCATACTGCTGGTAATTGCATGTGAAACTGCTCTGTAACTTGATGGAGGTTTTTGATTTGAGAAAGTCAACTTGAAGCGGTTCGTCACACACTGAGAAGACACAGAGTCGAATGATCATAAACTGCTTGGACAAATTACCATTATCCTGAAATATCCTTTGGAGAGGACTATGATCAGCTTCCTCTGGGATTGTGTTGTTTGGTGACCATTGGATTTCTTTAAGCCACTATTAATTAGATGAAAGCCCTGCTATTGAAACAAGGCTGACTTGTAATACAATGTCTTTGTTAAGCTCCTGATGGTTGTGACTAAGTTACAGTGTTGAGGGGGTTCCTGTGTTTTCACTGTGCAAATTGTTAGTTGTTTTCATTGTCATAAGCACTTGATAGGAAACAAATATAGTTATGTGATAATTGCTTCAAACAATTTTCTTGCCACAGTCTTGTCTGCAATTTACTCATTAAAAAAGTGTTCGTAGTTTCGTAATTGTTTGCCGTGATTTTTCAGTTGGTGTTCCTGTCTTCATTGATTATGCATTTTTCCTTATGTTGGAACAAAAATAAACACCTGAGTCGCAGTTGTTTAAAGCTGTCGATGCGTGTGTGAAATACAGAATGTTTGACATGGAACTGCACTGACTTCACATTTGGACCAAATAGTACGTTTGAATGATGTTTACGTGTGAATCTAAACCGAATCAGGAACAAACGGTCTCGTAGAATGAGCCCAGTGGGCAGCATTGCAAATGTGCACTGTTTGACTCTTGTATTGCTATGTGTGAGGGGAGATGTAAGGGAATGTAAATGGATGATACAAATGAACGGCTCTGGCCCGGCTCTCGTTTTTAAGGCGTCCCTCTGATGAATAGCAAGCTTGGTTATTCTCTCAGCGTGAGGCTCTAATAAGCCCAGGGACCCAGTCAAGGCCCAAAAGCGAGGCTCGATTTAAACCAATCTAAAGGAGAAAGGAGCATGATTTACGATGTAGGACTGACTGCAGCGCCACTTCTCTCCTGCAGACCCCCCCTCGGTAGCCAATCACAGCCAAAACACTCAATGCTTCCTGCCAGTGGTGACTGCAGACCCTGCATTGGACCGCTACTTGTGCTGTTGTCACTGGTTCTAATCTATTTGATTGATTATGAGCCTAATCCCCACATTATTCCTTACAGTTTGTCCCGGGCTTTTGCCATGAGCGGGCTTTAAAAGGCAGGAGTCATGGTTAACTATTTCCTGTGTAACTGACGTTTCATTTCCTTTATTCATGCCCTACATTTTATTATATACCAGGAAATTATGATTACCTGTAAAGGTCAGATTTGAGTAAGGCATGCATGTGATTTGCAGCCGTCATGCAATGATGAATGCCACAACTGAGGGTTATACATCACTCTCTGCGATTCAAGCCGATGTTACATGTATTGAAGTAATGGAGCTGTCCTCACATGAAACACGCTCTGCTCCTTCCCTCGGGGGACTTTCATATCTATCAATAGAGCCAGCAACTGCACTGAGAGAGCCTGGAGGGGCAGGCCTCTGACAAAATGTAGATTACAGTGCTGGAGGCAGGGAGACAAATATCAATCACATCTTTCTTCCATATTGATGCGCTAGGTCTCTCTTCTCTTAGTGGTAGTGTCACAGTGGGTGTTCATTGTGGAGATGCCAACATAAATCTGCTGCACGTGCCTGCTGCAGAGGGGATTGCATCACGGAAAGAGCTCTGACCTCCGACCATGCTGCATGGACAGCCGTCTGACATCAATTCACCCGGGACTTTAGCTGTGTTGACACAAAATGACTTTGTCATTTTGCCTTTCCCAGTGAGTCAGAAAGGCAGAAGAGAGGCAGTGTGTTATCAGGCCAACCTAGGAACCCTGCCACTGACTGTGATATCACAGAAAACACATTCACATCTGACACATACGGCCTCATCCCCGGCCTCCCACTACCTCATCTCCTCTGCCTCACTTGTTTTGAGAACATTTAAAAACAGTCAGAATGAGGCGAGTTCGGAGATGTTACTGTAGGCCATGTGTCTGTTTTGGAATGAGGTTGGAAGAATTTCAAGTTCTGTTTGAGAGAGTCACTTGGTGTGGACAGATAAGGTTCAAGGGGTGAATTTCAACACCTTTGAAAAAAAAAAGTGCTTGAGAATTTCTTTCCTATTAATTTCTTAGCATAGATGACACACAGGAAAGATCCCTCAGGTCAGCACAGGCCTCAGCCGCATATTCATGCATCCATTTTCCAATACCTACTCTGTGCTGCTGAATACACACATCCTAGACGGACCACCACTGTCATAGGGCAACAAACACATATTCACACCTATGGACAATTACAAGTCACAGATTAACCTTACGCACACCTCTTTGGCCTTTCTGAGGAGACAAAAGTAAGTTATTTATAACCTACATCGTGAGAACATGGGAACTCCATACATAAAAGTGCCAAGCACTGAATCAAACTGGGTTGTTCTTGCTGTGAGTGATAGCCACAAATGTAATCTTAGGGGATGCTTGTGATTACATCTGGATGCGGTTGCATCTCATCAGCACACATGCTGTCATCAAACATTTTTATATGAATATGCTGTCAGATTTCGTTCCTTATTTCAAATAATTAACATACAGGCTCCTACTGCGATCCATCATTTATGTTAGGAGCATCAAACTGAAGCAGGTAGACCAAATTTAGAAGCACTTCATCGCTCTCATTCGACAATGTCTTGACTACCTGTCATGCAGCAGTCTGCAGACTCAATATCTGTAACAGTGGGGAGGCACTCAGACATGAAAGCAATATTAAAATTCTTCTTTAAAAAATGGAACAAAGTCACTCAGCGTCTGATGTCTTAAGCGGATTGAGAGAAAATCCATCTGCCTTAATGTCAGCTCAACTGTCTATGGAGTGTGGTGAGTAGCAGGCTTTGTGGCGGCTGATGTTAGTGGGGAGTGGACTCGTGCTCGACAGCGAGAGGTGAGAGGAGCGCGGTAGTTGAGTTCTTGAATGGCGATGGGAGCAGTTTAAGTGGGTGAGTCAGAGGCACAGGTGTGGCTGGCTGATTTAAGGATGGAGGCACTAAATTCTGCAGGTTTTAATTTGTAATGACAGAGAGGCACGGCCAGATTTTTATGTGTGCTTGTCATCAGTTCAGTGTGTTTTGAAGCTCAAGGTGAAAGGTGCCCGCATTATTGAAGGTATGACAGCTACTATATCCCATCCACGTGAGTCACAAATGTGTTTTTTTAAGTGTGCAATTAATTGTTTATCAACCTGCCTGAAGCTCTTGTGAAAAGGGTGAATGGCTCATCTTAAAGTCATGTTCACACCTTCCATGTGTCAGACATGGTTTGGCTACAAACGCTAATATATGCCTTAAATATTGGACGTTTTGCCATTTACAAAAAAAAAAAAAAATCACTCTGTCTTCACTCTGTCCAAGAAGTGACTATGTGTTTGGATGAATGTATTATGAAAGAAAAACAGACCTACCAGAGACACAGAGGAGTGTGGAACACAGTTTTCTCAGCTGTCTTTAACAGTTGGAACCAAATAAGTAGTTTCTTTGCCAAGGAGCTGAATACATTACCAGTGCCAATGTGATATGCAAATTTTGTTAAAGGGAAATGTAATTTTCCCATCCCCTTGTTGATTGCACTTAAAGCAACTTGCAAAGCAATGGTGATTTAATTGAATCTCCGAATGCAACTAATTCAAATCAAGGAGCAGATTAATCCATGGTCATTGTAATATGTTATGCAAATATTTATGAGAAGCATATGCCTTCAGAAATGTTTTTTTCTTTCTCACAGGAAGCCACTGTCATATACACAAACGTGCTCTTAACATGAAGGAACATTTCTGGGGGTTATTTACATTTCTTCCCTCAGAGCGTGAATGTATTCAGTAGAGGCTCGTACATATTGTGTGAATGGCATGCCTCTGTATCACCAACTCTTCCCTACATATGGATGAGCTTGAGGGGTGTCGCAAATCATTGGCTTGGTGTTAACATGGGACTATTGCTAAACCTTCATGTCCATCTGATTATAAATTCAAATCAGTAAAAAGAGCAGAGACGCTAACAGCGTGTGATGGGTGTCCTGCTGGAAATCTGGCCTAGCGTATAATGTGTGTTAATGTTAGCAGGACCTCCTGGGCTGCTCTAGCATGGGCCTGAATTTTCCCGCGGGGATCACCTACTTATTTCTGCCATCCTTTGCACAATCCATCGTATGCTGATGCATTATGTTTTGCATTATCTGTTATCACTTTTTTTAATTCTCTCTCCCTCCTTCTCTCTCTCTCTCTCTCTCTCTCTCTGCCTCTCTCTCTCTCCATCCCTTTGCTCTCTAACACACACCTCCCACAGTCCTGGGCATTTAGCAGAGCATGATGATTAAAAGAAATGTCAGTGCATTCATTAATAATTTTACTGACTACTGCTGTGCTTATTAGGCCATATCGGGCATCTTGGATTTGTTCAATTGTTGATTCCCATGGCACTCGCCGTGTGTGCGTATGCTGAAAACAGGCGTGCACGCTCTTTGCTCTTTCTCCCTGAGTTCACTCTCATAGATTTAACTGCCTGATAAAACAGGAAATGGTTCCTCACAGCCGGTCAGCCTTTCTCCCTCTCTTCCACTCTTCCACTGGTGTTTCTTTTCTCTTTGTATTTTGCCTCGGAGAGCTGCCACATCTGGATAGACATGTAGAGAGGGTAACGCCTGAGGGAGCCCAGAGCAGCTGGCAGACAGTGAGGTACAGTGGTGGAAGTTGGGGTGAGGGAAGGGTTTCAGAGTACTATTGCGTATGTGGAGGAGTAATATTACAATGACCACGCATGCACACATTTTTTTCCACATTTCACAAAATCGCTTAAGGCTTCATCACAGCTGAAATCACCTCAGGGAAACATATCTTCTTTTTGGATGACACAGCGCGACCACTTCTATTTCGAGTTGATAAACCAATGTAGTGTGCTTTACAGTGAAACACACGCGACGCTTCTTTTTATAAGCTTGTTTTTCGCCTCCGTGACATTTGGCTGTCTGCATTGCACGGCCCTTAATTTAATAAAGATATTCTTCAGAAGGAGAAACGTGCCCAGGTTCAGCAGATAGTTAACAAGCTTATGAGTCCAGAATTTTTGGGACAATAAGTTCACACAGTTCATTAAAGTAATTTTATAGCATTGACTCTTAACTCATTATTCTCTGCAAACCATGCATATTAGTGGATCCAATTCATACTAACAGAAGGATAAATTAATGTTTAAAGTAAATCATAACAGGAAGGTTACAATAGCTTTTATTGATGTTCAGACTTACAGTCAGACTATTTACAAGACGGTGGAGTGAAAGGTGATCGACATTAAGGATCCACCGATACCGACACTAGTACTGGGTCTGATACTCGACGGTATGCCCGTACCCGTGAAAGATCCTGGTGAGCATTACATGGCATCATGAAGATTCTTCAGTATTAATGAGATGAAAAATGTAGGGCAGACTGTGTTCTGCTAAAATATCAAGAGCATAGCAAAAGATAATTCATACACCAGCAACCTAAACTGCAGTAACATTTGTACCAGCAGAGCTCGCCCGATGTCGTACATTAGTTTAACTGCTCAGTGGATCCAGGAGGATTTCACTCGATCCATGCTGCATGCTATATGATAAAGGGTTTTGTGGCTCACACACCAGCGATGCTACACGCTACACACGATTAAAGTATGACCGATAAAGTCATTAGCAGTGAGCTGGATTGTGTGTGTGCACGGCACACAGCAAGCAGACGCAGTAGTATACTGGAGCCTTCAAGGCTGTTGGCGGTGTGCGTCGCATCGATCCAGAGGCAGTGTCGAGCTGGTTCACTGCAGCACATGGTGTTTTTTGTATCAAGTAAGAATTCGACTTTATGGCATTTAATAAGTATTCATATCAGCACTTGGTATCAGCAAGTAGTCAATGGTTAGTATTTGTACTCGTTATTTCAAAAAGTGGTATTTGTGCACATCAACTCGGTACATCAGAAATAATAAAGCAAAGCATATATGTAAACAGAATGTGTGTGTCAGACAATTCAGGTGTTGTGCCTTGAGCAAAGGCTTATCTTTTTGTACACTTTACCAAATAGTTTGAATATTTCAATCTAATCACTGTGAAGTGAAGTCGATAACGTCCATTTTGTTTGCTTTCTTAAAAAAAGCTCTGTGTTTTCATGACTAAACCCAAATAAACAGTTTCTAATGTATTTATCATTGACATGAAATTAAAAACTGCACCAGTTGCAGGCACATTTTCCAACTTGGGATTGAGAGTGCATGATTGAGAGCACTGAGTCCATAGGAATTTAGGCCATTCTAGATATATCTATAGCCCCGGTGACAATGGTTTATGTAACTGACAAAAAAAAAAATGCACCATTAGAATAGATTTATTTGGCTGTTTGGTCAGGATGTAAATATCACAAAAATCCAACTGTTTATCTGAACTCAGTGGTAAAGGTTTTTGTAGAATAACGTTTTCTCTTGTAATTTCACATCCTCACACTGAAAGCTACAAGAATACATTTCCTGCCAGACATGTTTTCTCCTCTTCAGCTTCCATTTAGCCCTATTTTTTGATTGGTACATCTCGCTGGGTTTTAATGAAACACGTCTTTGAACGGTGAGTTGGGGAAGCAGCTATTTAATCTGTTATTTTGTCCATTCTGATCCTGCGTTGTTAGAGGAGAAATGGGCCTGTGAATCGCTCCTGTCTCCTGAAGCAGCTGTGACGGCTCTAGGTGGACATCAGCCCTCAGTTTAAAACCTCTGTGCTGCAGAAATGACGTTTCCGTCTTGTTGAAATGTTAATTTGGCCCATACTGAAGCTTGTTCAAGCATCTATTTTACTTTTCCTGGGGAGTCCAGAGATGCATTAGATGAGCTGTGATTCTGCTTTTAAAGCGAAATGCTGCAAGAAGGTGCCAATTTGCAACTTCCTGTTTGTTTTCTCAGTTTGTCAGCCAGTGAGTCCAGCAGCCTTGTATTGAGAACATCAAGGAAAAAAACAGGACAAGGCTGATTAATTGACAGAGAGCATTTTAAACACAAACCAACTGAATGCTGTTTTACGTGGGCATGGAACTGGCTACAATACTAAAATCTCCACTGACCTTGTTTGGCTGGATGAGACCTTATAGCAATGAAAAGAAACCCATGCAATTTCAATCAATATTTTAAATTTAGAATGAATACATGTTTTAAAGCAACATGAATCACCTGATTGTTCATTTAGTAACCCAATGAGTCTTTTATCAGCTCCTTTTGAAGTTATTGTATTCAAAAGAAGACGTTTTATAGCTTGAATTTGTTGAATGACCTTTTCCAGGATATGTACTGTCGCATAAACCTCGCATGAAGCCACAGTTGGATATCTAGTTATTATAATAATAGAAACTGAAATTGAACTACACAACAAGCTGTATGGAAGACACAATTATTGGTAACACTTACAGCGGTTTTCTCTTTGTACTCCATCAATTGTGTTCCTGCTAACTATTTACAGCTCTACCTTCTGTAAATGCCAACGGGGTCACAGTGCTCCCACTCGTGCATGACTAACCCCCATGTGGGTGTATGTGTGAGAAATGATAGGGACCTGGTGCAGTTTGGGGTCCTTGTGGTGGAGAGCAAGAGAGGGAAGGGCAGGAGGAGTCTGCGTCACAGAAAAAAAGCCTTTGTTCGCCGCCCGCTGCCACTCTCTCAGCTGGAATTCCATTTGTTCCCTCACCGGAATGAAATGGCATTGATTCTTGGCTCAGATGTCGAGCAGGAAGGAGGGGCCGGCAAACATGGCAAAGGAGCGAGGGAAAAGGGTACAGAAGGAGAGAGGGGAATAAAAAGGAGAGGCAGATGGACAGGGAACGAGACAGACGGGCAGATATCAGGAAAAACAAGATAGGCAGGAGCGAACAGAGAAAGATGCTGCTGAAGTGCAACGAGTTTTTCAAAGCTGCGACGGGACTTGAAAGGTAGGAGAACAGGCAGGGAGAGTGGAAAGTATAGAATTAAAAAGAGAGGCTGGGCATTGGTGCCATGTAAGCAGGTGGTGTCTGTGGCAGGCCCGTCCTCAGATCCTCCTCAGTAGGATACCTCATTATCATTCTCAGCTCACATTGAGCTATTATCAGAGCGGAGGAGAGGAGGAGCCCACTTTCTTCGAGCGATTAAAAGGTTGTTGTGCACTCATGACATCCCTGGTTTGAACATGGAAACCTTTGGTCCTGTTTGCTTTCCTCTAAATTCTATTTGGGGAATCATAGATGATAGTAAACAGCTCGGCAGGGGGTTTTGTGATGCTGCAAAGTGGATCGAATGAAAATGAAGAGGACAATGTGCTTTGTGTCAGTATGTTTAATTAATAAATGAGGAATAATGTTTCATGTGTGTATATCCTCATGTTGTCTATCTAAATAATTGCAACAACATACATGTACTGCCTATACAGAATCTCTGAAGACTTTCAATGGATATAATCAGCCTTATATCAGGTTTTTTTTTTTTATCGATTTTTGATCCGTGTCAAATATGCAGTACATTCAAGTGCTTTCTTTCCTCTCAGTTAGTGTCATACAATTCAACCTACAAATGAAAGCAACATTCTTTCAACAAGAAGAGTAAAGTAATGCTCACATCTGACCTGCTTGTTCCGGCATTATTTGGTTTGTGTGATTAATTGGCCTGCTTGATGTATAATGAGCTTGTATTGAGTCGTTTGCCATGTACACACTTTACTGTTGAATAAGGACTAATTGTTCTTGAATATTTCATCCCTCATCACTTGTAAGACTTGCTCAGTTAACCTTAACATTTTCAACCGTTCCCATATTCAATTCACTTCATGACCTTTTCTCCGGTCACTGAAGTAATACAGTAAATTTCTGTCTGTGATGGTACTTTTCTGAAAGCCCCCAACTTGGATATATCAGCCTCCAATTTAAAATCAGTTTCAGAACTTTCTCTGTAGCCTAAACTGAAAAACCAGCAGAAAATAACAAGACCTGAAGTCATCCAGCTTTTCTGCTAACACTATTAGATGCAGTAAGGATTCTGTGCGAGGGCACTTATTGCCCTGAGTTAAGTCTCTCAGGTAGTAAACTGAACTGCAGACACCTTGATCCATGTCTCAGGGTTTGCCTGGTGTAGCCAAAGGCTGTCAGGTTGTAAATCTGTAACGTTGGTGTTGGGCAGCATGGGTGGTGGGGGGGGGGGGGGGGGGGGGGGTTGGCTCATTTCCAGCAGCAGTAATTCCCCTGGCCGAGCTTATGAATGAATTTTTAAAAAATAAAGTTGAATATTCAGCTCTTAAGAATTAGGTTTTGAAATATTGTCTAGTGCTTCTTTGCTCAGGAGCCTCCATGCTGCAACTTAGAGTGTAGAAAGAAGCTCAGAGATGCGCTCCTGGTGAGGGAGCGTTTGTTAAATTTTTTAGAAATCTGTGAGATAAAATCAGCCGAGCTTTGAAAATCTCCTATTGTATAAGGTTTACAAGCAGGCGGCACACCTGTGAGTCTTTCAGTTTCCAGAAAGCATGTAGCAGGCAATTCTATAGAAAGAGAAATCCTCTATAGAGAGCATCAAAGTAAAGTGGTCAAATGTCTGTGCAAGGAAACACAGGTCTACCTTTACACAGCAGTTCTCCTGCTCTCCTCCTCTCCTCCTGGCTTCGCTTTTTATTTCTTCCCTCTGTCTGGTAGTCCAGACTCCTACTCTTTTCTCCTGGGAGACACGGTTGACATGCCGCAGGCTAAAGGGAATTTGTTCGGTGCATCAAGTATGCATCATGTTGCTGTTTCTGTAGACAGCACGAGGCAATGTGGAACACACACACACACACACACACACACACACACACACACACACACACACACACACACACACACACACACACACACACACACACACACACACACACACACACACACACACACACACACACACACACAGCCATTCTTTCCACGGGAGAAGTAGAAATTCGGGGCACACACCTCAAATAAGACTCAGGAATCATAGATGTTTGTGGTTGGTATGTAATTGTTTTCATGTCAATTACAGAACCTAAACAGCCAGGACATCACATCTTTCTCTTGGGCCCTATTTAAATGATGTTTAAAGTTGGCTTAAATTGACTTGCATTCTTTGCAGATTTACTCCAAACTAAACTTACTCTTACCTGTAACGGATACTTCTATAACCTGTATCAAGTGGGCACCAAACTGTGAAGCAGACACCCTGTCGGGAGCACAGCTAGAGAAATAAGGGGTCTGGAGATACATTTTCCAAGGAAATGTCTTTCCATCCATTATTTATCATAAGAATAAAAATAATGGATGAATGATGAATGAATAAAATGCAAAATATTTCATTGTAACACCTTTGTTTTTATCACAGGATTTGTTTTTAAGGGTATTGGATATTAACTATAATCTCAAAATAAGCTTCAGAAACCAGCATTGCTGCAACTGACTATATATAATTTCCTACCGACTATTTCATGTTAAAAGCCTCAAACGAGCATGCCAATTTTTTTTCTTTTTTGCCTGTGCGTCTCAACACCAGGTAACATGATAACATAGATAACATGACAATCTGGCTTTCATGTGGTTTCAGCTCTGAACTCTCAAATACTCACCAAACCGTTTTCCAACCCATAACCTGACCTAATGCATCCATCTGCTGTAAGGCTTCTATGAACCTTTACCAACTAAGGATGAAGATCACAGATCAGTTTTTGAATCAGCACTAAGGCATGTTATTAGACTGTGGGTAGAAATTGGATTACCCAATGAAGAGCCCCTACATGAGTCGAGCATGCTAACCACTACGTCACAATGCAATCGACCATTAAACATGATGTTGACATGTGCTGGTAATTGTGTGTGGAACCAGGATTTGGTCCCCACAACAGCGAAAAAAGCAGCCGTAAATGTAAGTAGACATGTCCAAGGAAAAAAAAAAGAATGAGCAACTAATAACAAGGAGGGAAAAGTAGCATGTGATAACCTGATGGCTCCGCTATGCACAGCAAGGAAAGATTTCTACCAGCTGGAGCAGCGCCTGACACTGTGGGCAGATTAATAATGAACTGTGCATTTATAATTCTGCTGACTCATCGAAAAAACAATAGTGCTGCGGCAGAGGGGTAGGGGTGGGGAGGTGCAACATCTGTGGTTTTCCTAATTTATTTATTTTCTTCCTTTGAAAACAGTCGGGGAGAGGAAAGGGTGGGGACAGAAGTAATAAAAGGGGAAAAAATAAATGGGAGGGGGTGGGGTTATTGCAAGGTCAATTCCATTAAGAATGCCTCGGGATGAATGTATGGCCCAGAGCGGCTGGGCATGTCGGGCCTCGCTTCACATCAATCACCGGCTCTCATGCTTTGGCCATGACACAGGACACACCAGGGAGCTGATTTGATTATTACTATATTTCTGAAAAAGGTGACAGACAGCTTGATGAAAAAAAACAACACACAAGTAATATGAACTATTTAGATTTTCACTTAAATCGAGAACAATTAGATCAAACGTGTCATAGAAATAGTGGTTGACAAAGAAAATCACTCTCTCAGAATTAGAACTAGATAATAGAAGTGGAGAAAAACAGGATAGTATCAGGTTTTCAAATATTTACCAGCTTTATGATTTACAGTATTTCGTAGTTATTAGTTAAAGTGAACATAAAGACATCAACAGGGAACCTTGTGATGATAATTTGCTGATAGAAAACTCTGCATTCAAAGATTCTTTATTGGGAAAAGTCTTTATGCGGAGTTGCTGGCAGGATGTACCCATCACAAAATAATTTTCTTTTCATTCTCAATTTACCCTCTAGCTAGGAGGCATATTGTAACATTGTGCAAGCGAGAGGAAGTCTAATGCACAAAAACAATTAATTAGGTGCGCACTACGGTATAACAGATTAATTTTTGCATGGCAGTTGGAATTTTGTCGGCTCCAATTGCACAACAACTTCAGAATTGAAAGGCGGTGATATTGGTATCAAATCTATGGTACTTCTGTGAAAACCCAGACATCAGCTGTACTTCTGTGCTTGCAGGTCACTTTACAGATGTTGCGTGTTCACTAGCAGTTGGACACAAGTTATGATGTGAGAATTGCAACATGCAGTGTAAACATATCTGCACAATTTACTGCTTGCAAACTTTTAGCCCAGGAACCTGCGTTTGAACTTTCTTCTATATTAATAAAGAAATACACTTTTATGAATTTATCAGAAATCACATGAAATGGGTTTTGGAAATGATTTGTTCCCCCGAGTGGCTCTGAATCCTTTTAGACATCTGGCTTAAGAAGACTGAGTATTTCAACAAGGTATAAACAACAACAAAGAACACCGACTCTTCCGATTGTAACTATGGAGAAGATATTGCTGTGGTGTAATTGACAATAATTACGCTATGCCTCAGTCACATTGTTGCGCCAAGATACCAATTTGCTGTAAACAGTCATTACAATGGATCAACAAACAAAATCACAAATTTTCTTTCATATGAAACATTTAGTTTTCTTGAATTAGTCCTCGTAAATTCTGGCCAGTTCAGCTCCCCCACACTGGACTTGTGCCATTTTCTTTCTCCACTCTACAAACAAGTTGAGAAAGTTCTTCTTCTTCTTTTTTTTTTATTGACCCAGCGCTATCACTAACACATCCGTCTCTCTCCACTCGACCGCCCAGTGGAACCAGCTCGACTCTAGGGAGAAGACAACCTCTCCGACGGCCAATTACACCATTAATTGCTTATCAGATCCAATTTAGGATTGCAGTAAATGAAGCAAAGTATTCTGTGTGTGTGTGCATGTGTGTGTGTGTGTGTGTGTGTGTGTGTGTGTGTGTGTGTGTGTGTGTGTGTGTGTGTGTGTGTGTGTGTGTGTGTGTGTGTGTGTGTGTGTGTTTGTGTCTTACTGCGTGAGGCTCAACACAGTGTGTCGCCCCTGTCATCCCCAATCAGCGGAATTGAAACATCTAATTGCCGAGCTCCCACTCGTTTGCCTTCCAAAACATTCCTTTGTTTGCCTAATCAGGCACTCACACACAGTCAGCACACACGGAGCGGGACACCGCGATGCGTCAGAGCTTCTTTGTGGATTCACTCGCACATACTATCACATCCCAGTGGCTCCCTCCATGAATTTAACGCAAACCATAGTAGGACAACGTCTATGCTGGCGGGAGGCCTGGTAATTGATGAGGAGCATTTTGTTTTATAGCTGCTGTCACTGGTGAATATGCTGACACAGCTTTTAATTAATAAGGGGCATTAGCGAGACTCTTCACTGACAACCTTGACTGCCTCTAAGTTGGCCTGTGCTGCCGGTGGCTCTGGGTCTACCCGAAAAGATAACAGGAATCCTTTAGTTGGCTTTGGTTTTTCAGGGTCCTCTTTGTAGTATTACCTGTGATAAATGACTAAATAAATAAACTCAATCGACTTAGACCTGGACTCCCATTGATCCTCCACATGCTGCACCTGTAACGCACCCAAACTGTAATGAACCGTGTGAAGATTAGGCTAATTGCAGGTGGCAGGTGAAGAGATCGGCCTTTGTCTCCCCTCAGCAAGCACAGAGCGCACACAGAGAAACAATTGGATGCATAGAATCACATGCATACATGGCACAGGAAGCATAACAACTAGCATTTCTTTTAAGATCTCTTATGACAACCACCATTGACTTGTCGGGCACATGACAGTTGATGCATTTTGGCCTGTGTTGTGTCAATTTTTGATAGAGTTTCCAATTGATTTATCTTGTCAGGCAAAGCAAATCGATGAAAATCTCATTAAGTGCAAGGTAAAGGTGACATCAGATGTGCAAATGCTCGCTGCAGTGCTTCTTCACACACTCTATGTATAGTTTCAAAGGCACACAGCAAACTGCAGTGACTCAAATCAAACTTTGTTTCCCGTTACAACAACCTGGGGGTCTACGTGCATGGAGTTAACCGGGAGTAATAAAAATGCTGTCATCTCCTGTAATGTCTCCACGATGATTGCTCGACAAACTGATTCAATCACAAAATATATTATCCACTTTCTACATTGAGTAGGAAATTGTGTTTATATATATATATATATATATATCAGGATTGATTTTAATGTAGTGGTTCAAAAACAAGCGCCAGACAGCTTGATAAGTTCAATTATTACTGGCAACTCAAAAGCAAAGTAACTTTAAACTTGCATTCATCAGCAATTCTTTTTTTCTATATGATCAATGTAAAAGTCACCACATGTATTTGAAAGGTGTCTCTCATGATATTGATTTCTCAGAGAATTATTGTGTAGTTCAGCTCTTAAGTGCATTTTAGTGGCTTTCAGTGCATTGTTTGGGTTTTACTGGCTGCGATTTCACTCTGGGTTGAGTCTTGGTGCCTTTCATAATGACAATTATAACCGCAGCAGGTTACAAAGACACTTTTAGATTTATGACATGCTGTCTATCCAGCAGCAGATATTAAAACGGTTTAAAGAGCACACAATGTTGGGAATGACCAAAACAGAGCACATGTGCAGAGAACAATACACTACAATCAATAACAATGGCAAGTAAATGACATTCGTAGCCAGACAACAAAGTTGAATGCTATTATGGGTGACTCTCAACAATAAAACTATCAAGTCCCATATTGACTGGGGTGCCCACTCTGGAGTTCACCTTTGTTGTTGTTGTCCATCTACTCACGCATGTGCAGGGAAACTATTTACAGTCTTATGGCCACAGTCACAGCGGCGTTTACTCTGTCTACACAGAGACCGAGTCAGTTTTCAGTGGCTCTGACCACCGTCGTCCTGTAAACAGATACCCATACAAACGTTTTTTTATGTCACTTGAAAACTTTGTTTTGTACACAGGGCCCAGATATTACTTTGATATTGATCAAATAGCAAAGAAACCTATCCTAAATTATTAAAAGTAAAGAACCCTAACGACTACTTATCAGGGTGACATTTAGTGGCTCTTTTCCACGGAGATATTTGCATAGCTTGGGATGAATATTGTGTGGAAATATGGGGGTGGGGGGGGGATACATATAAAACTAACTTAGATCCAATAATTAAATTGCAGAAAAGAGCAATTAAGATCATAAATAGAGCTGGATACCACCAATTCCACCAATCAACTTTTCATACAATCATCCATATTAAAATGTATGAATATTATATATCTAAAAACATTAGAAATTAAGTTGCGAGTGATGAATAATAGCATTCCAGATGGTATTGAAAAATAATTCTTTGGGAAAAAAAAAGACCATTTATAATTTAAGGGTGGTGTTAATGTTTGAAACCTGTAAAGTAAGAACAAATGTTAAATATAGATGTCTGTCAGTTTTGGGAGTGACGTCTACAGTCACACAATTTTATGCTACAGATATTTAGTTTCACTAAGAAATACTAATGGTTTATTCACATAATACAATATTGTAATGAGTTTTGAGGTCGATAGGCAAAATTTTTTTTTATTTACTTATGTGTCAGTAAAAGGTTTTTACTCTAAAAAAAATTAATGGCTTCATGTATAGCTTGCAGCCGTCACCAAATTGTTGTAGACATGCACCATGCAGACATAAACGTGTGTTTTATTTTGGAATAAATTGATAGTTGAACATTTGTTCTATGGTAGTCAATGTTTTATTATTTCAAAGCTTTGTCTGTAGCATCCCAATGGAGCAACAAAAATTAATACCATTTTGATCTGGAATGTTTTCTTTGTGTATTTACTGTAAATATTGAGGATGGGTTTCACTCATCAATCAAACATGTTATTTGGTGAAATTCAGACCGCACACAGTCCATACGTGTGACTGGTATGGCTTTTAGTTTCACTGTTCAGTGCACATTGCAACATGGTCTCGACTAAAGGCTGTTGAGATGAAATAAGTGGTTATAGAAAATGGGAGGACAAAAGCACGTCAAACTGATTGCCACAAAGCTCAGTTTGTCAGGCTGTAATATTTGCTTTCCCCGGAGAGCGCAGTGGCCACTTTTCCTAACTGTTTCATCAGTTGCTCAGACACTGCAGGGACTCTGCAAATACAGGGAACTCGCACGAGCTGGCACTTAAATGCAGCTGCAGAGCTTCAAGGCAAGGCTGCTTTTTACTTTTTTTGAAGTGTGTGGATGACCGCGCAGTACTATTGATATTATGTCTTAGTTTTTCATTTCTGGTGGAAACTGCGGCAAAGTCTCCAGGAGAGTTCAGGGTGTTCTCGACTGTTAAAAGACCCTGGATGTTGATAAGTCCCACCAAACTGTGTGAATGGAAGCCTGAGGGAACAAACATTTCCCAGACACAATCCTCCTAAAATAGGAGTGTTTGGTCAAGAGCTGTTGCTCATTCACTTCCCACACCTTCTTGCCTGCACTCATTTCCTCTCTTCCTTTGGTGTATCTCTCAGTCTCTCACTCCTCTGGCAATATGACAACTGAACAATGATTCATATGTAGCAAGTGCAGCCTATTTCACATGTTAGGTCAGCCGCATTGAAGTTGTCCAGTCCCCTTCCCCCCTGTTTTTGTGCATTCAGGGGAGTCTAGTTGTGATTGGGCTTGCCTGAGTCCATCTATCTTCTGTAGGTTTGCACTTGGTGCCTCTGGTAGGGAGTGGCTGCAGTAATCTGGGCATCATTGTGGGTCTCTTGGGTTGTTGGGGGTTTCACCCTGGGCAGGGTGCTTGAGGTTTGGTGTGGAGGAATGATCCTGTACTGTGGTGGGGGGAAATCTGAGCTTTTTCAGGACTTCCAACCTGTCCAAGGGGGCCAAAGTATGTATATTCGGATGCTGGCTGCTACTATTGTGTGTTACAGTGAGAGACTGGAGTGCAGATTTGTTGTGCTGTGTGGGCCTTCAGGCTGGTGAAGTTGCAAGACAACAACAGGCGGCAGGTTCCTGGTTTGTTTGAGATTGCTTTGGCTGGCTCTGGCGCTGCTGGGGTGGGCAGAGTGCTCCCTTCGTGCGGTGCTGTGAACCATCCTGGTAGTCCTGTGGGGGCTCCCGGAAGACTGTAGCATTTTTTGTCAATTTGGGTCCAAAGTGTGGAGTTGGGTGGCTGGGTGTCTCCTGACCTCATATATGAAGGTATGTACAGTATATGTCTATGAACTAATGTTGTGTGGTATGTGTGGTATGTATATATTACTATTTATTGCAAGTAAAGTCAGGAACACGTCATATAGTAAGATTTTAATGAACTTTTCTTCATCTTCTTGCTTTTTAGGCATAAGAACTGTTTGCAATTATGCATGATATGAGTGGGTTACCATACACTGTGACTGTAGAGCAATGGGTACAGTTCCATACACATAAAGGGTACATATGATTGTGTATACACGCATGTCGGAATTATCATGACTGTGTCTGTAAAAAATTATCATCATCATCATCACTTTACTTTAGACATAGTTGTGAATCTCATATCAGTGGTGTGAAGATGGAACCACATGAAGACAGTATTTTTTTGAGAGAGGCAACGAAAACTGTGATGTTTACACATTTCCAATAAATAACAGTGATGTGTGCTTTAATAACCACAGTAGCTGCAGAGACACATGTAATTGCTTTGATGTTGCTCTGACGGCTGCAAATAATCCCACTCTCCATGCATATTGAGTCATTTGGGTGTGCTGGAGGAGTACACAAAGGGCCTCCATGCACAAACAAATGCAAGTAACTGTATATGAGAATTCCCCCATCCCTCACCTCCTTTACTTTTTGTCTGGGTTTGCACCTCAAGGGCTTGATTTAGATGAAATGTCACTTTTAATGGAAAATTTGATGGAAGCTAAACAACAACTTGGAATATTGCTCGAGTAAGGACCAGGAAGGAAGGCAAGTGCCAGGGCGATGTCAGTGGAAGGGGCTGTTTCTCCCTTGATTGTACACTTTAGAAATTCATTGGTTGCCTCTCTGATGTTAGTGTTGTAGCAAATGTAGCCCCTAGGCAGGCAGGGCAGCCGCCACGCTGTTACTCTATAGATGAGTGTGCCAGGAGGAAGTACGTTTGCAGCCCAGCCCCGCTGAGAAACAAACCGAAGGGGGAGTGGATAGTGATGATAAGCGCTTAAGTGAGCTCTTCGGATCTGCCCTTTCTTCCCTTATTTTTATCTCCCTCACTTCTTGTCTTAATTGCTTTCATATCGTGAATTTGTATGAGTTGCACTCACATTAATGAGACCCAAACCTCACTGGCAAACTTGCATCGTTTTTTGCTCGACTAGCTCCAGTGTACAAGCTGCTGAAACACTTCACTTAATCCTCTCATGGAACCAGCTGCTTCTCTGCGTCAAACCAGTGGGTATTTCTTAATGTCACTGGTCCAGCAAATGATCATGGCATGCCACGGGCAACTCCACGACCTCCCTTGGACCTAGTTTGGTGCAGTGGAGATACCCGCCTCAGTATCATCCATGTGTCCTGCCATGCAGTTTTCTGTCTCAAATGTAACTCTGGCCACGCAGAGTTCCCATTAGGCAATGTGGTAATTAATTTATCTCCATTGATCTCTTGTATCCCTCAAGCTTTCAGCGGGGTGGCCTGAAAGCTGAAAGCTGCATTGTTGATTGAATGCAGAGTCTATTGTCAGATGCAATCACAAATCAGTCCCCATAGGGTGGAAAAGCTGGGAGCATGCCAGATTATGTTCTTTCATGCTGCAGTGGTAATGATTCATTTCATTGTACAAGATACAAGTGACTGCAATTTCAGGTTTGGTACTGGCCACTAGCTTCTGCCCTATAGTATAGTCATGTGGAGTGTCATGTATTTTTTTTTTTTTCTTTAAGAAAAAAGTAGCAAAAGCTCACTTAAGTTCTGCCTTGGTTCGTCCATTTGTAATCACAGGAATGCCAAAGTTAAAAGGAAATACATGTGGAAATATAAAGAGAATCAATAATACAAAAAATATACAAGGAGAAGCACTGACAAAATGGAATAAGCGAAGACAAGATAGAAAAAGAATATGACTACCTTTGTATATTTGTTATAGTATTGATTCTCTTAATATTTCCACATTTATTTCCTTTTAATGTTGGCACTCCTGTGATTCCATACGTACAGCGTATGATAGGTATATCAGAGGCCAATCTCATCCTTGTGTTTTACTTATGGAACATTCTGGCTAAGAAGGGACAAGATGCTTCAGGTTTTTCTAATAAGCTTTTCCTGCCAGCTCCTAGCACAGCTTGACATTTACTCAGAATGTGGCATATAAAGATTGAGGGAAAAAAAACAACTGAATATTTGCCTAAGGATCTTAACTCCCTTCTTACCCTAGCCAAACTCAATAACCCAATCTCCTTCTTCTCATATCTTTTCACACTTTTAACTTCTCAGGTATTATGTTTCTTCTGCATTTCCACAGCGAGTAGGAGGCACCCCAGGGCACACAGATAAAAAGAAATGATCTTGCAGACCTCTCTAAAACATCTCAGCGATGCAGAGTCCAGAGCATGTCCACTGATGTGCAGGGAAAGAGATGTTTGCCTAACCACAACTGCATTCATTATCCACTTGGTAATCTGGGGGTAAGCTCTCCGGTCCTGATCCTCCTTCACACCTTTGAGAAAATGGAAACTTAGCTTGGCGTCTGCTGTGTTTCAGCTTTTACATTGCTTCACTCATGCTTCCCATTTTCACTCAGGGGTGCAGCTGTAGGAAATAAATAGGTATGAAAGACAAGAAAGTGAGTGAGAGGAGGAGACAAAGCTTGAGAAGAGTGATAGGGGCAGTAATAATGCGCGACAGCTCAACGGGATGCAAATGAGGCAAAACTAAAAGTAGTGAAGGCACGATGGAGAAGGGAAAAAAAAGTAATGATAGCTCACCTTATCTCAGCCCGTGTGACAAAAATGAAGTTTAGAGATGGCCGTTGTCATGGTAACTGATTTTTGTGCTTCTGACAGGCGGGTGGTCTCACTGTTTTTTTCTGTGGATGGCAATGCCCTCCGATAAAAATGTCATCTTGAGAAAAATAGGTGTTGGCTGTCAGAGGACCTGAGTGCTGACATTGCTTTTGCTGGAGCTGTATTGTCCTGGGCAGTCCGCTGAGGATTCTCAAAGGCTCCGCAGATCATTTTATTTGAATTTGAAGGGTTCTTCCCACAGGGCCTGTTTAACATAGCACACCGCAAGACTTCGGATGTGACATGTTACAAACAGAGGAGAGAGAAAAAAAATAGTCTGGTCCTTGGTTTTTGTTGCCACATGTTTGAATGTGAAAGCAAAAGATGGAAAACTTATCTAATTGGGGATTCAGTTGTTGTAACTACAAATATAATACACTCAAGCAGTAGGATAATAAAACTCATCACTGTCGGATCAGGATTATAGGATGGATTGCTTTGTAAGCCATATACCAACATGTATCGCAGAAGCAGCTTCCTGAATCTTCTGGCTTCTGTGTTAATGGTCACCACCGCTCGTAGTGCAGCATGTCAGATCACACTGTGCCTTCAGATCCTCACATGAGTTTCTGTGCTGGAGGCAAACGTCCTGTTTATCATGTCCAGGCTGTTGTGCATGGGGGCCTTGCTTTTAATTAAAAGTTGTTGTATCTCTCTCTCTCTCTCCAACATTGGGAGGTGTGATCACTGGCTGTCACTTCAGCTCAACACAAACATGTTTATTTTTGGTCCCAGATTCATTTAATGGGCTTGTCAAAACTGATGAAAATTAGAGGAGGCAGAGGCAGCTGATAAGCCCCTCTGTTATTAGATGGGCTGGCACTGTTGTTTGTTCTGCCTTAGTTTGTCCTGTGTTGACACATAAATGCTTGTGTAGAATGCAAAAGAAATATGGGACCCTGCACAACAAGCAATTCATTCATTGACATGTAAATAATATGATTAAAGTTTGGTCAACTCAAACTTTTGAGTACAAATAGAATATTGGGTTCTTGGCGCTGCTAAAGAACATTGCAGTATTCAGCAGTGCTTCTACAACTGCAGTCTGCTCACTGTTGTCTGAAATGTAGAACAGCAGAAGTAAATAGACATGGGAGCACACAAACTTCTGTTCTTACCCGCTTGGGTGCTTTCTATCTTTGTTGTCCCTTCTGAACACACAAAAGAAAGCAAAACTTGGATTTTTCCAACAAATCCTCAGAGGGCCAGAACACTTGGTGCATCAGTGCGACATGGTGTGCATCATGTGCATCAAATGAAAAGTAGGACTTTCAGATCTGTATCTGAGTGCCACTCTAAGGCAGTGGCATGACAGCTGTGTTTCTCCTAATGAAAAAAGTACCGGGCCAGTTTTTCGTTCAGGTCTGCTATAATAGATATGATCATTGTTTATCTCTATTATACAAGATCAATTTGAATTAAAGAAAAATAATCCTACTGCTTCCCACACAGAATGCAGCAAAGTTATAATTGATGAAATCAACCTCTCAGTATTCAGCAAAAAAGAAAAAAAAAAAAGTGTGACATATAAATGTTACCGTCTGCTCTCCATGTAGGCTTCAGAGAAAAAGGTAGAGGGTAAGATTTGATTTGATTTTGTTTGTTGTTCAGGCAAATTGTCAGCTCATACAAAATGAAAATGATCCACTTGACTGTTAAGAGAGCAAAAGAAGAATGGAAGATTAAAATGTCCATGAAAAATAAAGACTGAAATAGAGATTTTGTTTTCGTTTTTTGGTGTCTTTCATCGTGTTGCATTTAAAGCAGGTATAGAAAATAGAGGGATCAAAAACCCTGTGGTGTGGCCTATCATGCGATTAACGTTGAGGAGATTGTATCCAGTTTACAGGCATGACATCAATAGCTTATTTATTGGTATTCTGTGAACTGTGTGCAAAACTAGAAAACTACTCTTCGAGTAGCAACACCAATACACAAATGGGATTCTATCAAGCTCATTTTGTAGCACAGAATCCACCATTTTCAGAGGGTTTATATATATTCGATGAAAATAAAAGCTGGCAATGTAATATTGCACCAAGGAGTTACAAGAGCACACAAAAAGCTATAACAATGAAGACCTTGATGCTAGTTATTGTGGAGACATTTCAGAAAACGGTGCATCACAGCTTGCTGCATTTGAGACTGTGTAACTGCAGACTGGTCAGCGTACAAATGACTGTCTGAATTGGATCATGTCCTGTACTGCAATGGGGGGGGGGGGGGGGGTTGCTTGGCTTGTACCTGCCTCAATAATGTACAAGGTTGTACAGAGGCTGATGATCTGGACAATGTCCTGCTTGAAACCGTAGGTCATACCTGTCATGTTTATTTTACAAAAATGGGTACTATGTACCTTTTATTGATACTTCTCATGGCTTGGTTTATTCTTGTAATATTCCCGACCATGCAAATCACAAAAGTTGTTTAGTGATTTGGAAAAACGCTCAACAAAAGTTAAAGTTGTTGAGTTAGTCTCCAAATGTTTACAGGTGTCCTTATTCTTGATACCATTCTTGGAGTATAGTGTTATTGTATTTTTAGCCTCTTTGACGTGAAGCTGTAAATTATGGAAGTATTGTATCATGCTTGCCTGCTGCCACTTTCTTTGAGCTTCAACCAAAAACAGTGGCGCACACACAAACATGAACACAAGCAAAATTGTTGATCCACCATCAATGACACTGCTGTTGCATTCAGAGGCTCCTGACATTTACAGACCATTTTTATTTGAGAAGCATTGAGAGGTCACCGTGATGGAGCGTGGTTGGTTTGACAATTTGTTTCAAAGTCTGACACACCCGTCACCCCCACCAAAAAAAAAAAAAAACCTCAGCAAAAAGCTGTTTTTTTAAGCTTCCACCTGTCAAAACCCTCTCATCAGTCTTTTCAAAGGACGTCTCAATTGCCCAGTTTAGCTACCAGCTGTAGTTTGTCTCCAAGTCTGTCATATGCTTTTGATGTCTCCAGGAAGCAAATCAGCACTCTGGGTCAGTTGGCAGCTTCTGTGGTCTCTGTTAGCTGACGGGAGCCTCCAATTTCAATGCTTTATAAAGATAAAGAAAATAGATTGGTTCTCAGTATAAAGCCTTTGAATGTCTTTGTACTGTTCTCAATGTGATATGTCCACTTGAAGGCATAATCTCCTGGCATCAAGACCCTATTACACTTGGTTCTCATATATTGAGATGATGAAATGGGTTTGAGTCCAGCTGAACCACCAGTTCTGTGACCACATTACGGGACTCTGACAAAGCAGTGCCTGCATGTCGACATGCATCCAATAATGTATTGCACGACCCTGCTTGCAGACACATAATAAAGCTTTAACAGACCCAGGGGACATTGTTAAAATAGCTCAGCAGGTTAGCTCAGACTAGCAGTGAAGTATTCCCCTGAGAAGATCATCAAATAGACACCTAAGGGATTGATGGAAGCCTTTAGCCGTCTCCTAATAGTCACATGTTGGACAGATATGACTGTGAGGATGAGTCCCATGTGGATGTGAAACGCTTCACAGTACCCGGTTAGCTGGTGGTTGTCAATAGAAGCCAGGGGGATAGGAGAGCTCAGCTTGTTGCTTGGTGAGCAGACAGCAGTGCTCTTTGTCAGCCTAATGGTTAAATGGGGTTGCAGGGAGATGAGGGGTGGTGGTGAGCAGACGGTAAATAGAAAAAGACTGCACAGCTGCTGCAGAGGTGTAATTTCTCCTCTTTTCTCACCATGTCTTTCATCAACAGTTTAGCACCTATTTTTCCTCATTCCCTTTCTCTCAAATATAGCTCCAATACGCACAGCATGTGACAAAACTGGAGGAGTCGAGGTGAGGATAAACAACCCAAAAAAGATAAAGCAGGGGGAAGTTTTGAAGGCCTTTCTTCAGTGTTGGTCTGCCATTCGCCCTCATCATCTCGCTCCCAGACTGTGGAGCTACAGGGTGTAACTAAGCACCTTCTGTCCTCCCCACAGCCTACCCTTCTCTTGATCTCCCCAGGCCCTTCACCATCCTTCACCAGTCCTAATGACAGACATTTATTTAATTCAGGCTGCTCGGAAATGAGATTAGTTTCGATAGAGGAGGATGTGGGGGATACAGAGTGGAGCCTGAAAATGTGAGAGGTGCAGAGATGGGAGGAACATGTGTGCATCTTAACCCATCACTTCCCACCTGCCTGCTTCTCCGGCTTCAAGTGCAAGTTATTTTAGAAGATGTTTGGAGTCATTACAGTCAATTGCCTGTCATTCTGTCACCGGCTCCATTATGGCTTACTGCAGCAGGGCCAAATGAGCCAGCAGGAAGGCGATGACAGAGATGATGTTGATGAAGATGATGATGATAGTAATGTTGATGGTGATGATGATGACCACGACAGGCTGTTGATGCCGTTGGTTTTGTGATGTGATAGCATCCACAAAGTGTGGATGATTGCTTCTTCAACACCGCCTCTTACTTTATTATATTTGCAGAAGCTCAGCCAGTGGGGCTCGTGCACTCCACCAAAGAGACTCTGCACGCTGGTGGAACCACTGAGTCAGCAGTACTGTTTGTGTGTGTGTGTGTGTGTGTGTGTGTGTGTGTGTGTGTGTGTGTGTGTGTGTGTGTGTGTGTGTGTGTGTGTGTGTGTGTGTGTGTGTGTGTGTGTAGTCTCTTGCCCTCCAGCTCTGACACAGTGCACAGAGAGCGAACTGTGACAGCAGACCTTGGTTCAGACATATGCTTGATGTACCACTACGGAGCGTGCGTACATTCACACAACTGACTGTATCTCGCATTTACTCCAAATTGCCAGCCGGATGCACACAGGCACACATACAAGTGAACGCGCCCAATCAGTCAAATGCAAATTGTATGAGGTAAAGCATACATACACTCCCCCTACGGAAATGGAAGGCGTCTACCGAAGAGCACTTGGCTGCAGAAGCCCCTGAAGCACATGTCATCTCCTCCCTGCGTCCCACTTTGGGTTTATACATTTTAACTAAACATCTGGCTGTGTCACCACAGTTCATCACAGCAGGAACTCTCCCTCATCCACCTCCTTTTTTTTTCTTTTTTTTTTTTTTTTTGGCTAGGCTTATTAGAGGGCTGCATTAAAAAAAAATCTTTTGGACATTGTAATTTGTGTTGGTTTTATATTTTTGTGTGAGCATTGCACGCCCACACTTATGGACTAATTCATTGGCTAGAAGGTGAATTTGTCTTCCCTTCCTTTGAACTCATATACTTTGGGGTCAAAAATAGCGCGAACGCAGCCGCCAAATGTCCTCACACACAAGATGTTTACATGCTGGAATGAAACCACCCACCGGGCTACAACAATTAAACGGCCGCTACCTACAGTGCATTAACATTAAGGTTGAGTCACCCCATTAAATGCGTTTATCCTCAAGGGAGAAAGTGGTTTATTGAGAGATGAGAGAACGTACAAATAGCTTTGAACAAAGCAGATCCATTTGATATTAAGGGTCTAACAGCGTGCAGCATACATTAATAAAAGCGTGCTGCACAACATGACTGAGCTGACTCTTGAGGTTGATAAGGACGACTGCTGTGTTCTGATCCGACCACAAAATACATGAACACGGAAGCTATGCCTGTTCATTAAATACTGGCCAATTGACAAAAAGGCACATGTTTAAAATTAATTGGACAAGTTAAGTGTGCATTACCTAAAAACTGTGTTGTCCTCCGTCGACTGTTTGATATTTGTTGACAGATTGAAGAGAGGACACTTTCATCTTGTTACAATACCCGCTGACTTCATTTAGTCTCTGAGTTATTATATTTTCTTTTTGGCAGCACAGAAGCTGATGTAATTGACAATTTTTGACAATGAAATAGAAAGCAACCAATGCACAGCACTAATCACGTTAAGTAATTCTCACGTTGTAGGCTTAGTTGTTACGGTCTGGGGGCGATTACATATCCAGTCGTTCACTGCCCAGAGCCCATAGGTATGTAAGATAGAAACAATCGCCCTGGGTTTTATTCCTGGCTGGATACACCTACACAGCACATCATTCCTCTTCTTGCTCCAGCTTTATCTCTTGTCTGTCTCTGCCACTTACATTCAAGAAAGGCGTATATGTAATAATGTCCTTTGCTGATAAGTTCCCTATCCCAATAGTCTCATGAGTACATTTGTTACAGTATAGTTGAAGTTCTGAAAGACACATGAGGTGAAAGCTTCTGAGTGTTGATGTTCAGCATACATATATGTACTCAGACCAAAACTGACCTCCTCCAGTGAACCATGCAAAAAAACATAGACACACGAGAACATTTCGAGTTAAAATACATAGGTCTTATGCTTTTGTTTCAGAAAAGTTTCATATTTACACAGCAACATTTTGAAAAGTGTCAATTTACACAGAAACAACAGGAATGCTGAAAATGTAGTTGGCATGTAGAGTCACTAGTGGATGTTGTTTGTTTTTGTAATGAAATCACACAGGCATGTGCAGAGAACCATAAGCAACGTTTATAAGTATAAACTGTTACAATGGCAATTACGCAGACATTTGTATTAACAGACGACCAGGTTGGATTGTTATTATGGGTGACTCGACTATAAAACTAGGAAGTCCCAGCAGAATATGGACTGGGAGTCACGACACTCTGGAAGCCGCCACTGTTGTTATTGTCCGTCTACTTGAGCATGTGCAGAGGAATGATTTACTCCAGCATTTCAGAGTCGGAGAATTTTCGAGAAGTTCAACCTTCAAAGTCATTTTCACTGGCTTGGAGCAAAGCTGTCTTTTCAACAGACCCCCAAAACACAATGAAAGTTTTCAGTTTTCACTTGAAAACATTATTGTGTAAAGGGAGCCTTAGTCAAGCAGTTTGTAAAACTCACAAAAATATTGTAAAGCTTAAACTCATCACAAACCTGCTTAGCTTCACAGGCAATGTTCTCATCTAAAGACGATAAAATGTTCATGTATAGGCTGTAACTGTTGCACTGATAACCTTTGGCTTTAAATGTTATTGTACCATTTCAGTTCATCTGAACCTTAAGACGGGATCAGAGGGCACTTCTTGCTCTCAGTCTCAATATATGACCTCGTTTTACTTTCACACGCAGTCCATGAACTCAAAAACCGATTGAATGGTGTCAGACATTCAATCAGTTTAGAAAAGATCAAAGCTCTGAATCTCTTTGGAGCTTCTTCTTAGCGTAGACAAGATGACAGATCTGGCAGATCAAATTTGTGTGGACATTAATTGTGAGTGTTGTCCGAACGCACTGCTGAATCTGATTCCAGTCTGAAATTGCACTAAGACTCAGAAGTTGTCTGTAACCGAGGTGGAGAGGTCAAAACACATAAACATCACAAAGTTCTGTTCGCCACGTTATCGTCAAAGCATTCCGGGTGGAGTTTTGTAGTTTCGAGTGCAACGCACGTAACCAGTGCTTATCTCTGAAGAAAAGGGGGCCTTTAGTGATTACAGTGTATTGGCAGTTGGGTGTGTGAAACAGCAGTCTCCTGAAGTGCCCCATTACCTCTGATTTAAAGTGTGTACAGAGCAACAGGCCAAGCAACACAGTCCCTCCTCTGACGATACCAATAGCATTCTGCTCACGGATAAGAGGTCTGCAGAGAGAGAAAGAACGAGAGCGGGAAATTATGGGAGCGAAAATGGGACTTATTCACCAGCAGAATCACATTTTCTACCATTAATAACATTTAGGCATTTATCCTTTTTTTTCTACCTGCATTTGGACAGTGGTTTCATAAAAAATCTTCTTGTTATGGGACCCGCATTAGCGAGGGTACACGGCAAACCTTTCTGCTTCAGCTACATACATGCTTTTTGTTAGTGCATTGTTTGTTCTACGCAGCAGCATCTTTCTTCTTCTTCTTTATTTTAATATAAACAATGCACTTAATGCTTGAAATTTGACCGATCAGACATATCCTATGATCTGGAAGTGTACCAGAGGTACTTTTATCTTTTATTTAGAGAGAGAGAGAGAGAGAGAGAGAGAGAGAGAGAGAGAGAGAGAGAGAGAGAGAGGGGGGGGGGGGGTGGGGGGGGGGGGGGGGGGCTATCTCCCAGAGTGCTTTGCTGTTATTAATCATCTCGTATTCTACAGCAGAACACACTGACTTTATTGCCAGCCTGCCGAATATCATAAGAGTAAAATACACATGGTCACCAAAGCTCCAAAAGCACGTCCCTGTTTGAATCCCAGACAAAAGCTCTCAGCTAACAGTCTGTTGATGTGTGGATCCAGTCTAAACTCTCAGCGTGTGGTTTCTGGCCGGCCAGATTGTCTGTGCATCTTAAGTGCTGCGTCTTAAACGTTCAAAAGTAAACTTCCGGATTGTTTTGCATTCATTATGTTCACATCTAGTGATTCATTCAATGCACACAAACAGAGAGCCGAAGTCGTTTCATCATTAGTATTTTAGGTTTAATGTAAATAATGCTGAACTTCTCACTAAACACATGCTTTCTCGTAAGCTTGTAAGTTTTGGATGAATGCATAAAGTGTTCTTAGCTCTTGGGTTAATTTAAACAATTGACATTGAAATATGTTTGAGCATGATAGACAATGACATACAGCCTCCCACTGTTACTTGTAACACCCTTATGGTTTTGCTTTATGTTACTTTTACTTTTTACTGTTTTACTGAGTTTTTTCCCCATGTCAAGTCAGAATGTCCTCTGACAAGATATATAGTCCAGCCCAACAATACTGCAAACCACAGCCCTAAATATTGACTCCTAAATAAAATTAAACCTTATGTCTAACCAACGTGAACACGGTCACTATTGTAAGGGCATAATTTATGACAGAACTTTACTATTGTGTACAAGTGTACCAAATTAAGGGTCAATCTCTGTTTCAGTTGGTCAGTCATGACTTTAACCCCTAAGTCCTTACATCGTCAGTTACATCTCTGAAAAGAGACATCTGATCATTGCAGGCCGGGGTTGATGGCTGAACTGTGTGCCTGAAGCAGTGAATGTATTAAAAGCCTTCTTACAGTGCATGTTAGTCCACAGCAAAGCCTCTTTAGCCAGTGGCCGTGCGATATGTGTTGCACTGAGGGCAGAATATACGATGGCACTCTCCACAAGGGCCCTATTACCACAAAATGTTAATGCTCCATGTCGTACTGCTTCCCATTCAGTCACTTCAGTACAATAATTAATCAAAATAAACATACAGCGCTTGACAATAAGGCTTTTATATTCAGCACTAATCAGACAACTCATTAGGCAGTAATGAGCCGACTCTGCCTGCTCTTGTCGTGTTTGGGGGAACTCTGGCGCATGGGGAGACGGGCTGGTGTGCGTGTGCCACATAGGCACACATGCCGAAGCACGCACACACACCAGCCAGCACTCCTGTAGTCCCACTCCAATTACGGCAGCATCTCACCCGGGAAGAAGCCCACTTACCCGGCATTCACTTTATGAATAATTGATTGTTTGTGCCAGTGTTATATTTGTAAATACACGTTTGCTCTCTGATTAATAGTTTTCTAGACATACTCATTTGTTCAATTTGATTAGACTCTTAAATGTATTATTTATTAGCTGAAAATGTTCTCTGGTTATTCGTCTTCACAAGGGCAACAAGAAGATTTGGCATTAGTACACATCTGCATGCAAGCAGACATGCTCACGTCATTCCTGTGTGTGTGGGTGTGTGTAACATATATCTGATATTACATTTTCAACATGAGTTAAAAGAACAATCGAATGGCATTGGTGCAAACTTCACCATGTTCATCTTTATAATATATGTTTATTGAGCCATACAATGTAGATAGAAATATGACAGATTGAAAGTATCATAAGCCACAATGCAAAGCCATAATTGTACATAAATAGCTGCAAATTACATAAAGTCACACTATATTTCATAGTAGAAACATGTACTGACTAAAGAGGAGGATGCTGAATGTGAAAGCTGCTTTGTGTGAAATGGCTTTGTTTTGTTACTTCTCTTTTTTTAATGTGGGAGTATTTGTGCACTCAGACATGGCGGCTATGGAGAATATTATATGTATTCGAATTTATAAAGCATTTGTATACACAAATATGAATTTATTTGTAATATTTCTTTATTTTATTATCATATTTCCTGTGCAAAAAATAATTTCTTTTTTAGGATATTCGAGATCCCAATATGTTTTCTTCATATCATTGATGAAGGAAATGAAAAAGTGATGTGTATTATGTGGTAGTGTGCATCATCACTGGCTTTTAATACATTTTTCTCAGCAGCATCTGGTTTCCCAGAAAAGCACGCCAACCGTGTTGGAGAAATTTAAAAGGGAAATGAATGAGTGAATACCAGACACAGGTAGAAGAAGTGTTGGAAAGGAACTGACTCTGTGTTTAGGAGATTGTCTTTGATATTGCTTTAAATTAAAATGACATTAAATAGAACACTTGGTCTGAACTAAATTGCAGAGAAGTTAAACTCGCCACAGTGGAATATATTCATGTTTTTCTTTGCCTCCTCACATTATGTTTCAGAGTTATGTCCATCTGTCCCCTCCGTGCTTGTGTAATATCTCAAGATACTTTCAGGCTTTTATCAAATTTGCAACTCATGTTCACTTTCTTTCAAAGTATGAATTGTAACACGGCAAAGGGTCAAAATCACGGCAACCTCGCAGGTCTTCATTAGGACTGAATCAATACCTCAGAAAATGGCTTCAACTTTGCCTTTAATGCTTATGTATAGTCAAGTATGAATTGATCAGATTTTAAATGGTCATAGTTCGCTCCCTAGGAAAATGTCTTATTTGAGCTTCAGTTGCTTTACAGAATGGTGTCACTTTCTCAGAAAATGTGCTCATTTCAAGTTTAGTTTAGCTTTGTATACACAGGTGAGCTATTTGTTTGAGCCATGTGATATGAAAAGCACGATAGAAACACTGTCCATGATAACATGCTACACTGCACACAACTATACTGAAAACTAAAGTTTGGATTCTCAACATTGAATTGACTTCACAATCAAGACGCCGACCTAAAGGAAGTGGGTCTTCGCTAATGTACCATGAGCTCAAGTGTTTCTATACCAATGTCTATAGAGCATGCAGCATAGTCTTTCTGTGGTTTTGTGGAATTGTTCCAGGTATTTTGGCTCCTCGAGCTGTCCAGAACATGCTGGTTCAGTTCATTTGTAATCATGCATATGAATGTATGTGGATGAGATTATCTGTTTTTCTGTGCTGTCCTTGTTATAAACAGACACACTGTGGTTTGAGCTGTCCAGTCACCAAGCCATTCATCCATTTCCAGCTGCTGTTAAGTGAAGCGAGTGTATGAGATCAATTAAGACATTGATGAATAATCAGGACAAGGTAGCTTCAATTCCATCTCTGTCACGCCTGCTGCTCTTTCTCTGGAACTATGGTCTGTAATAGAAAATTGCATGTTTTCTTCTTGAGACTGGTCAAGGAACAGATCCATGACCACATAGTAATAAGTGCCTGTTTCCTTCAAAACTTTAATTTCATTCACTAAATATTGTCACAACATCTTTATCTTGTCTGGAGTCTAGAAAGACGACTGTTGGACCATTACTGGGTGGATAAGTATACCATTGTGAGGTGTTAATTCTACTTTTCTTCCTCCCAGCTTCAGCGAGTAGACGAGCTCTATATCAAAGGTGGAAAATAAAAATGTGTGGAAATGACTCCCAAGTATCATGTTCAGTTGAATACAGAGATTGGTAGTAAAAAAAACAATGTTTCCACCATTACATATCATTATATGGGACAAATAAGGTTCATGATGCCGATTTTCAGACACCTTTAACTGTTCCCTATGGCAGGGGGAACTAGATTACAGGGCTGGCACATTTGTTGTGATGATAAAAATAAAGGTGTTACTGCGCATTGGTATAAGGAGGTTGGATAGTGTGCAAACAAGCAGCTAAACATGCAGAAGCTCAGGCTCGGCAGTGTCAGTTTAAGTCTGTCATTACTGCCACTGTTCATGAGAAACCAAAATCCCCAAAACCAAAGTGGTTAAATGGCGACCATTTGTTGCTGGTATTCTCTGTAAAAGTTTTGAATTGTCCAGGGTTTTTACCAGTTAACGAAACACTGTCTCGCAAAGTTTAGTTGATTGTTTGTGCCCTTCACTTTCTAGCCTTAAAAAGACACACGACGATGACCAAAGCAGCGTACGATCTGATTCCAAGATGAAGAGAGATCGTATGTGTGCTGGTGTGGCTGTTACACTTCGTTTGGTGTTCTTTCCACTATTGCTGAAAAGCCACAAACCTGTTGCAAAGGGTTTGTGGGCAAATGCACAGCAAGTCAGTACTCTGTGGGCAGGGGGTTTCACAAAACCGACAGACACTGTGGATCACTGACGTGCCTGTGTGTATTCTGACTCTGTGTGTGTGTTACTGTGCTACTTGGGAGCGCGAGCAGGCCAAGTGAGGAGGGAAGGAAAAGCAGCACTGCTCTGCACCATATGCCAAATATGAGCCTGCCTGCCAATTTGTGGGGGATACTGGCAAGTGCTAGCAAGGCTGAATTCTTGACAGAGGGAGATGAATAATTGAACATGTGCGAAGCGAAGTTCTGTTGGGATGGAGTGGGGTGCCCGTATACATGGAGAAGAGAAATGGAGACAGTCAGGCTGTCTATAAGCAAAACTCTCATTTAGATAGTGATGTTTTGTTTTTTGTAAACAACTCAAAAAGTTGCAGAGGCTTTAAGATGAGCTTAGATGGGTTTATGGCGAGAGAAGAGTTAAGGGGAAAAAAAGTGTTTCTCATTGGAATACATGAGTTTTGATCAGAGCGGCTGCAAGCAAACCAGTTGAGAAGTGCCATTGATCGTACAAGTTTACATGGCAGCAACACAGAAAAGTAAGAATATAAAGATACAGTTGGGAAAATGAGAAATCTTTGTAACTTAATCAGTTTAGTTGAGACATTTATTCTTTCTGGGTTTGGATTTTTTCCTCGGATTTGAATAATTTAGTCGTCGACATTGCAGACCAGCTCTGCCTCTAGTAAATACAACCGGAGACCAAACCTTGCTAACTCTTCCACCTTTTAACTGCAACTTGATGTTGGCGGGTTTTTTTTGTTTTTGTTTTGGGTTTTTTTCTCTGTATGCTGCAGGTAGCACATAACACTGCACTGTGCAGCCATTTCTAAAGGCAGCTTAAAGGTGGCTGCAGCAAGCACATACATTAAGGGCAGATGTCTTTACCAGCTGTCTCAACCTTAGTGTTTCATACTCATCGTGGCAGATTTCAATATGTGTTTTCATGTATTCTTTTTCCCTAAATGCCCCATATGTTCCTTGTTGCTGTTTCATTCAGTGTCACAATTTAATATTATATTTTACAGGTTGAAAAAGCTATTCTGAATCACTCTTAGGGGAGTCTTTGATATATGTACCGAGTTTCATGCTAATCCCCCCAATAGTTGTTGAGACATTTAAATAAAAGCTACAAATGTCAACCTGCTGGAGGTGGCAGTGGGAAAGTCTGGGTTCACTGAAGTAAGTGGAATTCATCTATTTTAGTCTGAACAAGAGCAGCGGTGTGGCCCAAAACTGGGACGATTGGATTCCTCTCAGCAGTTCTTGTTTAAGTGACTAATATACAACATTACCATTATATTCTTTAAAGCAAACTATTCCTGAGAGAGGAGGGGCCCCCGAGCCACTTTCATGTCATATTTTTTATCATGGAATTTATCATTAAATAGATTGTAATGCGTCCCCGTTTGTTGGAACCAAGTGTGGCTCATTGGGATATTTGTCTATGATTTTGTCAGTTTTAAGACTCTTCAGCTTAAAAAAAACCCAAAAAACCCAGAAAAGTCAACAATAAACGCAAAATTGAGGAAAGAAAATTGCTTCTGATCAAATCTTACTTAGCAACTCCACTAGAGGACGTGAGAAGGGCAGGCAACCAGGAGAGCGACGTCAAGATTCTCCACATTTCTCTCTCTCTCTCTCTTTGTCTCTCTCTCTCTCTCCCTCTCTCTGTCCACCCACCCACAGTAATGTACATAGTTGTGCACTACTACCATGTGATCCTCATGTTTCATTGAGGGAGCACCAAAGCAATATAGACATCACAACAAGGTTTTGAAGATAATGATGAATCCCTCTGCTTGAGGCAATGACAAAAAGTATAAGGGGGAAAAAAAAGCTGTATTCTGGTTAAATGGTTCTGCCTGGATAATAGACAGAGACAAATGTGAGCGACTATGCAGTTGTGACAGCAAATTTTCTCCAATAGTCGCCTCGCATTCTGTATGTGTCACTGTCTGGCTATTGCATGTGACTTTCCATTAATCCTCAAGAATTGATATGTTTTGTTCCCTTGTTTAACGCCGACTTCGACATTGCATTTGCACTTTTACTGAAACCTATTATGTTCTAATCATCATCTTTCCTGTCTTCTCACCTTGCCCTTTTCTACCCCTCCCCTCCCCCCACCCCCTTCCTATTTTCTCTCTTGGTGACAGATACCACCCTGTCCAGCCAGCGTGGTAAGTACCGCAGCTGCACATGCTCTACACACACACACACACACACACACACACACACACACACACACACACACACACACACACACACACACACACACACACACACACACACGGGTTCCTCCTGCACCGGTGTGGCGGCTGCCTCGCTGTCGCTCTCAGATGTTCGTCTCTGTCGGGGAGTGTCGAGTCCACAAACATCATTTGCATCACCAGGAAGCTATTTTCCTCTCCATCACATTCCATGTCACCGCAAACGTTGAAATGAGGAGAGAAACATCAAGCGAAGGCAATTATGAAAGCAGCATCCACGGACCCATGTGGCCAATCAGAAACTGAATTTTAGCGCATTTACTCGGCACGCACTTCGCCTCGACCTACTTAGTCAATTTACCCCCCTTTTGACTCCAGTAGAATTAAATAAGGAGCAAATAAGGAGTGTGTTTTCTACTCTGTCTCTTCCCTGCTTTAGTGGAACACATACCCATGTCGTCTAAACAGAGAGTAGATCCCCCCCCCCCCCCCCCCCCCCGCTGTGGCAGGATCTCATTTTTATTTAGAATTTGACTTTGTCTGTTGTACAGTTATAAATGATTTCCTGTGCTGGTAGGAATACTTTAATCCCCTCATCAAACATGTTGACAGAGAGAGTCCATCTGCAGCACTGGCTTTGTTTGTGTCTTTATTTCGTGTGTGCTTGCATGTGTTTATGTGTGCTTTGTCCAGATATCTAGTTACTGGCAGTGTGTCAGCTCCTCTTTTTCTCCCTTTTTCTTTTATGTAATTGCTTTATATAGATGTTCAGATGTAGGGTATTTAGTGTCAGGGCAGCCTTGACATTAAAAATAAAAAAGTGATCTCTACTGAACCTGCTCTCCACCCGATGAAGAATGGCGCTTTGGGGCGAAACTGTCGAGCCACATCGGTGCGGTGACATCACAGGGTGTAGACAAAACACCACATGCTGTGCGTCTGGTCTTTGAAGCCTTAAAATGGCAGGAGGGATAGAGAAGTGTAAAGTTGTGGTTGGGATCAAGTACTTGAGGTTTATTTGCATGTGCCTGGTTAACCTCCATTTGCTGGTGGGAGAGATGGCGATATGCAGCACAAAGATGCTCGTGTGATCAATTTTTCATTGCCAAGCTACAGTCTGCAACAGTGTGGCACTTTTTCCAATTCAGTGAGGATTTGAACAAAACAGGCACAGTGTAAGGCTTTCACAATAGGAAAAGATTTGTATTCATTTTGAGTGTTATCCTTGATTTTGACCTCATATCTTCTCAAACGCCCCACCGCTCTCACATTAAAACAGACGCACAAATGCCTCTCTTCTCACACACCTACTTTTCTTTTCTGTGCTGCTGAGCAGTCTCATGATATGAATGATAGTCCACAATAAAAGGCAAAAAAAGGAAGAGGCACATGATGGATGGATTAAAAACCAGATGAGCGAGGTGCATGATAAGGGCAAAGTCTGTCCGCCCTTGGTCCCTTTATGTGGCTCCAGCAGACTTATCATTTACCACAGCATGCATATTTCACACTCTTCAAGTTTGGTGTTTGTACATGCATTTGGAATGACATCAACATACAATACCTGCAACACAAAACCATACAATACTGAATCCTTGTTTCTTGCTCCATCCTGCGCCTAACAAGCTCTCTGTGCCCTCAAAGCAGTGGCGAGCTCTGTCTGGAGTTATTTCTGATAGGCCTCCTCGACGTGAAGTAGCTGCTGGTGCCTCCTCTCGCCGCTTAATTGGCTGTACCTGAGGCAGGAGGGCAAGGTGTAATTGCGATAAGAGAAAACGCTGCGCTTGGCTGGTTTTAGCGCCCTTATCTATAATCTCCAGATTGATTATGGTTTTTCTGCCAGCCGTGCAAATTGTTCAAGCCCATCAGCTGCACTGGAAACCACCTTAACTCTATCTTGGCTGAACTACAGTGCAAATGTATCCGGCTATATACTGACCACTTACTTTCAGCTTCTGAACGACTTCTTTTTCTTTTTCTTTAGCTAAAACCATCAAGATTTATTAAAACCTGCAGGATTCAAACACCATAGTATTCAAACAAGAATGTGTGAAAACTTGAGACTAACATGGCTAAGGGATCTTGGTGATGAGGGTAGTGAAGGAGTATGGCCGGATGTGATCTCAAATGTGGGCTGGGCTACTAGGTATGGAAGGAGTGAGTTCATTCACTATAGGGTCATGCACAGATATTATTTTACACCACTGAAACTGTTTAAAATGGGATTAGCTCAGGACAGTAAATGCTGGAAATGGGAAAATCCTATGATACTGCCCTTTTGGAAGGTGGTACTGAAAAAGGGATGGATCTTCACCAGAATCCCCACAACTGTGTTTGTTAATGGATACGGCTCTAATGCAACCAGGCCTTACCAAAGCAGAGCTCCAGCTGACAATAACTGGTTTTATTGTTGCGGCTCGGCTCATGCTAGAATCATCAACTGGAAGCGGCCACATAAACCAGAGCTAGTGGAGTGGTTTAAACTCATGACAGAGACTGCTGCCTTTAGAAAGATGATTACCAGGGTCAATAGTGCTACAAGTGAAACCAGTGAAGTAAGGGAAGTCTTTTGTCTTATGTCCTACCCAGATATTTTTATATTTTATATTTTAATTTTTTACTTTTATATTCTATTCTATTGTATTTTATAACATTCCTAGGTACCAGAATGCTGCAACAAAACAATTTCCCTTCGGGGATGAATAAAGTTATCTATCTATCTATCTATCTATCTATCTATCTATCTATCTATCTATCTATCTATCTATCTATCTATCTATCTATCTATCTATCTATCTATCTATCTATCTATCTATCTATCTATCTATCTATCTATCTATCTATCTATCTATCTTTGTGGATTACATAAGGATGGTAACTCCTTAAAAGGGTGCAAGGCATTGTGGGAAGGATAGGTATTTTCACACATGTGATGGTATATACAGTATGTGTGCTCGGAATATTTATGAATCATGAGGGTAGGTGCCAGGGGTGGGGGCTGCCTTTAAATTGTAGGATGAATGTCTTATCTTTATTTATTTCTATTTTCCCCCCTTTTTTTGTTTTCTGTGGGTTTTCTTTGTCAATTTTCTTTCTATATTTCTTCGTGTTGTACCTGTTTGACTCTTCGTTTTAATCTCTTAGACAGGCTAATAATATGCTTCTGTGATATATACAAATGTTTATTTGTTTCAACATAATATCGTAACAAACATTTTCACGCCACAGATATAGAATATCTCCAGTGTTTGCTTTCGATTGCAGGTTTATAAAAGTCGAGATGAAAAGAAGGAAACAGTGGTGACAGTGAAAGAAAATCCCTCTGGATGGTATAGATAGACTAACATCTGATAATGCAGGCGTGTGGGTGTTATGGTGTTATGATTGAGAGTCACACATTTTCTTCTGTATAACAGCCAGCTTCCCTGTTTCCACACTTTATTCTGTGTACAACTTCAACTAACATAACAGGAGTTGTTGATTAATGAATGGTGGAGGTGCCAGTAGTCAGCTGTTTTACCTTGCAGCTGACAGATCAACTACTTCCCCTCACGCTTTACTCAAACAGCCCCCCCCCCCCCCCCCCCCCCCTTCTCGACACCTCCATTTCACATCCTCTCAAAATTAGATTGGAGCAAGTGGTGATCAGTGATCGTCAACAATGCATGTTTTTCAACGCAACAACATGTCGAATAGTGCAAAACAAAAAACAAAAAACATGGATGACATGAAAGTGTGCTGTAGAAGAACAGTGTGGCACATACTGTACATTAAGAGCTGTGCTTTAAGTGGAAAAAAAAACAAGTGCTGGTACTCCCCTTGGTGACATGCTGTCAGTCTCTCATAGAAATATGGACAAAAACATAATATTCAGTGACATGCACAGACATTTTTTACAGCAGGTGGTCAGTGTAAAATAAAGGCACTTTGTGCAGCGTGTGGATCCATGAAGCTCCCCGTAGAAATCTATAAATTAGCGTCATTGTTAAAGCCACTGGGTTCAACGTGTGTGATAGTCCAGACATTACGAAAGGTTCCGGTACGCACCATATGGTAGACAAAAGTCCGGGTGTGCTGAAGGGTACAAATTTAAAATGTACAAACTTAAAGCACTGAGTAAGAGTGTGAATAAACACCTGCAGACACAAATATCCACAAGGCAACACGAGGGAGAGGGACAGTGAAGAAATAGGACATGACAAAATGGGACGAGTCACTAACATTGTAAGGGGCTGAACTGATAGAAGGTGGTACTACAAGAGAATGGAAGAAAGTCATCGGTATTAGCAACTTCAAGGATGCTGAAGAGTGGCACACCTCCCCTCAGTGAGGTCTCATTAAAAGAAGTCCAGCCAGGGGAGGCATACTTTATGAGCACATGAGGAACCCTGGATACTGGAGCCAGGGGCTTCACTATAATCCAAACACAGTAACGTTTGCAATTCTGACTGGACCCATTGAAATCTTCTATTATGCAAACATTGTTTAAGATCAGTTTTCTGTCACCTTGAGGTCAATTCCTAGGTTTTTGTGCTGGTAATTTTAGTTTGACTGTCTTTTTGGAAATTTCTGCTTGTATTTGCACCGCTAGAAATTAATTTCAAGAATAACGAAGCATAAAAGCAGTCTCACAATGTGAAACACTTCTAATTCCTTATTTTGGCCTTGTCGTGGCAAATGAAAAACAGGAATATTCCCCAAATCATGAACATCAGTTTTCATTACAGACTATGTCCCCAAAAGGTCACATTCACAACATCTGTATTAGACATGCCTTTTATTCATTGGTAATCCCGCCTTTTTTTTCTCTGGTTTTACTGGTTTTGAGTTGTGGTTTGGGTTGAACGAGCAGCTAATGGAATGTGAAATGGCTCCAGAGCTCACGTAACAACGGAAGCTAATGTCTCAGAGCTCTCCTAAAACAACACAAACAGTGGAGAACCCTGACAGTGCGAACAGAAGAAGAAGGGGGAGGGAAACATCCCTGGTTTCCTCATGTGTCAGAAAGGCCATTTTTGTCAGCCTAATTGTAGTGAAGCTTTTCTTGTAGCCTTGGTGAAACTGTGTAATTGCTTGCTGGAATAGATCGGACTGCACCGTCGGCTGCACTCTGCAGAGGTTTTTTTTGTGTGTGTTTTTTTATCTCTGTGTATAAGAAACTCCCGGACGTCGCTCATTGGTGCTGTTTCAATCTTCTAACTGCAAGGGACTGTGCTTAGTGCGGCGGATTCAAGGTTCTGTGGAATTGACAGGTTGGTGTGAAATATTGCATTTGGTCATTTCATTGGCGCAAGTTGATCAACCTGGAAGCAACTTGTGATGTAGTTTCACCGCTTTCCTTAAGAGCGTTAATTGGAACATGCGTTTATTTGCAAAGTGGCACATTCAATAATCACAAGCTTTTCATGGGGGGGATAAAAAGGTGAATGACGGAAAGATCTGTCTTATTGGTAGCTTTAAATGCAGAAATGGTGCTGAATGCAATTTGTGATCATTCGCAAGTATTTTCTCTGAAACGTAGTGAAGCGTGTAGTCCCTTCTGCTTCTCTTCCCCCCTCAGTACCAATTAAAGCTGTTTTTCTGCAGCAGACCTTGAGCTGATGAAGACAGCCACTAAGAGCTCTTGAAGTAAAGTCACACAGGGCCTGTATGGCAGATGGTTTGTGCAAGAGTATGTGCGAAGAGAGAAAGCAGCAAAGAAGGAAACAAACAAGCATAAAAATGGCAGCCTGTCTCCAGTGAGAAGCTCCTATTTTCTACCCAATTTAAGACATACCACTTCCAAATTTTCAAACTTTTCCTCACAAATGCTGTCAGACCTGCAAGAGGCCAGGGAAAACATAAGATCTTGTTCTGGGGAGAATCTTTTTTTTTTTTTTTTTGCACACCATCTTCCAAAAACCATCCAGACAAGTCAAGTATTTTTCGGTTTAAAAAAATAAATAAATCGTAAAATAAAACTAAGAAAAAGCTGCTGAGATCTGCTTGATCGTGTGGCTTTGACCAGCTCTCCCTGCTGAATGGAAACAAGCTTTCCTTTCTGCCGTTTGCTACAAAGGCTGCGACGGGCGAGAGTTGAGCCACAGAAGACGACGCCTAATGGCTGCAAGTCCAGCTTTCCCCCAGTGGATTTCGTGTTTCAGGAAGATAAGGTTTGATCAGTGTTTTTTTGGGTTTTTTTGGGAGAAGCAGCCTCTGTTGGTGATGCAGATGAGAGCTGACAGGAAACCTGCAGGAACCAATGAGGTCTAAGGCTACTTGCTGAGGTTCAGAGCAGACAAACAAGGAAACAGAGATAAAAGACAATATTTTTCTTCAGGGTCAAACCACTTCACTGCACTGTGTGCTTCACATTTTAACTCTTGACTGTCTCTGTTGTAAGAGCACATCCTGCCAACTGTTTTTTTGTCATGTCTTTATTTACAGTTTGCATTCTATAGATGAACAGATTCACATGAATGTCCATCTCTGCGCATGCTTTTGTATTTAAATTGGGCCTTTATTTATGTTTGCCATCAAGTTGACTTGACCGACCAGTTGCCATTTCACAGTAACATATGGATCAAACCACGTTTCTGGAGTTGATCAACAATATCATGTGATATTATACACAATAGGAAATAGCAAAGTGCATTTTAGGATGTGTCCCTTTCAATATCACCTCCAGCTGGGGGAGACTACTCACTCTCCAGCTCTTTTCTCTATCCCTTTAAACACATCCTCCCCTTCTCTCAGAGACTGGATGGCACAGCAGCATTAAGAGCCTGTGAGACGAGGCTGGTCCAGGCAAATCCCTCCACAAATTAGAGTGTAGAGACCATTATTAAAGCCAATTGTCACTGCCTGCTACCAACAGTTAAATTACAATGTCTCTTGAACAAAAAGGCATGCAGTTTTTAGTACCCTCTTCTTCCCAGGCCTGGCAGAGCTGTACGGTGGAGCAAGTGCAGCTTCGGATCTGTGTCATTCTTCAAGATTTGGAGTGAAATTTTAATGTACATTCACATGAGGCCTGGACCTCAAAGAGATGTGCTTTTGATTGGCACCCCATGCAGATGGAGGTAACATTCGGATTCTTAGGTTTTTGGGCAAAACTATAAAGCCATACATTTTGCTAAACATTTCACCTCAGACACTCAGATTCTCAAAAGCCCGGAAAAGTTTGCTTTCATGGTAAGTACGCCGAGGTGGTTTCTGTGGATGGCTTTTCACTCTTGCATTTGGTGCTTTTCTCTGTTAAATGGTGATTTCAGCAGGAACTGTATTCCCGTCAATCACAACTCTTGTGTCTGCGTGTCTTACATGTGCAGATTACTCTGTGTGTGTGTGTGTGTGTGTGTGTGTGTGTGTGTGTGTGTGTGTGTGTGTGTGTGTGTGTGTGTGTGTGTGTGTGTGTGTGTGTGCGTGCGTGCGTGCGTGCGTGCGTGCGTGCGTGCGTGCGTGTGTGTGTGTGTGTGTGTGTGTGTGTGCGTGCGTGCATGCGTGTGTGTGTGTGTGTGTGTGTGTGTGTGTGTGTGTGTGTGTGTGTGTGTGTGTGTGCGCGCACGCACGCACGTGTGCATCCAAGACCATTTCATGTTATAAGCATTAATCTGTCACTTCTATAAGATTACCGCTGAAGCCGACTCCATGCGGTGCACGTCAACATCCCGGCTGACAGAACCTGCTGAGTTCCTCTTTCCTTGTCACTTATTCGAACTGCACTTCCATGTTACCAAATTACTTTAATCGACCCTAACTTGACACATTAATATAATTTAAACTCTGTCTGACTCGGTGCTCCACGGCTCTTCCTTGATTTTATTTCCCTTCGTTTTGTGACAAATTTAGTATGGAGGAAGCATCCCGTCTCACTGGGCCCTTTTCCATTAATGACTTAACACTGCTGTGTAATTATTGCTCATCTGCACTTGAAAGTAGAGACCGTTAAAAGCTGCAGAATACATTGGTGGTGTTTTGTTAACATACACATGTGGGGGCTTCAACAAGCTAAATATATCATTATGGAATCCCACACTAAACAAAATATTTGAGTTAAAGTACATAAAGTTTCATTTGTTACAGCAGCGAGGCCGCCACACATAACATATCCCTGCTTTAATCTTCAGGATGTAGACACTGAAATAGCTCCGGGTTGTAATGCAATGCAAAGTGTTCACACTTTTTCATAGTGAACTGTGAAATACTGTTAAATATTCTCCCTGGAAAACGAGAAATGAAACAAGTGTTCTCTCTGAGGTATGAAGAGGTGCATATTTCTCACCTATGACGAACCATAAATTCCTTTTACTCCCCAGTCGCACAACTGTCAAAATCCCTTTTTCTTTTTAGCGTTCCCTCCTCCATCATCCGTCTGGTCATCGACCATTCATGCAGGGAAGAATTAATCATAAGGTTCTGCAAGGTTTAATCCTCAGAGATTCATTTCACTTTTAATGTTTACTCAATTACACCAAATGAGTTTTGTAGTCGAGTTTTTAATGTACTCCACACAGCAAACAGCACTTTTTTTGCAAATTTTAATCAATCACATGGCCAAATAGCAAGGTCAACATGTTTTTATTTATCAATTTTTTTCTGCGTAAAGTTAATTAAGCTTGGAGCTGTTAATTTGACAACATAATTCTGCTAATGATGTTGATTTAAGGATCACAGCCTGTTTTACTGTCATTTTTACTAAAAGGGTCTTAATGAATCTGTCAGAATATTTTGTTACCTGCTATTTTTATGTTTCAATGATAATAAGACAGTTTATTGAAGCATAATGCCGCCACAGCAGAAGCCTCCCAAAAAAAGACAAAAAGAAGAAGATCTGATTAGTATCACGCGCCAATAATCAGGCATTTCTTCCAGCGTGTTTCATTTCTCGTAAAGTTTTGAGAACAAGATATTAAGCAACAAGAAATAAATAGAGGATATGACTATCATATTGTTGTGTATCAGAACTAGACTATGAATTCATAAAAGTAAGATGAATTGAAATGATTAAATGATGTGTGGTGCAAATCACAAGACACTTTATACATAGACTCAGACCCATGTATAAGGTGGTCCAGTATTAACTTAATCATTTTTACTCGGCTTGAGACAAGAACAAGTGTGGCACATAACTGTGGATTCTCCATATAGCTGGTGGCATACACCCCCACATCCATAAATAGATCCACTATGACCCAACTGTCTTTACTGGCAATGCCAGTAATTAAGAGGACAATCCACTTGTTCATATATGCATTGTACTAGTTTGATTTATCGTTGCAAGCTGTGACAGGCTAAATTATTCTAATACCTACCTGGCTGAGATGAAGAGCAGTGTGGTCATACCACAATGGTTGACGTTCAACTTGTCCATCAGTCCGTCTTCCACCAACAAGCAGCTTTGCTTTGCAGTGACCGGTTGATGGGGGAGAATAGAGGATTTGGTGCAGAAGCTGTAAAACAGCCACACTTACAATGCAAGGATGCTGAGCAGGTGTTTGAATGCTAAACCATTAACTGACATTAGTGGACATGTTTCACAACACCAGGCATTGTACAGCTTCAGGCTTCATTTTTTAAACATATGTCTTTCTGAAAAGATTAATTTACTAACAATTTAATATATATATATATATATATATATATATATATATATATATATATATATATATATGTGTGTGTGTGTAAAAGTTATTTTGTTGACTCGATATATGGATTTAAATGTTTCGCTGGACTACATATAGCTGTTAGGAAGCTGCTCTGTATAGTGTGCTACTGTCACTTTACACAACCAATCAAGTAAATAAATACTGTCTTTGCACTTCAGTTTCAGAAAAGTTTGGTGTTTGCACAACAATGGTTCGAAAACAATGTCAGTTTACGTGGGAATTGCACAGATGTTGAGAACAATAGTAAAAGCCCAGATTGTCCTACATGTTGTGCTTCATTTGAGTGTGACATTATTACTCAAGTCTGGGATATTTTCTGCCTCACAACAACCATACGGCCCGACTCAAAGTCTATTTCTGCAAGTGAGAGAGATAGACAAATCCCTGTTAAAGTGGGCTTTCACTGTGGTCTTCTCATTACTCCTGTAATAATCACAATGCTGACTTTTACCAACAGAATACGATCATTTGAGTGTGTTTAAAATGTTAAAATCCAGAGAATTTATATCTGTTTTATAACTTGAATGCTGATAAAACAATTAGAGAGTAGAGAAGGTCGATGGCAGCTTTGCTCATTCCAAAGTGTATGCATTAATTATTACACATCTCATATTTGATTTAAAAGAACTGCTCAATTTGAAAGACAAAAAGACTTAACTGGGGTAATTGTGGTGTTTGAGCTCATTTAGGGGGGAATTAGATCATAGCATGTGCCTTGATGGTGGTGGTCTCCCTCATAAATATATTCCTTTTTTCATGACTCACTCCAAATGACCACATTTTGACCTTTGCTGGCCTTCTATCATCATTTTCATGACATATCACAGCAATTCCCTGATGCATTTTGAATTGATTGAACCGTGCTGCTCTCCTGATATTTTTCAAAACGAGGGCCCGAGGAAAGACGGCGTATCTCTGCTGCAACCTTTCCAAACAGCACCTATACAAACTGTTTTTCTTCACCCGTTCCCACAGCTCCATCACTCTCGCTCTCACCCACACTGTAGATTAGCTTGCCACTGTGCTCGTGGAAGAATGAGGCCAGCTAGAATCAAACATTAATCAGCTGCTGTTTTATAAGACAGAGGGAGCGCGTGCACTCCCCAGGTCCCCCTCCTTCTTGCCCTTAGCCTGGCCTACCACCGAATGTTAATGTGACTGCCATTACTCATTTATGAGCTGTTGGCTGCCCACAGCCTGGTGTCCGAGCCCAGGCTGGCATGGTGGGCCCGCTGCAGGTGGAGGGCCGTGCCAGGGCAGTCAGCATTGGCAAAGGCAATTCTGTTTGAAAAAGAAAAAAAGAAAAAAAAGTATCAGCAAGGAGTGGAGAGGTTTTAGATGGGCCGTGTTGTTTTTACTGCCTGAGAGGTAAGCAGTTGTGAATGTGGTGTCAGATTTACAGTGGGTAATATACTGAGTAAGAAAACACAATTAGAAAAACAACACTGTCATCAGAACTGAGGGGATCGCTCACTCACATAAGACCAAATGCAAGCTGTCCAATTTTTATTCAGCAATGGGCAATATGATATGATGTATTCACATTTTGACTGTTGTAATTGGATATAAATCTCGCTAAATTGCCTCCATGGTGAGACTAAGTACCTCGATATGTGCAGACAGGCAGCTTTGAACAGTCAGAGCTGAGTGGTTGTTCGTGGTATCCAGGACAGCAGGAGTCATCCTTATTCTTTGGATAGTGACATCAATAAGGGAGTGAGCCGGTGCAAAGTGAGACTTTCTCCTGACAATGTGTGAAGAGTGGCTTTAAGAGTCAGGTTGGGAGGGAGAAATTAATGACTGTGGGAAGCAAGAGCTGCATCTGTGGCGAGACCTGGCGGCATGCAAAGAGACAAAGTTGCTGGGGCAAACTGACATTTCCTTCCAACAGACACTGACGTGTGAGATGTCAGTGATTCACCGTGAACTGAGGCATGTGGAGAAGGCACAGTTGGAAAAAAAAAAAAGCAATGCCAGTAATTTACTGCAACCCTTTATAGAGCAAGTGATTATATTTAGTAACAGCTCTGACAACCTGTGGGCTGCTGTGAATCAGTGGGTAGAACTGGTTTGCCTCCTCTTCTATGATGTGTGGTTTGATATATGTACATGTGTTTACAGGACCCATATTTCACTATATTTCATGTTTCACAGTCCATCCTATGCTCATGTGGGATAATAATTTGGGTGATACAGCATACAACACTCAAAACTTGGGAAATTATAGCAAATTCTTAGATTGAGGTGACGTCACCTCTCATGAAACGGGTGGTTCTCAGCTCCTCTGCTTCCCCCGCCCGCACGGAGACTGCGGCCCAGCTCACAGCCGCCTCCTCCCACCCCCTCGGTGACGTAGCCAGCAGCTCACGCTCGTAGTTGCAGTAATGTACTTACACATCTCAGCGCCTCGTTGGAATCTTTTATTGTGGGAATAGCAGCAGGTTTCAAGATGAGCTTCTGAGTAAGTCCAGTTTCAAAGTACCCGTAGTTCTGGAAGCAGTATTTGGTGAAGTGTCGCTCGCAAACGAACACATTCTTTGCGGAAAAGAAACAAAACTCGAGCCACACTCGCCGCTGTGCTTCTTCTTTCAGCAAGCCAAATAGTGTGGACACATACTTGCACCCGAAAACACATTTTCTCCAAGTGGACATGATGGTGAAAACAGTTATGGACAGCAACAAAAACAGCAGCGTTCAATGTGAAGCGAGCATAGACTGAGAGCGCGCAGAGAAGAGGCTGTGCGTTTGTGGGTGTGTCTTGTTTTGGTTTCTCCGCATGTTAATCTTCCTGGAAGCGGTGCTTCTCCAGTTCTGTGCCGCATCAGCAAGGTGGTGTCACGTCATCAAATTGAATCAACACGTTGCGCTCCCCCACCAGTTAGAACAGAGAAAGATCGCTGTGAACTCAAGCTTGAGGGAATCAATGAAAAAAACACATTGGGGATGTATATGAACCCCAAATAGCACTTTTATGATGTTTAAAGCACAGAAAAGTTGATTTAGTCTAATCTGGGACCTTTAAGTGTTTGTATGACACACTGTGTACCACGTTGCCCCCAAATACTTTGAGTGTATGTCATGCATCAATTTTTGTGTGCTTGTGTTTTAAGTGGCGGCTGGTGATAATTTTCTTAGGTTGGGCTCTTCATTAATACCCCCCCCCCCACCCACCCCCCCTCCCCAACAAGATGAAACATTCTAGTTCTTTGAAAGAGCTAGTGAACAGCGAGCACTTCTTAAGGCGTCTATTAACATACTTGTAAACAAATACAAGCAGATGCTTCATTAAGTCCCTATTAGAAAATTAATGTGTTTGGTTTTTTTTCAGGCTGGTTTACTTGAAATTACAGTCTCATTTTAGAGAAAACAAAAGGTATACCTGTATACTTTCAAACAACACATACATTCATCTCTCAAAGCATTTTAGAATGCTTCAAAAGAAACCTCAAAAAATAACTATAGTGGAGAAAGTTGAACCTGACCTGCAACTTTTCATTCAAACTTCTTCTTTCAAAGTAAATTAGAAGAGATGTGACAGAGTTAATGATCAGACTCGCTGCTTATTGTCTTCATCTCAACATCTCGCAGAAACAAGTGAGAACAAACCAGAACAGACTTTAAGCCAATCACTGAGCCAGGGGTGATTTAAAAAAGTTCCCCAAATCTCTGACATGAAATGATGCTGATTAGTTTAATTTCATGTCAGTCACTCTGGTGTGTCAGGTTTAGGCTACAGACATTTATTAAATCTGCAAGAAAGAAGAAGACAACACGAATGAGCTTTGGTTACTCGCGAGGAGAATGGCCTAGGAGCGTGTTCAGATTACACCTCCTACCCACTCTGAGCTTCAGACCATTCTCCTGCGTTTTTATTTCATTAAACAAAGGGGAGGGTTTACAGGATACACATCATAGTAACAAAACATTCTGTGAGTTTGAACAGTTTATCAACTATGAATACAATCAAAGGACATCCCGCGCATGGGACGTCGAGATGGCAGCTGTGTGGAAGACGCGGCTCATCTTGTTTATCAGCCTCGGTCAGGTTGACCTGCTCAGAACATGTGATTAGTGAGCAGCGCCTGAGAGGCGCTGCTAAGAGAGAATACACAGAAATAAGATAGAACTTGAATATGAATATAATTAAGCACGAATATGGCAACTATATATAAAATTACTCTGACAGGTGTTAATCAGTATTTGGTCAGATCGCTACTAAACTCCTCAGAGCGGCTTTCCTTAGGCTGTGGGGCAGGAGCTGATCCCAGCCAATGTTAATCACAGGGAAAACAGTGACAGTCACACACACACACGCTCCTTCTACATATTGCCAGTTTGATGTGACCAGTTTAGATCAAACACTGCGGGAGAAAACTGGAGTATCCAGAGAAAAGTCAAACTCCGTACAAAAAAGGTCCAACTGCATTCAAAAGTAAAAGCAGATGTTCCCGCTATATCACCATGAGGCTCTGGATTGGTTGGAAATACCACATTGAATTGCAGGATTGTGGGTTTCAATTGTTTTCAGTCAGTCTTTTACAAATGTTTAGATGTTTTAATCATAATCAAAATGTGAAATTTGTAATATTTTGTTCAGTTTTTTTCAGGGTTTTATTTTCTTAAATATGCTTCAACAACACTGAGGTTAAGATTTTCAAGTGTTCCAAAGTGACTTTGTTTTGTTTGCCTTGTTGGAGCAGGTCAACTGCATGAAGCACAACATTGATCTCACTGTATATTGCAGAGACACTCAAATGTTTGGGTTATCTTTTGTCTGCTCATTTCATCAGTCGGCCACTAATCTATCATTCCAATTAAGTTACAAAGGTCAATCAGACTGAATGTAGAATAATCCACGATGTCCAGTAGATGATCTGGCCTGTTGGCCTTCCCTTTAATCTGTTGAATCTCTCAGCTGGCAGCAGGCATCTGTTCCATTCGTAGCCTCACAGGGCCGATGTTGCGCCCTGTCAAACCACAATTACACGCGACAAAACTGCCGGTTTCGTTTTGTGCGTGTCTCCTTTGTGCTCGCCGTGACAGAATTAGTTTGTGTGACGGGTTTTCTCTCTCCTCCCTTTGTGCCACTGTGAGCTCGTATGTAGCAGAAACACTAAAGGTGTTGCTACGTGTGAAGTGCCCAGTGATCCAGAATTCCACAGATTGTCACGCTATCTGGATTCCCACATGGCTTCGCTCTTCGCCTCACCTTTTTTCCTCCCGCATGGCACTACAGCCTCAATAGAACTGAGTGGATACGGTCCAGAAGCCCTGTGCTGTTCCCATACATGTTTAATGCCTGTACCAGAATTACTACTCTCTGCTACATGTCAGCATTTTCTTTTTTTTGTGCTGTTGTTACTCTGTTCTCGACGTCATACAAATGGCTTCCCACTTGACAGCTTTGAAGTGTTTTTACATGCTGAATATTTCACATGTAATCACCCAGCTGAGGTGTAACCCAGCCTACAACCGTCATCACTTCACATGAGGAAAGAGCTCACAAATAGAGTTTCAGATTTATTTAAAGAAAATTTGCCCGGGGAAGATGTCCTCTCCTTCATCCCTCTCTTGCCTAAGAAACCTCATGTATTTGTGGCCTTGGGGGATTTCTCAGCATGCAGTAGAAACAGGAAGTGTGTAGCCTGTGGCTAAAAGGTAGACACTTGTAGAGTGTTGTGCAGCACGCACGTATGCACGCGCGCGCGCACACACACACACACACACACACACACACACACACACACACACACACACACACACACACACACACACACACACACACACACACACACACACACACATACACACACACACACACACACACACACACACACACCTCTCCTATGGGAGTGCTAATCCCCAAGAGATGAAAGGAGCCTCCCACTGCTCTCTGATCCCTGTGTCCTGCTGTGGCGGCTCATTTGTTGCCTGGTGGAGAGAGACAGGTCAGGTTGATGCTCCCACACATGGTGTCCTTGACCGGAGTGCAGATGTGACTTGGGCCGAGCCCCCATGCTGATCCAGAGAATTCCCTATTAGAAATCAATGTTGGTTTGATGCCCCTTTCATTTAAGTGCTCTTTGTGGTGTGTCTGCGTCACCATGAAGAAAAGAAGGAAAGAAAATTAAGCAAGAGAGATACAGAGGGAAGAGAGGCGGCGTGATTGCATACTGAAGACTGATTCACACCTTCCTGAATCATGGTGTTTCCTCAAGGGAAGTCAGGCATTAATGATAGATTAACTATCTATCCTTCATTATAGGAAACAGAGTCCTCTGCTCAACCTTGATGCTTTGAAATGCAGTGAAAGTTCACTCGGAGTCCATTGACCACATCTACTTCTATTGTCTATTTGTGTGACTGCGCTCTTACAACACACACATTCATTGTGTGTGCTGGTGTGTGTCTCTGGATTAGATACCCTATGATTGTGAACTAAATATGCTTTATTGTCCTTAAATGATCAATCAAATCAGATAAAGCTGCACAAACTGGGGATGCTGACTGAGGACAACTACCACAATGGCCTCTATCAATGTCAAGCATTTTAAAGAACTGATAATAAATTTGAAAGCCCTTATTTTGCACAACAGCACTTATAATAATAGAATTGCCATCCTATGCCCTCTGCATTTAATTGCAAATACAGTCCAGATGACTATCTTCGTGTCTGATTATACCCCTAATTCCCTGCTTTAGTGTAAGCTAAAATGGAAATCTATGTTCAGAGAGGGAAAATAAAAGGATCAGCAGTAAGAGATTGCTCAAGGTGTCTTTACAAAGGTCTCTGTTCAACTCCTGAATCTGAATTCCTTTGCCAGCCCACCTGCTTTTTGCTTTTCTTTTCCGTAAAGCCAGAGGGCCATAAAATGTTATAGCAGTGTGTTTTATACGTGAGCACTTTGGGAGAGAAAAACAAAGCTGAGTGAAGAGTTTATTCCTTATTCCTAGTGTTGCCCTGCTAATGTCTGAAATTGTGGAGAAATTAACTTCGGCTTATTGTAATACTTGTGCACATTCACTCGCTGCAGTAAAGCCTTGAACTTAATGTGGCACACCAACATTAAATGTGGAGGTAACACTACAGTTACAGTCGGCGACGACCATGCTTGGCAGCCTCTGGTTTTGTCAACACATTTTAAGACCCTGGATTTAGGTTTCTGGGCAATGAACTGTATTGTTACATGATGAGCTTCTATTGTGGGCTGTAAAATGCTTATCTGCTTTCTTAGCAAGAGTTGAATGAGAAGAGTATTGCTCGACTTACCTTTCTGTGAAGCTGGAACCAACAAGTGTTTGAATTATGTCCAAAAAGTCCCCAAAAAAGCATCTCACATGAAACCACTAGAGTCAGGTGTCCTTCTCCAAGATTGGACATCACGTCTAACGTAATCCTAAATTTAGCTGCTGATTTAGTTTCAGGGTGGTGGTGGTGGTTGCATGTTGGTGTCGTGGTAAGCACTCGCAGTAAAAAGACCCTCGTGGTTAGATTCTGGGGCGAGATTCCTCCTACAATCCAAACACATTGACGTTATTGTCTGCTCTCATATTGCACTATGTGTGTGAAATTGTCTGTGATGGTGCCCTGCCCCGTCTCCACATGAGACCCAGGTGAAGGTGAAGTAAATGTGAAATATATTGGAGATGCCCTGTTAAATTCAAGAGTGTGGAGCATGGACATTCACTCGTTGTTTTATGTGCAGAACTGCTACAACCACTTTGTAGAGCTGGGCGATGTGGCCTGAAATCTGTATTACAGTACAATTTGAATCATGTGCAGTAATGATATAAATTGCGATATATTCTTTTCTTCTGTATATATGTCAAAATTACTCACATAATAGATACATTGCAGCAGAGTAAACACACTTTTTTTAAGAACATTTATTATTCAAAACTTATTAATAAGCAATTTAGCAATGTTTATAAATTCTTAAGGGGTGTAACAGATCCTTTTCCGTATCATTTGTTTCAAATACAGTGCAAAAGGTAAACAAAAAATGTATTTTTTTTACAGATAAGAACTTCGTAACGTGGATCAAGTGTATTAATCATCATGTTCTGAAAGCTGCTTTTCTCCACTATAAAAAATGGCACCATGTAAACATGTACCGGTACACAAGTATACAGTAATGTCGTTTGTAATATCAATCCACCACCAAATCTTTTTGTATACGGAGTGCCTTTAGTGAATGTTTTAAAAATATTAGTCTGCTGGTTTGTAGAGTCTTTTTTCCTTTCCACTGGACTGGCACATTTTTTGGCTTAAATCATCTTCTAATAAGTGCTTTGATTTGAGATGATAAAATAAAATTACTTGTATTCCCTTTTACTGTCGCCCGTCATATTTTGCAGATTAACTTTTCTGCTCAACGTTCATCTCCTGAAACCCAAACCAAGTCCAAATGACCAACATTGCACCTCCTCCTCCTCCTATGTAAGCCCCATGCTTGCAGCCGCTGCCATGCTTTCAACCAAAACAGGCGCGACTTCATGACATCATCAACATGCGCTATCACTGTAAGCCGGCAAAGTCAGACTCTCTACCGCGGGCCAAATTATTTTATACCGCCCGCAATGCCACAGTGAGCCATACCACCATTTCAGAAATGTTCAGTTTCCTGTTTAGACAGAGATGTAGATGTTTCCAAACTGTGGCACACCCGTATTTTTATTGTCTCTCCTCACTCCCATAAGAAATGTTGAACTCTTCCTTTAAAACAAACTACATGACTTTAGTACCTCACAACAACGTTGATGTTTATACTACAACCTTTATTGCATTTTGCTTTGATAATCTCAAGCTGATTTAAATATTCTATAATATCTTTCCTCTGCAATGTTTTTTTCAAGTCCTGGAACAAACTTCGGAATTGACTCATATTCTATTTAGGCTTTATAATTAAAATTTCCAAACCTTAAAGAAGACAGGAAAAAAAAAAAAAAAAACACAAAAGGCAATTACTGCAAACGTCCTTGGCTTTATTATATGTATCAAGTGTTACCAATCATCTACCCTTGCATGGTGATAGTCGACTTTGAAAAGAGCTCCCAGCTCATCTGATAGCTCCCTGCTTACTTTAGAACTTGATTTTGCTTGATAGTTTAACTCGACCCAGACACCTCCAGTTTCACCTCTACACATAACGCCATACTTTAACCGACCAGTGAAACAGGTGGTGCACACTCTCCCTGCCGAAGGACACCTTTGTGTGCTCATAAATAACAATGGTGAATGTTGGGGGGCATGTAGAACACATGGGGGTCACCTCCGAACAAGTAGGGCAGGAGCGTCCGTGGAGGATTGGGCCGCATCCTCCCTCTCGGTCTGTCCAAAAGTAGCTGCCATCAGCAGGTTTACAGCAGGAAGCGCCTGGTTAATATTTAGGACGGCGCATGCTGAACATTAGTTTTCCCCCAGGCTCTGCTTTCCTCTCTCTCTGCAGTGCCAGATATGCGACAGGTGTCTTTTCAGCGCGGGATGTGATAAATGAAAGGCTGTTTGTCTGAAGCAGAAAATAAAATGCACCCTGTAGGGCAACAAATAAAAACCGGGCTCTCAGACATCTTGAACTGGATTAATCAGATGGTAAAAGGTGCTCTCCTGAGACACAGTCTGTATGGCCACTCATTAACAACTTGATTAAGTGCCATAACATAAAATCTTCTTAGATGCATTTGGCTTTTGTTTCTGTGCACTATGTTAACACTTTGTTTTGAAAATTGTATCTCTGGCTTGTTCAAACGTCTTTATTTTAATGAGCACACTCTGCTACGTGGCACTTCATTATGACGACTGTTTCTGTTGACACGTTCTTCAGCTTCACGTTTATTGGAGCCTTAACATGCACAAAAATGTCACTTAACCTCATTACGCTTCTGTGTGTTTTTGTCATCATTACTGTAGGAGTTAATGATGCTGAGAGAGAAGGGCAGTGCTCAGGGATGGAAGACGTGTACCTGCTATCTCCTGAGACTCTCATTAAGCTGCACTGTGCTCACATCACATCATGTCATAATGTGGGTCCGCAAAGGGCTACATTAGCTTCTTATTTATCTCACTGCATACAATTCTTAACTCTTCAACATATGGGGCTTAAAAGCTGGCCTAAATAGAAGTGTTTAAGAAAGTAAAAAAAAAAAAAAAGGATTGTTCTTGGATAGTACTGGCGATCCTCAGCTGCTTTACAACTGAAAATCTTTGAGGATGAGTGAGCACGAGCCTACATGTGAGCCTACATGTGAGAGTTGGGTAGTTGAATGCCATATTTTTTTTAATAAATCCCCTGACTACCACACTTCACTGTATTAAACTGGCCCTTAGATTTACTGTACTTATTTCTTACATTGAAAGACTCAGCTGATGACTCCCATCTCAACATAAAGACAATTTGAATGAGACCCGGTGCAAAATCCACTGAACTGTCAAAAAGAAATAAAAAAAAAATAAAAAGTCATCCTATAGCTGTTGCATTATGTATTTTTTTTTTTTTTTTTACAAATCCACCCGGATAGAAGGACTTTGATGTTAATGCACTAGCTTTCATCTCAGCATCCCTGATATCTCAGCTCATGTCTCAGCTGTGTCCGCTACTCTTAAGAAATGTGTTTAAAAAAAAAAGTCAATGTTTTTTTTTTTTTTTATTTCATACCATTTTCTTGATGGTTTTCACCGGACTGATGTCTCTGGAGTCTCTGGCGGGATGGTTTTGGCTCACGGGCCCTATGGTTGACACTCCTGCTGTAGATTCTATTATTTCAAATGTACCTGGAGTTGACCATTCAACAGATGACTGGTTCTAGGTTTGTGGGAAAAGAAGTCTGACATTAGAATTATAAAAGCATATTTAGTTTTGAGTTTGTACTGTGAGATCTCATGTGTGACACACAAGCAAATATGCTTTCCTGTCCACCCCCACAGAAAATCACCTGGTAGAACAGACTGACCTCGTTCTGCCAAAACCCTTCAGTCATTCGCGGTGCTCATATACACACACACACACACACACACACACACACACACACACACACACACACACACACACACACACACACACACACACACACACACACACACACACACACACACGCACACGTTGGGCGTAGACTCCCTTCGAGCCTGCTTCCTGCTTAATGATTAGCACAACACTGCACACCAGCATGCAGGCAGTTCATAAGAGGCACTACTATCCTGGCACGGTAATCTTAGGAGAAAACGTTTTATCCATAAACTACGAAATGGGATGATGTCAGCACTGAGAAGTCAAAATGGGGTACTTTCAGGTCACTCAGTGTTTGTCGAGGTCTGACAGCTGGTGGATGTTAAAGCGTCTGACTGGCTAAACATGTTTGACTGGGCATCTCTGGAGAATCTGAGCTGAATTTATGATTATAACATGTCAGGGGAAATTGCATGATTGTCCATCAACTTGACATCTATTACTCTCCTCAGTGTAAACACAAAAAAAAACTTAAACCACTTAAACCAAGTTGTTCCAAGATTGAAAAAAATATTGGGGGGGGGGGGGGGGAGATTCAGAGCTTATCTGCCTATGTAAAGTAGTCTGTTCTAGAAAGCTGGCGCACAGTTGAGCCCACAACAATTTGTGTCAACTATTTTTTTTTTTTTCTTAATTCTAAAATTATTTTGGGGTGTTTTCTCTTGCAGTAAAAGTCATCCCACTCTAAATCCATTTGTTTAACATTATTTTATCTTTACCTTTTAAAAGGTGCGTCATTGTGTAGAGCATGCATTTGCGGGACGAGCTGCAGAAATGAGTGAATTGCTGATAGTTCTCTGCTAATAAGTTTATTCTCCTGTTGACTCATGTTTGGAGGATGAGAGATGACTGAAGTCTGAAGAAAAAAGACATATTGGTAGTCCTTTCTCACGTCAGCTACCGTGGTTATACTAGTCACTCTGTCGTACCTGGGCTGATCCCACTAATATTTAATGAGAAGGGCTGTCAAACACAAGGCCCGAGGGCCAAAGTCGGCCCATCAAATTGTTCAAACCTGCAAAGTTTAAAAGTTGCAAACAATATTCAAAATTGTCCAATTAAAGTAAAGCTGGTTCTAATCCATTAACCGAGACCCAAGTGGAGTGATCAGTGACATTTGGTGGCAATCAGCCGAGCATGAGCGTCATGTCAATGCTGACATTTTGCAAATTGAAAACAGTTTTACAAGTTTTAATCTTTTGCTAACAGAAGAGACATTTTTGATAAAGTCGAGTCGTTTGTTGTAATTTTTCGTGTACATAGGGTCGACTTCATATTTGGGAAATATCACTGCATTTTACACAGAATAGGCTTATTGGTAATATGGAGGGGAAAAAAACATAAATATGAGCTTTCTGTGCTTAAACACAGCATTTGGAATTGTTAATATTAAAAAACACACCATGGTAGAATCTCACTTGTGTGTTTTCCACTCAAACTGGACTGTGTGTGGACCCTGAAAAAAATCACTTTGACAAAATTCACACATTATTTTGCATGTAAAAGGGGAGGCTAATTGAAGATTTATTGAATAAAAACATTATTGTAACAAAAACCTATAAAAAAAACTAATTCAAAAACTTTTGAGACACTTTTTTAAACACTTCTGAGATGAGACTGATGGAGTTCCTTCATTCTTTGCCAAACCTTGTGATTGATGATATTTTGAAATAAATTGTCACAGCTGGACGAAGTCTTGAGTACACACATATTTTCTGTGTCAATCAATTTTGTGTTTCATCCTTTTTACATAACTCATGTCGCCACTCTCCTCCTCAGCCTGAACCGAGTGGGGTTTTAATGTGATAAATCGGAGTTGTTGAGTACTTTCTAAAAGGTGATCTTATCCACAAGCCCATCAAGATAGAAAACAGCCTGCAAAGACTGAAGAGAGCAGCAAGAACAATTGTTGTTCCGAGTGAGAGTTAGTTGACTAACCCTAACCCACAAGAGTAATGAGTGGAGAACGTTCATTACCCTGAGAGGGAAACCTGCCTGTATAATTCAGAGTGCTTAATTAGCTATTAGCCCCAGTGATCTCGTCAGCGCCCGGATTTTATGAAGGCTGCGGATGGTTTCTCACTGAAACTGGTGAAATAAACGACCATTAAGATGGTGCACGTTGTTACTGTGCATTTAAGGCCGTTAAATGAATAGCTGTAATTTGTCACAGCAGGTGATTTTACCAATGAATAGAGTGGACATTTGACAGCACCAATGTAAGTCCACACGTCTTTATCAACTGAAAATGATTCATTAATTAGATTAAAAATGAGCCATTTCTTCATAATCTATTGTATGTTTTATTGTTCTATATTTTTGTATTTAATTTCAATTGGGGTGATACATAAAAGACAATTTTCTATCATTGATCCATTTTCAGGTCGGCTTATGTGTCAAATTTTAAAAGACTGAATAGCAATAATGTTAGCCCATTGATCTGGTGGACACTCCAGTAATGATGGACCCCATTGATTCATTCCAATGAAAGGTTATTGCCTCGCCCACGTTTCCAGCTCAATTAATTTATTTTCCCTTAACTGATCTGGCTCGTCTCAGCTGACATTAGGCAAAAAGCAGGGTATAGTCTGTACAGGTCATAGAGAGAGAAACTCTGATGCCTGTTCCGGTGCCACATACATAAAGTCGAATCGAATCCCCTGCTTGCCTCAGGCCTCATCCTCATACTTGCCACCACCAGTGTCCCGCCTCTGGGGAAGACTAATCCTCCATCAGTGTGTTCATGCATTTATAACTTTGTTGGCAGTCTTCTGCCGGGGTCTGAGCACCAAATAACCTTCTCATGTCAATAAAGCTCTTCTAACGCATAACCGTGTTTGAGTCTTTTCAGGGTCGAATTCAACTTCAGCTTTGGCATAACTTTTGATTAATAAATGTAATTCTCTTTTCAGACCCACTTCCATTCATTTTCAACTTTGCAGAAGTACTAATTGCTGTTTACACGCACCCTCGGATGTGTAAATAGTGATTACTGATTAATTGTGGTATTCTGGTTATTCTTCGGTAAGTTTTGGAGCTTCTTCGCTCTGATTCCTTCTGAGCCTAATTGGAATTTTTCACAGTATGCTAGACAAGGATAAAGCAATGTCAGTATGCTTTTTATATGTGTTTACAATTACCTGAATCTTGACTACAAGAAGCAGTGCATTTTTTGTCTCATATTCGAGTCATCCAGTGAGTTTGCCTCACCTCCAGCTCTCCTGTGTCCCCGTCATGGAAGATTTTGACTGTTCTTTCTTGGCGCCTCCCTGCCACCGTTCAAATCTATTGCAGACACATCTTGTAATTTCCCAATGGTTAAAATGCCATCCAGAAGGATGAGTTAAATAACAGAGCAACAGAGTGAATGTTTCAATCCCCACATCCCCTATGCAATGTTAAACCCGTCTGAATGGGCTGAAGAAAGAAATTTAACAGGAAAAAAGCAGAATTTCTCTTCAGCCCGTGCCAACTCTGAAGAGGACGATGTTATTGCTGGCTGATTCTTAGCTTGGCAGACTCTGTCAGAATAATAAGTTTGGAGAACAGCAGTGGAAAAAGTGCAACAATGCTTGCAATAATTATGTATTTATTCAGTTAAGGATTGAGCTTTGGCCAAGGAGGGCAAAGAGGCTGTAACTTTATATTCTCTGCACATATCTCTTACTGGACCACTTGTTTGAAAAGTAAGCAAACATGGCAACATCGAGGTGGTGAGGTACGGTGGCCCAAAAGGGCCACAATGCAAGCACAAAATCCACAATGCAAGATTAAAAGCCTTGGTGCAACAGCAAAAACAGGTTTTGTGTCGAGGGACCAATATTATCTAATGGAACTAAAGTGGAACCAAATGATTGCCAGCAGAGCCCACACATAACGTTATAACAATTTTCTACGTGGAGACCAACATTGCTGATTTGTGAAAACACATAACGACATTACTTACAATCATCAAGCAACAGTTATTTACTTACGTTTCATTAAACTCCCCCTTAATCAAAATATTCCACAGAAAATATTGTCCCCCAGAACCAAAACCTGTTCTTCTTAAAACTGTGCAGTCTTGTTGTAGCCTTTGCATTTGAGGTGTGGCCTTTTGTTATTGTGTTGTGAATTTTGCAGTTGTGTTGTGGCGCCGGCCCTTCTGCTCCACTGTTGTGAGAGAAATTGTGATGTTCTTGTAACAGAAAAGAAAGTCCTCTGATAGTGTCAACGGTATGAGGATAGGCATCTTAGGGTACGTTTGCACTATGTTCCCGGCAGCCCCGTTTCAGGCCACCGTAGACCAAACGGGATGGATGTCAGACAATGCAGGGGGACCGGATGTGCAAACGGAACCAGTCGTGATTGCCATGGGTGCTGTGCCAGATTTTTAAACCATCAAAAACTTTGCCACGGTGGCCAAAGTGAGGATGAGAAGCACAGTAGCCCCTAACAAAATGAGATGAACGTCAAAAAACGTGGCAGCACGTAATTGGCCATAATGGAAGTTGGAGGCGGTCCGTAGTGGGACGGGAAGATAATCAGGAAGTGATGTTTAGTGCGGGTTCTATCACGGTTGCTTCGCGTTTTATCACGTCACGCCACGCTTCATCACAGTTTTCATGGCAAAGCTACGGTGTATGGGTAGCTGTTTCATCATGTTCAATTGCAGCTCGTCCCGGCGTGTGATGCGGCGTTGCGTTCTACTCTAGTCTGCCACGGAACGCACGGTCTGGGAAGAGCCGGGCCCGGTAGGGGAGTTTCATTTCAGTTTGCGCAATCAACGACAGAACACATTCTACAAGCTATGCCACCGAAAAAGAAATCAAGAGGTATGTACGCACCCAGCAAAAGTCTCAGGATACAATGATTACCTTCACTTTTGGTGGCCCTTTGGGTCATAAACGTGCTTCAAAATGGCACAGTGTAGACATTTCATCCGTAGAAAGCCTTGACAGAATGTGAAAAATGAACCAGACTTTTCTCAGAATCCCCCAAAATCCCACGGCGCACTACGTTTCCAGCACACGGGGCTGCCGTGGCTGGCGGGAACATCGTGTAAATGGACCCTTACTGCTTCTCACTGTGTCTGCTGCAGCCACTTGCAGCTATTTGCTAACTAACAGAATTCCTGCATTAAACAACTCAAGGTGATACATAAAAACATCCATGATCTCTGTCCCCTCTTCTTTTATTCACACACAAAAATGCTCCACTTTTGTTAGATTTATTTACTCATCTGACAGTGCTCGCTGTGCACATGGGTGACGCATTACAGTGACGTTCTCCTTTCGTATTGACGCACACAGTATCACCATAGTCAACCTCTGACTGAGCAGAGGTTGACATTGTGCAGGACAGACTTAATGTCAAGCCTAAAAATATTGAATCCACACTGTGGCATGCAATCAATGTGTAAGCTTGCTGAAATCACAGCCTTCGAGGCTTTAGGTTCTGCTTTTGTATTTCTAATGGTATTTACACTTGCTCTGTTTGTAGCGTTCCACCAGAATCCATGTTTATATGGCCATACCTTGTATGAATAACGCTTCTATCGTCGGGACGCAAAGACGGAAACGGAAAATATCGATTGCTGCAAGGATGTTTCTCTCAATCATCCTGTTACCACTATTCACAGCGCTTCACAATGCAGCGCTTTCAGTGGACACCAACAAAGACTCAGTCTTTATGGCACAATCAAATCCAGCTTGGAATGTTAACAATTTCTTCTTTTTTCTTGTGCCAAGTACTCTTTCAAGCTCTCCACTGTCAGTAACGATCTTCCACAATGTTTCATTCACTTGATGTGCTGCAGAATTTCCAGTCCTATTGGACCTGAAGCACTCACAGTGGGGACTGTGCGGCTGCTCATTTCTAGTCACGCAGCAGAGAATCGAATGAGAGTTTGCTAATCGTGTTTAACGTGTCTGCTAAATTGTGTTGTGTTTACCCACTTTTGAAAGCTCAAGTGCTAAAATAGAGACGTGTAAACTTCCAGTGGGGGCTTGTTTGAAACTCACTTTTGGATGCGTTTCACAGTGCCTTGCATTTTCGCTCACTTGTGAACTGGTGCATTAGCATCCGCTCTGAGTGCACGAACATGACTCGCCTCCTCATCCCTCTTTCTGCCTATTTTTATCTGATCACAGCCTCCCCAGTGTCTGCGACTAATTTCCATGCTTTCCTCTTTATCCTTGCTCTTTCTCCCCGCTCTTTTCATCTTCTTCTCATATCTGCTTTACCTAATTCATCCCGTCTTTATGCGTCCACTTTGCTTTTCCCTCTTCTCTTTATTGTTGCCTCAGAAGCGGTGTGATGTCCCGCACAAGGCTGGAGCACTTTCTTGCGTTAATAACTGTGACCTATTAACTGACAGTGGTGTCTCACGGGAAAAACCACTTGTCCTTAAATTATACATGATCACTTTCTCAGTTTCCTTCTCTCTCGTTGTCTCAGTGTTTTTCTTCTTTATTTCTCCCACTCACGGTCCCGTATAAGGTCACCAATATTGTTTTTTTTCAAAAGGTTATAGCACAGATGAAACAGTGGCAGGTGGGAAAAGGATGATCTAACGCATTTGTCCACATTAGATCTATTATGTCCAGGAAGTGTACTTCTTGTGATGTAGAATTGAGACGATGCAGCACTGGAAAGGTCAGCAATGATGCAGTTTGAACTATTTTGATTGTGTGTATCCCCAAAAAAGTTACACGTCTTCTTTTGTGGGTGGTTATTGTGATAGTCATATTGCTATCCATCCATCCATCCATCCATCCATCCATCCAAAACTCGTACACCCAAGACTCAAACCACATTTCCACGACATCCATAATCACATTGCCTCAGATTCAATTAAGCTTCACAGCACACAGGATCAAAATGTGTGTCTCTTGATAATTGGAAAAAAGGCCCAAGTTTTCTTTGTCTTGACTTAACCTGCTAATGATCTGTGTTCACACAGTCACACACCAAACAAAAGTATCAGTAATTTTCACGGATGGAATCTCACTTTGGTTTCTGGCTCTGTTCCTCATCAGCTGGTGTTGGTAACACTGAGACGTTATTTCAGTACCTTTTATTTCCTGCAGCAATATTTACATACTGAATCCAATACTCAGTCTCTGTGGACTTTGCATGTTCTCCATGCGCATGTGTGGGTTCTCTTTTGGTAATCTATGAGGTTAACTACTGACTTTGAATATCCCATAAGCATAAATGTGGCTCTTGGTTTGATGTTATGTTGGACGAGAAATATTTTCACTGCACTAGATGATTGAATTTCTTTATTTTTCCTCTTGGATTTGACACCATGCTTCTCTGTGATACAAAGATATCAGACCTGTTAGTTATATAAGTTTATGTTTTTACAAGTAATCCAAGTTTATATTGTACTGCCCTCATGTCAGTACTGTTGTGGCCGAACTGATCTCCTCGCTAAAGAGCTTCTTCTTTCATCGAATTTTGTTTTCTGGATGGTGACTGAGCCAAAGTACCACCATTAACTTCAAAACTTACTCATTCCTCCTGACAGCAGCATAAAAGATATCTAACTCTGTTTAAAACTCACATCCAGCCAAATCCACAGCACCAGTGTTGCATTAGATTAACATCATCTTTACTCTGCATAAATTCTAGCTGCCGCCTGCATGTTTGTAGTTTGTCTTAGCTATTCCGCTGATGCATCTTCTGGTTGTAATTTGTAGGTGAGACTCATTCATAAATATTCAACTTTTTGAATGCAGACAATCACCCAAATTTCCCCTTCATAAGCTCATGCAGCCTTATAGTTGTGACACAGTCAATGAGTGCATCAGTTCGACTTGCTCATACTGTGCATGACAGTCAACAAAAACAATGTACATCCTCAATCACAGGGAACTGCTACAAATTCTACCCCTTTCTGAGGTCAGATTTTATTTAGAGTTAAAAACAAGCTAATGTGCGTGAGTGACAATGTATTTAATGAACCACAAATGCTACCTTTTGAGGCAGTTTGTGGAATTTAAGATGACTGAAAACTTTTCGTCCATCCATCTTCTATACTTCTACCATGTCTCTCTCGTTTGGGTTGCTGTGAGCTTGAGCAGAGCCCAGTTCCATGGGCCCATTCACACCTACAGGCAGTTTAAAAGTCGCCATTTCATTGAACATTATCTGGAGTAGCTGAGTTCTATCTCTTTTGCTCTGCCACCATACGTCAGGCTGATAGCAGCACAATAGTATCCTGGAATGAACGGTCAGAATGTCCTGGTTAGAATGAACTGTCAGATTTTCAGTATATAAGCATATGCATGTACCGTGATCATAGTATTGCCCATGTACTATCCTTTAATACATACAATTTTACAATATTTAACAGGCTCCAAATAATAATGTATTGGCTGGGCGTGTGTGTGTTCGGAAATTGTACTGTATGTACATTATGTACCCCATGTATCGTGTGTGCATGTACATCTATTTATATTTTTTTAGAAAAGTCAATCTGAGGTAGTTTCTTTCTCTACACATTAATGTTTAAATTTAAGTACCTTTTAATCTTTTGCCTTCAACTTTTTAGCACCTGGCATGACACACAGCCATTTTCACATTATTATCGTGATACAAAGACAATCAGTGCAGAGAAACCCTGCATGCTCATTAGAAATAGAAACAATGCTACATTAGAAAAATTGGAAATACCAAATGAAAAAACCTTGACAAATCACCTCAGAAAGTCAACACGCCGCCACCTGATCGCAACACCTTCTGCACTCAAGAGGTGCTCCAACAGGAGGCACATTCCTCACACTCCAGTTTTTGCAATTTCCTGCTATTGCGTTTTTTGTCATCACAGATTGGATCTCAATGCCGTCTATTGGACATGGATGTGTTTAAATTGTTACCCTACCAGCAGTTTATTACACCTCGGAGCTGCATTTCCATTCATATTCAATAATTTCCAATCCAATGAAGATGATTCTCAAAGATTTTATGTAAATTAGATACTTCCATGCATTTGTGAACGTCTTTACAGCACACATAACATGATAGCTCGGAGCGCACACGAGAACCCTTTCCAAGTGAATCGATAACACAATTCCAACAGATTGCATTGACATGGAGTCATGATCTTTCATGTTGTACTTCGTGTGGGTGTGTCTGTTCAGAATGAATAGAGCAGAGCAACCGCAGCTGTAAAATCGTTTTCTCTGATATTGTTCTTTGGTAAAAGAAAAAAAATCCTCACTTTTCTTTCAGAAAGATTTATGTGAGGTATAGTGTGCGATTAGACACATGCACTGGGGGATAATTACAAAAAAAGCTGATAAAATGCATTTCATGTGTAGTAAGGTAATTCACTATTGTTCACCTAAATCAATTTTTAGCTCTCGGCTGCTTTGCATAAGTAGCTTGCACCCACCCAGTGATGATGCTATTCTTGGTTACTTTATTGGTTTTCTCATGTATTATAGAGAGAATATATGTGTGTGTGTGCCCATAAGTTCAAGTTATGGCGTAAAATGTCTAAAATCTTTCAGGAGGAGGAGGAGTCAACAGTAACTGTATATACTGTACATCCTGGCTGTTCATTTTACTTTAGTGTGTTGAGGTGATTTTTCACATTAACTGGGACATCTTTTATAGGCCTCCTGTTTGTGGAGGTATTCTGGGCTCATGCCATCGGCAGAAGTCTTCAGGGCAGACCTACAACATGCTGCAGGGATTGTACATCCCATCTGGCCTGGGAACTCCTTTGCATCCCCCAAGAGGAGCTGGAGGTCATGTCTGTGTCTGTGCAGAAGGGCGTCAGCACTGCTTTGCTTAGTCTCTTACCCCCATAAGCACAGACAATATATCAAATGGGTAGGTGGAGGGGGGGATTGCGTAAAGGCATTGGAACTCATAACAAGCAGTCCCTGGAAAAACGTCCCTCAATCGTGTTACACCAGCTTCATCCAACTCAGGGTCACATCAGACATTCCCAGCTAAATCAGCTTACAACCTGGACAGATCACACACGGCTGTGGATGATGAAGAATCAGCAATTAACCTCACAAGCATGTTTTTGGATTGGAGGAGGAAACTGAGTACTGCAAAAGAAATGTGTGCACAACATATAAGGGAAAATAAAAACTCTGCAATGAAAGGCCCCTAATCCAGAACTGTAGGTGAGCCAGCAGCTTGACCACATGACCACACAGCCACCCAACTAGAAACAAAAGATGTTGTGGTGTTACCTTAGATTATGTCTGACTTGATTATTCTCTCTCTCTCTCTCTCTCTCTCTCTCTCTCTCTCTCTCTCTCTCTCTCTCTCTCTCTCTCTCTCTCTCTCTCTCTCTCTCTCTCTCTCTCTCTCTCTCTCACACACATACACACACACACAATACTACATTGTCATGTACATTGACAAGTACATGTCTGTGCTATCAACTCAGTGATTGGCGCCCAGTCAACTCTAAGTGTAGAATATAACGACTTTATTGTCATTATACCATGTATAGCCAGATAAGTGAGCTCCTTCCCTCAAAGTTAAAATATAACAAAATGACACAAGAATATTGCTTCTATAACATTAAATCTACAGCAGGACACAATGTATATTTTTTTAGCAGTATGTAGATGAATGTCTTGATCTAGTAGAAGAAGAAATGTGTGATGTATGGTGTGTGTTTGAATCAGGACATTTAAGTGGTTATGGCTCGGGGAAAGAACGTGATTCCTAATAATTGATTTGAACATATAACGCACATATTGTAAAATTGGTGTGTATGTCAAGTGATCCCTGGAGTACTCATTTGGATGAGTCTCTTTTTTATTCATTGTCTTTCTTTCTCTTGTTTCTTTTAAAAAAAATTGTACATGTTCAGAAATAAATAATTACATACATACATACATACATACATACATACATACATACATACATACATACATACATACATACATACATACATACATGCATGCATACATACATACATACATACATACATACATACATACATACATACATACATACATACATACATACATAAAACAATGGACTATTTCCATATGTCAAGTCTTAAAACACCTGTATTACAGAATGACACATGGTGAAATACATCTCACACACAGTTCAGCATTTTTTGTTTATAATGCTCGATATGAGAAACATTTGTCGGTGGAGTTCTGTTGAAAAACAACTGCTTTACTGTATAATGTTTTTTTCACAAAAATGCACCATATATAGGGCTTCTGTTTCATGTGTGCAATGCCTAGCTCTGATATGTTTTGAAATCATTAATGTTTTTCCTACATTTCCAAGTCAAATGCATCAAATCAGTTGAGCTTACAGGAGGGAAAAGGTGCAAACACAAAAGCACTGGCATCTATCACACTGTTTAGCATAACCTTTTATTTGTGAATGGTTGTCATCAATGTCCAAATATTAGTTTGAAAGAAACAAAAATAAACACAGAAGTTGGTAAATCTGGTCACTTGCCAGATAAAAGGTTGAAGCCTATACCTAAACTAATAGAAGATCTGAAAGAAATATTGTCCAAATTAGCAAGTCCTCTTCTCAGAGACGGACTGCTGCTGCTTCGCCTTTTGCCCTTTAACCTCACAGCATCACTTTGGCTTCAGATGTAGGACAGGTGAGACAATACTCTAAACTATGATTAATTCACATCATTGTGTCAAACAGAGCATCAGCGAGCCTCGGAATCACTTAATATTTCCTTTTCTGCACAAGTTATCATGTATTTGTGATCACACAACCCTAAAGTGAAACCTAAAATGTGTCGTTGTACAATAAAACAGAAATAAGCCGTTAACTCACCTGTGCAGTTCAGTCAGCAGACTTACAAAGCACACTTTAGATGTATCAATGTCACATATTGACAGTACTGTAGGCTGCAGAACTTATTGCTGTTGGCTCATCTGGTCTCACAGGTTAATGTTTATGTTTGCAGATATGAAATATCACTTTGGAAAATTTTGGGTAAATGATTCAGTTATTGTCAAATGTTAAGTGCAGAACAAGTCTTGTTTGACCATATTTTTGTGGGGGCTGATGGAGAAGTCCTCGTGTGTTCGTTTGCACGCAGAGGACAAGTTTGTGAAGGAACAGCAGTGGCCCCTTTGCTCAGTTTCTGCGTGTTTTTCTTTTTTTCTGTTCTTTATTTTTTTTTTGCATTCCACTTCCATTTGTAAAGTGCATGTCTACCTGATAAACATAAAAAACAGGCAAATCCCCACACTCACTACCATTATTACGTGTATAGATTATTTGTAAACCTGCCGAAGTCATTTGGAGTGCAGCAGCTGCAGCCATGCATCAACAAACCGCTGCTTTGTAATATTTAACTGAGCTCATTGTGATGATAGGAATATATATATATATATATATATATATATATATATATATATATATATATATATATATATATATATATATATAAACTTAATATAAAAGATATTGACAATAAAACGCCGGTAATGATGTACTGAATACCTGCCACAGCTATTTAAAGGGTTTCCGTTGTATAAAAGTTGACCTCAGTCCTTAGAATTACAAATACAAAATACACTGGTGAAATTAAAGCAATATGAAATGTCCTCTTTGCCATGAATACATAATGGCTTTGGCCTATGGTCTTTAATTTAGCTAATACATGTAAATTGTCTCGTAAGGAAGATTATTGTCTTGCTGCTTTAATATGCAAAGCCATGAAAGGTCTGTCTATATTGGCATGCTTCACTTTTTAGCAAATACATTTTCTCATAGCTCAAGCAATGTATTTGTGTGGTGGATAAAACAAGTTTCACTAGATGTCTAAGAATCCATCTCTAAGTTAATAAATATCATTGTCATGAGTTATTATTCATTGTGTTCACTTATGTCAGTTTGGATTTTGTTCTGCTTTTTATTTGCCTGTTAGCTTTTATGTTTTGAGAGCAGCTACATTTTACTCTAAGGCCTCCACTATCATATTGACTTATTTAACATCATGTTTGGGTAAACATGTCTTCTGCATAGGTGATGAAGTGAAAAATGCTGATCATTGGACAGGAAATCAGATTTTTCGTCTAGTTCCATCCATTTTTTTTTCTCAGTTTTATCAAATGTTGTCATGAAAATTATCGGACTCCATGTCAGTGGCTGCAAACTCAACCAGTGTATTTATAAACATAACGCACACATTGTTCTCATGAGGTTTGTGGCAGTTGTCACTCGTTTCTGTGTTCGCGAGCTTTCTGTGAGTCGTCCATCTGTCGACTTTATGTCGGTGAGTTTCTACAAGCCAAACTAATGCGCGGTTCATTGATTGGTGGCTTGGATTAATTGGCAGTGATCAACTTCATCCCCTTGTAGCGCTAAGTTGGATAAAATGGGTATAAAAGTTGAATTGATCAACACAATGGTTCCAGGATTAAGCCTAACGATGGGATGATACCCACGTCAACTGGCTTTTTGTAAAAGCTCTATCGGTTAGGTTGTCCTGCCATTTTGACTGAGGTATATTGGGCCATTTAAGAATTAAATGAAAACTTTCCTAATCCTTTGAACATCAAGATGAAGTTTCCATTTTTGGAGCGAAATATCCTAACTTTAGTGATTTTCTTTCTTTTCTTTTTTTTTTTTACCTTGTACCATCAAATGCTGGTTTAAATGTGCCTCTGGCCAAACCCTGTAAAATCTTTGGTCTGTAATGCTTTGCATAATAAAGTAATCCATAAGCTGTTGTCTAGACAGTATGTTCTGAATCCCAAAAGTCAATCTCTGAAGAGTCGGCCTTGATTGCGGGCATTGAAGCTGATAGACCGTCCAGTGGTTGCTGGCAGTGTGTCTCTGTCCGGTCAAAATGCCGACGCTCGCTCTTTTGATAGGAGAGCGATGAATTTTTAATGGGCTTTTATCACCGTTCAGAATGGGGGAGCAGAGAAAGTGGTGGAGCTGCTCAAGTCAATTTTCAATATTCCTGGATCACTGTCTCTGCCATGTCCTCATCATATCTCCATTATCTCCACCTCCTCCAATTTATTTTTATCTGTGAATAACCGGGGGGCCACTAAATGAGGAAAGCGGGGAGAGGGGAAGTCCTTCTCGCTTACATGTGAAACGGAGGGTTTGATGTGGCACAGAGACAGGAGGGAGAGAAAACTCACACAGCACAAAGACTGTTCCTTTTTGTTTACAGCAGCCAGAGATGGACTCATTCTTCCCTTTGCTCTCTGCGTCTCGCTTGAGGCGGGAGCGAACGGAGAGAGTTTGAAGAGCTGACACAATGAGTCAGAGCGAGGCGAGAGTGAGTGCGAGGGAGAGGGAAGGGCGGTAAAGGTTTAGGCGCCTGCACTGACAGCTTTCTCCTGCAGTCTGACAGAGCTTTGTTGAGGATCCCGGGTTTCACCACCGTTGCCGCTTCAGGGTTTCACTGATGTTGCTGCCGCAGTAAGTGCCCAGCCCTGACCTTTTCATACACACCGTACAAATATCCATCCTTCACACGAAGAACACTTTTCCGTTACCCCCCCCCACAGACACACACATGCACACGCGAACGCGCACACACCTCATGCCTCTGGATCCACATTAATGGGAAAGAAAAAGAAGTTGAAAACAGGCTGTCATACATTGGCAGATGGCCCGCACTGTCAGTAAAACGCCATCACAGACCACTTCTCCCACAAGGCACGAGCTTGGCGGGGCGGTGGCGAGCGTGGACATCGCCATCTGTGCCCCTGCAACAGATGCTGCAGACAATACAGAGGCCACATGTGTCACGACGTGTTTCATACACAAGGCTGACTGTATTGCCCCATGGAGAGTATTAGTCCGGGTGTGTCAGCACAGAGGAAATTGGTACATTTTCTTTTTCTATTTTTTTGGCTGCTCTCTCATACCACAAAATAACTCATAATTTCTCTTCCTTCCACCTGACTATCACTCCATCATGTCCCCCTCTCTGTCTCCTGCCGTCTCTCCTTCATCTCCGTCTCCGGGTCTGCTTCCTCCTCCTGTCCAATGGAACTGTGGTTAAGTGAGAGCATTCAAAAAGATGAGCAAACAAGCTGGCTGAACTGGAATTAATTTCCGAGCACTGCGCGTTCCCGCCTCCTACCCACCCTCTGCCATCGCACTCCCTCCGATACTCCTCCTCCGCTGATCCCACACAGGATTAGGTGTCTATGAGAAATGTATTGTCTCCTTCATTCACCCAAGTTGAAGAGTAATTGAATTAATCTATCTGGCGTCTGTTGCTCAAGCAGCAGATTACTGCCTCTGTTGGCAGAGATGGAATCACGCCGTTAAGAGAAGGAATAAAAATGTCACCGCGTCTTTAATGACAGTCAGCTTGACATTTTCCTGCAAGCTTTTCGTAGGAAATGCTCACTCAGAATTTGATTTTTCCCAAGGCAATGGAAGAAAATGTCATGTCATTCCATCACTTCATTGTGGGACAGCCACAAACTTTTATGAACACGGCGCCCACCGTCCACTGTGCATCCATTTATTATCTGAGGAACACATAAAAGTCTTTCGCATTTTCTTTTGAATGAGATGTTTGAAAAAGGAAAACGATGCATTGGCACATTTACTGGGGCTAACAAATATATATATTTTCTCTGGATTCTCTGATTTTCTCCCGCAGTCCAAAAACATACAATTGATGGCAATTGGTGATTCTAAATTGCCCAGTGGTCCAAATATGAATGTCTGGGATTAATCGCCTCGGTGGGTTTGCCTTGTGATAGACCAGTGCTTCTCAAATGGTGGGGCGAGCCCCCCTGGGGGGGCGTGGTGGGGTGTCAGGGGGGGGCGTGAGGCAGGCGCAACTTTCAGTATTAGTGTCTTTATTCATTCTTGAGCGATAAAAAAAGGGCCTCCAGCTCATTTTATTAATTTATTTTGATAATCAGGCGATTGTATGCAGAATGCTGGTGCCAGCAACTCATACAGTGGTATATACAGATAAATAAATTAATATGATCAGGTTCTCAATGGTTGTACAATTCGGGGGGGGGCTGAAAAAAATGTTTTCCTCTAGGGGGGGCATGATAGAAAATAATTGAGAACCACTGTGATAGACTATGACCTTTCCAGGGTTCACGTAGCTGCTTCATCCAACTGAATGAACATTATAGCACGAATGAATGAATTTAAAAAACTGAGAACATTTTACATATAAGATGTGTCATCATGAATGCCCCCCCAATTTAAGAAACAAGCGAGCTTGATTATGTTGGCACATAATGGAAGAGGTGAATATTTGTCGTCTCCTCACATTTGACAACCCTGCACATTTGCCTGTGCGCACAAGAATTTGCTTATCCCACCTAAACAGTAACCATGCCAACATAGCAATTGTGCCTAATGGATTTCACTGCACCATTATTGCTGAACACACACATAGTTATGGGTGAATGAAAGCTCTTTCCCCATGCACAGCAGAAACACCAACTTCAGTTTTTACACATCCTGGCAGAATGATTTGACTGTTTTCGTTTTGCAGATAAATGGTTTTTAGGGAAGCTTATTGCTGCAATGTGTGATTGGAAGTCGGGGAGGATGTGCCAAAAATGTATGTGCCTTTTAAGGCATGGCCCCAAAACCCAGATGTTTTGGAAATGGCTACATAATCCGCAGTGAAGATGTGAGTGTGATAGGCGGTATGCAAGAACAGAAATATAGTAGATAAAGGATGCATCAACACATATATCTCACATGTACTTTCAGTGTTGCTGTGTTTAATGAATGTGATTGCAGCTAATGAGTCTGAAGCATTTTCTTGGAAAAAATAATTCTTATGACTTTGTTGAACTCATTTGACAATGGTGTCGAATTACAATCGTGAGGAACCATCAGTCTAAAATAAACCACATAGAACTGGGTAATTGAAATGATCAAATACTAAATGGACTTTTCTTGCACACCTGCACAGACTAATGGCCACGGCATTTTGCGCGGCAACATTTTCAAGTGAAAAGCACACCATTTTGTTGGGGTTTGGGCCTTGGTTTACATGACAATGGTGATCGGAGACACTGAAAATCCAACTTTGAAAATAAAACTTTTCAAAAAGGCTACTACTGTACATGCGTGCTACGGCCGTAGTAAACAGATCTTCTGCACACGTCCAGGTAGGTGGACAATATCAACAATGTTTGCCTCCAGACTGTCATGTCTCTCAGTACATATTCTCCTCAGACTTGGTAGTTTTATACCCGAGCGTGACCATAATAGTAATCCAACATCATTATCTGTCCATTCAAATGTCTACAGTATGTACTTGCCATTGTTAATGTGGATAGTGTATTTTTCTCTGCCGCCCACATGAATGCCCAACACAATTGTGGAAAATACTTACATTTTTTTTTTCTTTTTCTCAGAGAGTTGTATTGAAATCTCAAACCACTTGTGCGCCATTAGCCACATACCTTAACTTCCCTGCAACAAAGGAAACAGGAGCATACTGCATGCATAGTTTTGCACACAGGCACCTACAAACCATTTTCCTCAATATATTGTATTTAGTTTATTCAAGTCTGATTCTGAAGAATACTGCAAGGCATACTAAAATGGACCAAAAGAATTAAGACTGTGTAGATATAGCCCCTGGTTTATTAGCTTCCATACTGATTAAAGAAATGCAGTATACTATGGTAATTAGCAAGGTTCACACTTGCTGGTAGGAATATTTTATAACATTTGACGAAAGCAAGCTTCACTATTTCTCGTGGTTTTCTATTCATGTTCAGTTTTCAAAAACAACAATATGTTCTGAATCTGAAACAATTATAAAGAGCTATTGCTTCAGTTGTTCCCAAAGATTTATTTTAAATGCCTCCTTATTGTCTCCACATAGTTAAGTATGTGGTCAATTTAATATGCAATCCTCAGGGCAACATTACTTAAGTGAGTCTGAGCCCAACCTTGGCTGCTGCACTTAAAATGCCCCAGACTAACCCTGGGACGTGAGGTTTTACCTAATTTAATCTCTTTATGTGTCTTTGTTGAATCTCTCTCTGCCTATGCACTTCAAGGCCTCATCAAGGCCTCTGCTTTTAGAATTTGCAGAGGGTTTTTCTTTTCTTTTCTTTTTTCTTGCCTGTGTGTCTGACTCAGATCTGGATGGGGGACTGTTAAAAAGAGGTAACAATGGACCAGATATCTCAAAGTTCAGGGTTTGGACTGTATCGATTGCATTTACTGAGTGAAGAAAAAGACCAGACAGAGCATGAAGTCTCAGGGTACATCTGAAGAGATTAATGACACAAGATATAAACTAGTGTACATAGTGAATCACCTCGGAAAGCAAACAGTGAAGAAGGCAGTGCGCATGCTTTCAGTGGCGCAGGCAGTCACACCTCCACATGAGTAAATATATGGAAGGATTAGTAGAATTAAGTTTCCTGGAGGAGCAGTTGGCAGGCTGAATAGGACAAACAGGTGCTTCTGTTTAGTGATAAATGAAAAAGGAACTGCTCCCAAAAAAAAAAAAACCCTCTCTGTTTTTTGTTGTTGTTTTTCCTGCTTAACTGTCAACATTCTGCTTGAATTGTAAAACAATCCTTGGGAATAGTTAGAAATTATTTAGCTAAACTTGTGCCACCAGCAGAGCTTCAAATAGATCACCCCCCCCCCCCCCCCCCCTCCTATTCCCTGGGCTTTTTCTCTTGGGTTTCTGACAGTGATCGGAGGAGTTGTAGCAATGCTGTGCTGAACAGTGCTGACAAAGCCAAAAGGCTCGTGCACTTCAGGCTCCGGAGTGGCTGGATCGATGCAATGCCATCACCGTGGCCCGGGGGAGCGGCTGCCACCATCCTTCATACTGCACTGGATGTCCTCATCTGCCTCTCTGTCACCTCTCTGCCTGCAGCACGACGGGGAGATTTACGCACAGCAGACGGCTCAAGTGCAAGCATACGTTCTAGGTTAGCAAGCCGCGACACAGAGCACTATCGGCGCTGTTGGCGAGCTCGGATAGGCTCAGTCTTTTCTGAAGTTTTCACACCTACGCTGACAAATCAATGCTGGCAAAGAAGTCAAACTCCGTTTGAACGTGGCATGGGAAAAAAAAAGCTCATTGCAATTAATTAGATATATGGAAGCCCAAAGCTGTGACGGCAGTACGGCTGACTGTATTAGACACTACCACAGGCTTCATTTACATCCCGATTTGCAGGTTTAAATATACTTTTTCACACTCAGTGTGGCGTAATGTATTTATGAGTGCAGCACATTTTCACCTCGATAGTGTGCAGGAATGTTTATAATGTTTGTAAACATTATAAATGGCGGAAGGGGGGCTACTGATGCATGTGGACACGTGTTTATTCAGGTAATACTTAGAGAGTAGAAACAATAGCTCCTCCTAAGAAATGAGAATGGTAATAGAGAAGACAAAACTACAACATTCTTGTGCATTTGCCAGCTGTGGCAAAATAAATTTCCACAGATCAGATTTTATCCGTCCATCCATCCTGTGCCTTGCCAGAGAGCTGGCGCTGATCCGAACAAACTCTGGGCGTGGGAAGGATGCACCCTGGACAGGTCGCCAGTCTATCACAGGGTAAACAGAGAGACGAAGACAACCACACACACACATATTCACACTACACACCTGGGGGCAATTCAGGGTCACCACTTAACCTCACATGTGTGTTTATGGAGTGTGGGAGGAAACTGGAGTATTTGATCCCAGAACTCGGCATAGAGATTATATGCTACACAAAAAAAGTGTCTGGCTGTATCTTCAGGAAGAAGTGTTTTATCAGGTGTGATAAAAATCCGAATTTCCTCTCTGGTCGACACGTTTTGGTTTTATGTATCCACAAATCAACATTATTTTGTTTGTTTGTTATCAAGGACAGCTAAAGTCCCTCTCAATGACATCTGTGAACAACCTTTTAAATGCAAGTATTGAGAAAACTTGATTTATGATTAATTAATAATAGCCTCTCTGTTTTATAAAACAACTGAAAGTGTCTCCTCATTTCCCTGCTTAGCATTTCGGTACCTCTTACCCTTCATTACAGAAATGGACTGTTTTGGTCCTGATGAAGCTAAAAATGTTCACCTTGAGGTAGTAAATCTTTGTGGCACTGTTTGTTTTTATCATAAAAAATGTTGCTTTTAAAAGTGCTTTCCTCTAAATCTGCCTTTTAAGGCTGTTTCTTTTCATTCTCCTGGGGCCTGTCTCAAGAAAATGGATAATCATGGTAGCTGAATAAAGTAAACCCAGAATACTGACCATGGACTGAAATGAAAAGAGCTCTTGCGTCTTCCTTTCAGTGCTGCTAAACTGCTAATTTAATAATCCTGCTTTGAGAGACAGGTCCTTGGTGGGCTTTTGTGTTGCGTTTCCAGCCGCTGTTAAATCTGGTTGGGTCTTAGATCCTCAAGCTTTAGCTAGTGTGAAAACAAAAATTATCCAACCTCTCAGGGGCCCCAGAGTAAATTATTAGAAGTGGTTTGCCAGGCTGGCAACCAGCCATCAGCCTTTAGCTGCCAGATCGACAGAATGGATGGTGTTTTTTAATTGTTTATAATGAGTTTGTGTAATTATAGCCCATTTTAATTCATGAGGAATGATACCAAAATGATTAAACATATTTTACTTAATACAATCTTGTGTCTTGCTCTCAAACACATGATCGATTCAATGCAGCGTTGTCGCTTCCAACCTTTTTACCAGAAGCCCCCCTCCAGTTTGCCTTGCAGGATAACTCAAACATACAAATGCAGTGTTCTACAAAATAAACGAATTAGCGAGTTTCCCAGGCTCGGATTGCAGAAAGTGTTGTATTATGATAATCTTTACCATGCACCAATCTAATTTTGTAGGCGGAAATGCGGGGGCCCCAGTGATCTCGTGCACCCCACTCCAAGGACATTTAGAAACAATCCTGTAATGCATTCGCAAGCTCCACATCCCAATGCCAAGAATCACAACTAAATACTTCACCTTAACTCTCACCTTATCTCTAAAATACACATACACCTGTGTGGGAAACGGTTGGACGTCACAAATATACTAAGATTGCAGTTTAAGAGACACACAAAGATACTAGACCATACACACAGATGCACTGTAGAATCATTTTAAACATATTAAGGCTTTGAATGTTCATTGTGGGAAAACATTTTATTCAATCTGAAGTATATCATTCATGTAATATAATATTGCACATACCAGAATGGGCTCTGACTCTTGGACATTATAGCATTATAAACACAAAGATAAAGCTGGAATATTCCTTCACAGTTTATCAACCCTGCTCATGCCCCACAGGTTTGGATAATGCTCCAACAATTAATTTGCCTGACGATTTTTTTCAGCTTACGTTGTTTATGAAAGTGGTAATCTCTGCAATAGTGGCATTTATATCTGCTCAGGCAGAAGATTAGGTATTTACATAATATATTTTTCTGAACCCAGAAAAAAGGTTTGTCAGAAAAGTTTTTAAAAATAAAAAGTACTGAAAGCTTTAGTGGAGATCCAAATCCAGGCAAAAGGGGCAAAATGCAGTTACCTTTATGTTGCCACATGTATAGATTCTCTGCCACTCTTAAGTTGAAAAACAGACATAAGAGGATTGATTGCAGGTATACTGGAGATACTGGACATTGACAGCCATCATGGGATGATGGCTGCAGGTCCGCATGAGATAACAAACTTTTCTGCAGCGTGACAAAATCGCAAAAGTTGTTTATTTCAAATATATCATTCTGATATCACATCCATGGTGAGCGAGTTTCATTTGTTTACTTTATATTGGCATCATGTCAGCACAGTATTCATTAAGTCATCATTATCATTTCTTAAATGTGACTGCTGGCATATGCTGTATTTTACATTTTATGGAAGTGTTCATCATATAAATAACACTTTTACTTGAATCAAAAACCAGACCAAAACCAAAGCAAAGTATCTTTATTGACACAATAATTCTACAATTAGACCAACATTCACACGGGACAGTAGATTTTCTTCCCAGCTTGCTTTCCGTGGAGAGATGCCTGTGTCCTGTAGGCCATTTGTTACACGTCATCAAGCAAGAAACTGAACCCCACGTCCATCCCGATGATGGGCCAGCTTCACGGTAATATGAAAGTCTACTATCTACTGTAATTTTAGCAATCCAATGGGTTTATTACTATACTGTGCTTCAGGAAAATCATAAGCCTGAATACAACAAGTTTGACTGCAGATTATCAACCTCCACTAATTCAGTTTACAAGATGACCAAAATTAGGAAACACTCAGGAATATAAGTGAAACTTGAGGAAGCAGTCCAGTGTTTCACCTTCAATATAGCCTGCAAGCTGTTTTGTCACATTATTTCCTACTAAATTTCTATTAATTGGCAAATGCCTGGAGGTGGTGAAAGAATCATTATGAGATGCGATGAAACTCTTCTATCAATCTTTGGTTTGGGCCATGGCAACAACCGCCTGGAAATCTCTGTCATCGGTATGTCATAGGACCACAACAAAATAATATTGTCACCTTTTCTTTTGTTCTACACAACCCCAATAGCATCCATTCAATTCTATTTGTTATCTAGTAACTACATATTGAACCTACAACGTGCAGTTTAAAAGGTCAGCTTGTAGGGTAAAGCAATAAAAAAGCCTAATTAATAGTCAATATAATAAATAGTCTTCTCTTTTGCGGGATATACACCAATGCAAATATCAAGTAAAAAGACTTTTGTTCATCTGTCGCCATGCAAGCCATTAATAACCCATTAACACAAATCCATGCCACTGCTATCGGTTGGTGTTTTAGTGATTCTGTACCTGTTTTTCACAAAACCTATTGCCCGATTCCAACTGTACCAGCAATGTTTCTGTATTGTTCAGATAGTACACCCTTTCACAGTTGAGAATTTCTAATCGCATTTGGGGTCTGTCCTGACCCAGGCATTTAGATTAAAGCTAATTTGAGATGGAGTTGACTCTGCAACCCAAAGACATCTCATAAACCTCCTCCTCTATATATGTAGTGACTCGCTTAAAAAGAGCAATTAAGCCTCTTCCTATTACTTGTGCGATAACACGTATACCCATTCTCACCTGATAACCTAAACAGCCTGATCCTTTATAGATTAATGACATGTCTGGAGCTAATGTATTTTTATCACAAGGTCATGAGTGATGCATTATCAGTTAATGAGAAATACAGAAATGTCTGGTGTGTGTGAGAGGCGGGGAGGAGGTAAACACACGCACTGAGACACTCTCATTTGACCTTTCAGAGGGTTTTTTTTTTTTTTTCTGGCCTGCAGTGAGTTGTCCTGCAGTGATAAGAATAATGGTTTTGGCGCCATGGCCCGGGGAGACCGACCTCCCATTCCCTCCTCATAGATAGTTTTGTTGAGAGGTTCAGCCTCTCCTATTGTGTCTCCTTACTCTGCAGCAGACAATGAGGTTCCTTCCTGCCCACTTAAGGGACCGCCATATGTTCGTATGAAGGACCACTGCAGATCTGTTTGATAAACAGCAGAGGGGGACTGGTATTCGCAATTTAAGGAAGGCTGAAGCGGTATAGGAAAAATACTCTTGCATGTCATGATTTGTAAATACTACAGCGAAAAAATATCTTCAATGGGGTGACAAACCGATAACTCTTTCCCAAGGCAAACTCGTAGACCAATTGTCTGATGGGCTTTTGAAGCATGGCAAATTTCTCTGTTGAGTGTTCTGCAAAAAGAGCACAGTAGGAGGCCACTGATATCCTTCATTATTTAATTTCACTTCAGGTCGAAGCTTCACTCGAAGCTGTGAATGAGTGCAACGGGGGCCTTGTTGAAATCTTCCCATCACTATCTCTGTGATCTCAGCATTTACACAGTGTTAGGCAGAGGGGAACATCAAACGTTGCGAAGAGGAAGTGTGGAAATGTTAGGTGAAAATGTATTAGTCGTGTTTTTAATTGATTTTCTGGAACAGGCCAGAGTGACTTCAAAGCAAATAGCTTGCACAAGAAAACCAAAATGTGTTGCTGCACCCTGATAGACCAAAGCTGTTTTATGTTGTTCAAATACAGATGCACATTCAAGCTGAGCGTAGAGGTGTCGTCAGTGTCGAGTATATATGACAAATGACTGGGAGTGTGTGTGTGTAACAGTTGTGCATAGCTCGACTGGCCTAGCCTAATGGCTGCACATCTGTCACCCACTGCGTTGTTCCGCTGATCGGAAGGAAGACTCAGACGACCCACTGTTACTGGTTCACATTTATTACGATGCATCTGTTCAGAAAACTAAAATATTATAAATCCTGATCAACATGCAGCAGACGCACAGTAGGATGAAAGTCCCCTGGTGGCAGGTAGACAGACACGCACACAATATATATTTCCACACAACCCATAAAAAACACCCACATTTGAATTCACATGGAAAAGAAAATCACTCACAAATGCAAATGGATGTAGAGGCATGACATCAAATATGTTTCGAAAAATGTTAAACGTTGTGGCAAAATAACACATACCTGATTTCAGGTATGAAATTCGGTATCAGGCCAGAAATGTGCAGCGCAGCACGACACCAAACATGGAGGATTTCTTAAAGAGCAGTACAACTAAATGGCTTGAACTACTTAAGAAACAAACATTTTTCCTGATCATTATTTGTCAACAGTATAGAAAGATAAATATCATGAATACCTGGTTACACATGCTAGTATTCATCCTGAACTATGGGGTAGTTTGAGGTCGGTCATGTGAAAAGTGTTAAAATTGCATTAAAAACAGCAAAAAAGTCACCAATGTCAGCTTCACTTCACTGTTGCTGTTTGTTTCCATCATTCACGAAGCTAGTAATTGTTTGCTAACATTACCTAAACATGATGTCCACCTATCTCCAGGCAACAATACAAGTCAATATAGCAGCCTCATGTAATAGAGTCTTAATCGATATGATAATTACTAATCATGTTTTGTTTTGTTTTGTTTTGTTTTTTTTTTGGGGGGGGGGGGGGGGGGGTTTCTGGAGTTAACTACTCCTTGGATGTGGCTCCCAGAAAAGACACTTCGCCAAATTCTTGTCAAGTCTCTCACAAGCCTCGAAGCGTATTTTTGTAGATTCGGCATTAAATGTAAAATGGCTTTTCTCCAAACCTGGAGCACTCAGCATCGATTCCTGTTTTGACTTGAACACAGTGGCTTATGATACAACGGTACTAGCTGGAAAAGCAATTACCTTCATAATGACAACATTAGCACCTGGCTCACAACAATTTGTCCTCATGTGCCGGCTCTCTTTAGATCAGCCTCATCTGCCTGCCGGGCTCGGCTGTCTGGAGGAACAAACTTAAATTCACTGTTATGTTCTCGTTCACCAGGAAGAGATCAGTTACTTTGTTTTCCATCGACAAGTTCATCGATGAATTAGTGGAAATGGTTTTGAGAGCTGCCTACACAATTACTTGAGCTTTGCTTCTTATGTCCATGTCAAGCGGGGCTTCCTGAATGGAGGAAGACACGCTTAAAGAAATGCACCTTTTTTGACAGAAAGTGGCTTCATGAATTGAGTTGTATAGCAGTTACAGTTCAGTAATGTCGATTGATTTATCCCATTTCCTTGACCTGCTCATTGGGAAAATGCAGTTGAGTTTCCTCCACGGTTGTGTGACCTGGTGACTAATCGCTGGCCGTGTCCTATCGCTTGCCCCCGGGGGCTTCGGAGTAGAGACAGGATTAGAGAGAAATGGATGAGAGCAATGGGTAATGAAGGAGATCCGTCTTAAGTCTAATCATTGGCTTTAGAAGATATTGTCTGGGCTGGAGAGAGCGAGCAAGAGAGGAGATAAGAGGTCCGTTTCTTGTTGTGATTACACCTTTTTATCACAAGTGAACATCCAATACATTTGCTTTGTCAGATGTTAGCCGTTCTGCTATATCTGGTCCAAGTGAACAGTCATTTATTGATTTAAATAAACATTCTTAAGCTGGAGTTTCGGTGGACTCGAATAAGACACCTTGTTATTGAGACATAACGATGTACCCTTTTTTTTTTTTTTTTCATCACACAGACTTCTGCTTTTCCCCCTGGCCTCCCAAGTCTCTTAAATTAGACTGTCAGGCCTAACAGATATTTTTATTTCTAAGTGTATGTTTGTAATGCTAATTAGAGCAATTGTAGAAAATCAAATCAAGATGCTGAACACAGCAGCTAAACAATCAACAGGGAAGGATGCAAACACTTTTTTGCTATTAAGGAGGACGAGGGCGGGGAACAAAGATGGCAAAGAAAATAAAAAAAGAACCAGACAAGAAATTGCTCCTGATCGGCTCAGCCATTGGTTGATGACAATAGAAAGTGAGAGCTAAAATAGCGAGAGATAAAATGAGAGAAGATTAAAAAAAAAAAAAAAAAAAGGAGAAAGGCAGGAGAAAATTAAAAGCTGATTACCTTATGAGTGAGTCTTTGGTTTCTCTGTGGACTGGAGGGTGGGATGGCAGGGAGAGGAATCCTGTTTTTAGTTTTATAGTATTTATTAAAGATGCTCTCCTGGGTAATCAAGGCCAACTAAAAATATCCAGCTTAGAGGTGCTGCAGTCATAAACTCTGGCCAGAGTGTCTCAGCCATAACATCTATTCTACTCCTAAACACTGTCATTCAATGCATTCTATATTAATATTTGTCAAAATTGTGAGCATTATCTCCAAACTACTCTTCGTTCTTTACATTCGATGAGAAAAAACAGAGTTGAATAATCTGCTCTCATTATCGTCATTATATGCTTGAGTAGGAGTCATGGATCTTCACCAGAAGCCTCACCTGTCTCCTGGTCTTTGCTGCTGCTTTGCTCGCATTTCCCTTTTTGTCACTCGGCCCGGCTGAGGTCCCACTGCCTCACTTTAGGCTATGTGAAATTATTATATTGTACCAGGAGATAACAGACACTATGTAGCCTTGAGGCACTTTCTTCGCTTCACCTCCTTAAAAGCGATATTGCTGTGATAAAGCGTGGCTCTTTCTCTGCTCACGCTAAATCGAAGGGGAAGCCTTGAAGGCAAGGTCTGGTGAGTGGGAGCCAGATGAAAGAAATAAAAGAAAGACTCGGTTGATATGTTTGCGCAGCTCGCTTTGGTTCAAAAAGAAGCGTTTCTCATTACCATAACACTCTGGGAAGGGCCAACAGCTCAATCTGGGGAATTTGCAAGGCGTTGTTTTCTGCCTTGATGTCACTTTTCTTGCAGAGGGTGGATTGACTTGGAACCAGATTGTACTGACTCAGTCTGATCTCAAATTAGTGGGTAGCCACTGACAAGATGGCCAGCAAAGAGGCATGCAAAAAAAAAAATTAAGCATGATCAAGGATAGTGCTCAGTATGAGGTTTAACATTTTTGCATGCTGTTTCTTTCAGATAATTTCAATATTGAGCTTTTTTTCCCCATCATTTGCAAATATAAACCCTCCCCCCCATGTGTCCATGCATTTTACAAACATTCACGGTTGTTTTCTGACTTCAAAGTTGTTGTTTTTTTTTTATAACAATAGAGATCAACTCCTAACATAAGGATCCTAACATAACCTGAAACCAGGCTAAACCAGGTGCTTGAGGAAATCATCGAAGGAGACACACTGCTGCCCCCTACCTGCAGTATCATTTACACATTATTCCACAAACTAATGCAACGCAACGCAACGCACACACACACCTTCACAGTAGAGAAAGAAAAGCTCCTAAGCTCAATCGCGGTGTATTAATCACACTGACGTCTGGCACTTCGATCTGTGACCCAGTCTTTTAATTGCATCCGCTCCGCTTTGCTCCCGCTCTCCCTCTTTATCTTGCCTTTTTCCCCTCTCTCATTTCTCAAACCGCCTCACGCCCGTGCCCATGAGGGGAGACTAATGCCAAGACAAGAGGGAGGTCCATGGATGTGTAAAAAAAAAAAAAAAAAAACGACTCTCAAGCCAAAGACCACCTCCATGTCAAAATTTGTCAGTGGACAACAAGTGCTGCAGGACTTGAAAACGCCGGGGATCAAGCTGGAATGTAGATCAACTCTCGCTGTGTAATATGATGCCGTACAAGTGTGGTGGCGCTCAGAGATAAACAAATATCTGCGAGGATATTGTCATAATCCATTGAAATACCCTGACAACCTTTGGAAAATAAATATCCCTGGCGCTTATGGCCCACACAGCAGGCTGATTGTGTGCGCCGGTATGACTGACAGGTCTGCACTATAAAGACCTTCGGTTTTATGACAGCCTGAGATGTAGGTTTCGGCGCAGGAAGGCCTCCCTTTAACAGCTGTTTCAGCCTGTACCTGTGAGAAGAAGTCGGCGACGGGAGTAAAACAAAGGTGTTATTGGGTGAGGGTGGCAAGGCTGTGGGCGGATGTTGGCCACACAGATGCGACGGTGCACTTTACAATGTGACAAGATTCAGTTCAGACCCGTAAGAGCTGCGGCGCCCGCTAACAAGCATGCAGCGTTTAAAAAGTGAAACATGAGCGCAGACACGAATGCAAGCTGACAGCACCTTCTCTTCCCACACACACACACACACACACACACACACACACACACACACACACACACACACACACACACACACACACACACACACACACACCTATGGGAACACAGTCTATGACACCCGTTACCCATTTGTGCATCACCGGTAATAATCGTATATGCAAAGAGCTCATGTCACAGACTCCCACTCCAGTGTCCCTCTTCTCTCTCTCTCTCTCTCTCTCTCTCTCTCTCTCTCTCACTGGCTTTATCTGTCTCACTCGGCTCCCCTCTCACACACACACACACACACACACACACACACACACACACACACACACACACACACACACACACACACACACACACACACACAGCGACACACGCACTTGAGTCGCAGTGGTTTTCCTTTTGTGAGAGCGAGCTGTCAGAGGGAACTGTGTGGGCTTTTGTTAAAACAGAGAACTGCAGAGGCAGAGAAATGCATTTCCAACTGCGGCAAAAAAAAAAAAAAAAGAACGAGCCTTTTCAGGAAAGTCACATTGTACCTGCAGTGTTTTAAAAACAGCAGCATGTAAATTGAATTAGTTATAAGCATTCCTGTGGGGGCACAGTGGGCTGGATTTCAAAAGAGTTTTCTAGGCTTGAGGATGTGCTGCATGGGGCGCCTCGGGTTTTGACTACAGATTCTCAAGATGCTGCTCTTTAGTTTAGGGATAAAACGCAACGTCTGGAAATAGATTTTTACATCCTTACTTGCCAATCACGCCTGTTCAAGTGCCGCTCTATCACCACCTACTGAAAGAAGTAAACTTTTTTTTTTTTGCATCTTTTAGGTTTGAAAAAAAAAAAAATTGAACTCAAGTGTTTTTGCTTGCTGCGGGTTAACTATGAACATATTATCTTCTTTCATGTTTCAATCCAAATTAAAGGATTAATAGGTTCCTTTTTTAATTGTTTTAATGTATCAAATTATTTTAGACATACGTCTGATAAAACAGTTTTTTTTTCATCAACATTCAGCAATTTAAGTCATTACAATCAGACTCTTATGGAGTTCAAGGATGTAATCTCTTTCATGGCGAATTAAGCTTTTGTATTATATTTTCCACCTTGCTGCATTTCATTAAAAGTCAATTCACTTAATTTAGAGTGACACTGCTTATCTGCACACCTAAAAACAAACACTTAAGCATCCAACCATACCTCAGGTTCATCTCAGTGCTGATAGAAATGAGAGCCTTCATTTGCAATAGCGCTTCAGGAATTTCACACCAAAGTTAGAACCCAGGAAAGTGAAGCAGAGTTTTTTTTTCTGGCGTTCTTTTGGGCTTGGTGCGTGCATACAGTATCTTCTATGTTTGAGCAGTGTCGGTTTGCTCATCAGTGGGCTCCGTGCTCCTGTCTATCACAGCCTCAGCCTGGCAGAAATACTGTTATTTGCAAATTGAGTGGGTGGCTTTGATTTTCCCGTTGGCTTGAGGAAAGCAGCGGGGTACCAGAGGGAATGTTTACTTAGCACTGTGCCACAACTGTGATGATCAGCACCTTAACAAAAGCAACTCCATATGCTCAGTCTGGACCTATTTAACAGATAAACCCGCAGCACACCTGACAACTACATCACAATCACACTTAAAATTTCTCTTGTAAACTGTGACAACTTTGCACAATTTTATATTCCATGTAGCCTATCATCTCATTAATACATGCAGCATCTTTGAGCGGGTCAGCTATTTTTAGCTTTCATAACTGTGCTTTATTTATACTCCTTTCAGATCACAAAAAAGTACTTTGTAGATCATTACAAACACCGAACAAATCAGGAGCAACAAATGTGAGATGAAGCATGCAGATTAAAGCAAGAATCATAACAGGGAGGCTATGAAGAATATTAAAGTTTGCTCTTTCAAAGCATGTCTATAAAATGGATAATCAGAGTCTTAAAAAGACCTATAAAGCCACATTATCACTTCTAAAACCAGCTTACAAGTGTGTAAATGCGAGTGTCAGAGTGACATGACCTTTTTTTGTGGTGCTTTTTTGCACCTCTTTTAGCTCTTTTGTGCCATTCACTCTGCTCACTTTAACAATGGTAATAACTGACCCACCAGGGTGCCCCGTTTTTTTTTTTATACGGGGCTCAAACTGACTGGCCCGATGAGGGGAGAGTAATTCTGTCAGTCGGGAATGGAGGGAGAGGAGGACGGCTCAGGATGACAGGAGGTTAAATGGGAAAGAAATGGGAAGGTTGAGAAAAGGAGTATGGAGGGCCGTGACACTGTGCAAGTGGGAGAAGGAGGTGTGTTAACAGGGGGAGAGGGGAGGCTCTCTTGGTCGACAGGTGAACACGGTGGAGGCGGTTGCAGTGGGAGGACTGCGGCGTGCTCCGCGTGGATGAATGAGTTACCTACCAGCTGCTTTATGCTCATGTAATGTTTCCATACAAGAGCTGTTTTGACCTCCTCTTGGGTATTGTCACGGATCTACAAGCAGGAAGAGGCAAAGAGCATAAGCGTGTGTGTGTGTGTGTGTTTGTGTGTGTGTGTGTGTGTGTGTGTGTGTGTGTGTGTGTGTGTGTGTGTGTGTGTGTGTGTGTGTGTGTGTGTGTGTGTGTGTGTGTGTGTGTGTGTGTGTGTGTGTGCGCGTGCGTGTACGCAGGGACGACTTCGTGGTCGGCGGTCACGGCTGCTTGCCCGTTCTGTTTTAGCCGTGTCTGTGCTGCACCAGCCGCTCTGTTGGACAGCATGTACTCTGCAGCGCAAGTCCAGAAAAGAGCAGCCGAGCAGAATGACACCGGCCTCAGCAGCCTGCCAAACATCTATGTGGAAGGAAGGAAGGATGCACTAAAATATACGGGACACGGCTCAATGTATGCGTGCTCACAAGAGAGGACAGAGAGGCCAAAATGAATGCACACAGTTTCACATAGATAAAAACAAACAAATACAGACGATCCACGCCATGCAGTGTTGAGCTGCAGACTTAATACCCACCATGTTTTCCACATCAACCAAGCCAATTCCCTGAAATACAAAGACAGTATAGAGAAGGAAAGTAATAGGTACAATAACCCTGAGAATCAGAGGGTTGTTGCCATTAACCAGCAAGGTATAAAACTGTCCATTTTATATTGTTTCCTCGACTTGGCGATTCTGAGCTGTTAAGTTGAAGCTGTCGCAGGCCAATCTTCCTGATGTGTCATTTAGCCACACTCAGTTTATGTTTTTCCCGTCTGTGTTGAACATTAAAACAAATCTATTTTTAATTCCAATCTGTTGTTCATTGTATATATTGATATCTGTTTTTAAATTAAATTTGACGTTGAAGTGTATGAAATTAGTGAGAGTGAACATGAGTAGTATTTTTGTATTTCTGCATTTAACCACATCCACTTGGAATTTCTGAGCAGTAACAAACCAGAGCTAAGAGAAGAAAGACGTCCCTTTTTCCACACAGGCTTTAGTGAGAGAACAGATTTCTCTGTGGTCATAATAATCTTTAAAGACCTAAACTTTGGTCTCTTTACATCCTCTCAGGAAGATTCAGGGAAACACAAAGTCACATCACTGTCTCCAGTTTTAAATGCAGCCAACAATTCTGATGAGGTGACCGATCATAGTAAATCACCAGAAGAAGTTCACCTAAATAAAGACTAATCGTGGCATTTGGCATGAGGTCTGACGTCTGGTTGTCTTCCACTCCCAAGGCTCGGGTTGATGCCCAAACTCACCCTGCCCATGTGTCAAAGTGCTCTCGGACATGACATTGAAACCCAAGTTGCTTCCAATAGTGTGCAAGCATCTTGCATAGCAGCTGTCACACGCTGCTGTCTGATTGAGGGATTGAGGGATTGAAAAATGCTCTCTACAGGTGAGGTACATCTACCATTATATCCATTTGGTGCAGGGATGTGCCCCAATCTGGTCGAAGCCGAGTGGCAAACAGCCACAGAGCTCTTTCACGTTTGAGACCCGCTGATAGGAGCTCATTGAACTGTCTGTGTCTGGCCGCAAAGCACAATGACCTTGTGTAAGTTTGATCATCAGATTCCAGCAGTTATAGACAAGGACAGAAAACATAATCTGCTGCCAACACAGTCCTTTGTCACTTCAATTGATTCCCAGTGCCCCAGATAATAAGGTGACCAGGTGATGAAGCCCACAGCCGGGACTGACTGAACCCGCTGTAAATATGTATGTGTGGGTTTACTGACCTTCAGGGTCATCAGCTGAGAAAACAGCCTGGAGCTTCCTCTTCATTTATTCATTTCAAGCTCAATTTTCACACAAAGGAAGGCTGCAGTTTTTCAAGTGGAAGATGACAAATTAAATTACATGCACTAAAGAACACTAACAGTTAAGAAGTATGAATTGATTATTAACACAAGGATTTTAAATTTTTTTCCCCCTGTTATTATTTGACAGCCGAGACTTAACCACACTGCTATTTTTGGACATTAATGTTTCATGTTTTGAAAATGCAATACTTAGTTTGAAAGTTGTGGAAAAAGATTCGATTGGGGTTTAGTTTACATACTTGATTAAATATTGCCCTCTTTTTTTTCCTTTCTGCTACAGTACATGCCTCTAACCCATTTAGCTTTTATCCTACAATCTTCCAATCCTATCTCTCTCTCTCTCGCTCTCTCTCTCTCTCTCTCTCTCTCTCTCTCTCTCTCTCTCTCTCTCTCTCTCTCTCTCTCTCTCTTTCATCTCTATTTAACAGCGTGGCAGATCAGATCCCACCACCTGATTTGAATGTGCTTTGTGAACAGGATTTTTAATGAATAGAAAGGCATTTATGAATATCTCCACACTAAGCAGATGTGTCAGGAATCAGGGTCACGGTCCCGGCCCCAAGCGGGTGCACACCAGCAGGCGGTGAGTGGTAAACTGGGAGCTGGCCCGATGCCCTCATAAAGAATCAAAGGTACAGCTCGAACAGTGTTGCACAAAGGCAATGCCTCACAGACTGCATTTGTGTTCCCATGCCAACTGGCACCACCGTTGCACACAAAGCAGCAGGTTCATGCGGACCCTCAGAGGCCCCGGTGCTTTTATTGTAGAATTAACATCAACATTAGTATATGGACAAATGGGGAACATACATTTTTACACTGGCTGTGGCCTGAACACACACACACACACACACACACACACACACACACACACACACACACACACACACACACACACACACACACACACACACACACACACACACACACACACACACACACACACACACACACACACACACACACACACACACACCTGTGCTCACATCACAAGCCCTCAGCCACGCTCCCCAGCTCCTCCACCACAAGAGACCTGTCTAAGTGACAACAATTAGCCCGCTCAGTTCAAGCTAATTGAAGTCATTTACATAATACATGTGCGCAAATCACAATTCATCTGTGGACAATTTGAGCAGGTCTTTGTCATATTGCCACAACCTGATGTTAAAGCGCACCCATCCAGCCTCCCCAAACCGCAGCCATCACCTTGATAAATGAACCACAAAGCAAGGCACTGATTTCAAACAAAGCTTATCACTCCCACTGAGACATGCTCCACTCTGTGTGTGTGTGTGTGTGTGTGTGTGTGTGTGTGTGTGTGTGTGTGTGTGTGTGTGTGTGTGTGTGTGTGTGTGTGTGTGTGTGTGTGTGTGTGTGTGTGTGTGTGTGTGTGTGTGTGTGCGTGCGTGCGTGCGTGTGTGTGTGTGTGTGTTTTTAATGAAAATATGGATTACATTAGCCAACATAGACAGATGCACACATTGTCAAAACTGTGTTTACCATCCGTCCCATTATGCATGCAATTACTCAGAGGCTGAAAACAAGCAGCCTCATTTGTGTGATGCTAAGCTGCGGAGGCTGAGGAGATCTCATGCTTTATTAGCCTGTTGTTTGGGAGCTGCTTTTTGACAGGAAGCTGGGCGATAAATTAAATAGATGGCTTGATAAAAAGCTTGCTGTGCAGAATTCTTTACGCTGGATTTTTGAGAAATCATGCTGCCATAGCTCATAACAGATGATCTGTTCCCTGGTTGATTTATGAAATCAATTTGTCTTGTTATCAGCAGCCAGGCTTTGTGAGATAACATCACAGCGCGCGCATTTCAACTTGGGGTTAGATGGAGACAAGGGTTGATGTGTGTGTGTGTGTGTGTGTGTGTGTGTGTGTGTGTGTGTGTGTGTGTGTGTGTGTGTGTGTGTGTGTGTGTGTGTGTGTGTGTGTGTGTGTGTGTGTGTGTGTGTGTGTGTGTGTGTGCGCGCCCGTGGGTGTGTGCGTGCCCGTGTGTGTGTGTGCTAAATAATAGACATACCAAAAATAACAATCAGTCATTCTCAGCATTCATGCCATTGCATCATGCGGTAATGACGCACTAAGTGTTGATTAAATTTGGCAGAGGAATGAAAGCCTTTTCCAAACACTTGCGTGAGAGACTGTCCGTTTGTCTTCTGTCTCGTGTGCTATAATGAAATATTCTCGCCAGCTGCCATAAGGAAATCTGCCCGTGCAGCCAACAGCCAACACCATCTCAGTGTGTCTGGCCCAGCGTGATCCGTTTCAGTTGTTTGCTCGCATGTTGAGGCTGTAAACACCTCCACTTCCACACCAGGCTTTTTCTGCACATACAGACACATATGGTGCATTACTCTGGCATTGTGACAGTTTTGGTGTGAACACTTCTGTTTCAAACCCTCCAAATGTCATTCAAGACTGTTGTCCCCAATGGCCATTGTGTTCAGTCAGTCCCGACAGCTTAGTACACTTCAGACTTTCTCTTCATGCTCCCCCTGTAGAAGCAGAGGGGAAATGCTGTTGTGACATTGCTATCCATCTAGCTTGAGAAAAGGATGATACGAAAAAGAATTAGGTCCCTCGCTCTCCCGTGTATCCCAGTTCAGGAACAGATAAGCAGTTTGTTTTGCCAAAGACGTCAAAGCAAAGAATCAGAAGTGACAGCAGAAGGGATGAGATATTTCAAGATATGTCTTGATGGATGCAGGTTAATCTTAAGCCTGCCAGATGTGTCAAGGATTTCCGAACACCTTACGGAGTAAATCTCACTGTGCCAGTCTTTAATTCTGTTCCTCCTTCCCCCTGTCTTCTGTTCCGTGTCTGCAGTGAAGTTCGAGGATTGCCAACGTAGCAGGGAGGTGGGCTTCATCAGCAGTGACCCCAACTTCCGGGTGGGGCCTGACGGGACGGTGTACGCAGAGCAGGAGGTGGCAAACCTGTCAGAACCCGTTCAGTTCATGGTAACAGCCCGAGGGCTCCATGACCCCCACATCTGGGAGACCACCGTCAAGCTCGCCCTTGCCGGACATCCTCATCCTCTGCTGCTCACAAAGGTAAAACACGGGAGCTCCAAGAATATAAAACTGCCGTTTGGCTTCTGTTTTCTCCAGCCGTCAAATAATGCATGAGCTTCTTGCATGTTTGACGTTACTGGAAACCAGCGGACCTTCAACTCGATCCTTCAAACCCCCCCTATATATATATATATATATATATATATATATATATATATATATATAAATATATCATTAAAAAAAGGATATATTATGAGGTAACACTGGTGCATGCAGTGTCTTCTCTTTTTTTATCCTACTTTTTAACTGTAGCAACAGGTTGTGAAAATGAACGCAGCTGCCACTCAAAGCTCCTTCTGTCTAATCAGCCAACAAATGGCGATAACAGATGCTAGTTTTAGTTTTCAACGTTAGCGACTTGCACGTGTTGAACGTGGCACCCAATTATATTTGATAAAACATATTCTGCCAGGATTTACATTTGATAAGCCGATTATAGTGTGGATTTGTGTCCTGTGAAATGCTATCAGTGTGAGGTTGTTGTTGTTTTTTTTATGAGACGGGCTTCATTTACTTTGGTGCAGCGACTGTCAAAACATGTCTCTGATAAATGTTCTCGGTTTCAGTCGGTTCAGTCACAAGGCATCAGTCACTTTCACAAAAACAAATGATGAGCAAGATGAAAACCTGAGAAGTCCTGTGAAGATGATCAAAATAGAACTTGGTTGCCCTTCTTTCCATGGACACAGTGTTTCCTGCCTTCTCCATCCTGAGATTTTACATATTGTGGTAAAGAAGCTCTGTCAAGTGGAAACATTTACAAACGCTATAAAATTACACAGCCAGGATGCATAAGTACTATTGGAGCTTTGCACTGGCAGGCCATTATCTTCTTTTTTTTTTTTTTTCCCCCAATACTACTTGTTGAACGCTGTAAGGGCTTAATGTTCATTCATGTTTCTTATCATGACAAAAAGCCCAAGATTCATGTTGCAAAAGCAATTGCAGACTGGGGATTACAATTCTGCCCACTCCTGGCAGTGCAATAATGGGGACTGGGTAATAATTGACATTGATTGAGCTAATGTTCCACTCTGGCGGAGTCTGCAAAAGACCAGGTGATGTAGTTTCTGTGTATAATTATGTTCCCCATGCCATTGAACTGCAGGAAGATTCAATAATTGAACAAAAGATAAACGCTTTTCCTTTAATGACATGGAAATGTGAAAATCAGCTTCACCGTACAGTTTGCATTGCAGTGTTTACATGTGTCCCCATCAGTCAGGATAAATGAAGGTACGGCTACAGTAGAATTTAGTTTCAATCGCCCAAGTGAGAAATTGCTGGTATTCCCCGGAGAGAAATTAAAGTTGATGACTGCCCTTACAAGAGAAAAAAAGATGTAATTATTTAATACAGTATGTGTAATAAGAGCGAACAGAAAAGTAGGTGAAGGAATTCATATGTCAGCGTAAAAGACGTGCAGAACATTTTGGCTGGTGATTAACAAATGTTGGTAGTTTTAATTTAATTGTGTTACTTTTTTAATACTCCACAATGGACTCGTATCATTTGAACTGTGTAAACTCAGTAGAAATATTGAGTGACAAACTCTCCTCAGCTGAAAATTTGCCGTGACTATTAGTCTGTCCTTGGTGACATCCGTTGAAGTGCCGGATTCCTCAGTCCTCTTGACTTTCGGCATTGTGCGCTCTCCTGACATGAGCGCTTATTTAAAAGTGCAACAATCAAGATTTGGATGGCAGTGAGTGTGTCCACAAAGAGTTTGGTGTGAGAGTGACCCGTTGCAGTGTTAAATGGCACCGCGGCAGGCTCTGTGGGCGAGGTGGCGTTGGCCAGTGTGCTATCGCGCTCCTTCAGGCAGGAAGTTTGCTCAAATGAGCAAGTGGAGAAACACGCAAAGTTTAACAGGAAAGCATAATTACTGCATCATTGTTACCACAAGCACCTACGCAAGAATTTATGTAACAAGTCCGCAGGAACTTTGGCAGCTCTCAGTCTGTACTGAGCTCAAGAGCCGCATGTTCAGCCTCCATTCTGCAATTTCTGCATTCAGCGTTTCTTATACATTTCATTGTTCAAAAGGGTGTCCATGATCGATTCCTTTAGTGGCGTTTCAGGTCACCACACAGTTGTATGAGCCTTGTTTCATTTCACCAAAAATAGTGTTCATATTTTTAGACGTTTTTTGCATGGAGATGTTGTTTTTAGACAAATCTTGGAAACAAGTGTTGCAATGCAAAATTGGTGGTACACCTTTATTAATTTCACTGTTGATGTGATCTTCTTTAACCTTTTTGTTGATCTGTTGAATGTTAATTGTGCTGCTTGTATCTTGTAAGTACACAAATATGTGGATGGGGCTTTGGGAGTGCTTGTATTGATTGTTGGTTAAACTATTGAACTTAAGGTTTCAGGTTCTCTTGACTGTTTCACTGTTGTATTCAGATTACTGTCTGTCAGTGTCACGTAATTTGCATGTTCTCGCTGTGCTTTTCAAAAGCCAAAGACAAGAAAAATGCAAGCAGCTGCAGATCTGGAGCCACTTGTGGCTCTTTAGTCATTCTGTCGTGGCTCACTGAACCTTTCAGAAAATTACTTAAATAAACAATTTAACTCATTTTTAGCTTATTTACACAGTAATTGTCACAAGGAGTCTCAGCGCTTGGCTAAAAGGGGCTTTTAAAAAAATTGCGAAAATGGGAAAAATAGTTCAAATCACCATAAAAAGAGAAAAATGCTGAAACAGCTTAAAAAAATAAACTAGAAATACTATAGAAAAATCTCAGAGAAAATCTCAAATGACAAAATTGTTCAAAAAAACCCAAACAAATACTAAAAAGAATCAGATCCAGAAACAGCTGGAAATGTAATGAAACGTCGGTCCTGCTATTGCAATGTGCCATCAGTAACGGATCCGTTCCCTGAAACATGTTTAATCGTCTTACTTTGCTTCTGTTTCGATTAAATGTCAGGGCTTTTTTTTTTTTTTTTTTAAACAAAACAATTTCCCCACTTTTATGAAATGGTTCTCATCTCACCTCCCCCCCCCCCCCCCCCCCACCACTTTGGTGAATAGGATTAGAAACCAGTAGAGATGCAAACACAAATGCCAGAATTGTGTACAGTTTAGTGCCACAGCTTCAAAAGGCTCCCGAGAACCAAAGTCAAAGCTTATCTGTGAGTTATCGTTGCACTGTTTATGAACTGTGTGGCCCATTTTCCTTTTCCAGCTCACTAAACACACAGCGAGACAAGTAGCTGTTATCTGAGCCCATCGCTTTGTTCTCAAAGTCAATAGTTATTTAAAAAAAAAAAAAAAGAGGATATCATAATGGGTGCCGTCTAACCGCAACGTATCTCTGTCTAATAAACATGGCAAAGAATATAAACAGCTTGAGGATATCCTCCTTTTCCCAGTGGTGATTAAAAGACAGACACCTCAAATAGCGGCTCGTTTTGTTCACTAGTGCTCTGTGAAGACATGAATAATACCAAGAGGGAGGTGCTGTACTGTAATAAAATGTGTCGCGGGTTCATCTCCACTTGCTCAACTGGCCCCAGCACGGAATATTCTGCAGCTTCCTTCTCGTGCGATGCTCGCTTTGTTGTACAGCACCAGTGAGAGAAACCTGATTTGCTTTTAATAACTGGCTCACCATCTCAATGCTCTGTTTCAGAAGCAGACATTAGCATACTTGGAATGTGCCCCACTAGCTTATTTCAGCATTAGATTTTCCAGTGTACAATATCATAGCAATTGAAGTGTAGAGCATATTTGGCCTGAAAGCCCTTTCTGCTGTGTTTATGTACTCAGGCTATCACAGCTCACACAGGTAGGGCCTCTCGTTGAGTGCTCTCCAACTCGTACTGATTTCATGGCACGTTGGTTTGCCTTCTCCACCAGCTTACAGCCCATCAGTTATGCACCACTGGATCTGTAGTCGACTGGTTCCTGGAACGGGTTTTAGTGCTTATTTCATTTGCATTTTTACCACGTTTTCCCCAGACAGCCTCACCTGTTCAAGGTAGATTAGAGCAAAGGCCGGAACCAGGTCGGAACGGAGTACCCCAGGGTCTGCCGGTCATTGTAAAGCGGCAGCGGCAAGGTTAGATGGTTGCCTTTAAGCTATGTGCTTTAACTTTGTGATTATAGCCTGATTATGTTGACAGACTGCACAGTGAGGCTGGGAAGTCTCAACAGGCAAAAAAAAAAGAAACAGCGATTTCAGTGGGTTTTGTTTTTGTGAAAGAGAATGTAGATTTATGTGATTAAATGCATGGTTTTTTGGGAGAGTTTTGCACCACTCATGGGAGAACAATTTTTTTTTTTTCTTCGTGAAATGTAGCACTCTGATCTTTTTTTAATTGTTAAAGTGAACCGGCAAAGGAAACTGCTGACATACAGACATGATAATAAAAATCAAAAGGCCTTCATCGAATGTTTTCATGAGCCACTCTGAACAGAGATTGGGCAATGAGCACACATGCTTATTGTATTATTCTGCCTGTTTGTCAGACTGATAACCTCCAGATGTCAGTTTCAGGGCTTGGGGACCTCGGGCCAGAAGAATGCCCCGGCAATGCTCGGGTTGGCTGCGAGCAGAGAGCTGCCAGCTGGCCCTGCCTGCCTTTGGGGTTCAGGAGCCCCCGGCACATCAGGGACACACTAACTCACTCCTTGTCATGTAGTCGAGCACACACACACACACACACACACACAGATCCACAGACAAATGTGCCTGCACATATGTTCGTGCATTATTTTTTTACACACTTGTACATGTGCACACACACTTGCATCAAGGCCAGCACACATGATTTCCCATATGTGAGCGCAGGCATGACTGAACCCAGCGTGCATGCACATGCTGTGCACATGCTTTTAAACAGACCAACAAAAAAATAAAAAAAAATAAATCCTCTTAAACCCTAATAAGCACCTAGTTTCCTAGGAGCCCACTGAGAGCTTGTTCTAGTTTCCCTTTCTTTTCTTTGTGATTCTGCTCCTGTCATCTGCCATGCTGTTTGAAAGTGGCATGCAGCCACTGTCGCATGCAGCCGCTGTGCTGATATCATCCGCATGCAGACTTACAATAAAGGATGTCTCTGTTTTGTTGTCCTCTCTCTCAAGTTGCTTGACCATCTCCAGTCTTCCAGAGCAACATTGTGGCCTGACCAATCGAATACTTCAACCTTGTTATCATCTGACCTTCATCAGCATTCAGCTCAATGTATAGAGCCTCTATTCATTCGTAGTGTTTTCTTGCAGATAGCTGTGAATTCAGATAAAGACTTTTATCACTGGAGCAGTACACTGGACTCGGCGGAGATGAAGGGAAACTGTGATTTGACATCATATATGTCATAACCGTCCATGTGCACATAAACTGTTGTGATGATTCATTTTCGCTGGCCAGATAGACTGCTCGTCCTCAATTGCATGTTTGTTAGCTTCACCGGCTTTTGTTGGTTTTCCTGTGTTTGTCTCAAATGAGCAGTGGTGGATGCGTGCGTGCATAGCCACAGAAGCAAACACAAATTGACAGACAGAGACTAATTCCACCTGTCGCCCATTGAGGGAACTGGCATGCCCTGCCTCCCCTGCGCCAGTTGGTACCTGTGAGTGTTTTGGATGAGTGGAGCTGTCTTATCTGAGAAACACATCTGGTCCCCTCCGTTCCTCCCTCTGTCCTCCGACCATCCAATCGGCCACCCACAATCCCTTAACGTCCGGCTAAACCCCGGGCTGTAGCCGTCCACAGACCTGCACCGAGCCCAATTCTGTGTGCCTGCGAATGTGCGAGGAGTTTAAAACAAAAGATGGAAAATATTCACCGCATTTACTCGGGTGTAGCTTACAGTCTGCCCCTCTCACAGGCAAAGCAGGTGCATATTGATAGGCTGAAAGTGTGGCCTGCGCTTGGCAAAGGCAGCGTGTCTGCGGTCGCTCGTGCACAGGCGTGTGGCTCTATGGCTGCGCTGTGTGTGTTCCAGGTGGGATGAGAACGGATTTCCACTGCGCTTCAGGTGACAACGGCATGCTGCCAGTGTGTGTGTGTGTGTGTGTGTGTGTGCGTGCGTGCGTGCGTGCGTGCGTGTGTGTGAGAGGCGCAGTGACAACAATAGGATTAGCTGGATTACAGCAATACAACCATCTTACACAGGAGGACACCGTAGAGGATTGGGGGGGGGGACGTTCAGTCTCTTACACACCCCTCTCACCCTTATTTCACCAGGCAAGATGAGTTAAAAAAAACACAATCTTATTTCTGCAGCCGTAGCTTTGGGGGGGTCGGTGCATGGGATATGGGGAGGGCTATATATACACTGTACACCAGAACATTTTGCTCTAAAGGGTGCTCAAAACACTGTGGTCCTGTATTACATTTAGAGACACTGCGTCTTCAAAACTGAGAATAAAACCTGTCTTCTGGTACCGTTCGCTCACAGAACTGCATGGCACGTCCTTTAACCAATGAGTATCTAAAAAGAAGCTAAAAATTCTGATTTATAAAGCCTTGCGCTCGTCCAATTCTCTCTGCGTTTGTCAAAAACCGAATATTAATGGATCAAAACTTTCAGGATTTCCCACAAAGGATTTCAATCTAGCACAAACTGTGTCGTGAAACATTTCATTTTGCTGTGTACAAACCAAAACAAGTCTTGCACTTCTCTCATTATGCTGATATTTTACAGATGATAGGCTTCTGTCACAGTGAATGCAGCCATGTAGCTCAGTATTCTCAAGCGGGAGCCGAGGACTCAAGCAGCCTCAGACGTCCCGCCAAGGGCCTTACGCAATTTGACGCAACTGCATATATTTTGTTTGCTTGTGTTTGTCGTGTTTACCTGTGTCACTCTCCCAAAATTGTTTATTGGCTTTATTGTTAGCCTGACAAACAGATTTTCACTTTCAATTCCAGCAAGGGGCAAACTTGTCATTTTGCAACAACTTATAGATTCATCTCAATACCTGTTGGGGCAAAATATCACTCCTGGAATGATAACATCCAAAACATCAATGAGAGATGTGAATTGATGATACATTTGCCTTTCTTTCTTTTCAGATTGGCATTGAAGAAATGCTGTCAAGAGTGTGGGACTCCCAGCCCAGAGTTATCAAGTTTTCTCGAAGACATCAGAGAGGCTCTTCTTCCAATGGGCTCAGGCGTCAGAAGAGAGACTGGGTCATCCCGCCTATCAATGTGCCTGAAAACTCCAGAGGACCCTTTCCTCACATGCTTGTCAGAGTGAGTGACAACCCGTATCATTTCGACAAATGCCCCCCCCTTTTTTTTCTCCTGATGTTGAATGTCGCGAGCGCGCCAACAAACTTTTATTTAACTTGTCTTTGCAGAGAGAGAAGCTCAGATCCAAACAAAACCAAGGTAGAACTCGTGTATTGTCTCATAGTACTCATTCAGGTCGAGGAAGACAGAGGAGAGGGGAACATACTGTAATATCTCCGACAATCACTGTGAGACCAAGAGACTCAACATTCTGGTATTTTCTATCAAGCACACCCAGCAGGCGAAAAGCACTGCTCTTGTCTCTGATTTAAGTCACGATGCCAGGTGATTTGTCTGCCATGCCTGTGGGTGCAGCAGACAGACAGAAATAATCCCCGCTTGGAAAGCACACAAATATGCACTTCATGCTCTGTCTCAGAAGAATAGCTGTAAGGATTACTCACGAGCGGTCGGCCTCTCTGGGATTGCTGCACCTGTTAATATAGCCGGAGGTCTCATTTTCACATCACAGTGCATCACTTTGTAGATTACAGCTTATTTAAATTGATGATCTTGACATCCATATTGTTCTGAGCTGTGGGATCCCAAACACTTTTGATGAACGTTCATTAAAAAAAATGCTTTTTAAAGCGTGGGCTTCAGTTAAGTTTTGCAGCAAAACAAAGCGGAACGACTTTAATTATTCAAAGGTAATTTGCACATTTCTGTTGTTCTGTGGAAAGAAAAACAACCCCACAGACACGTACATGGATAGTTGCTTGTTAAAAAGGAATAGATGGTCCCTTTACTTCTTTCTGGTACTATTACCTTCATATAAACAGAAATAAAGGTATACATAGAGAATGGAGTCGGACAGAGCAAACCAATAATGCTTCAACTGTATTGGCTGTTATTAAGCTCCGAGTCACATGAACTCTGCAGATTCATCATTCAGACTAATAAAACTATGCATAAACCTGGTTTTATTCAGTATGACTGATTGTAAAATTTGAATAAAACCAAAATAAAGGATTTCCTTCCACATTTAGTGGGTGCAATTAACAGCCTGCCTGTAAACGGTGGAAAATAAAAATATGCCTTAAATTTTCAAGTACTTCCATTTTTTTTTAATCACACCACATATGTGCAACCTTAATTCCCCAAAAAGGTTGGCCCATTTTGCTGAGTTTAAAAAACAGAATGCAATTGCTTGCAAATTCCATAAACTCCATAAAATGGTTTTATAAGAAACCATTAACATTGGATATTGAAAATGAGACATTTTATCAGTTCCTCGATGATGCATTATGAATCTGAGGGCTCATTAGATCTCAAAAAACAGTTGTCACAGGGCCACGCCTGATATTGTAAATTATCACTTCTTCTTGTAACATCTAGCGAGACCATGCATACTCTGCACAGCTCCAGCCAACAGACCAGTGCAGACGGAGAATAACTTTGAACTGAATAACAACCTGCCTATGATCTACAGAGAAGGAAATTTCCGGATGAGATTTGTCCCGAAATGTGTTCTTTCAAGTCCATTCTCCATTTATACTTAAGGAGGTCTGGGGTCCTTCAATTGACTTGTTGAATAATTCATAAATTACAGTTGTGGCTCTAGAAATTGAATCCAAGAAGAAGTAAGGTGGCATTGTGGAGAACAAAGTCCAAAGATTTGTGCTTCAAAGAGAGAGAATTTGTGGCTCAACATAACTCTTCAACAACCCTGAGAAATTCAAAAAGAATGTATTTACATGTATATTATAGAAAACAATTAATTTTGTTCTTGTACTTTCTGCACAATATATTGGTTTGTTAAAATGTTAAATGGTCATATTTCATAAAACAAGTTGTACTTTAATTATTTCCAAGTGGTATCACTCTAATCTAAAGCACTGCTAAACTGTTTAGCTCAACATGTACACAACCACTTCCTAATTACCACCAAGTTTCTCATGGAGGTGTCACCCTCTCATAGCTGTTCACTGCTACTATAATCTCTCCTCACTCGCCACTGCCTCCCTTATCAGTCACCCACACAGACGTGCAGTTTTTTGCTGGCATTTCTCACAAACACACACACACACACACACACACACACACACACACACACACACACACACACACACACACACACACACACACACACACACACACACACACACGGAAAGTCCCATACGCCCATTTGTACAGCAAGGTTTACACTCCCGGATTACGGAAATCGCCTTTCACCAATGTGTCGGCAAGACGGCAGATTTTCCACCAAAGCATGGAAACACTCATCCTCCCAACAACACACACGCACAGCAAGGCAGCAAGGGCCATGACTGTCATGGGAGGCACCAAATTGTGTTGCCCAGCTGGAGAAACGTAGCCTCTTTTATCCTTTTCCATGTGGAGTTTTGGATGTTTTGATTAAACCATGAGAGCCTCCTTTGTGTGTGTGGCCGTGTCAGTGCTGAGGTGGGGTCAGTGTGGGTGAGTGTATGGATTGAATGCAAAGAAACGCACAAACAGACAGAGTATATTATATTTTCATGGTTTGTTTGGGTTTTTTTTTCTTAATGACGATAGCGGTTAAAATGAAAGGACATCCGATACAAGGCATGCATGAGATAAAAATAGTTTTTTATTAAAACACAAAGATTTACTGCATTACAATTTGTACAATAATGCGAGAAATGTAACGATGGCATGCAGTTAAAACAAAATGTAAGAGCATTATAAATGTCACAGGTACATCAGTAGCAAAGACTAACTGTAGCTCTGATGTTCAAAATAAAAGCCTGTAACCATGACCCATCAGCAAATGTCACCTGTTCACTAATTTTTGAAAATACAGGACAATTATAACTTGGAGGGATGCAAACACTGTGTGGCCTGAGTGGGTGTTTAGTGGTAATCTCTCTCTGCTTTACTCAGATGTTTACTTTAAAAATACATTAATCTCGTGTGTTTTTTTGTCTTCGGGTGCTGTGCCTTTAATTACTATGCAGCGGGCGATGCATTTTATCTCACCTGCAGCAGGAATAAGGGGGCATACAAAGAGCAGAGAGGTGGTATATCCCTTGCACCCTGGAAAACAAAGGGAAGAAATGTGCTCTGTGCTGGCCCTCAGCCACTGCACTGTTGAAAGCAGAAAGCGTTGCACCATGGAGGATGTGACTCCTCTGCTCTGTGTGCGTGCGTGTGTGTGTGTGTGTGTGTGTGTGTGTGTGTGTGTGTGTGTGTGTGTGTGTGTGTGTGTGTGTGTGTGTGTGTGTGTGTGTGTGTGTGTGTGTGTGTGTGTGTGTGTGTGTGTGTGTGTGTGTGTGTGTGTCCGTGCCTCTCGTCTCTGCAGCTCTCGATTCTGACAGGCAGCTGAGGAAGGGAGCAGTGGGGATTCCATGCTTTGTCTTGCCGGTCTCAGAAGTGGCCAGGAACAACCTTTAAAGCTTACACACTTCATTTTCAGGACACATTCTGAGCTCTCCTGTGCTGAAAACTCTTTTGAGTTTCCTTTTGTTGTGTTTCAACACTCAGGGTTTTCTCATAAGCAAGTGCGTTGGGGTATTAAAAGGCCAATTAACCTTTAGAGTGTAATTACCTCTTTGTAGCCATCAAATGATGCAAATAATATGCCCAAAGAGGTGTGGGGTGGCTTCGACTTTGATTCTGAGAGAGAGAGAATTGGCAGGATGACATGGACTCCAGTGACATACTAATGTCGCTCTGCTGCAGCAGGATAGTGAATGAAGCTGAGTAACACTGATGGATTCAATTACACCAATAAGGAAAAAGCCCGTGCTCTGATAAGCTTGTGATCCCTGCATCCCCTTGCAGTGGCGTCATGTACGTTCTGTATTTCTATTGTGTTCTTTTTGTTTTCACGCTGCCTCTATTATCGTCATCATCACCATCACAAGCTTCAATGTCACTTCCTTGTTTCAGCTCCCGAGAGCTGCCTCGTCTTCAGAGAGACAAAGGAAAGCGGCTCCCACCCTCTCTCTCACTCACACCCACCAATAGTGTGCACGAGCTCCCTCCACTGTGCGGCGCATTTACCTTGACATGTGCGGTTCAGTCATGAAGAACCACAAATGGGAGCGGCTTTGATGGCATTGATTTACCATTGTGCTCAAACGGAATATGTTTCCGAGCTTTCCCTGTCAAATTATTTGACATGACAGATGTAAGTGCAGTGGAAATGGAGAGGTTGAAAAACGGCAGGAGTTGAATGGATACCAGGGTAGATGACAAGAAGTACCCCTTACGCCAAGCAACTGAACAACGATATGGATGGGGGATGGAAGAGGGAGGGGACAGGCTGATATTGCAAGAAAAAGGAAAGAAAAAATGAAAAAAAAATAGAAAGTCTTTGGAGAGTGCTGTAAATCTGCAGGGCGAAAGAGGCCAACATTAGTTTCAGGCCATTTGTGGCATTCTCATCTCAACCGTCTCCTCCTGCAGCACCTACACTGGGGCCAATGAGGCAAAACTGATGGAAGGCAGTCTGAATATAAGAGAGAATAGATCCTCCTTCCATTTAACCAGGCCACAAACGCTGGCTTCCTCTCTGACCCACAGTTAGAGCAAGGAAATGAACAATGAACTGGAATTAATTGAGAACATTGTGGAAGGCTATTTTAATATTTTGTGATTGTACAAGCCAGGAGAAAGGCTAGAAAGAAGCATTTGCATTCATTGTGCTCTGTCCTCACTGCGTGATTCTGTGCCTTCTCCATGAAGCTGTGGCGCGTACATGCATCCAGGACAAGGATGAGTGTAAACTAGTATTCTGATGCCTATTGTGGTATTGCCAATGGCTAACGTGGGATGAAATATTTTGTCTCACAGTCAGTGACCACCAGTTCCTCGTTTAGTGGCTTCCTATCCAAAGCAACCAGTAGGACAGACAGAAGAACTAATATTTTAAGTGTGCCCGCGGTGAAACGTTAACTTTCTACAGTGTGACGGAGTAAAACTTGTGATCTTATTCACAACCTCATTGCCCCGTTATCCTATGGAGGCCGTACTTATACGTACTGCTCATGTATGGTGTCCTTACTCACTCGCATGTTGTGAGTGCGTGCAAGTGCAATGAACATGAGTTTTTCCGGTTAGAGGATTCCCAGATAGAAGACTTATTATAATAATTTGTAACATTTGAGTGACCTTGGACAATTGGTGATGTATTTATTACACACACAGACACAAAGTATAAAATTGTGAAGGGGAAAGTGGGGGGGGGGGATAAATGTGACATAGTCCAGAACAACTTGTGTGTTGTTTTCATCTTCATTTTTTTACCGATACAATAAATACATTTCTAGGAATTACTTTTGATGAAAAGCTTGGCTGGAAGCTGCATATAACAGCAAATAAAATATTGATATAATGTGTATATTCCGATTCCAGAATTAGATATACAGAGATAGATAGATAGATAGATATACAAGAAATAAACTCAACTTATTACATAACTCCACGGATGAGATTTCACATTTTTTGGGGAGAAAATAAATCCCATACAATGTAGTTTTACATTTCTAATTGATATTCACCATCCCACCCCCACCCCGAAACTGCGCATACACGTTCCACCTGGCTAATGACTGTATCAGTCATATTTAAATCATGTATTTACACCTTTACAGAGACACTTTGAAATCCAATCCTTCAAATCAATAATTCTGAAAACGCATGTAACGTCGCTCTGAGCCCTGCAAACTGAGCATCACTGAATGCATCACTAAAAAACTGTCATTTTTTTGAGCTGCGTTTTAACTTTACGGCTTATTTGCTTTCAGAAATACAGCTACTAATGTTTACCATCATCCTAGGCTACTAAAATGGTACAAATAATTCACTTAACAACATGCTTTTTTTTTTACTTCCCCACTGCGATTTGAAACTAAGTTTAAAATGTAAAACTCACGGAGTCAGTGCATTGTGGGCTGTAGAAGACACGTGCGTCACCCATTCAGGAGGTGAATCCGCAGCCCGAACGCAGCGAAAGTTTCTCACGCACAAAAAGTCCCACGGCGTGTCTGCGTACTCCAAATCCGTACGGAGGCGGTACTCACCTTCTTGCTTATTTATTTATTTTTTCTATTCTATAGAAAGAGTTCAGTCACCTACCAGAACAAAAAAAAACATTTTGACTGCATTCACATTAGTTAAACTTACAGAAATCTGTAGTTTTTATTCATTCCATAGGAATTGAATTATATATCGGGGGTTTTTTTCCCTTTATCACCGTTTCCACCCTTCATGGGCACAGTCCTCAGCAATTGTTGGTTCAAACAAGTTTACATGGAAAAAAATTAGAAAGAAATTATATTTAAGGTAGAATTGACCTTCTCCCCATTATGCAGAACATTTTTAATGAGGATGGTGAGTGTTAAGGCATGTCAGAGTGCTGCACCGACAACACAAGACGACTTCTTACCCCACCTTGGAAACCTGCGCAACTTATTTGTCTGCTATTCTAGCATTTGTCCAACTCCAGCCTCTTTAATGAGAAAATATATGGATAAGTAGTATAAATGGCACATTTCATTTCAAAATGTTACCTGACAGCTTCATCCACTTGTCACGGGTAGTTTGCAGTTTGTATGAAATGGAATTTGAATGAAAAGAAGTAACTTTAGTATGAAAAACCTCTTCCGGGCGAAGCATTCAGCATGTCCAGTGTGGACAAAGGAATGTGTTGTTGTTGTTGCAGCAATTTGTCTTCAAATTCAGATAGTAACCATATTTGGATCACTTCACTACAACAACAAATGTATAATGATATACAATTTAATTTATTGGTCAAATCTACTAGAAATCCATGTGAAATTAAAATAATAATGGAATTTAAAAGCATAAAAAAGAAAGAAATCAAAAAAGGGACATTCATTACAATTAATACTCAATAACTATAATTAAATAACCAAAATATTCAGTTTGCACACCAATATGTTTCTATCGCATCACTCAGGTTTACGTGCAGCATCAGTCCATGAAAGAAAGTCACTTTTAGCTTCAAGGTGCAAATAGAGTTTGTTGACATGTCTCTTTGGTTTAAATCAGGACACCCCCCCACTTCCCGTTCCCTTGACACGATCCTCAGCGTCCCAGAATAGCTGAGTTTCTTGGTGCTGAATCATCGACAAGAAACAACACAGGTCTTCACGAACAAAGTTCCTTTTAATCTTGTTCCACATGCTCCAGTTCCACTGTTTAACCCACAGTCTCTGAAAGGATCTGCCAAAACACTTCACTCGTCTCCATCTTCTTGGAGAGTGCGGGTCCTCCACTTGTTCTGAGAACAGCTGGTTCCCATGTGCCCCGATGGAAGTTTTTCTGTCATTGCGGCTTCATCATCATTTGTACTTTTTTTTAAGAAGGATAAGACACCCCAATGTTGCATCAGCAACACAGTGACTGATAATAGATGATAAAAGACAATAATATAAAAAGGATTTGGAACAATCCATGATGTAATTATAGCCAATGGTATGATATTTAATGAATGAGTATGACGACTACTTCATCCAGTTATCTTATTTCTGATATACAAAGTACAAAAAAGATTTTATTTCTAAGACCTGTAGTCCTTTTAATGTTATTTAACTACATCTATCTACATTATTGGCTGCAGTTGTTAGACTTTCTTGTAAAAAGGTTATTATGGCTCAATATTATATTACAGTATTGGTAAGTTATTGTGTTATTGTTGTGTGTATATGTATATATGTATACAAGGCAAGGAAAACACATCACTGATGCTGATGGTCCGTCGTGTCTGCTGTCAGTATATCAGTGTTGTGTTTGCAGCTTGTTGCCACAAAGTCAATTACGACACGACGGGATAATCTTACAATCACACCGTGACATGCTGTTTCCTTTATGCATTTCAACAAACTGCAAAGCAACAGGTAAAATATCGATCTTAGCCCCAGGATTTCACTTCAGGTGATGTTTAGTTGTTTTTTGATGTGAGAAATTCACCCTCACAAATCTCCTCCAGCACAACAAAAAGAAAAAAAGAACCTATTGTAAACATGCATGTGCACTTGGGCTTTTGTTGCCTGTGTCTGTTGGGGCATGTGTCTGATTGTGTGTCTGTCCCTGCGTATTGTCCGCACATTTGAGCAAGAGCATGTTTGTCATTCGCAGCATCCCCAGTCGGACAATTAGAAGGTGACAGTCCCATTAGAGCTGGACCACTAGTACAAAGGCTGAGTGCTGTTGTGAGTGACACAGAGCTCAGCCTCTCACTAAATAACTGTCAGTCTGCCCTCGTCCACTCTGACCCCGCTGGCAGCCTCCCTCTGAGTCACTCGAGCTCCCCTCTGGACGCTCATTGGCAGCCTTGGCAGCTCCCTGAGCCAACCATGGACCTCCTTTCAAGCCTGGCCCCTAACCGATTGGTTGGACTCCGCTAGCCGGAGGCATGCCAGAAGGGCTTTCAACTGGCCTCGGGGTGGTGCTGATTGGCCAGGCTGTCATGGCCGCATGTCTCCTATGGGAGCATGAGGTAGCAGCGTGGGTCGAGGAGACGCTGTGACAATGGAGGCAGGACGATAAGAAAAGTGCAAGAGCAGGAGAATCCTTCTCACTCTTCCACCTCTCCTATATCTCAAACTACACCTCCCGTCTGTATCCCCTCATGGTCTGGTCTTTCCCTTCAGTCAGCCTTCCAGCTGCAAACCGGGTCTTCGCTGGTAATTATCAGGTGGAATATTTCTCTCCTCACGCAGGAGCTGCTGTGCAGTTTAGCGATCAGCCCCGTTTTAGGAAATCTTGTGTGGAATAGGAAAGGGGAACTATTTAATGAGTTGAGTCTCTCCAGAGGGCTGCAGTGTATTCACACCAGTAAGACAAGTTTGTCTGTCTCTGTTCCATCCATTCCCATCGTAGTATTAGGGGATGTGACAGTCTTTGTAAGGGAGACAGAATGGCTGCATTTGCTCTTTTCTTCTTTCTCACTGCAAATCGGGAAATTAATGCCATTGTTAATGCAGAGAGACCGCTGGTACATTTCAACAGGATTCTCGCCCCTTGCAAAGCTCATCTAAATTGCCTGGCTAATGCCATAATTGGGTTTGTGAGTCACTTCTTAACTTCCATTAATATTTGTTCTCCCTATAATTGCCCCCTTTTTCCAATCCTACATTTCAGTCCTCCGTCTGACTAATGGTCTGATGTGGAGGTAGTGACGTGCATGCACACGCACGAGAAAGCTTCTAATGTTTTTCTCTTTTCTTTTTTTCTTTTTTGGAGGGGGAAGCACAAAATGTTAAAGTAGTGGGACTTCTTTCTCTTCTGTGGGTGAACATGAATGACGTCCAGGATTGGGGGGGGCACACTCAAAATTTGAGCTACCACCGTGATAAGTATATTAAAAGAATCTCTCTTCCAAAGATGCTAAATCTGTCCTTTCAAAAGACCACCAAACTGTTTCATTATAGAGTTATTTATTGAGTGTGCTGCCAGCAATCAGAACACTTGGGCTCTTCATTAAAATACATATTACTTGACAATGCCGCTGCTTTTTCCGAGCTTTTTCATCGAGCCTCTTTCCTTTCCTCCTTCTCACACTCCCATATAACTGGATTGTCTTTTTCTCTTATACATCACATTAAAAGCGTCTCACTGGTGGGAAAAATATTGCCTCCGAAAGACTTGAGCTTGTGTTTCCTTGTATTGCCATGAAAAAAAGAAAAAAACAGAAGAAGTCTCACTCTATTATCTTTCAATCCAAATCCACATCATAGAGATTACCTCAGGAAACCTTAGAAACTCCGAGGATTGCTTTCAATTGACCGTGTTAAAAAAGTGGAGAAGAATAGCTGGATAACAGTGTCAGTACCAGAGCAGACGAGCCTTCCTCAGGTGGCGACACTCGCTCATCTGTATTGATGGAATTCTCACAGCCTCCGTCCCACTGGGAGAAATGGGAGGACGGAGTGGAGGAGAGACAGAAAGAGGTAGACAAACTGATATGGCAGTGCAAATAGGGACTGAATGGAAGAGCAGACTAAATGAAAAGGAGGGTGTACAAACTAAAAAAAACAGAAGACATATTCCAGAGCTGTATGAGACTCGGCTCATTTCCCATTCGGTTTCCGATCCATAATGGACTCGCCTACCTGCGTGCTGTTCTTTATGAGTATCAAGGATAACTGTGTGCGATGGTGGCTGTCAGTGGCTTTCACTTGAGAGATATTAAACCTGAGCTCTGTGCCGCTTCTCCCTCACAGACCTCCTATATGACTATTTTTAAAACCATCCGCACCGTTCCCTTCGCATGACTCTGCTAAAACTGACAGATTTTACCTCCATTTATTGCCACACTCTTGCATGTGAGGTTGTTATTGTATTATTTGCAAGAATTTTGAAGGCTGGCAAAGGAGGGGGGAAAAAAGAAAAAAAAAACTTGAGGTCCCACGTTTTCCCTAATTGGAAATTTGTCTCCATTTTGTCAGCCCATCTTTCCATTTCTTTCATCCTCCCGCTTTCTTATTTCCTCCAATGTCATTTCCTTGGATGTTTGTGTGGATGGCCTATCAGACTATTTGAATTCCTCATCCCCATCAAAAGCAGGGCACATCAGCTTTGAAGAGTGACAAGCACACAGCAGGAGGGATCAAAGCGATGCAAAACTGAAATTTAAGAGGAAGTTAAAAAGCATGTAGTTTTGCCATTTCCCTCATGTTCAACAAAGGGAAAACAGATACTGTATTACAGCAGGGAAAGATGAGACATTATCAAACAGCGATTTTCACAGTGCCTGTGTCGTTCGCAGATGCACAGCTGCTTTTGATAACGCTGTTAACACAGAAACTCAACCATCCACAGTAATACATGTCAGCAGCCATCGCAGCAACACTGCAAGTGTAAAGGTTTGTTGTCATCCCACAAGAGTTTCCACCCCCCAATGGTGTCGCCAAAGTAAAACAGCTCCGAAAAAGTAATGTTTTTCTTTCTCGTTCTGCATGACATTGCCATTGGCTTTCTTTAAAACGGCTCACCAAAGTGCCAGGCCCGCTCCGAAACTGGTATAGTGCTGTGGAAATTAAGAAGGCAGCACTTTTAAAATATAGCTTGCCAGTAATTCCCCTGAATGTGCAGGCAGTGATATAGAATGAGCCGTAAAGCAAACGGAAACGAGAGGTATGAGCTTGCTGCTGAATTTTTTGGAAATCTGCTTGACTGGAGGAAAATTTCTGCAAAGCTGCAAAAGTATAAGCATCAGAGAGCAAATTTGATTTGTTATCAATAACCCCCCCCCCCCCCCCCCCCTTTTTTTTTTTTTTTAAAACATCAGAAATGGTCTGATTGTTTTCTACTTTCACTAAATCCACAAGATGAATATGCCATCGAATGCTAAAGCAGCATCCCTCACACTAATCCTGACTCGGAGCAGTGTCTCATTTCAGTTTGGACAGTAAAAATTCAGAATCACGCTTTCATCACCACTAAAAAACCATATGTCTTATGCGCACGGGTGTAAAGTGATACCTCAGAGGAGGAGATAAAGTCTAACAGCACTGCAGGCTCCTCAGCGTATGAGCGATCCACTCTGAAAGTCGACTCTTTTACAGGCATCCAGAGATTTGGCAGATGCTGTCTTAATTATGGTTGACAGCTCAGTCATAGCATGTCTGTGCTCTGACTGGTTGGCATCTTTTCCTCCCATAATGCATCTCAGTGTGAAAATACTATTACTTTTGCTTCAGTGCATTTACCTTCTGCAGACAAATGACGCTTCAAACTTGATTACCAAACTGTAATTCCATATTATATCTACCTGTTTAATGTATCACATGCTTTTAACACTTTTTTTTTTTTATTATATTTTATGTCCATGTCCACTCAAACTATAATCTGTAAATAATTGATCTCGCTTGTCTCTTGGTCTGATGGACATTAAACAGGAAACATGAGATTGTCCATGGTGTTGTGGCTCCGTGCACACAGATTTGCAGGCAGCTCTCCAGCTGACCAAACAAGGTGTCTACTTTATCTGCTCTGCCAGTTTGTTCAAACATGAATTAAAATACACATATCCCCACCACAGATATACATGTGACAAAGTAGAGGAAAGCAATGGCAGATTGAGGTGGTTTTGGGAGGGAAGCTTCAACTGCTCACTGTGATAATTGTGAATGATTTTGGTCCAAACACATATTTTTCGAAGCCAAGACTCTTTTTTTTTTTTTGTTCACTTTAGGAAAGCTCAAAAAGTTAGACTGAACCTGCGTGAATAGTCGTCGATTGCAGATTCTCTTCAAAAGGTTTAGTTTTCCAGCAAAGGATTTTGGAGGAGATACGGTTTGGAACATTTATTTTTCCAGTGGTGAGCTTTTACTGGACACTGATAGGTAACATGGCCACTTCTTGCAGAACCACTTTATTGTTGCTCTCGGACTATCTTTTCATTTGACTTTATTTTTTTTTCTTTCTAATTAGGAGTCATTGTAATATTTGCTATCAGCCTCATAGTTAAAAATGGCTCGTCATGAGAGGGAGTGTCACTGTTTATTGCTTATGAGTATATGAGCAATGACAAGTGCAAATAGTAAGCACTTTTCTTGTACTTTTTTCCCCCAAGTCATGTTGAGAGATATGGACCAACTTCTGAGCCAAATGTCCAGTAGTTTAAAAAGCTTATATAGTCACATATATATATATGAGGCTGATTGTAGCTGAAAGCTGTGCCGATACATCCAATGCTCCTGCATCAAACGAATTTTCAAGTGAGACTCTGTCCTTTTCACATCAGTATGGGTGAGTGTTTTTAGACCAGCCTAACATGTAGTGGGGCATTTTATGTGGTCTAAAGGCAATGCGAGGTGACCGTGGCCATAAAATTCTATATATTACAGAGAGAGCGAGGATACGTGTGAAGCCAAAAGCCTCCAACGCTGGCCCCAAACATCAAGTGTAGATGAGACATAAAAAAAAGGCTATCAAAGAGTGTAAACCACAGATTCCCATTATTGTGTGACATTAGCCCAAAGCACACAGTAACCCTTAATGATCCCGTGGGTGCCTCCAGCACACAATCCTTTAATGACTTCCTATTTGAAGGAGAGTTGTTTCCTGGAAGCAAAATACTGCAGAGGAATGAAAAGTGCAGCTGAACATGTATCCCTTGAATAGTGGAAGAGCACTTTGTTCTGTTTGCAGTTTCGCGCAAAACAAGTCAGACATGGAGCAAGTGGATGAAATGCAAAATATCATCAAATAAACACCAAATTAGTGCCTGTTTATGTGGGCATCAAACTACTTATGCAGATAGGATGATCATACAGGGCTGGATCAATTAAAGGAGATTTGGACAGACTGAAACTTCACAGTGCGCTAATTAGGCAACCAGCCGTTATGCTCAATAAATGGAAATGTATTTGTTTCCATTTGGTTCCCTCTATCTGTTTGTGTGCCTTGTGTCACCCCAAGGAGTTTCAGCAGAACACTAATTCTTCATCTAATTTTCCCCAATTCCCCATTGCTTTCCTCCCCGTCTTCCAGCCTCCATCCCTCTCCATCTCCTCTTCTCACGCTGATAGCTTGTCCCAGAGGATCCCAGTTGTCAGTAATCAAGGAAATCACTCTGAAAGAGCTACAAATAGGTCACTTATCTGATGTCTGGTCTGATCTGACGGAGACAGACAGCCAGTTAAGTCCCTTGCATCTGCTTCTCCCTGCTATTTTTAGTGTTATTAGTATCCGTTCTGTCTGCAAGGAAGTGCTGAAGTAAGGAGGAGAATTAAACAGGGAGAGAGGACTGCAGAAATCCCAGCTTTCATCATTAGCATTCTATTCAAATGGATCAATTGAGCAGTTGTCACTCATGGGATTCCCAGGACTCCAAGAAGCCATGCTTCTTCATTTATTCAATTTATTGATATAAAGACTCTTCATTAAGAGACGCCAGCAAATGTGACATGTGGTCTCAGGTGGCCTTGATTTTAAGAAGACACGGCGGCAGAGGCCACATGATGCGTGAGAGCTTCTTTGTCTCCACTTGGGGCTATTATACCGACGTGCCAAGCTGCACACGGTCAGCTTTGAAGTTCCAAGAAAAAGACAGATTGCGCCCAAACACACACACTCGGCAAGCAGCCGCTCACACGCACCCGCATGCAGAATCACAGGCCTGTGGCAGGTGAAAATTTCATAAGTGTGTTTCCCACATGACGGCCTTCTGAATTATTGAACTGAGCAGTTCCTTTTGATCCAAGCATTGGTGCACACACACAGAGAATCTCCTACCTGTCAAACACCCCACTAAACACACATACATGGATACAAGCAGCCTCTCATGCACACAGGAAATGTTCATGCAAAAATAGCTCCTGCGTGGTGATAAATCTTTCTGTTTTCCTGCTGTCTTTTTTTCTTCCCCATCCCCTTTTCCCCTTGTACTTGCAGCTTGAGCATATGGGCTACTTTGTGGCTTGCCTCAGTTCTTTCCTCCCGGTTTCAAATAGCGAGTCCTGAACATGTTTTTACTCCTCTCGGATAAGACGGAGAATTTCCGCAGCACACTCCCATTGCTGAAATGCATAATCTGTCCATTCTGCTGAGCATTATCTCTGTGTTATCCAAACAGATGAAACCAATAATGAGGGTGAATGATCAAATTCCATTGTTATTTATTCCATATTTTCATCCCGCTTTGATTGGCAGGTGGTGGGCGTTGTGAATAAGAAATGTAATTACTCTTGCAGTATCATCCTCATCATGCGACAGCGATTACATGTAGGCTGAGTAGGACCTTTTCGCTGATTGATAGAAGTTCCACTAAACAGAACCTGCGGGGTCCACGAGTGGATCGTGTTCGATGCGAGCACAGGAAATGAAAATTGTAGTGCTGAAAGATGCAACGGAGTGGTGCACTGTGGGTGCGCGAACGCCACATTGGAAATTAAGAGAGAGGGTATCATGTTCAAACAGAGAAATGTTTTATGCAGCAGCTGCCGTCACTGCTGAACGGATGAAGTAATTTCATTTTCATGCATGATCTGCAGTCCCACAGACCAGGAAAATTGCATAGGAGGGAAAGAGAAAGATAGAGAGAAAATAAAAAAGAGTCAGGCCTTCTTTTTTCCCTCCATTTGACTCTGATTATTCCCTCCGACTTGTAACCATAGTGATAGTTCACTCCCCCCAAAAAATATCTGTGATGTGTTCAAAAGCTAAGAGTAGGGTCAGACAGAAATGTGATTTAATTAGATATGGCACTGGTTTGTTTTTTTTGCTTATTTTTTTTGGGTTTTTTTTAAGTAGTAACTGAAATACAACATAATTGGCAGCTATTTTGAAGATTGATGTTCCTCATTACAACTTCTTGAATATTGTACTCGTCTATATATGAAATGCAACTCTCTTGACTATTGAAATACAATTTTTAGCGGTTTTTCTTTTTAGGCTCATTTATGAGATGATAAAATACGAATATATTTAGCAGAATAATTGATTATATATTCCCAGACTCACATATTTATAATAACTATTAATAATTAGCACCACTTTTGCATGTTGTGGGACTAGAACTAATAATCTATACATTATCAATTAATCTACCAAATATGTTTGCAGATTAAATCATAATGTATATAATCATAGTTCTCATCCCACAACATGCAAAACTGGTGCTAATTATCAATAATTATTCTTAATGTGTGAGTCTGGGAATTATTACAGTTGTAATCAGAGTGGTTTTATGCATTGTCATGTTCAATTTCCTAATTACTGTTTTCAAGCTTTCTGATTGGTAAATCACATGATGTGGTGCAGTGATAACCACAAACATACAGAAACCTTTTCTGAGGCAGGAACGGAAAGGCACGGCTGCAGAAAGTAAGGTTGGGGAAACTTCAAGCGTGGAGTTTGCACGTTATCTCCATGTTATCTGGTGACTGTAAATGCCTGTGGTGTGCAACACTAAGTTGGATAAAGTGGCATAGAAGACAAATGGGTCTAAGGTTGAAGCAATGCTTCACCGCTCAAAAAACTTTCTTTTCTGTGAAATTGAATAAAGTTTTTCGACTCCAAGTAACAAACATTTGAGCAGGGAAAAAAATCACTCCTTAACAAGTACAAACTGTGCACATTTTTGAAGAGCAGCTGCAGGTCGACCTTTACTGTAATATTGAGCGCATTGTTTCCTAGAATAACCTGTAATAATGGAGGGCTCAGCGTAATCACTCGCTGAATTTATGGTTGAGGATTTGCAGAAGTGGGCACTACTGTGGTTTTAATTCACCATGATACTGCATCTGCACTCGGCTTGTGTGTGTCAAGCTCTTGTGCTACCGCAGATGATGAAAATAGCATCCTTTGAATGATATGAATGAGATCTTGCTGATCTCCTCACTTCAGGTTCGCGGAGGGTCATAATTACATGAAAAGCATTTCTGTAATTACAGTTTGTCCTCAGACTGAGAACCTTCTCCAGTACCGAACTGCTTCAGTGACAGTATAGAATATTTTGAGGGGTTTTAATAAGCCAAACTTGTGTTTTAAGTTAAACCAAAAATCTAAATGAATTTGCAATAAATACAGAATGACCATCATTTTCAGCGTTAGCGTCTGGTATTGCTTTGTGTGTTTTTCAGTAGTAGATGCACAATAGAATATTTAGTTTCAACACGTTAGGTTCCGCTAAAAACTGCAGCTCATGGTGAGAAAATTTGTGAAAGTGTGAGTTCTGAGTCAAAAGCCTGACAGTTGGCAGCCCTGAGCTTCATGTTTGTGTTGATGGACATGAGAGTGATATCAATAGCAAGGAAAGCTTTTCTTAAACTGTCAAACTACTCTTTTAACCCCTCTAACTGTCAGGATATGCTTTCTCTGAACATTTTGCTGCAGCAAAACATCTGTTTTCACCCTGTCTGTCATTTACAAAAGCAGTAATACTGCTTGAATTACTATGTGCCACACGATGTGTTTAACCATTAAAGTCCAACAAATGAAATGTTTTTGAATGCATTTTCTGGGGGAGTATTGTGACTGTCAGGAGGTGGAAGTGCTTGTATACCGACTTGGTGACCGTAACACTTTCAGACCTACCGAATTATTCAGTGCAACGATAATGCCGCAAATTTATGAGGCACTGGATATTTGTTGAATCCTACAGAAAATCAATCCCAAGGGAAGAAATGCTGTGAATGTCATGTCATCTTGTCTTCTTTAAAGGCTTCAAGGCATTGAACAAAAATATTGCCATTTTCATTGCAATGACACGGGATCCATTAACACTGAAACCTGCCCGATGTAAAATAAATCACTCACAGTTTGAGTTGTGTTTGAAATAACAACCAGACTGTTAAAAATGCTCCGAGACGTTAAGATCAGTCATATGCAGCTGAGAATAGAGACATGTTTACATATTCCGGAAAGATAACCATCAGCAATACATGTTTTTTGCTGGACAAAAAGGTATTTTACACTGAGAAAAGCCTTTTAGATGCCGTTGTTAAGACAAAGAAATCCAAAAGCTCAACAGGTCGCATCTGCTGGCATCAGATCTTTTTCCCGACTTGCACATGGTTCAATTTTCTATTTCTACCTTCAGGCTGTAGGTTCAAAGTGTTAACACAAAAGAAGGCTTTCTGCAGAATTGTTATCATCAATGTATCTATCAAACAGCTCCTGTACGCTCAGTTTTTAGTCATGCTTTTGGTTTTCCTTCACAATGTGCTTTTGACAATTTATGCCACATACTGTGCACTGAACATTTTGTTCTTTTTATTGCAAGTTCGCCGAAAGCCCGAAAAGCAAAGACTGAGTGGGGGGAAAAAAATCCTTTTTTTTTTCCGTCTCTGCTAAACTTCTTTCCTCCGGTTCTATCCTCAGATCCGTTCCGATCAGGATAAGGACGTCGGCATCCGCTACAGCATCACTGGAGCAGGTGCTGACCAGCCCCCGAGTGGCATCTACAACATAGATCCCATCAGTGGCAACATGTTTGTCACCCAACCCCTGGACAGAGAGGAGAGAGCCTCTTTCCATGTAAGCAAGAAATGAGTCCCGTCTGCCTTGTTTGTCTCTGCACCTTCACCAGCTCCAGTTACATCTGCCTCATTACCTCACATCCATCCTTGTGGACATTTGCCTTGGCTTTTCTCTTTTTCATCTACCTTTGAGTGTAATGTTGATCTGCCAAAACAAAAACACAAGTTGGAGCACATTCAGAGCGGCTCTCTGATGTGCACTGCCTTCACACCAGCCTCTCCAGGGCTTGATTGATGCTGAAGCCAGCGATGAAATGAAGAATGCCTGGACAAAACGCACTGCCACTTAAGCTGCAGTTTAGAGTGAGGTTTAGCTGCACAGAGCCGCACAGGATGGGTAGAAAAGTGGGAAAGAGAGAAAAACCGAGGTAAGCCATTGTTTTTGTCTCTATCATCAGACCTAATGAGCAGGTGCAACTTTGCTCCCGTTTCTGTAAAAGTGTGCACATGTGCCTGTGTGGCATGCCGACAGATAATGGATTTGTGTATTCCCTGGGAAGAATTTTTTTTTTTCTTCTTCTGTATGTCCACTGTATGCCTTGCAGCTTCGAGTTTTGCTTTGTGCAATGAAGGCCTACTCATAGGTGCACACTCACCTCATGCACTCTGAGCAGCTGTGCTGTTCAGCAGGTCAGGCCGACAGCTGTAGAGTCCGTCTGTATGCGGCCCATAGGATTCCCCTTACACACACACACACACACACACACACACACACACACACACACACACACACACACACACACACACACACACACACACACACACACACACACACACACACACACACACTTTTTCTGCTCCTTCACTCTGACTTTTAACAGCAAGTGTGACCTCAGACCTCACATCATAGTTGTGAATACACTGTATATAAATCTTTATAAATCTTTGAAGGAAGAGCATTTTGCTTAGTACAAAACATAGCACATGCAGTGCGATCATCATTCTTACTACAACTTTGCAATAAAGACTCAATTCTGCTTGCGCAATACTTATTTTACCTACATGCAATCATGTAAATTTTGACTGGCTTGGAAGGCGCTGTATTATACCATTGACATATGTATTTGTTTTTTGTTTTTTTGGTGGGTTTTTTTATGCTGCTCCCTTTTACAACTCCCAAATTTCAAATAACGAATCACTAAGTACCTATCCATGACCATAATCTTCATTTAAACATTAGACCTGTGGGTAAAATTGACCTAAGCAATGTTGTTTAGACCCAAATGTTTTGATAGTCTTTTTGTTTATGCTTCCTATAAAGAGAAGAATACACACACACACACACACACACACACACACACACACACACACACACACACACGGACTCACGCACGAACTGAACTGATCCTGGCTCTCTCAGGACCCTCAGGTTAAACAGCTTTGTGGATGTGTGAATTAAATATGCAGACCACATGAGACTTGACTGAAAGCTGGGCCATCGGTTCATATATACGCACATTACTGGTTTTGGTTCATATCAGCACAGACTAACACTTCCTCTTGAGGTGAGCACTGGTGTCAGGCTCACAACGCCCGCATGCCTGTCATAGTGATAGATGGCTGTGCTGCTGATAGAGCTAATTTGAAAGCTTGCTCCTGTCTTTGGAGGAACGAAAGAAGAAGGTGTGTGTGTGTGTGTGTGTGTGTGTGTGTGGGGGGGGGGGGGGGGGGGGGTCTGAGACTCTTCTGTGCACGCGCCCAGACGCATGCATACAATAGACACACTCGCGCATCTTCTTTTAACAAAATAGAACTATCACATATGTCTGCATCATTGTCTCGTGATTGTTTGTTTTTGTTGTACTTGTGAGTGTGTGTGTGTGTCCTTTGGTTTCCAGCCATCCTCTTGTTACGCTCCTTGCGGCATTAAGGCTCTTGACATTGTCTTAAGTGCATGTTTGTTGTCTCTCCACACCAACTCGTACACTCAACCAGCAAATTGGGATCAATAAAGCGGGCAGGTTATTGGTCCCTGGGAAAGGACAACCTCTCAGTAAACAGTTCTTATTTGACACAGCCAGTAGTGAAAACAGCATGTTAGGTTGAGGGGCACTTCAAGTTGATTTCACCTCGTATTTAGACTCCGTGGACCCTTGCTGCTTGTGATGTGATGTATGATTTAGTGCCAGGGAATGTAGCCGGCGTTTGACCCAAGGGAAATTTAGTCAATGGCTCACTTTCTTTCAACTTGACAGGAAGTTCCCAGCACTGCTGTGCTCTCACAGGCCAAACTTTGCTTGTTAGTTTTGGGTTCAAGAGAAAAGAGAGATGAGGCTGCTGTTTTTGTCAGACTAGCACCAGGGGGAAGTGATCTGTGAGGTGAGGAGAGTGGGTGTTAGCCTGAGCTTCACTTTTGTCAGACAGAGCTACTGCGAGGCAGCAGGGCACAAGGAGAACTGAGCAAATATGAGAATGTCTGGATGTCAGGGATTTCTTTTCTCCCTCTCTGGCTTTTTGGTTTGCATGAATGCATCTTCTGTTGTGGACGGGGAAGTTTCTGTTGTACTTGAACACACCAGTGACAGTCATTTGATATACAGTGTACATATGTATAAAATAGCTGCAGGACTATGTTGGGAAAAAATCCATAAATACCTCAGGCAGTATGATGTGAATAATGTATGTTGATAATGAGCAAGCCTATAGCCATGGTTTTGGAACTGTGAAGCTGACAGTGACTCTCACTGTAAATGCCAATATTTTTCTAATATAGTATTTACCATATGCTCGAAACAGTCATTAAAAATAATTACCAGCATTTGCTTGAGCACCAATTATAATCCTGCAGATTGCACATTTGCCCTGTCTTAGGTTAGTTAGATACTTTTAATAATCTTACACACCCCAGGGAAACGACTCAATGCTTTCATGTTGGGAGACTGGGTGTCTCCACCTGGTTTCTCTGTTATGTCTTATTTTAATCAGATCATCCTTAAGTTGCAGTCTGGGGGCTGCTTTATGAAAAGTCGGTTGGAAACCACTGACATAGAGGACACTGCAAGCAGTAAACCGCATGAGTTTGCATTAAACTGTACATTATGACAGTTGTGGTAACTGAGGAGGAAATATTTTTGGACACTGACATACATTAAATGTCTGAGAAATGACTGAGAAATGTATATAAGCATTGCGTTCAAAACCAAAACTCTGCACTGGATCAGTTGCAGTGTCTTTATGTTAGTTAATGAAGTCGATGGGGAGTGGGACAGGTGTAAACTGTATTTCTACTCTGTGGTTGAGCCAGTCATACTGAAGCTTACCATGAAGAATACCAATGACGCTTCACACACACACACACACACACACACACACACACACACACACACACACACACACACACACACACACACACACACACACACACACACACACACACACACACACACACACACACACACACACATATTTGCAAACCTGTACCACATACCCTCTTCCAAGCCCTCAGATCACATTTCCAATTCTACCAAACATATAAACAGACCGCTGCCCAAGAATATACATGTATGCTTCTGGCAGCAACAAAACAAATGCAGAAACTCACATATACCCTTGTATAAACAGCAAGGAAAAAACATACACAAAAACACACTCTTTTACAAAGAGATGAAAAGGCACACCCATTACCACACGTTACACACACACACACACACACACACACACACACACACACACACACACACACACACGCCCATGTGCTAAAGCAGTTACACATATCACGGTCACACAACCTCGGCGTGCAGCATTCGCAGCTGAGAAAACAGATTGGGCCTGTTTGTTTGTTGGGTCTCCTGTCCATGTTTGTTTGCTGTGCTTCAGCCAATGGAAAACGAGCATCTTGAGGATCATTAAGTGGCTAAAGAGGGCTCTTGTGATTGGCTGAGTGCGGCTCCCCCAGTGTGTGTCGCCGCGCTTGTCAGTGTCTGTGTTAATGGGCGTAAACATGTGTCTGAATTGGGGCTTGGATGCGCGGCGTGTACACACGCTCAAGCGGCCGTGTGTTTATGTACGGTGTGATACATCCCTGACAGGCAGCCACAAAAGCCGACATGATTAGTTGTGTTTTGGTGAAGGCAGGTGTTGCCATTCAATCTTTCATGTCACCCCACAGTACATCATGACTTCCTGTAAATAGGCTGACAGGCAGATCCTGCTCTACCTCCTGCACACAAAATATTTTGCTGCCAGTGTGTCTGTTTTAGCCAGAATGAGAGCCCTTCTCCACTTACCAAGCCAAGCTGTGATTGAATAACATTTCTGCAGAGAATATGAAATTCTAGGCAATTGAATGAGAGTAATGTAAGTCCTGGTGAACAGTGCCGGTTTGGTTCCAGGGCTATTACAAAGCTTTGCGTTATGTTAGATATCATTAGCAGGGATTGGTGTGGAGTGGAGGGTGTGTAACAGCAGTGGTGGAGATTAAGACATCCCAGTGTAGATGATGATTGCTTTTGTCAGCTCTCCCTGTTCAGGCCCCCACACCCCCACACTGCCTCTTTGTATTTTCATCTCTCATTTACTTGCACAAGACTCAGTCACTCTCCTCCTCTCCTTTTATCTCAGCCGTCTTTTTTCCTCGCTCTTCGTTCCTGTCCTCTTTGCTCACTCCATTCTCACACTGTGCATTGTCAGGGAACCGCTCATCAGGCCCAAGACATCCATCCAAATGGTTGGCTTTGTCAAAACAAACTGAGACAAACATTCTCCCTGAACCGCCCCAACCATCCACCCACACACCCACCCAAAAAATATAGACGAAGAAGCCACAGCCTGAACAGCAACAACTCTCAGATATGTTTTAGGCCTCTGGCTGTGCTAACAACAAAATAGGTGTTGTTTGTGTGTCTGGAACATTTCACTACTTTGCCCCTATCTGTGGTGTTGTAGTCCGTGCCAGACACCAACGGGATACTCGTGCCCTGTTGGCAGACAAGAAATGGAATATTTGCCAGATAAATGAAGTCGCCAATTAGCAAAGTCAAGGTTGTGCTGAGTTTGTTTCCGGTGCTGATGGTCTGCACAGTTTCCTATCAATCAAGCCAGCAGCCTGTGTCAAAAGTTATCTGCGCTACATTTAGAATATTCATTCAACCTCGTGTGTGGTGCTGACTGCAAATGATTCATTTTTTTTCCATCTACAGCTGCGTGCCCATGCAGTGGACATGAATGGCAACCAGGTGGAGAATCCAATTGATCTGTATATCTATGTGATCGACATGAACGACAACAGACCTGAGTTTCAGAACCAGGTCTACAACGGTTCTGTGGCCGAAGGCTCCAAACCAGGTAAGAGCCCCCTCTGCTGTGCACGTCACTAGTGAGGTTGCTTTACTGGTCTAGAAAGATCTAGTAACATAACTTTAGATTAGGATGCCTCGATATTGAGCACATCGCTGTACCACTGTGGTGTTGTTGTGACATATTTATTGAGCTGTCAGCACTTCTGAATCAAACACTTAGGCCCCGTTTACAAGTCAATGTTTGAAGTGAATACGCATCATTTTTGCATTTGCGTTTGCATGGCAGCATTTTGGAAACAGTATTATAGTTTTATTGTAGTATAGTATGTAGGTACCATGCACCGCCACTAGTGGCTGCTGTTTTTTTGTTTTTGTCATGATACCGCACAAACACGCTTCTACTCGCAAATGTACAGAACAACTATTTACTATGGCCATGGTGCAGCTATACAGTGGCAGCATTTCAGAAAAGCTGTGTTTTCCCCATTTAACATGGAGATAGAGTTGGAACGCTTTCAAAAATGTCTGTTTTCCCCTATTTACATGGAGACTAATTTCAGCTGAAGTTGCATTAGTTTGTTGGAAGTGTTTTTCCAAAGACTGCATCTAAAGTGACCACAAGTAGAATCAGTACCGCGCTACTGTGAGGAAAAATGCCTCACGTAATAGTAAAGCTAACAGCCAGCAGCTCTTACATTGTTGTCACACGTAAGAAAATGTATTAATACCATTATAGACACTTACTTGTACCCTACTGCCAAAGGTATTGCAGTTATGCAACACTTTCTAATACTGATCGTGACACACCTGAAGAGACACTTTCAATATGGTAGCTTATGTAAACCAGTCTCATTTTATTTTATACTGTAGATCTACGTGAGACCTCACACAAGTCGTAGCTGTATTTGACAAACATAGTCAGTTGTTGGTGCGGCTGCAGCCACTGTAGCGCTTCAGTCATGTCTGAATTCTCATAATTACCTCTATATTTGGATGTAGTGCTCCATGCACTTTCAGTATAGTAATATATGTCTTTATGACTGTTTGGTTTCCATGATTTTACTGAGACATCATGGTTTAATAAAACAACCTCATTATAAATTCATAGACGACGTCAAACAGAAGCTGCAAGTGAAAACGCTGCATACATTTCTTGCTCTCTGTCACACGACTTGTACTTTTTTTTCATATTTTGCTATGTTTCTATCTTTTTCTTTGTATTTTGTCATCCCAGTCTCTATTTTTATAGCTTCTGGTGTTGTTGTCAAATATATCTTGTCACTGCGCTCATGTTTATAGTTTCATTTTGTGTTCTGACCATGTTTCTGTCAAACTTTATTCCTTTCTGTCGCACTACTTCTTGTTTCAGTCTAGCTGCAATCTATGTAATGTGTTTGTCGTGTTATTGTTGCATGTAGCCTTCCATTGATTGACTCACAACAATTGTTACACCAGCGTTGTGAATACGGGCCCATCCACATGGAAACGGGCCTACATTTCTGATCAGATAGGCATTCCATCCACATAAAGCCAGTGTACTCAGAGAGCAAAACCACAATTTATTTCTTTTGTTTGAAAAACCCTTCGTCAGCGTCTTCGTCTTCCTTTACCTGCATACATTAGCTGTGTAGCACAACAGCACAATATAGCCACCCTCCCACGGTGGTTTTTGTGTCGGGGAGGGACGGGTCTTTACGTGGTCCCCAAAAAATTGTGTATGGTACAGAAAAACCGCCGGCTACAATTTTCCGCCACCCCTCCATCGATATACCGAGCACCAAGGAACCGGCCTGTGAGGAGGAGCGACAACGCAGCCGTCTGCTGATTGGTAGTGTCCATCGTCACTCTCGACTTGCCCGCAATATTTAACTATTTCATCGGCCGTAAACCCTCCCATTGTTAGTTACATACGCCGCGACACAACATCACGGTCTTTCAACGAGAAGCAGACGCTCCTCTCAGGAACAGGAGGAGGAGCTTCAGCAGGAGCTGGACGCTGCTGTTTACAATGACAACGTTTGTGCCGTGTCATGAGAACGACTCGGACGGCCATAGAGTTGCAGCTGGTCGAAGCCGGCCACCATCAGCCACTTCCACATTCTTCTCTCGACGCCTCCCCGTGTCATTCACAACCCCGCTTGCGTTTTTGCCATACTTTCTGTGGTGGGACCAAATGACAGAGTTGGGCCTGGGTGTGCTTTGCCATACCGTAACCTTCCGCTCCACCATGCACACTACGGTGGAACGGCAGCTTAATAGAGAATTACAGTGCCTCTGCAGGCCTGGTACAAATACTACAGCGTTTTGTGTGGACGGACACATTCCCTGATGTGTGTTTTTTTTTTTTTTTTAATAAACTGACACACTTCTGTCTCTGTTTTGATGGGTTTAAAGTCTGAATGAGACTTATTTTGGCTTTGTCTGGTTCTAATCCTATGAGATAGTGCCTGTTCACTTGCCAGATTCCCTTTACGAGCTCCTAAGTTTGTTTCCTTACTTTAATTAAAAAGAACCTTGTTTCTTGTTCCTCACATTGTTGACAAGTTTTAGTTTTTACTCTTCATTCGTACGAGATCCCTTTAGTTTGAACCACTTCTGCGTTTCAGTCCCCTTCCTTTTCAGTGAATAATGATTGAAATGAAGGATACAATAGTTCTAATGAGCAACTCTGAATGGTACTTGATGTCTGTTTTTACAGCAATTGCATAGCCAACTCGCTATTAGATTGATGACATCTACACAATATACAAAATTGATTGATTTATTTACCTGTATGAGCAGGCGGTCCAGTCATCAGCACCTCCATTCAGACTGAACAAACTGTCAAGTTAATGTATTGATTTGGGGGGGAAAACCTGCTTCTTTAACATGCTGAGATGCAGACAGAGTGAACTTCAAATGGCCTTCTTCAGAGACGGTCTTCCCAAACCTATTTTAAGCCAAAAACCTAGAAGCCGTCAACAGTTATTATAGAATTATCCTAAACGGCTTATTTCACACAGGGCTCAGATGACAATTTGAAAGGTTTTTCTTTTGCAGGACTGGTGTTTGTTGCAGCAGGATTCATCCTCATTGCCATCACAGTGTTGCCAGAGGTTTTTGTTCACAATTAAGACTAAAATAGGAGTTCATTCACTTTGGTTGAAGAGCTTGAGAATGAGAGCTCTGCTTTAGTGTCTACATCTTTTAAGGCCATTTACACAACATTTCAAGTGAAAGGGTGTCATTTTCGTTTCAGAAACGGTTTAAGTTTACATAACAACATTTGGAAAAAGATGTTAGTTTACACGGAAATGGCCGAAACACTAAAAACGATGTAGTTGGCATGCCGGGTCAGGAGGTGGTACTGTTGGTTATTTTTGTAATGAAACCACACACATTCGCACAGAGCATTACGCTATAAACATAAACAATGGTGAGTATACGAACAATCAGATGGACAGACGATGAAGGATTGTTATTACGGGCGACTCTCAACTACAAAACTACCAAGTCCCCGGAGAAACCTATACAATACTTTACATTCGTGTTATTCTCTTTATTTTATTCACAGTGAAATACAGACATTTCAGACTCTAAAATGCATATAAAAGGTTCATGAAAAATGTTAGGTAATGGCAGCAACATATCTCAAAATAGCCACTAAAGGTGAGGTAAAGAGGTTTATTAAAGCTGAAAATGACTTCTAATACATTGCTGCTGATCCATAGACTCTGGATGAATCCCGGTGTGCTCCTGAAAGTCAGACCTGGTGATGTCCAAGCCCTTCAGCACCACTGTATTAAGAACAGGCATGATTTTGAACTGGAAAACAGTGCATGTGCGTCTTTTCAGCTCACAAACCACAAGCCTGTGATGGTATGGGGTTGCATTAGTACCTACTGTGTGGGCAGCTTGCACATCTGTAGAGGTGCCATCATTGCTGAAGAATAGATCAGAATCAGAATCAAAAGGATTTAGGACATAGTTTTAAAACATCTGCTCCCATCCAGAGAAGGTCACCTTTAGTCAAAGTCTGTATTTCAGTAAGAAAACGTTAAACCACACACTGCATTCACCACAACCACAGGAGTTCACAGTCCGGGTACTGAACTGGCCTCTGCACTCCAGACCTTTGATCCATGAAAACATTTCCTTTATCATTGAAAAAAGATTCAAAATAAAAACTGCAATGAAGGCTGTTGAACAGCGAGAATGCCGCATCAGCCAAGAATAAGACAAGGTTTCTCTCCAATAACTCCAGGAAGGGGTCTCCTCATTGAGGATTACAGACTCGTCATAAGAGATGTTACACAGAATGAAACAATATGAGGTTCAATAATTACATTAATTTAGATAAATTCAAAATGTCCTACTTTCAACATTTGGTCATTGCTATTATGAATAAAATATGAGTTTGTCTGAATTTTAGAAGACTATGCCCTGTCGTGTTTACATTTTACTCCTCGTCCCAGCCTTTTTTTGGAAATGTGGTTATTAAAATAAGACGTTCGATTGAAGTTTTGTCATCTGCATTTGCACTGCCAATGGGTGCTGTGAACATGACGCAACACCAATGTAAGCACAAATTACGTTTTTGTCTGTTTTTGTGTCTTTTCTTAATCATTGAAATTACACTGAGTCTGGAGTCACACACTCTTTGCCGCAGTTTACCAGCGAAACGTCACGTTCATCTGCAGACATCCCATTTTCTGACTCTTCACACTTTGGTGCATTTGTGTATTCTGACATTGGATTTGAGAAACAATGTGTTTATTTTACCGAGGCTGATAAAAGTACCTTAACTGATGTTTGTTTTCCAACGTCCTTCACTCTGAACAAGGATTCAAAGTGTCGTCCGTTCTCACCGTCCTCAGCAGCAAATGGCTGTTGTTCTGTGGCTGCAGAGTCACCGAGCAGAAAGAAGATGCTTGAGCGCCTTTTTATTTTATATATAAAAGGGCTTTTTGACTTGTCTAACATCCACTTGAGTGCATCATTGGATACCTGTTAAAACGAGTTCACTGTCATGTATTACCATAACACTTTATTAGAACAGCTGAAATGAGTGCATGTAAAATAACACTTTTTTTCATCACCATATTTTTCTCAGATGAGGATTCTTCACGCAATTATCCTTTTATTACTTTAGTCCATTTTTTAAACATCTAACTGCTTTTATTGGATTTCTTCTGTATGATTTAATTAACAGTAAAACTTGTAAGAAAAATGTTTCTATTGATTGCAAAGCTTAGCGTCTTAATACCAGAGGATCTTGTTTGCTTTTTAATTGCATGAACGAAAACACTTGTCTCGGTTTAAAACCTTGACGTGTCAGTTTAACTTTCAATAGCTTTGCTTCAATTCAGCCAGCTGAAGCACTGAGGTGTGAATTAACATGTGGGGCTTTAAGTTTTGGGTCAGTTCATGAGATACTTGCATTTGTCGTGTCTTGGCTGGACGCATCATTATCAGACTCTGCGGAGCATGGAGCATTGCAGACCTTCCCTCAGAATCAAGAAACAGGAGTTGTGGTCAGCGTAAAGCCAGAGACAAGAGCAGAATGTGCAAGCAGCTCGCATGTCTCGACTGGAAGAACTCCTGTTCTAACAATCAGACCCCGAGGACCCGTGTTTGTCTTCACAGCGTTCAGATATTGTTCTGCTGCAAAGTTTAATCTCTGGGGGATTTGTAAACAATATAGGGAAGTATGGCGTGTGTGTGTGTGTGTGTGTGTGTGTGTGTGTGTGTGTGTGTGTGTGTGTGTGTGTGTGTGTGTGTGTGTGTGTGTGTGTGTGTGTGTGTGTGTGTGTGTGTGTGTGTGTGTGTGTGTGTGTGTGTGTGTGTGTGTGTGTGTGTGTGTGTGTGTGTGTGTGTGTGAGCACTGGTTACTCCTCAGCGGAGCGTGGGTCTGTATACAGAGCTCCTAATTAGTGAGGGCAACCAGACGATCCAAAAGCTACTTTCTTTGTTTTTCCCTCTGATTTTTTTTCCTGCGGAGGTTAAAATGAGAGCACAAAACGACAAGTGTTTGAATTCAAATTTTTTTTAACTCGTGTTCAGAAGGAACACATTAAACTATGTACAGTATAATTGCTCTGCTCTTCATTAAGCAGTCATTTCCGTGTGTTTGTGGAGCACACATCGTTAGGTGTCGAAATTGAGGTGTCAAAAAAAAAAGCTTTCCTTTTTCCTGTGCTCCATCATTGGTGTCTGAATGGATGCATTTTAATTAGGAAAAGAGACTGCATGTTGTCCTAATTGCCTTTTTAGTCAAAGAACAAGTGACTGAACGGCATTCATATTCAGTGGCGGTTCAAGGAGACACACTTGTATACTGTTTGTGGCCCATTTAAGTCTTTAATATATCCTCTGCCAGTTTAATCTTTTACTTTCTATTAATGCACTCTGTTTAGACCTGAAGTTAAGTGCTGCACAGCTTTGCTGATGTTGTTTTTTTGGGGTGTTTGCCCGCCTCTCTCCTCACCAGCACTGCTCTCCACCCCGCAGTTAGAGAGCTCGGCCAAATGCACGATATGCTCTGAGGATGAGGTGCATTATTAATATCAACTCTGACTTGAACTAAACCCTTTTTGCATCACCTTCCCGAACATCCCAAAATCTCTGCTACTTTAAATCTAGAAACCTAAGGCAACAACCGAAAGGACAAACGTTTAATAAAATATCAGCCTATGATAAGACAAAGGGAAATTGAAGCTCTTTGAAGCTCAAATTATACATTATTTCTGGTTTGGGAGTGCCTTAAATTCCCATTTTTACCTTTTCTCTTTTTTATTCCTCACTTGTGTCTGTCCCCGTAAACACGATAGCTGCTTTTCCCTTTGTTTTTGATCCTCATTTACAGCCTGTGTGCCTTGAAACTGCTTTGTGAATATGTGCAATATGACCTTAATCATTGAATGTTGTGACAAACTGACCTTTTCAGTGATTAACAAAGGACCCACTGCTGAGCTGCTGAGCTGCACAGAGCCAAACTGGATTAGCATGTGTTCTCAGGGCTTGGAAGAGCATGAAATCTCTCAGGTGTTGCCTCAGATGACACCACTCGCTGCATGGCTGCAACAGGTGGCCTGATGAAGCCCGTCACAGCTCTCCAGCTGACAGATGCTGCTCCAGGCCATCGTACCTCACAACATACTTCTGTTCTCCTGCTCGGCTCCCACTGCCACAGCAGATTTGAACAGTCTACAATGATAATGCATGATTTTTCATATCCACGTACAGCTGTAATCGTGCATATTTCAAAACTATATAATTTATATGATATCACCATTTATTAAAAACAAAAAAGAAAATACATCACTTCACAAACAAATAGCTCCATGTAATCTGAGATGAAAAAAAAACCTTGAAATATTTGAAAATGGTTTTCTCACATACCACAATTGAGTTTTTATACGCCATCACTGGTTGGACCAGGGTGGACTCGTTTCACTTCAGGGGCCACATACAGCACAGTTTCATCTCAAATGGGCCAGACCGGTGAAAAATAGCATTACAATGTATAAATAACTAGAACTCTAAATGTATGCCTTTATTCTAGTGCAACAAAGTATTCATATATTATTAGGAAGTTTACATTTGATGAACTATCCCTTCACAACACATGGCAACCCTGAAATTTCATTTAAAGTACTGCAATTTCAACAATAGTATGCCTTAGTTCACATTGTGCTTTACAGCCTTCACATATCACAGTGGATTTTTATTTAAATATTTACATCTTCAAAGGCATAAAAACATTTGATCGCATGTCGCGGGGACTTTATAAATATAGGAGGTTCGTATAATGATCAAAATAACATGTCAAAATCTAGAAATGATCTTCTATGGCGACACTAGACTTGTTTTCATATCTGTGTAGTAATCTTGATCACCTGAACTGATTCAAAATGAGTAAATGAATAACCACTCTGTGACCCTGGTGTTCAAATAACTATATTGGCGTTAATGTCATCATTTCTCACCTATGGCAAATTTCAGCTTGCGTGATGGTTTGGACTTTATGGTTCGACTATTTCTGACCTGCAGACCTTACTTTTGACAGCCCTGGGTTACAATAATCTGATAAAAGTAATATATTTTATTTTATTTTGCATTTCTTTTCACTGTCTCTGTAACATATGCTATATAATTTGTCAAAAAAGAAAAAAAAATTAACTCAAGAGAACAATATATCAACAAAAAGTAATTATTTCAATATTTCCCTTTAAAATAAAATCCCTTGAATATCCTTTTCTCAAATTCGACATAGGAGGGGTCTGCAATGAGCTACAGTAGCATCACTTTCAGTATCTACAGACCCTGATATCAAAGGTTCTGTGAAGCATTACAACACATCTTCACATCTAGAGCTGTATGAAAGCCTTCAAAGAGGAGGACCTACAGGGAACAGCCCTTATCGCCATCAGCAGATGCTTCATAGGGAAAGATTTGATCAAACCATCAATCGGGACCAGTTGGAAACTGCAGCATTTGTCACTTTCTGCCACCAGGTCTCTGCACAATACCCAATAACACCGACACTAATAATGTGATTTTATGCCGGGAATCCAGAGCAAAATATCGCATGCAGGGAAAGAAAAAAAAAAAGGTATTAGTGTAATAATGCTGGCTAAATCTGTGAAATTTGAGCCAAAAGATGCACCGTGGTGTTGGCCACCTGTGGATAAGGTGCCTTAAGCCTCTTATGTACTTGGAGTGTACACTGGTGCAAAACACACGCAGTACATGTGACATCAGTGTCACTAAGGTCAAAAAATGATCTGAAAGTCCAGAAAAGCCTGAAGATTGTGACATCAAATAGTCCTTACATGGCGCTAAGTGGCCCCAGATAAAGATTGGTGGAGATGGCGTGACTTCTTCACAGCCTGCAAGTGCACTCACAACATCTGCCCCATGACGCTGTGCCCCCACCCACTCCCCCACTCTGACAGCAAGTTGTTCCCTTTTATGGACCGTCTCTCTCCAAAAGGCCTTCTGAAATGAGAGTGCAAGATCAAAACCAGCAGCTGAGTGCCTTCTCTCACAGTCGATTTACCCTCCCAAGGGGGGACAGGGGGGACTGCATTTTCCTCCCTCTCTCTCTCCTAACAGTTGCTGAGAGATTTAAGAGACTTTCTGTTCCCGACTTGCCTAAGGGGGTGGAGGGGGTGTGAGTGAGTAATTAGAGATTGGCACAGCAGCAGAGACATGGAGTGATGGAAGCAAATAGAGGAGGTGGCTGCTCAGGGAAGTTCCAGTCGCCTTCTGAGGTGTTTTACACCCCGGTCTTCATCTTTATATGAATGTTTGTCATCTCAGCGAGGCAACAGTTAACCTGACACTTTTGAGCAAATCAATTTTATCTGTGTGCATGACCTGATGAGACGACTTCTTCACTGGTAAATCGTGGACTTTTCTCAAGTCTCCTCTCATAGCACGTGTTCTAACTTTTAAAAATGCCAACTCATTTTGTGATCTCTTTATTGTCTTTTAATTTAATTGCATAGTGTGGGATTCTCCTGGATAATTTGAGAATATTGCAGGTCTGACTCGATGCCCATCAGCTGCCATGTTTTCCTGGTGGTCGGAACAGCGGGTAGTTACAAATACTGTGTTGCCCTTGAGCCTCGAACAGATTCTAGGGATGATATTTACTGCTATCTTTTTTTTTCCGTGCCAGACTCCCGACAGGAGCTGGATCAAACAGTGTGAAAACATTTTGTTGAGATTCAGGAGGTATGCACATCTGCAAGTCTTTTCTTTGGTAAACACACAGTGATGCTTGTTGTTGTTGGGGTGCCAGTGTGTCACCGTGTCAAGTCCGGGAGTGTTGCTCCTAAATTACATATTCCTTCTTCATTTTCCTTCACTCTACTGGTAGCGTTTACAGGAGCTCTTTCAACAAATCAGAACTCTGTTAAATGTAAAGACTTGTGAGAGACAGTTCCAATAAGGACTGACCAGATCCCACATGACATCGAGTCATAATGGATGGGGTTCAAAGACCGCTGAATCCTACAATTCCCACAGCGAGACCTTTCATTACAACCCTCCAGCAGTTCAAACACCCACATGTTCCAGAATACCTGTTCCAGGTAGGTATTTGTCTCTCTGTTTAACTATTGGACACATGGGGTTACGTCTCAAGCCGGCATTATAAGTAGCACAAGTTTCTTTGCCGGTTTTAGACTGACGCAGTTTTTTGTTCAAATGTCATGGGATTTTTGCATGTGTTCACCGATGGGTGAGTAAGTCAGAGAATCAGGTGGAGACGGGTCATGAGTAATGCAATGCTCTTTACAGGCACTGAAAAATCATTCCTTTTGACCTTAAGAAAAATCAGGAGGTATTTACATATATACTCAGACGTTTCATGGCTGGAATAGACAAATCCACCTCAGTTTGCCTGAGGTGGATTATTTTTCATAATAAGAACTAATAAGAACTTTATTTATTATGAAGGGCTCTTCTTGTTTATGAAGGGTCCTTCTTCTTTTCACTGTTGCTTAAGCTAATGCGAATGTTTTAATTCATTCTTGAACATTCAAACCATTGATTGTTTCATTTTTATACATGTGACATAACTGTGCTTGAGGCTAATTATGAGTTGTCAAAGTTGTTGAGAAGTTGAATTGTCCCACAGTAACACTTTATTTGTGATACACCAACTGTACTCTGTCTGCGGTTCAAGCAATCACCATTCAGTTTTTTGACAAACATATCCTCATAACCAAGCTCTTTGCACACTGAGCTGTTGAACGTCGTGCTGGGTTTTATGCAAAGACATTCTCCACCATTGCAATAGCATCACTGGACTCGGGCACCCTCTTCACACCATGCTTCCCACACTTTTTATGAGCATCATATTCTGTAGCTTTTTACTCAACTTTTTTTGAACTTTGCTTACTGAAAATCAACTACCAACACAAATCAACAATTTTTTAAAACGAGTAAAACAAGATTAAGGGAGTGTTTCGGGCAGTGGTGTCAAACATAACATTATCCTCAAAACTGTCTGCATTCTGACCCATGGACCCTCCAAGCAAATTGTAACAATTGTAAAGAAAGCATTGGATTTTTTAACACAGCTTTCTTAATGTTAGTAATGTATGGAATCGGACCTTTTGCCACAGCGCTTGGTGATTTGTACTGTATTGCTTTAGTATTTTCCAGACGGCTGGCCTCATCCAGTAAATTCAATGACAAAAAGCAAATGGAAAAGGCAATGACAAAGCAGGAGAAGCATTGGCAAAATGGAATAAGTAAAGATGAGATAGAAAAAGAATACGACTACATTTGTATATTTTTTTGTATTATTGATTTTCTATATATTTCCACATTTGTTTCATTTTAATTTTGGCACTCCTGCAAGACTGAGACCTGAGCTGAGATCTCAGTAGTTCAACAATGAAAGTTGGTTACTTCATGCTACTAAACTAACATTAGCCTCAAAGTGATGCTGACAGAGTGAATTTATAGAAAACATGCATGCAAAATGCCACAGGTGGAAATATTTTTGGACATTTCCCTGTATTTTGCATTATTAAAATTGGCTTTATATATAGATTAAAGTCATTTATAGCATTAATTGTTCAGATTTGGGAAAATAGAGACTTTTTCCAAAACATATACTCTGTGCACAACAAAGAAAAAGAAAGGTTTCAATGGCAAAGTTATTTTACCACTGAAATTGGGCTGTATGTGGCCCCTGAACTTAAATGAGTTTGATACCCCTGGTTTAGTGTTTATTAACTTTAGATATGATGGACTCGTGCTTTTCCCTACATGAAACCATCATGCTAGGACTCCATTGCATTTGTCACCTCTTTTTTTTTTAAATAGCTGCTGTAATAAGCATTAATCTGGACAGTTAAACGTTACATGAGAAACACTGATGTCATCCACTCAACCACACAGCTACAGACACAAAAGCTTGACTGACGGCTCGGTACCAGTCATGTGTGATACCACTGATTGTTTCAGAAATGAAGGAAAATCAGAGTTATTTCACCTTCAAACATGACCGCTGGTAGTCAGACATTATCTGAACAAATCTCAGCCTCTGACACAAAGATCCTGTCTATGTGAAGCATTTATACAACCACATTAGCATCACAAATCACACCAGGAAGAGGAAGTAGTTGTCCAACCACCAGGAAATAGAACCCCCCCCCCGCAAAAAAATAAAAAAAATATTGTTTATCTAAGATTATAAATCCATTGTAAATATGGATAATTTATCATAAGAATGATTCCAAAAACAGTCACATGTGAAATCAGAAGGATCAATATTTTGGTATCGATCTGCACTCGGTATATCAGATGATAGATGCATGTTTTGAACAAAATGCAATCTACCAGCAGTACCTCCGGGATCGACAAAGAAAAATCAGGATTTCGCCTTAGAATGACCTGGTTTTTGTGTGACTTTATACACACATGTCATACTACCGACTCCATCTACAGTCACCTACTCGTGCTTTCAGTGCAGCTTGAACCACAGACACCTAGAAATAACCCAGACGACATAATTCCTCCATAGCTTTTTGGGGATATTAAGTGTGGTTTGCTGTCCTTCACAGGAGCACAGAGGTCTGCCTCCGAGGTCTAACACACGGAGTAAGACTCTAAAAGTCCACCTTTGATTTGGCTTTTACATCAAAGTGTCAGACCTCATTCAAAGAAGCCGTCTTTAAATGGCTCTGGTGGTTTGACTGTGTCCTTGTGGCCCTCGTGGTTTAGCGGGGACGCTATTAGAAACTCTTTACCCTCTTCATCACTTCCACCCAGACTCGCCACACTCCGGCCTTCTCACATGCTCCTCTCACATCTCAACCTCTACTTCTCCTTCTTCTTGTCTATCTGCTGTGTCACAGCCACACTTTCCTCCTCAAAGGTAACCTCTATCTTTCCTCCGCTGATGAGAATTATTATCCCCTTATACCGTCCATCCTTTGCCCTCTCGCTCTTTGACTTCCTCGTGTACTTTGGCTTTCTGCAGTCTTTATAAACTCTCGCCACTGTTCCCATCTCCTCTTTATTTCTCTGCTTTGCAATTTCCTCCCCAGCTTCTTATCTTTGAATCTGTGTGCGCCTGGCTTTCCTCTCTTCTTCTGTGTAAATCCATCTTGCTCTATTTTTGCTTGATGTGGTTGTAATTGGGAGGCAGATGTTGACTCCACCTGATTAATGTTTAGGCAGCAGATAGCCCTCGCCGGTGATCTCTTGTGTCACGTGAGCAAAACAGCCAAGAATATATGCTCCTGCCACTAAATTTTCAGGCCCAGTGATTTTGGCGGAAAAGCAATTAGGATTTGGAATTAGTGTTCAAATTAAATAGGAATTAAGAGGGCTCAGGGTTTAACCCTTTTGGGCTTAGCCTTCACTCTTTGGATGTGAAATCACACCATCATCACATTACTCAATCTTCCACAGTGAAATGAAAGATCGCAGCGGCATCACGCACCCCCTCCCGCCCTACAGGAACTGAAAAGTTGATTATGTATTGGCGCTGTCCTCAGTGGAATAGCAATAATTGTTTTTCTTTTTCCTGTCTTTCCTTGGAGTATCTTTTTTTTTTTCCTTTTCCTGGTCAAAGTGACAAATCCTGCTTTGAAACTTAATGAAGTTTGAAATAGAATTTGAGGCTACAATTATCCTGTCCATGCAGGCTGTCACAGGAATGATGGTGCCATCTAGACCCAATTATAGGAATGGAGACACCTGTAACTGCGCAGACCCACGGGGGTGGGACCGGCAAATCCACATAAATCCACAGCTCCTTGGCTTCGGTCACGACTCCTCCATTTATGATTTGGGAGGACGCGAAGCAAAACTTGACATTCCTCCTCCCGTTCTTTTCGAAAACAAACACAACATGTTTTGTTTTTATGTTGAATTATTCTGATCGCTTTTGATGTGATAATTGAACACCACTGATTTAGTGCCTGCACAGCATGACATCCACCACCCACCATCATACCCGCTGAGGTAAACAGAGTGCCAATGCATTAGCTGCTGAGTTGCTTTGCGATTCCCACTTACAGTAAAATAGTGGCATTTTTAACCTTTGGAGTCCATATCAGACTTATAATGATGCATAAAGCAACTGTGTTGTTACGCCACACTTTTTTTCTTCCTTCACCATATCCCTCAGATTCTATGCTCCTGTCATCCTCCTTTTGAGATCTTCACTGCTTACGCAGCCTTTACGTTCAAGCATGCTTGTGCCTCAGCCGTCTCTTTTCCTCTGCTGTCCCCTTCCTGTGAGCCGACAGACCCTGTTTCTCTCCGCAGCAGCTTCCACAGCAGTCGCCTGTAAATGGCTGCCTGATGGAAAGTGACATTTTCACAGAACCCTGAGAGAGAGCCGGGGTGATCTCTCCTCTTTGCAGCACAAAGTGCTCCTAATTGCCCGGTCGCATTTGTGAGCCCAGCTGACAAACTCGTGCAAATCAATAATCCCGCTCGGGGAAGATGTTGGGACACGGGGCTTCACGTACTGATGCGTGCTGCGAGGACACAAACACGCACATGCATACAGATGTGCGTAAATGCGGACATACCCCTTTTCTTCCCCCGACACACACACACTTTGTCTCACCTTATCGATGTTGTCTGCTTTAAATGGCAGTTTGTATATATATAATCTGGGATTCTAAGACAAATAGGGAGAGAGTATCGAAGCATTAAGGGCAGCCACGGTGCTGCTGAAGGCTGAAATAATGGATGGTGGAAATAGCAAGAAGACTCAGTGTTGCTCATTACTAAATGGGTTCTGCAGAGGTGGAAACTTTGCCCCACACGCATGAAATGCACAGAGGACAAAGCAGTGCAGCTTGAAATAGGGGCTTATTTAACAGATTTTGTTTGTGTTTTTTGCTCGGCTCTGTAATGGCTCTTGCTCCAAAAAGTTATTTTTCCGAAGAACAGAGAGAGAATGTCACAGCAATTTGGAAAGTCTGATTGACTTGTTTCAAGTTTATAAATGAGTTTGTTGTCTTCTGAGTCTTCTCAAAGGTCTCTTCCTTCTCTTTGTTATTTCCCACAAATTCATTAACAGTAATAGGCTTACAAGAACCTTTCATTTTGCTGTGCGTGCTTTCAAAACGTGTGCGCTAAAGGGCCTTGAGAAGCACGTCTTTGTGTCGTAAAGAATTTTTTTTTTCCGACTTTTCTTTTCTTTTCCCAATTTAACCTCTTTTGTGCTGTATGCGCTACTGTGCAGGATGGAGGTATTCTACAATACGTCTCTGTGCGTCACTGTGGCTCACAGTCTTTCTCTCCACAGGCTCGTCTGTGATGAAGGTGACGGCCACAGACTCGGACGACTCCACCACGGCCAACGGCATGGTGCGATACCGCATCCTCTCCCAGTCGCCGCACAGCCCCATCCCCACCATGTTCACCATCAACAGTGAGACCGGGGACATAGTAACAATGGCAGCCGGGCTCGACAGAGAGGTCAGTGTGATCCTGTTTGTTTATTAACTGGAAGACAAAATGAATGAGTAACGTTTTGCATCATGGCACAAGTCACAATGACTCTTCTGGAGCATCGACTGCGGGCCTTATTTACCTGTTGTATGAACAAGCAAAAAGAACAAGGTTATCATTTGATCTTTGGGCCCAGTGCAAAACTGACATGCTCGGCTTACGGGCATTTAAAAAAAAAAAATTTTTATTCCCTCAAGAAATAAAACACTCACATCCACACAAACAATTTATAGTCTCCAACTGACCGTAAATGCATGTTGTTAGACTGTGTGAGAAAAACCTGCCTGAGCCTGAGGCAAGAGCACCAACCATTTCACTGCAATGTACAGATACATCAACATCAGCAAGATGTATTTTTCTTAAATAAATACTTCAAGGTGATTGGATATTTTAGCTGGTGTTGTGCTCAAATGACCAAAAACTACATAATTTTCAGCATTTCTGCCATTTTCAAATCATTGCTGCGTAAGTGCAAAACCTTTCTAAAACTAAAATACAAAGACGAATCCAGTTTTCACTTGAAGCGTTGTGTCAACGGGGCATCAGTAAACATCAGCAGTAGGTGGACAATCGTTCATCAGGGTGGCCTGGGTGAACTGATATGAGGTGCACAACATGTTATTACTGTAAAGCAAGCTTGTCATTTGTGACACAGCCTTTGTCTTCTCTAATTAGCCATATATTGCATGTCTAGTCCAAGTATAAGAGCGTTCCACTACACACACACAATGAGTAATGAGGACAAATACATCTCTGTATCCATGTCAGACTCAAATATTAGAAGGCAATTTTTGACAAGATAAGTTTTTACTGGCACAAAGTAAACATCTATTTCACCCATTTGATGTACACAGAGATATTACAGAGATTATTTACGGTATGTGATGTCATTCATTAGAAGATGGGGGTCATATCTCTGAGGACAATGCCGGGTTATTTTTACGACGTCAATTAAAACATCTTCACCCTGTGACACTGAATGTTCTCATGAAGTGTAGATAAAATGTCAAACACTCCCAATCAAGCAAGCAAAGGTGACAGTTGAGAAGAAAAACACCTTCTATATATAACCATAAGAATTTTACAGTAGAACTAGATTTAGAGGGGGCTGCGATCTGACTTGACTGCTTGGTGTCAGAAGAATAAATGTAAGAGAGAAGAACTATCAACGATAAGGAAGGTGGCACAAGGGGGAGATGGGCGGTTTGAACATTTACATCCTTAGATTCCTGCAGGATGTCCCACTGTCATATTAAAGCAAAACTCTTACTCCAAGGCACGTATGTGTGCAGTTTGCATGTTCTCCCTGTGCATGCTTGACTTTCCTTTCACAGTCCAAAAGCAAACAATAGAGGTTAATCTGTGTGTGTGGCCAGTCTGTGGTGGACTGGTCATCTGTCCTGTGCCTTCGTCCAAAGTCAGCTGGGCGTACCTCAACCACCACACCAACCTGAGTTGGAAGCAGAATATCAGATGGATGAATGAGAGTAAGACAGAAATAAAATACATTATTGATCTGGAAGAAATTGATCCCTGAGAAGAAAAAAAAAATGTCAAACCAGCCTCTGACAAGGCAGTGAGAGCACCGAATCCTATACAGCCGACCACCGGGGAGCTGATTGAAGGTTATTGCACACAGTTTTTAAAGCAGATGACACATGTCAATAGAACTGAAGAGTGTGTGGTTTGGATCATTCACAGAAGGCAACATCAGATTTAAAGTGAAAATCATGAGAAAAACGTGTTTGGATGCTTGCTGTCCTGAATTCAGTAATCGTGGCACTGCAAGTTGTATGTGAGCAGATTGATCTGTGCCTAGTACGCACACGCATGCATGCACACACCCATACACACTCCATGCTGTTAGCATGTAGAGGGATGCAGCATCATGTCAGTCATTTTAAGTATTTTAGTTACCCCTTAGAAAAGAATAGGAAGCAAACGGTGGCTGCTTAAACCACGATCACTCGCAAAATAAATCCCAATGAAGTTTAAGTAAATGTTCAACTCGTTCAAAAGAATGTGTTTGTCAATTTCCAGTCAATTCTCTTCCTTTTTGTTCAAGTGGATAATGATCTTTTTTGTGTGTGTGTATCGACACCAGGATGTGTGGATATCAGATCCAGTTACAGTTTTATACAAAAAAAAGTGTAATAATTGTCACTGGAATTCAAAAATCTGAATCATTGTCAGCGACATTCACCCTTCTCGAAGGGTGATTTTTTTTCTTTTTTGAAATCAAAGTAACTAATAATTCTCTCATTGAGTTGAATCCCTGTGACAAAGTGACAAATATTAATGGTTTACCTCAGTGCGGGAGTGAAATAATGGCCACGTGAATGCAGCACCTCTCTGCTGATGAGTTCACGAGGTGTGCTTTTTCTCCCCCTCTTCTTCTGTCTCATCTGCCGCTGCTGCTTGCTTTTGCTGTTTGCCAACCCACACACCACCGACACCAGGGCACACATCACCACAGCTCCAATCCCCATCTTATTCTCATAATGAGGAAGGTCACGGAGGGTCAACTTTTGTTTATCCCGTGCAGGTGACTGTGAGCTACGGTGCTTCGTGGCTTACTGCTGCAGCCTTTCTCTCAAACACACACAGAGGCCTGTCCTCATGGCATCACAGTGCAAAATAGCGTACACATATTGACACGACTGGGAAAATCAGAGAAACAGTGGCATTCATATGCCATCGTTATGACGATAATCTCATTCCCATAACTTAGTTGGCTGGTTTTACTGCATACATAAAAGCACCACTGAGTGTGTCTCATAATGTTTATACTCTGAGAAGCCCCACTGGTCCCTATCAGCACTAAACCTGGCCAGGCAACACATTGGAAATTAAAACTGGGTTTTACCAACAGCAAAGTGAGCGTATTTTGAGAATAACTATTGGTCAAATCACGGAAGACACAATACATCAATGGTCCTTCCTTATCCAGATTTTATATGGTGCTGGCGTAGCATGATTCTGTTGCACTTTTGTTGGACAATATAAATGAGTCCAGTGAATGCGGGCCAGGTCTGTGTCCCTGTTTCCAGCTTGGCCCATGCAGCAGCAGTAGCAGCTGATGTGAGTGAGGGAAAGCTCATTAATCTGGACACATCAAGCCAAGCGCAGTCCCACCTGCCTATGATCCTCCCACTAAAACTGGGACACACCTGGGAGTTCACCCACCTGCTGTCAAGGTCACCAACACAAACAAGCACGGGCAGCCGGCTGCACGTGTGCAGGCTCGCTCGATGAGGAGCGGGCAGGAGCAGCAAAAATAAAGAAGAGCATCCCAGACGTCGGCCTGAATAAGGGCTCTGTGCACACATGATGGGATGCAGAAACATGACCCATCATTCTTGCTGTGTTGGCAAAGAATGGACGGTAAGAGCCGGATAAACACTGGTACTGGTTCTCCTCTCTCGCTCGTGCTCTCTTTAGATAATCCTAAACCCTCGTGCTGGTGTCTAATTAGAATATCCATGTGCTAATTAAGGGGTGAAGCAGGTTTCCCCGTGTTGAGGAAGACGGGGGGTACACGGAGGTTAGCCTGGTATCATTTACCTCTTGACACTGCCGAATACCAATTATTCTCGCTCACTGCCCACCCTTAACCTTCCACGTGTTGCAGCCCACAGGCTAACGAGCTAACCAAGCAACATGGGTGTCCATTACATCTCCATGTTTGAGGCGCAACATGGCGACTCCGGTGGGACTGCAGGTTTTTGATTTATATTTCTGCGTTTCGGAGGTCGATTCAAATTAGAGTCAATATCACAATTAAGTTTGTTTTTGTTTTTTTTTCTACAGCTGATTTTATTAACGGATATTTTATAATGAAGAGGAGTCTTTTTTTTTTTAATCAATACTACTACTTTAATCAGCATTCTGATTATGAGCCCTGTGCGTGCGTGCGTGCGTGCGTGCGCGTCAAATTCAAGCCTTATCATTGGATCCTGATCAGTGATGCCAGTAACACATTAATTAGTAACGCATTTCTCTCATACGACCTCTTTTTTTAGTAACGAGTAATCTCACATGTTACTATTTCCAAACCAGTAATCAGATTAAAGTTACTTGTCCAATTCAATGCGCGTTACTGTTGTAGCTTCCCATAAGACAAGTTTCTTATCTGCAAAGCTGCTTTGTTATTAAACAGAACCGGCCACTTCTTTGTTCTTCTCCAAACTGACACAGACACAGGCAGCGCATGCATGCAGACACTGTACGCTCACCTTCTCCACTCTCAGCCAATCACAGGCCCTCTGGTAAATAAATACCAGTAATAGTAAAAATGTGATAATAAAACCGTGAGTCAGATTTAAATACAACAATGAATGATGGTCAAAGGTTAAATATGTATCAGCAGGGGCACGATTGCAGGGGGGGGGGGGGGGGTCGGCAGCTGCTGGGAGTAACTAAAAAGTAACTTGTAATCTAATTTAGTTACTTTTTTTTAAAGTCATCTGTGAAGTAACTAAGTAAATTTTTATAGGAATAACTAGTAATCAGGTTAGTTTTTTTAAAGTGGCTGTGGCAACACTGGTCCTGGTGGATCTCGCTCTCTTTGAAAGTATCGCATCGTTCAACTGGATGGATTGTGGAGACGTGACAGTCCAAGAATTTGTATGTTGCCTGAAGGCAAATCTTCAGCGTTAAATGTACCTGAAGTCGTTTTTCATGTCGTCTGTCTTTTTTGTCTCTGCTATTGATGTATTCTACCTGGAGGTTTGGGAGTGGCCAGTCTCAGCAAGGGATCATGACAGTGCGGCAGCGCTCTCATCTCACACAGAGGAGACACGGGTTCACTTGTAGGAAAGCCCTTTCTGAATGGAGTTTGTCTCTTTTCTGTAATTATGAATGGTTATCTTTTTGTGTCGTGGTTAGTGAGGAATTCATGGCCCTTCGATTGTGTCCTCCACTTCAGCTAGGACATGCTCTGGCCTTCAGTGACCAGTGCAGTGGATGGATGTAACAATCCACTACTCCTGAGTTAGTTGGATATAAATTCAGAGATCAGAATAGGGAAAACTTTTATGGTCCACTACATGTAGTTCAAGCATGCTAAATTGTGCATGCACACATTTCGATTGCATTTTGCAGTTGATTAACTAAAAATAACAACACAAATGACATCAAACACGAGCATTCAAATGAGGGTTTTCGAGCATTATCCCTTGTTTACACAGAAAACAATATTGCTGCCATGTTTGTTCGCATGTGTTTGCTGTAGAGGGATTGGATGGGGCACTGAGTCCTCACGAGCTGGAGTTAGGAGTGTTGGTGAGGTTATAAAATACATCAGAGCACTAAAGCTCAATTTGGAAAAAAATAAAATAAAATAAGTGCAATATGGAAGATTAAAAGTAGGAGCAATCATCAACAAGGCAAGTGGTTTCAGAGTAGTCAATGATATTGCACTTTGCATTTTTCAAAAACACCTCTCCGTATTTTGAGTGATCTTGGAGTCACGCCCAATATTTGTCCTCCATGTAGGAACCTGCTAAATGTGAAGTGCGACTACAATGATTCAAATCAAACCCAACAAGCAGTAGTTCACTGTTACATTCTGTGTGACTCTGGAGGGCTCCACACAACAGTAAAATATAAATTTCAATAACTTTTACTAATAAGTAATTCTAGCATTTTTGATAAATATACCTTCTTGCTGCTTTACATATATGGCCCCTTGTCAGTGTCACCGTCCAGGTTTTCTTTGCCTGTATTCTTTGCCTCAACCCAACCCACTCAAACCCACAAAGCAACAACTTCTGGCCAATAAAAGATGGGGAGGATTCCCTTTTCAAAATGTGATCGCTGCCAAAACTGAATAAAGCTCAATGAGGGTTTCAGCTCCGCTCTGTGTCAGAAACAAGACTCTGCGTTAAGACTTCTGTCTTAACACAGTTTTGTTTCTGACACACACACACACACACACACACACTATCCCATGATCACAATAACAAAATCACTAAAAAGATGTCAAAAAGCACTGTTAAGAAAACCAATAATGGCCTCACTCACCAATCCTGAAGGATTTTATTTTTTTTTGGGGGGGGGGGGGTTAAACCTTTTAAATTGTAGGTTAGCTCCACATTTCCACCTGTTGCTGCTGTGAGGTGCCGAGGTGAGAGACACACTTCTCATCAAGTAAAACTCCTCTGCAGCAGGTAGCAGAGTGCCACGGCTGGCAGAGACGCTCTTCTTTTGTGCCCTCTTTCTGTGGCAGCAGTTCCACTGGCAGGCAGAGCTGTTGTCTTTCATTACCCCAGGCTGTCTGAGGCTCCCCTGAGCCCTTGCTTGGAAGAGGCTGGTGCGGCATGGTGCGGTGCTGCCGGGTGCCAGCCGGTCCCCAGGGCTCATGCCAGCTCTTGGTTGGACTGACTTGCTGTCGATTAGGACATCGGCTGGACCGCCTCAAGGACATGAGTGCCCACAACCTGGCTCCATTAGGATGTGCGTAGCCCGAGTGGGGCAGCAGGCTGGGAGCATTCTAAATGGGCTTGGGGCTTCATTGTCTCAGAGATGCTGAGTTATGTTAATTCACCTTGTTGCACCGGAGCTCCTGAAGCCAGACAACAGAGTCATCTGAGGATTGTGTGCTGGTTGCTGAATGAAGAGTATTGATGCATGTACGTGGGTGTTGACTGCTTGTAGCCAACATTAAATTAAAAAAAAATCTTGACTCAGTCTTTATTTTATGCACTCTGTGCTTCTCCTCAGTATTAAAGTGCACTGTCTTTCCTTCAGATAAGCCTGGATTGTTCCATTCATGCCCTGCGTAGTTGCAAGTTCATTTGTATGTTTTGTACTTTATCGAAGCAGTAAGTTCTCTTTCAACAAATTCATTTTTTTTTTATTCTTTTGAGTTTGATCCTATCAAGGATCTGATGTCAGTTATTTTGAGAGCTTGTGTGTAAAATCACTGTGCTTGCTCTTTAAATGTAGAGATTTACAGTTTATTTTAAATAATTTTTTGGCCAATTAAGAGGAAGAATTAAGATTTCACCACTTCACCTTGAATCCATGTCTTTTACAGTTGGAGGAAACTGGAGTATGGGATGAAAACTCATACTAGCACAAGGAAAACATACAAACTCCACAAAGAAAACCTCCGAGCCAATAATTGAAAATGTACTGTATTTTTGCCACGCTGTCAAAGTACTAAGTTGTTCTATTAATTATTGTATAAGTTAAGTTAAGTATTAGGTACTAGGTTATTGGCTGTTATTCAATCATTGGTTGTTGCCCACTTTAAATTGCAAAAATCTACAGAGACATTAGTTTTGACTTTGCCTTTTCATGAAGGCATAAAGCAAAGTTGAAACTATTGTCTTTGCAGATTTTTCTGATGACATTTTCTTTTGGCTCAGTTGATTCTGCACTTTTACCAGTGAAGGCTACTGAATTCTATTCATTGTGTTAAGCCAGTTCGCTGTGCTACACCCTTCTTTTCACAGCAAAAAAAAAAAAAACCATGAGTTGAATAAAATACACCAAATACTGAGATTAACATTAGTATGACGGATCATATAATGTAACACATCTGTGTCATTATTTTTTCAGTTCCTCTTGATACCGTTGTTTTTATGTTTTCATCCTGACAGCCCCACTCCCATCCTTAAAATCTCAATCTGTGATTAACATAATCAATGCAAATCTCAACAATCATCACATCATTGGTAGGAGCTTTTCCAAATACTTTCATTTTTATGCATGCAGTGCTTTAACAGGCCAGACTGGTACAGATTCGACCAAGGAGCCTTCCAGGTCTCTTGTGGTCAAACTTCAGTTTCTCTTTGTCTTCGCTGATAACTGAAGGGACACCTAATGCAATCTGCTGCTACAGGGGCGCAACAAGCATTTGCCTGCAGTCTGGCTTTGCTGTTGTCATGTGCCTCTCGCATGTTGGAGCAAGGCACTTTTGGCATCAGCATGTTCATCAGGTCATATTTACTCATCGCTTCCTGTGTTATTTTTCTGTTTCTATTTCAAGTCTCAGTTGAACGATTCATTGAACCTCTTGCCCAAAGTCCTGCTTTTATTCTACAAGCGTTATTCATATGTGACTCACAGCTCCTATTTACCCCGTGTGTGACTGCGAGCTGTTTGTGTAAATGTGGAGGCGTAGCTAATCAAGTGGATTCCAAGTTTATACTGTATCTCAGATTTACCCACGTGTCTGAGTCAGTTTATGATGGGATTCAGAGAGCTTTCACGGAGCACACGGCCTGCCACTGACGAGCCTCCACTGGATTGTTGTCTCTTCAAACCAGCGCTGAGCTGTTTCTGTCCTTAACCCAGCCTGAGAGACTTCCCTGTGAGGAACGAGGAAGGGGATGTATGAAGAATGCAAGCAAACAGATGTCCCTGCATCACTAACTGGGAAACGATGCAAAAATGTAGAATAGTCGTGTAGAAGCAGACTCTGTTTCACGGGTTTCCCTCAGCTGTATTGCAACTGTACAGAATTCAGATTTTCATTTGTAGTCAAGTGAAGATATTTTATATAGACAATATGAAACAGGAGTGACCAAAACTGTACAATAGCTGGGAAAAACAACGAAAGCATAAACATGACATTAATTACATATCAAGAAATATGAATAGAAATGTAAATGAGAGAGAGAGAGAGAGAGAGAGAGAGAGAGAGAGAGAGAGAGAGAGAGAGAGAGAGAGAGAGAGATGTGTAAGAGAATTGAACTGAGCTGAAACAATCCTATAATAAAATTTGAATTGAGTGGATTTATTTAAGCGATCAAAGCTTAACTGAATTGAAACTGTAAAACAGTGGAAGGGAACACTGATTGTCAATGAACGAGACAGAGAGAGAAGTCAATGGCTAAAGAAAAGGGGGGTGTGTCAGTCTGAGGCGAGCACCGGGCTATCTGACACACATTGTAAGTGACAGGCTAATGACCGCAGTCTGTAGGAGCTCGGCAAACCAGAACACCATCAACAAATGACACAAGTAAAGAGAATATCTTTCACTCATATGGTCTCCCCCACTTTTACGCACCGCGAGCTGTCCTTTACAGCATGTTGAGCCAAAATGCACAGGTCAGAAACAATAAATTCCCCACCAAATTTAAGACACCAGAACAGCACTCCTGTCCATTTGGTTGTTCTACACTGCCTTGCTTGTTTGAAGCATTATTTCTACTGCTTTGTTCTTTGCTAACAAAGTCCCACTGGTGCACAGGGCCATTTGCTTACCATAGGCAGCCAGCTTTTTTTCACCTGCCCTGATGGCTGCTTGGCTTCACAAGTTGAGGAGTGAACATTAATAGCCTAAAGCCATTTTCCTATTTTCTTTCCTCAGTCTCCAGGATGGTAAACTCCCTAATTTATCCCCGTGACAAAGGGATTGGCTTTTATTGTTGGCAGAGCTGTTTGCACAGGTGTTATCGTGGCCTCTGATGGCTTTCAGCTTCTTCAGATTAAGTCTGAAATGCTCCAGACCTTGAGCTGTGTGTGTGTGTGTGTGTGTGTGTGTGTGTGTGTGTGTGTGTGTGTGTGTGTGTGTGTGTGTGTGTGTGTGTGTGTGTGTGTGTGTGTGTGTGTGTGTGTGTGTGTGTGTGTGTGTGTGTGTGTGTGTGTGTGTGTGTGTGTGTGTGCAGACTGTTGATGTTAGTTGTGAATCAAGAAGCCCAGTTTCATGCCAGATCTGGACTCTAATCTAAGAGAGAGATTTTCTGCTCAGCACTTCCATAGGACTCATTAGTGAGCATTTTACAGGCTTGCTTGGGCAGCCACTCTTGGACAGCCAAGTGTGTGTGTTTGTATGAGGTGCGTGCTCCTGTGCACATGCACATATACAAATGTGTGTATGCATCTGAGTGTCCCACCTGTTTCCACTCACTGGAGCATTTGCGGACGCGCGTGTGCATGCCAGAAGTACCATAAACTCACAGCTCCTCATGGCTGAGTGATATAACCATGCAGGATAGGATGCATTAGCCATGTCCCCCACTGTGCGAGAGCTCCACCTGCTGGCTCAGCTCCAGCCACTTCTCTTCACCTGACCAAGGAAGAGGCGTCCATCAAAGCTTGTGAGCCTATTAGCTTCCTACAGCCATCTGGTGCAGTTTCTAGATTGATGTATGTGGCCAAAACTAAATGAGACTGCAGAGAGACACATTCATCGGAGGCTCTATTTACTGAAGCTCTATGAGGGGAGATGGTATTGATATTTCATTATGAGTCTAATAAAGGGCAGCCAGTATTGAGTTTTCATTAATAGGGTTGGTTTGGTGCAGATTAACATGTCTGTGCACTTTATAATGACTTGGAGAGATGCTAAATGACTTCAGCTGGGTATTTTAACTGGCCTCAAAGCTTTGACTGATCTAACAATCAGTTGCATCCTCCGAGACTGAACAAAAAGAGGGAAGGGGGGGAAGAGATAAAGAGATTGTGATGAGCCGGTATGGAGGTAGACATGCAGAAAAAAAACTTGCAGAAAACAGAAAGCAACCAAGATACAATGCAAAAAAAAAAACAGCAAGAGATCAAAAGTAGAACAGTATCTGCCTTTGAAAATAACAACAATATCTTGAACCAGAGGGGGGTTTTAACACCCCTTCTGGTTTCCTAAGGTGTTCTTTGTCCATGCATATTTGGATAGGATTCAAAGAGGAGAAAAATCAAAGAAGCTGCCACCCAGTCAGGAAGCATTAACTACTTCGTCTGTAGCTACAGAGACTCTCGCTGGGCTTGTTCTGATTCCTCCGAGCAGTCCCCGTCTTCAGAAGCACCGGCAATAAAGTCACTGGAAGACGTGGCCTCGAGAGAATATGGCAAAACCAGCTGAGCAACAAATGAACATTAGACCATCAGCAGGATACAATGTGGATCTTCAACATGGCAGCAGACCCGGTGCCACAAACAGTAGCCTGTCCTTGATGTCCAGTTCCTCTTGTTCAATTTATTTTCTCAATGGAGGCCCGAGCCAAATGGATTATTAGGAAGAGGAAGAAAACCACAAAGCAGAGCAGCTTATATGCTGTCAGAATGAAAGCATCCACAGACCTCTGAGCAGCAGTGAGTCTGGGGACCGATTGAACTTTCAGAACCATGGACAGCGTCACTGGACGCTGCGCCATGTCTGCCTTTTTGTTTCACATGTTGTTAATTTTGTGGGTGGGGGGGGGGGGGGTTCATTCACTTGTGTCCACAAAAAGCCTTGTGTTTGATGTGCTTTTGCCAGTCACAGCACTGTCGTACTGCAGTCAGTGCTGCAGTAGTCTCCGTGGTAAGTCTCTCTTGCTGTAACTGGACTAAATAAGGCCCGTTCACCTCCTGGTATTATCTGAAGCACCACGGCGCATCTTAAAGTGGCAGCACCTCCATTAAAATGAGTGATGATCTAAATCTGTGCCCACAGCAGAAAGCTGAGACTCTTAGGTAATAATGGATGGGCCTTTTACCAACGCATTGCTCCCTCACTGCAACGCCGTGTATTTTTGTATAAATGTCTGCTCTGTGGTGTATATGTTGGTGCATTTGTGTGACTGTTCTTGAGCGAATGAGGTGCTCTAACAATTTGGTTGCTCCAGCGGGAGCTTAGCAATGTAAAAAGGAAATAAGTATGCTGAGAGATTGGCAGCCATGAACTAACTTATTTATCACTTTGTATATCTTACTGTATCACTGTCACAGGGGAACACATGTACTTCTTATATCCTGTGTTGATTTGTAGCAGGATTTGAAACACCTGTCATTTATTTACTGACACTTTCTTTTCTGTTTGTCTTTACAGAAAGTATCCCAGTACACCATTATTGTCCAGGCCACCGATATGGAGGGAAATCTGAACTTTGGACTCTCCAACACAGCAACAGCCCTGATTTCCATCACTGACATCAACGACAATCCCCCAGAACTGACTGTCAGGACGGTGAGTGATACATATGCCATCAAATTGATATTGGTATAAAATGTCAGCTCATGGTTATTGGAAATCATTGTGCCATGTTTATAATATAAATATCAGCCTTCAACCCAAACCTTTTTGAAAGATTTCTTCTTTGCAAGTATGAGAGAAAAAATTTTTTTTTAATTGTTGTGCAATTAATTGTAACAAGAAAAACAAGATGGTTTGTTTGAAGATTCTTTTTTTATATACATAATAAAAAAAATTTCCTATCTTAATTTTGCCAGAAAGCTTAATTGGTATTAATGTCTTTTTTTTTCTCCAAATGAGGCCACGCAAAGGGTAGGGGTATATGCAAAATCATAATTAACAGACACAAAACAAGTATGGCATTGTTTCACATTCCAGTGAAACTAAAAAAAAGCAGAAGCATTCTCTGTTCAGCAGATTATTAATGATACATGTGAATTTAGTGATGCATGTGACTGTTTCTAGCGTCAGATCTCTTTCATTGATTCTTTGAATCCACAATGAGACATTTTTCTCCCAATTCTGTCCAAACATGCCCGGTACATTTAAAAAGCAACCACCTGGAATATCATAATTTGTAAAGTGAGGACAAACATTGCGTACCTTTTCGCAGGTTCTGACCTCTGCAGTTCATAATGAATGAAATGCTTTATGAAGCTTTTGTGCTGTATGTTCTAATGATGATGCACATGAATAAATGACGGCGTCATCAGCAAAAAGATTTTTCATCAACATCCCTCCGCTTTTTCAACAAGACACTGAAGGTGGTTATTCCATCCCTTACACACAGCAGGCGACAATGACGTCTATGTCAGTGATGCTCAGTTTTTATCATGAGGGTTCACAGTGCAGCGTGCTTTCAATTCCTCCTGTAGAATTCAATGTGAAACTATCAAAGCTTTGTAGAAAGTCTGAGGAAAGGAAACTCCTCACAATCACGTGTGTTAGAGCAGTGAGGTGTTGAAAATCTGCGGGAGTGTTCCCCTCCACAACCTGCGTTACAGTGAATCCCTGAGACCAGATATGCAGTCCTGAGTAAACCACGCAATAAATTAATCATTATCACTATTGCTCTTTCGAAATAAGCAAGGATAAAAATAGTGAAAGCGATGCTCGATGTGCAAAGAAGAATCATTTCAATATGTTCCTTAGTAACAGATTCAAAGTCTGTGTGAAACACACCGTATGGGAAAACAGAAAACTACCGATCAGCTTTCTTCTTCCTCCCCTCTTGATGCGTCCCCTGCCCACGGGGACTCTGGTGGCCAGCATTTGTCTGCAGGCATCTGGCCTCAGTCCCTGATTCCTCAGCAATGGCCTGTCAGGAAGCAGAGCTGCACCTGGAACACTCTCCTAAACCTGCATGTCTGAGTGTGTGTTGTTGTGCATGCATGTCTGAAAGAGTGCAGAGCTAAAGGTGGGGAATAACTCTGATTTAACAGTAATGGTGACTATATCTCAAGGTACCCATTGAAAAACTGCATCCAGAACCCGGTTTTGTCTGTTGGTACCTTTTCCGTTTGCAGCAAAGTTGTAGAATAGACTGAAATGTTGTCTGCTCATGGACCTATAGGGTCACGGCTGCTCTTGATGTGAGGGTTTGTTTTTTTTAATTCTTGGGATTCCAAAGAGAGACAGATGCTGTTCGCAGTGAAACTGGGACCCAATGGGTCGGTGTCACATGCTGTGATTGGCTTTTCCTCTGTGGGCTTTGCCAGTACAGTTTTAGCTTCGTGTTGTGAACAGAGCTCCCCAGCTGTCAGAGGCAGAGCTCATCGAACAAGGCTGCCACTCCTCTCAGAACTGGTCCCCGACCTCTGTGTCCCCATCCGGGCTGTTGGCAGGTTTTACACTCAGAAGCAGTTCTGGATCAAAGTCCCCTCATGTGCACGAACTGTCATGTCTCGCTTCAGTGGCCATGCAAAGACAGACGTGTGCAAGCAGATACAGTCATGCACGGAAGTAAGCACTATAAAGAAAGCTCCTATGAATAAGCAAGAGAGGAAATTGGCAGTTTTATTTGTTGTTGGGTTTTTTTTTACTTTTCTGTCTATCATGAAAATAATACCTTATCTTAAAGATAAAGTGAAACACTATATTATACTATACTATGTACAGTATTCAGCTGATTTCACTACATCAGTGGATCCAGTGAAAGTCAATCGTTGTTTGTCAGTAACAACACTTACAGAAGATTTTTTGGGGGTTTCAAAACATTTGGAGATTGATTAAAATCTGTTATACGGCTCGCAGGCAAAGACATCCTAAAAAAACTTTCGTCTGAAGTCTTTGGGGAGCTTTGCATCTTGGCTGGTTGATGACAAACACTTGAGTAGCAAAGACAGGAGCCAAAATGTCAGAGGATTGAGAGAAGAAGAAAAAAAATGGTACAACTCATCGCTCTCTAACCAGCTTTTACCTTTTAACTTAAAAAAAGATTTTAAGGTGTCAGGCCTCTGGGGAAGTACAGACATTTCCATTTCATGTAAATGTATCTATTCGTGACAATGAAATCAGAGTAACATTATTAATTCTTACTGCTTCAGATGTGGCGGGGTGGCGTAGTGATTCGCACCCTCACCTCATAGCGATAAGACCCTGGCGTGCTTGCGTGCGTGCGTGCGTTCGTGCACCCTCCACTTCACATACTAGTGACTGGGATCAGCTCCCTACAACCCTGACTTAAATAAAACAGGCTTATATTATACAATTAATATAAATAAAATGCAAATACAAATTTGCCCAAACAATGAAAACAAGCCCTACTTTGTTTTTTTTTTGTTTTTTTATAACTTTTGGATAGAACTTCCCTTCTTTAGGACATAAGTAATGAAGTCTAGGCAGGGCCAGAAATGATAGACAGCTCTGCAAGATCTTTTTTTCTTAGTGTAATTATAATTTGAATTTGAACTTTTCCTTCTCCCAAATTCTCTTTGTAGCCTTCACTCACCCCTGTTCAGGGATAACTGATGAAATTATGTCTCAGCGTATCAGTGAGAGAGTGCTTCACCCTATTGTGGCATGTGGCTCCGATGTGGGGGTGATTAAAGATGAACGGAAATATGGTTTTGTAGTCTATCCTTCATTTCGACTCAAACAGCCACATTAGAATCCACAGCAAAGAATTTGTTTTGGGCCCAGATGCTGTTGCCTCTGTTTTGTCGATCTCAAAACCACTTGTTTTGCCTCCCACACAAGCAACGAGACTTGGAGCAGCTCAGTAATTATTTGAGTATGACAGACGCAAGAAGAATTCATTGCTCTTTGCAGGAGGCATAGAGAAAACATAAGCACGTTAATTAAGTGAAATTGCTTGCGGGGGTGTAAACCGAGCTGATATATTGCATCTAATTTGAAAAAAAATAAGCCAAATGTTTTATTCATTATCCCACGTGGGCCTGAATGGGCTATGGTATGTTGGCCATTATGTGATAAACTGAAAGACAATGGCACTGCAACAGTCTGTCTTATCAAAGTATTTAATCAAGTGCATCTCACCTCCCAAGTGTACTGCGCTTTGTCTCTGACTGCGCAGGGATGAGGAGGAGAGGAGCTGCTTAGCTCAGGAGAACTCATTCAGAACTTGAGACACACAAGATGAAGGATTTGAATAAAGACTCATTTGTGTTGCTGCTGTGGAGCGGTGCCATGTGATCGTCTCAAAAGATCTGTAGTGCCAGAGATTACCTGCCCTCACTTTGCCCTGATCCCAGAGCTTTGACTTTCACTGGTCTTTAAATATGTCACAAACTTGATATTATTCCTAATGTGAAACATGTGCCCTGTTAGCTGTTTTTTTTCTAGATCACAACTTTCTCAAGTTAATCAGAGTTTAGTTTAACTGGTCTGTTTTCAATAAGTTGCAGTTAATTTGTTGCTGTGCACCTGCACACAATTTTGTTTTCTAAATTGATTTAAAGTTTGTGCCTGCAGCCCCGTGTATTTCCCAATTGGGCTGCAGTTCAAAAGTGTAATAGGCTTTTTTTTTTTTTTTTGTATTTCGGTTAAAATGTCTGCTCTAAATGGTAGCCATTGTTGGAAATGTATAGATTAGCTATGACGTTGTAGGATCTAACTCCATCTTTCCATGTCGTAGTTATTATCACAATAAGTAGCGGAAATGACAGTAAATTCTTTTTTAAGTAAATTGTTTCAGTTGAGAATGCAAATCAGCACTAAAGCATTATTATTCAATCCATCTTTATTTATATAGCACATTAAAACAACCACGGGGAGCCAAAGTGTTACACACAATGTAAATAGTACAATAAAAACGTTAAAAGACAACTAAAATAAATCAGTTATTTTGAGGATGTAAAAAACTGAGAGCCTGTGAAATCCATATTTTGTGATATTTGAGAAAAGAGAAATTTAAAGTAGTCATGTTCCAAATTAAAAGCAATTATCATATACGATAAAAACGGATCCTTGTTTTAATCAGTTTGTTCTAAAAGTATCACCAAGAACATGGGACTCTCCCTGGCTTTAGTGAAGCGAGCATTTATTACCTGTATTCTTGGACTTTGTGAGAATCCACCAGAGCCATAAAAACGCCAATGCAATGTTGCACCAATATTGCATTTGTGTACCAAATACAAATCACCAACGACATCCAAAGTTTGCCATTAAACATACTTTGACATTTCTTTGACGGCACGCTTCCGTCTTCATGAGAAACGTCATCTGACTGTGAGTGTTTTATGACGCGTCTTTTCATCAGCCGATGAAAGCTTTCACCCGAGAATCATTGCACTCAACTTCCATCAGGCTAAACTTGTTTCTGAGAAATAGCAGAGATGCTTCAAACTCAATGTTGATCGTAAAAAGTGTTCAGTGTGAAAAATAAGACATTTAATAAGGCATAGAACAAGTCAACTGAACTGAACCAATCGGCAACTATAAACCGTTCAACCAAACTGAGGAATACTGTGTAAATCAAGAGTAGGCTTTGCAGTTATGCTGGTGGAGGTTTTAGTTTTCAGTCAACATGTACATATTTTTAGGGCTCGATGAGTTTTTAGCTTGGCACATACATTTTGAATATATGCTACTTATTTTTTACAAGTCCTGGTATTTTTTAATGAAGCAATTTATTTATCAGGGTGTTCAGCTTGTTCCCATCAGGTGCTGCTGAACAAGTTCACACTGTGCCTGAGATTTGCCTCCAAATGATAATTAATGTTTAAATATGAAATTCATTTGAAGTGTGCATATTAATCCCTATGCGGACAAAATCAGTGGCCTTTTTCTGACATAATTCAAATTAAACTATCCTAACTTCTTTCTTCAGAAGCACAAAATCCTCCAGAACCTCTTGAGCGTGTGTCTCTAGTGGCTTATCAATGGGTCCACATTGCATTTTAGAGAGTGGCCATTTTGGAGAGGCCCGCCTCTACAGTCGGCACCATTGTGTAGCCTCTGAGCGAGCACACTGCTTTTGGCCGCCTGACAGCTCGGCCAAACAAGCTTGGAAGGTTTGTGGTGGTGTTTATGCAAAAGCTGGGGGTGAAAATGAAATGGAGGAGCCCGTACGCCAGGGACTGAGAGTGCATATTTAATTTGTTGTGCGCTTATCAGCCCGGCAGGGGGACAGAGGAGGAGGAAGAAGAAGAAGTAGAAGAGGAGGGGAGGGAGGGAGGGAGAGGAGGAATGTGGTGGTATGGACGTTGCTTCAATCCCACGATGATGAAGCCATTAAAGTGAACAGCAGCTGGCAGACACACGCCATAAACAAGTCAACGGTTCACAAGAGGAAACACGGATTATCATGTGACAATGAGAGCTTTCTACTGTGTGTGTGTGCGTGTGCGTGTGTCTACCTTTGAGTGGCCATCCCTCAGTCGCCAAGTAACTCCCACAGAGCGAGAGAAATGTATCCTATTGCACTGTAAATTCTTCTTCGGGCTCCGCAGCTGTCACCAAGTTTCCTCCAGAGTAAGTTCAGAGGAGAGTTATTTCAGATTGCAATATAATGAAGATCATTAGCCAAAGATTATTCCTACCGCTGCCTTAATTACAGTACTTATCTAATTGCTTATTAAGACCTCGATTTGGTGAATGCACAGAAACTAAATTAAATGTATAAACACTTAATTGAACAAATCCATTAGTTGGAATAAAGAGTTTCATAGGAGCAGACGTGGTGTGGAATAAGGGACTGCATTACCATTATGAAAGATATGATTCTCAATTATCCACATTTAAACAATAATGTCCTCTGTCTTCTTCTTCGTCTTCCTAGTCTCCTAATTTTCTAATTTCTTCCCCCGTTTGTTTTTGCAACCGCTTTCAGTTCATGTTTTAATGTAATGAGCCTTATTGGCACGACACTAAAAGCACTTTGTTTTCATAATAACAATTATGTAAAATGCTGAAAGATGGATGACGGCATGAGCAAATGCTAAAAATCTCAATAAATCACGTTATTAACATGCATTAGCAGGCTGCTCAAGCAACATCAGCATAATGTTATCTTCTCCCACCCCCCACCCCCCATCCCCCGCCTGTTATCATCCCTCCTCATCGTCTCTTTCCTTCCTTCCTCCTCGCTTGTAGTTTTCTGGAGAAGTGCCAGAGAACAAGGTGAACGTGGTGGTGACCAACCTGACGGTGGTGGACAGGGATCAGCCCCACAGTCCCAACTGGAACGCGGTTTATCGCATCGTCAGCGGAGACCCCTCCGGACACTTCACCATCCGCACCAATCCCATCACCAACGAGGGCATGCTGACAGTGGTCAAGGTAGAAAAAGCGCAGCTTTTCCTTCTTCCCATAGGCCGATCGCAAGCACGGAATATCTTTGAAAAAGATCGCATGCATTAATATGCGGGTCTGCATCTTGTATGTTTCCACCTGCTGTGAAGTGCCAGATGTTGATGACTGAGTACTTTGGACTCACATTGTTTCAGTGAATTATATGTCATTTCTCAAATTGGAACACAGTTAGAGCTAATTTTGCAATCAGCTATGCTCGTTTTCCTTTCAATCTCATTATTTTCTTCTCTGCATCTCTCTCTCTCTCTCCCTCTCTCTCTCTGCCTTCCTTTTCACTCCGTCCTCCTGGTCGGGTTCCCAGCCGGTAGATTTTGAGATGAATCGGGCCTTCATGCTCACCGTCGTGGTGTCCAACCAGGCCCACCTGGCCAGTGGAATCCAGTCCTCGCTTCAGTCCACAGCCGGAGTCACCATCTCTGTTCAGGACGTGAACGAGCCACCCGTCTTCCCCGTCAACCCCAAGATGATCCGGTTTGAGGAGGGCGTGCCAGCGGGGACCACTCTCACAGTGTTTGCCGCCCAGGATCCGGACCACTTCATCCATCAGATTGTCAGGTAGCAAAAAGCCCCACACATCCACACTTTACCCTGAGCGTCACATTCATAATTTCAAGGAAAAACTAAATCCTTGCCGTCGGCAATGTAAAACTATGTTCACGTCCATATGTTGTGAAAAACTGTCCGCCTGGTGGTACAGTGGTTTGCACTCCTGCCTCACAACGAGGACCTCCCCTGTTTGAATCCAGTTAGGGGCTTTTTTTTTTTTTTTTTACTACAGATTTTGCTTATTCTGCATGTATATATTTTCACTACAGATGTCCTCCCAAACTCCAAAAATGCTCTTGAGTTTAATCGATGCGTCCAAATTGGTCATAGGTGTAAATGTGAGTGTATTTGTAGCAGCCTATACACGGTGTTCACGTTCTAATCAGCTGGAAGCAGCTCAAACACCCCAAGACCCTGGATGAAGATAGATATATGTTATAATCTTAAGATGCTTTTGAAAAGTCTACTAATGCAATCCATGAAAACAGCAACCAGATAGTTCAGAAGATTGACATTTCCCAGATTTGTTTTTCTCGCCAAGTAAAACTAATATTCACTTCTGTAATGTATATAAGTGAGAGCAAATATATGTCTTCCTTTGAAGATAAGACTCTACTTGATAACCGAGAGTTGGATGTTCCAAACACTTTGTCCTCCACCTCTCTGAGCGTCGAGTGTCACTAGTGTTTGATCAGAGCCGAGCATTTTCTCCACAGTTTATTCCTCTTCTGTGACATTCTCAACTGACCGCCCGCCCACCCTGCAGTTACCTCCCCTGTTGCCAGGCGACTGGTGTGAAGAGGTCGTGCAGTAATGAGTTGGACACTGTTTGTCTGCCCTCTTTAGATCCTATCTTCCTCCTCATTGATCCCTCCCTCCGTCCTTCCCTAACTGGGATCACACACAGTGGGCATTGTGCCATACAGGCATCGACCCCGTGTGACAGAAACTCCCACTTGCCTACCGAGGTCCAGCGACACCGTTCCGCTCCACCGCCAGCTCCGAGCAGAAAGATTGATTTTTCTTAATGTCAGTGAGACAGCCTCTTCCACTGAGAAGCCCAGTGGAAATGTTACCGAATTGATAGAACGGGACCAAGTGGGAGACGCACTCATATAGTATATATACTGTGGAGAAGAGTGAGCGGTCGCCCCAACTCAGGTCTCCTGAAAATGACAAGACATGCAAACCAAGTGGCCTGAGCTTCTCTGCCCTTTGAGAGAAGCAGCTCGTCTTTTACTCCCTCTTCCCTTCATCTCTGCCTCACTCTCACTCCCACTGACCCTGTCACTTTCTTCCCTGTCAGTCTGCATGTCTGTTATTGACGGGAGCTCAGAGCGGCTGTCTTCTCCAAAGCAGCTCGCCAGCAGACGCTCGGCTCACGTCAGCCTCGTTTCTGCCTCTTGCTGCTGCTGCTGTATTCCCTTTCAATGACCTCGCTTGAACTGCTGCACAATACACACACAAAAGACATGGAAATGCTCAAACGTAGGCTCGCAGATGCACGCGGACAGGCACACGAGTACCCGCAGAGCATGACTGAAAGGCCTGTACATGAGCAGTGGATGGGAAAAGAGCCAGTTTGTGTGTATGTGTGTTGTTGTTGTTTTTTTAATGTTTCTATTTTTTTTCTCTCTCTGGAGGGAAGGAAAGAGGAGAGGATGTGAAGCCAAGCCTATTTGCCAGCAGATTGGACTGTTTGATGTGATTTAAGTGGCAGCAAGATGGAATTAATGTGTGCGTGCGTGCGTGCGTGCGTGCGTGCGTGCGTGCGTGCGTGCGTGCGTGCGTGCGTGCGTGCGTGCGTGCGTGCGTGCGTGCGTGCGTGTGTGTGTGTGTGCGTGCGTGTGTGCTTTTGCCATCGTAATAAAGGTTTGAATAATCACCGTGCACAGTGAGGACATTTTTATATGAGGACATGCTGGTGGCTCCCTATTTATGAAGGTCTGAGGTTATAGAGCTTGGGTGGAGGATTAAAGGTGTCCTCCAGCATGTTAGAGCTGCACTTCTTTTAAGTTCAGAAGCTCGCCAGAGACACATTTAAAAGAAAACTTTCAAAAATTTAAGCAGCGGAGGCAAAGATATGCTGATTTTCAGTCTCTTGCACAACTCCAATCGCCCTGAATCCTTAAATTTCCAAGCTGCAACTGAGTGATGCCTTCCACAAGACCCTCTATGCCTCTTAAACACCAGCTCTTGTTGGGATGTCTTTGGACAAATTTTTCAATGAGAAAAATTCCGGAGGGCTGTATTTAGGTATCTGAGTGCTTTGGAGAGTTGGGAGGTTGCAGGTTAAAACTAACATAACCTGAACAGCACTTTCCATATACAAACATAAATTACTTATCAAACAAGCAGGCACATAAAGAAGCGAGAAATACATAATTTGACATAAATGAAACAATTTTTTAAATGATGGCAGAAAACAAGCTACAACAGCAGCATGCAGCATAGCTCATTTATGACTAATGAAAAAGTAAATGCGTGCGTGCGTACGTATGAGGTTTGCCCACTGGGTGTGGCTGGAACTTGATGTAAGGAGGTCCGCAGCAACACCCCAGCACATTATATTTCATGCATGAATATGACTGAATTTCTTGAAAAGAAAAGCTTATTTTGCGGTTTTATGCAGTTGGCTTGTCAAAAATAAATGGGTGACAGTCAATATATTCATTCATTCGGGATGCATATTTGGCACTTTTTCCTCAATTGTGGTTGTACTATTGTATTGTGTTATTAGCTTTATAACATTTAAATGGCCAAAACTATGACTTTACTGGCAGATATTGAAAGGTGACTCCAGATGCTTTCCGCAGTCCAAATACATGCCTGTTAACTTAGGTTAATAAGTCATCTGACAAAGTTCTGGTTACAAACTTGCTTCTCTAACCTCGACAGCACTGATGCCCCTTCCCAAACAGAGGCAAACATATTTATCTTACTTAACGAGGAGTCTAAACTTAACGCCAGTCCTAAAGTTTATGGTACGATTCCTGTCAGAGAAATAGATTAGCAGAACTGTAGAGAGACATTTCCCATCTGCCAGCTGCAAATGAATGCAGCGGGAGGTGACATCTTGTTGGCACAGGAAGGAAACAGGGGGAACAGACTCTTACTTGCAGGGTAACATAAGACTGCGACTAACACAGCATGACAAGTTCTTTCACGACAGATCCCGCTTATTCTGTTCTCCCAAGAAATCAGCGGTTAAAACACCTGATAATAACGGACGTTTCTAATTCTGCTGTTTGCCATGTGCCCCAGTCCGGTAGTTTTGTGTCTCTCGCTGAAGGTGGAATTAGTTTTTTTGAAAGCCTGAAAGCCTCTGGCTAACTAGTGGCAGCCTCCAACGCATTCCTCTAATTAAGCTTCCTTTCACTCCAGCACGTTTGTACCCAGCTCGCTTGTACAGACGCTTGCCTCTGATCTTCTGCACTCTCTCTCTCTCTCTCTCTCTCTCTCTCTCTCTCTCTCTCTCTCTCCCTCTCTCTCCCCCCCTCTTATTTTTATTCCAGCATCTCTCCCCACATCTGCTGTCATTACAATGACACACTGACCATCTACCTGCAGATGATATCTCCTCTTGTCCGCAATTAACCATCCCTCATTAAACCTGGGAGCACACCTTCTTCTCAGTCAGCTGTTAAACTTCCATTGTTAGTAATGGAATTTATAGACTTTAATTGCAGCTGTCACTTTAAACTCTGCGAATATGTCAACCGGTGAGAGCTGCTGTGGCGGCTGTGTGGGTACAGAGAGCGGTGGAGTAGTTAAGCGCGTTGCTTGGCTGCTCCGCTTATGGGTTCAGGTTTTCATCGGTCTTCATGCTAATGAGCTGCTGTTATGATAAGCTTGGTGAACATATGTTCCGCTCTCCATGTCACTGTAATATTTCAAAGGTGCTTGGCTGGTATTGCTTATTATGGTAATGAACACCCAACCTGATAATGGGTATTTTGGATCAACAAAAGATTCCGAGTTGTTGGTATTCTAAGTAACTGTAGGCTACGGGAATCATTAGGTGGAATAAATGTGTGTTGTTGTTTTGTTTTGTCTTTTTCTTTGGATTTAATGGACTGTCTGTCTTTCTTCTTGTCTCTTCTTCCTCTGTGTGTTTATAGGTACTCTAAGTTATCAGACCCTGCAAACTGGCTAAAGATTAATAGAACCAACGGTCAGATCACCACCATGGCCCTGCTGGATCGAGAGTCTGTGTATGTAAAAAACAACGTGTATGAGGCCACTTTCCTGGCATTCGACAATGGTAAGTCCGGTAAGTCCAGATGACTGTGTGTGTTGTGGTGATCTGTTCAGCAGCAGGCCACACACTGTGTCTCATGATGGAGGGTCAGTCAGTTAAATAATGCTCTTAGTACAAGCTGACGTGTCTGAACAGTCTGTTTCAAACAATAGACAACACTTTAAAGCCATTAACAGTTTGGGCAGTCTTTGAAATATTTGGAAGTGTATAGTTTTAGCACTGAGGTGCTGTCCAAAAATATTTCAAGGCCTTCTTTCTTATGTCTGAAACAATATGAAGTGAGACTAATTCTGCTGCAATGTTTAAAACCAACCAACTTACAGAATTCTCCCCGGATGTCTAATAATATAATCACAATGAGTTTTACTTTCTAGACCAATGTGTTCTGTAACTGTTAAAGTAAAGTAATAATGGTAGTTTTTACAGAAACATGTAAAAGCTGGAAGTGACCATAAAGCAGAACCTGCTCCATAACTTGCTGTTATGGCTTTGGACAATTGGACAATGTGACTCAATGCATTAAGCAACACAAAGTGTAGGGAAATATTGCTTGGTTATAGTTCTCATAATTTCCAATTTCCCCCATCTGACACCCACACTAAATCAAATTGTGCCCATGTGTTTGACTGTGGCGTGCAGAGCTTATAAAGGCATGTGATCAGGCATATTTTTTGCACATTATTATCTGGATGGGGGGGAAAGTCGACCAATTCAAATCAGGTCAACTGAGTATACCACATACGATTTACGAGCTGATATTTTTGGAGCTTGCGGTATTGTTTGCCTCCATATACAGCGATTCAAAAGTGGATAACAACATGCTGAAAAGCACCACATCACCATCATATGCTAGCAGAATGACAGTATTTTGATCAAATCTGGAGGTCCCCCCCCACTGCACTCAGATTGCATTAGCAGTATTGATATTCAGATTAAATTATTTCAGTGTAGTTTCACATTTATTTTCAGCTTTGGCCAAGTACAGGGTATTTTCTGTCTGTATCTTCAAGCTATAATAAGTATGTTGACTCCTCTGGTTGATTGACTCTTTTTTCATTGGTGCATGCCCACGTCAGCCCCAGTTTTGTTGATTTTGAATTTTTTTCAGTTTTCCGTCGCCTCGCTCTGCAACAGTTTTTCAGACATACGACAAGACCGTTGCAAAGTTAACAAATTGTCAAACTGTTTGTTTACAGTGGCAGTTTACAGTTTACAGGCTCTTTGCGTTTCTGTGAGGAGTGTTTTGATACTCTCACAGAATTAATGTGATGCATAGACCTGCTCCATCACCTAAAGGGGAATAGAATATCATTTAATGGAAGATATTAGCTCGTTTTCAATGTTATGAAAGCAAATCTGCTTCACAGAGTTGGATGAGGGCCAACAAAGAAACAGTAAGTGGAACTAATGAAAAACAGATGGAGAAGGACTTTGCAAACATTTAGGCGATTAAGCGACCGGTCAATAGTGTGGCATTGAATAAAAAAAAAAATGTGTTGACGAAGGGGAGTTAACAAGGACCAAACAATCACCTGTCTGCAGAAAAAGTTTTAAGAAAATTGTGAACCACGATTTGGGAATTCATCTTCAGTGTAATTTATCAAATAATGTAAAGATGTATCAGTCTGCAGAACATACTGTGATCAGCCTCTGCAGAGAATCCATAACAATCTCAGTGGACAAGAAACAAGCCCAGTACTGGGTGCCGGTGATGAGACGGCATAATTCTGCACTGGAGAAAAACTGAATAAGCTCAGGAACACTTTCAGAGGTCATTACACAAAACATGGTTCAGAACCTCTGAAGATGGTGGTGGACGTTTACACGCTATCAATAGTGAAGAGGACATTAAGGTTTTAGAACATCGTCTACCATCCAGACAGCTTTTCAGAAAAAGGGAAGAAGGAAAAAAAAACTGTGAGGCCACAACAGCTTGGCTTTATGGGGGAAAAGATGCTGGACGTGTCCACACACTTCAGCAGAAAAACAAAATTCGCAGCACAGAACACAGAAGATCCTGGACTGTAGAGCGACTCAAGAACCGCATCACATTTCTGTACCGACACTTCTGCATTTAGTCTGCTTGCAGCTTCGATGTTGCTGAAGGGAAACGTGTTTTTTTTGTTTACATCCTACCTATCGTGCCAACATTTTGCATTGTATTGTAAAGACAAAGTCAGAAGACTTGGTGAATGATTGGGAATGTCCATTTCATATCCTTTTATCAAAATGGCCCATGCCTCAGGGCCCCGTCTCCGATAAAGGAAAAACAATCTGTCCATGGAGGTTGTGAGTATCAACCCCAGCTGCTGCAACCATGTACAAAGATAAAGAAGCGAAGCAATACAAATAGAGATGCTTGCTCTGTGTTTAAGAAGGAGGGACTCAGGTGTTTTTACTCCAGTGAGAAATGAGGGATTGGTTGCCCTGAAGCACACCAACTTAAGCTCAAAGTGTTGACTGCCTATTGATTCCAGTGCCCAGTGTCAACAAGGGGATATATCCCACTTTGATTGAAATTCTCTTTACTTATTCTACTCAACTGAGGCGTAAGAAGCAACAAAGCACCCAGCCAATCATAACCGACAAGACGGTCGATGGGCCTCGAGGCCCGGGGCAACGGACCTTTACATAGTTGATGCACCAAGTTACTGGTGGAAGAAAAAAAGTTAAAATACAACAGTGATGAGCTCCTGGGGTAAAAAATCCCTCTATGCTGCACCGCATCGGTAATTTAGCTGATCTTGCTGACAGTGTTTGTTCTGGGAGTTGTCTGCTGAAGGCCTCAATAAATCACTCTGTGGTGAGCACTGGAGTGTTTATACATACTTGACTTTTTACATCTGTCGCACACGGTTCTAGTGTCACGATCAGTGAGTGATATTCATGGTATTGAGGACTTTTCTTTTTTTCATTTTCCTCAATATGGTCTTAAGCTCTGTGGAGGGTTTTGATTCTCCCAGACTTAAAATGTATTTCTTAATTTTGTTTTCAATGCATCCTCTTTCAGTCAAATGTAATTGAAATGCTGCAAATATACTTTACAGGGAGTCAATGAGGCTAAGCAGCTTGTAAAACACCAGATTGAAGCCATTAGGTGAAAATGAGTCTATAAATTCTGTTATATGGTGGCATATAAACACACGTGACATAAGAAAGAAAGAAGCCATGTTATTCTAATTCTCCTTGGTGAAATTGTATCTCTTTCATTTGTATCCCGTTAACGTTAAACTCACATACAAGAATAATTTAGAGATAGATAGATAGATAGATAGATAGATAGATAGATAGATAGATAGATAGATAGATAGATAGATAGATAGATAGATAGAAAAGAAAATGATGTAATTTTCTATATGTGTACAGTGAAGTCGTCCATTTCTCAATATGTTGAAGTGTGAATATAATTTCAAATGTGATGGTAAAGTATAGCAGAAGTTCTTTCATGTAGTAAACATCATGTGTCTGCATTCAAGGACCAGATTAAAATAGTTTTACAGATTTTATTTCAGAGAAAATACAATCAGTTGCTCCGTTTGTTGTTTCATGCTGGACTCTATTCATCATTTTAACTCTGCCCATATGTCTTTGTCAGTCATTTGAACCACATCCCAGTGAAAACAAACACTTTGAAATGAGCGAGATTATCATTTGTGAGCTTTTTGCTTATCAGCTGTGTACAATGCACGCTGTGCCCACAGTTCTGCCAGCAGCTTAAAACGTTGCGTGGTGAATTTTTTCTTGTCACTTTCATTGCAAATTTGATTAATTCGAAAAGGGAATGATCATCAACCTCATGACATGTAGTCTCTTTGGTTTGAAGGTTGTGCCGCTGAGAGAGAGAGAGAAAAAAAGAAAAGAAGCAGAAACACAATATTGGTTGAAAATGAGCAGTGCACTTGAAAAACAAGGAGCTGCTGGTTTTCCACACTGTGTTTCGAAGAATCAGCAAGAAACAGTGGCAGAAAAACAATATTTCTCTGTCAGTTAAACTGTAATTTAATCATTGTGTGAACTTTAATCAAATCACATTGCAGCGTTTGTGTTGTGGACAGAGGATGAAACATCAAAAAGTTTCTTTCGCAACCTGATTGGGTTTTGTTCCGCTTCTACAATCAGGGGAATGAAAGAAAAAAAAAAGAAGAACGAACAGAATAAGTTATGATGAGCTTTTGCTGTGGCATGTAGTAAAGGGATAGCGTTTGAGACATTTCCCAGTGGGCTTTGCAGAGTGCAGATAACAGCAATCTTTATGGGAACATTGTCCCCTCCAATACGAGTCTGGCCCCAGCCTTTTCAGAAAAGCTTGCAGTTCGAAACACAAGAACTGAAAAATTTATGTGTCCTTTCATTCGCTCTGTCTGCCGTAGCGTGGGTGCGCCGCTCCAAATGTATACAGTATTGTCCCTCTGCTTGCAGCCGTTCGGTAAACAAAACATTTTTCTTATCAATTGTTTCTTTGCCTTGTGCATCTCATTTTCTCACTTCCACACATGAATCGGCTCCAACGGTGTAGCTGGAATGGAGGGATTCCTTTTGCAACTTCTGGAGCTTTTTTTTTTTTTTTTTTTTCTATCGTACAGTTTTATAAACTACATCTCCATTAATTTCATCTTCCCCCTCCACTGCCTCGGCACTATATGTTATATAACTCCACCATTGGCTCCTTATGATCCCTTCATCGGCTCTCTTTTCTCTCGCCTGCCCTCAGGCTCGCCTCAAGCCAGCGGGACGGGAACCCTCCAGATCTACCTAATCGACGTGAACGACAACGCGCCGGTGCTGATTCCCCGCGAGGCGCAGGTGTGCGAGCGTGCGCGCCCCAACTCCAGGATCAACATCACAGCTTCGGACGCCGACGCCGACCCAAACGTGGGGCCGTTTGTCTTCGAGCTGCCGTCGTTTCCCGTCACTGTTCGGCGAAACTGGACCATTTCCAGGCTGAGCGGTAATTTCAACTCTTGACGTTGTGCTATACACTGTCTGGATCGCAGGCGAATGGACCTCCGTGGCGTAAAAGTCCCCATGTACGCACCAGTGAAAGATGGCCATAACGGAATTCAGCAATAAAGTTGATGAGAAGCAAAAGCCCCTCTGCAGAGTCAGCTGCGACATTAATCGGGGGGAACGAGGAACGGGGAACGCTGTAAGCTGTGAGAGAAGTCCAAGTTTAACAAAATGTCTCACAAAGCTCACAGTGAGAGGCGCGGGTGCCATCCAGTGTTGACGTACGATCCATCGTTTCTGACAAATGAGCTCCATTCATCTCTCTGTCCCCCGAGCAGCCGATCTGTCACCTAATCCACCCAGATGGATGTCTCACAGCAGTTGTCTTGAGGACAAATCTGATCACATACCTGGATTGTTCTCCTGCTGAGGCTTTTGTCTGAGCATGACTGAGTGATAGATGCTGAAGGTTATATATTGCAGGGTGTTTATACATATATATATACAAATATATATATATATATATATATATATATATATATTTAATGCCCCCTCGCATACGTACATGTCAGATTGATTACTGTGCAGTTTGTTTGGTGGCAGCTTTGATTTGCTGTGTCTTTCCCTGATACCTACGCACATGATGACATGATACTCTGCAGTAAACAAAATGTAATTTGTCCACAGTACACCGTCTAATCTCATTTTCCTCTTCCTCTCCTCCTTGCATGTCTTCTCCCCTCCCACTCACTACCTTCCATCTCCTGACCCCCCCCCCCCATCTTTGACACTATTTAACTCCCACTCTGCAGGTGACTATGCTCAGCTGAGGCTTAGGATCCCTTATCTGGAGGCGGCCGTATACGAGATTCCCATCATCGTGTCGGACTCGGGGAACCCTCCTCTCTCCAATCGCTCTCTCATCAGGGTCAAAGTGTGTCCCTGTGATGATAACGGGGACTGTAGCGCCACGGGGGCCGTTGCAGCCGCGGGCCTCGGCACGGGGGCCATCATCGCCATCCTCATCTGCATAATCATCCTGCTCAGTGAGTACAACAAAGTGCGAGGGATCGAAGCCCGATGCTCTCAGAGCTCCAAATCAGTCTCGCAGAGCTGTTTTGTAATTGCGTCTTCAGCGATGTGGTATTTCACAGCGGCTCATTGTGTTTCGCTTGTTTTGCGGTTCATTCTTGCAGGCATGGTGCTGCTGTTTGTCGTGTGGATGAAGCGCAGGGAGAAGGAGCGTCAGGCGAAGCCGTTATTGATCGACCCCGAGGATGACGTCAGAGACAACATCCTCAAGTATGATGAGGAGGGAGGTGGAGAGGAGGACCAGGTAAAGAAATGTATACATGTCCTGTAGTAAAAACACATTTAAACTTCATATTGCATGTAAACAAATTAGCTACCAGCGTTTAACAAATGAGCAGAATAACACACACTACCTATTTTGCATGTTTACTTTAATGAAATTGCAACTTCAGGTGTGTTTACCAGAACATGTAAATACTGACTCAAGTGCCCACACTGCCTATACTCAGTTGCATTGCTTCTGATTGCGTCTGTCTTTAAAGTGCTTGAAAAGGAGGCACAGATTAGCAAAGCACCGAAGATTATTGAGCTGAGGGGCATTTCCTCAGCTGGCTCACACCACTGTCACTTCCAGAGGAAGCTCAGATAAATCTAAGTAGTGCAATGATGTTACAGGTGTGCTGGTTGCACTGACCTCCTATTGCTTTTAAAGTAAATACCTCTAATTAGCATCCATCAGCAAACATAATTTACTGCTCGTGGGACGATTCAAGCTTAAAATACTATTTTGAGGTCAAGCGGGTGCAGCACTGTGTAGGGCAGATTTCATGAGTAGATCACTACTCACACTATGAAATACATTTACTTGTGATGACAAAGCACTTTATGGACCCCACAGAGGAATTCATTTTTGGCCAAGTGCAAGTGCAGGAAGAAATTAAAATACTGCATTTTGTACCTAATAAAAGAGCTCAGCAGAGCCTGCACTAATTAAGGTACAAACACACTTCAAATAATGTATCTGTGATTAAAAACAAACTATAACATATGTAACTGGTGAGTTAGCGTTGATCAATATGAAAGGGGGGGATAATTTTATTCTTGTTAAACTATTGATAATGTTAGAGGTCAGATTTGTCTTTCTATTTTTGCTGTAACTCCATCAACTTTGTAGATTTTCTCCACCAACACATCCAGTTTCATGTTATCATATTAATTGTGTATTTGCAAAAACGTCTTTTTTATGAATAGAAATGAGGGACGATTTAAATGCTGATGATCTGATTGAATGAGTTCCATTGGCAATAACAGGGACACATGACCTTGATGACAAACACAGGGACTTCATTTCATGTCGCGCAGTATTGTTCTCCAGTACATATGTAAATACATGTAAATACAGAGTTTTCATTTTCCAATTTTAGGCGAGTTGACATGTGTGAGCAGTTACGAATCATGCTGTAGTTATAATAATAGAACTGAAGGTATTTCTAAGTCAGTTTGGGAGGTGAGCTGCCATTTCTGGTCTGTTAACTCGGGGTGTCACTTCGGGGGACATTTATGTTTCCGTGTTCTCCTTGTTCATGTGAGACTCTCAAACACTCTGAATTGCCTTGTTGTGAAGTGTGAATGTGTGCGACAGTCTCTCGTCGTCAGCTGAGATCAACTCTATCATCCTGAAGCCCAGAGTTGGATTGATTGATTGATAGGTTTGGGATATTTCACTGTATTTTTCACAAAATGAAATGAATTAAAATTATCATTAAAATTAGAATTGAAATTATACTTATTTTTCTTAGGTTTTGTAAAAAATAAATACATCCCATTTGGTTTCTGTCAAACGTCTTTACACTGAGAATAGGGAAACATTTTCATTTCGATGAATGGATTTCACCTTCTTCAGCCGTCCCAAAAGTCCTTTACATCGGTTGTCACGTTCACTAATTCACATAATTAGATGACCTGACTGGATCACCTGAGCCACAGCCTATTGATGGATTGGTATTATGCTGTATTTCTTCTCACCCAGCCCACTCCTGACACCCCTGCTTCAGGCTGAAGTGCAGCTTGAACAATCCTACTCAAAAAACATTTTCTAACAGGTCACAAGTCTAACTAATCAGAGACTCTTCTTTTCATCTTCAGCAGCAATGCTGTTCACCCAACACACAATAGCTTGTAATGTACAAAAGAGAGTAATATATTGACTTTTTTGAGAACCTCTCAAAGAGAATAAATCTTCTACGTGCATCTTTAATAAAGTATAATATTTTTCACACATTCAAACTTGCATCCATATCAATCCTGAGATTTTGTTTTTATTTATACTGCTTTAAGTTGTTGATCCAGTCAAAAGTAAAATAAGTAAAATTGAGGTATGAGTTCATCTACCAAAAATGTGGAATTAACAAAGAATATAACTGGGGTTATTTTAAAAAAAAAGAAGAAGCAGAAAAACACTGCAAACTGCTCTAAAAATAAATGCTTCTGCTAAAAAAGCAGCTTGGCTTAAATTCCCCTCACACTCAACTCTGCCGCTCTTCTCACACCATCACCCCTGCTTTTATTTTTTACTCAGAATTTGTGATACACCTACAAGCACCTCTTTTTATTCACACCTTGTTGTTTTTTCTAAAAAAAACCAACCTCTTTAACAATAATGAGCTTTGATTAATTCAGAAATAAATATGCTGTTTTTGATGCTTGTTCTCTTCCGACACCCACACACACTCACCAGATATCCAGACCAGAAACACACAAGTGTCAGATGGCTGTGCTATAGACGGGCATATTTTCCACTCTGAAACACCTGTATGAAGATTTAGTGGGAGTATTTATTCATCATCTGCAGGAGAGCAGTAAAGAAAACTCAACAACCTGTGCCATTTACATTTATAGCTCGTGTTTTAGAAAGCATAACCAACCGTCATAAACTGCCAGTCATCTGTTGTCCCATTCACTTTAGAATCACAGAAATCAGCAATAAAAATAAATCAAACAATAAGCATAATCACAATAATTAGTGCAGAAATATCAACACACTGAAGCTGTCTGGTTTTGTTTTGGTTTATTTACAGCTGCTGCTGCATTATATGTGTAATATTACCTCAATCATTGGGGTACAGATGATGTATGACTGTGCAACAGCTCCAAATGCTTTATACATGCAGCAGACAGGATTCTCATGCAGTTTTATGAAATGCTTCTTGTTTTTATCACAGGTGCATCAACTTGATACCAAATATTTATACTGTTGCATGAGTAAACCCCACAAGACTCTTACACACTGAATCCAGGGACAGTCTCACTATGAGGACGGTGTGTTTATCTCTACTCCTCCATGTCCAGCTTGTTTTGACATTGTTTGGGAACTACTTTAATAGTGTCTGTGGCATTTATAGTAAATCGTGGGTAACTTCTTTTAATTGCTGATTCTCTGCTAATTGTTGCGCCTCTTATGCCCAGTATTTTGAGTGGTCGGGTTGTTTACCTCATTAGTTGTTATTTGTTTGTGAAACAATCATGATGGAGAAAACAGGAAGCCCAAGTTAAAATGAATCCCTGTATGTATCAAAACAAAAATTCAACAATTTTCACATTATAAAAAAAACGTTTTGGTTTTTGTCAGACAAAAGTGTAGTTGTAGCTATATGACTGCAACAAATGCAGTCTCTATGTAAAGATTGAGGGTAGTCAGAAATCCACTAACTCTAACCCAGCCATAAAAATGTCCTGCAGATAAGCCACAATAGCAATGTATGGCTCACATACTCCCGGTAAAAAGTGATTTTATATTATTTAACAGTTTTCAAATCTTAAAAGAATGGACTCGATAACCTGTGGAGTCTTTGTTGACTCTCTGCTGATCCTGTGCACTTGAGGTTTAATATGTAGCAGCACAAGCTTTTACAGAATGTCGTTTGGATTTGGTACACAAATAAAGTCTGGAGAATTACAAAAGCAGCCATAATTTGGAAACCCGTCAGCGCTCTTAGACTCAACACAAGCACACTTTAAAGTCTGACAGTCTTTGATGGCAAACAATGAGAGCGAAACAAAGGCTGAATGAAGTTGTAAACTGAGCCTGCTTTGAAACACAATGACTTCTGCAGTCACAAAAAAAAAAAAAAAAAGGAAAACATGCTAGAAACAGTGGGTGAATAGATGGCAATGATTTTAACCCTCCACTCTCCCTCCAACGCCCTCATCCAGGACTACGACTTGAGTCAGCTGCAGCAGCCGGAGTCTCTGGATCACATCATCAATAAGCCATCAGGGGTGCGCCGGGTCGACGAGAGGCCTGTGATTGCTGAGTCACAGTACCCAGTGAGACCCAGTCTGCCCCACCCTGGAGACATAGGAGACTTCATAAATGATGTATGTTCATGACCAAAAAAAAAAAAACTGCTGAGATTTTATGGCCAAAATTCACAAATTCTTTTCTTTCTCTACGCTTGTTTAATGAAGGCATGGGTTCCTAATGAGACCTCGCTGTCAGCCAAAACCGTTTTAATGGGGGGGTGGATGATTTTTAGTTTTATGGTAGAAATGAGTTGATTATCTTGTGAAGAAGTGTTGTAAATCGATTCTTTCCAGAACTGTATTTCTGGCTCTCAAGCTACGTTCAGGATATGAAGTAACATTAAATACTAATGACTGGCTGAGGCAGAGGACACAAGTTTATTGCTGCAGTTATCGTCTTGCACCCTGAACTTGTTTCCACGTGTGAAAATCAGCTCATCAGCACAGTGAAGATGAAATAGTGTACTATATGATCTTTGACTTCTGATATCCTTGCCTTCTTGGCTACAGGGTCTGAGGGCAGCAGACAACGACCCCACCGCCCCTCCGTACGACTCCCTGCTGGTGTTCGACTACGAAGGCAGCGGCTCGACCGCGGGCTCCGTCAGCTCGCTGAACTCCACCAGCTCGGGGGACCAGGACTATGACTACCTCAACGACTGGGGCCCTCGCTTCAAGAAGCTGGCCGACCTCTACGGAGGAGGGGACGATGACTGAGAGCGGAGCGGGGGGTGGGTGGGGGGGCGGTGGGGGGGGGTGGTTGGGCGGGGCTTCAGCGGGGGCCAGGAGAGGCTGGACAAGTTGGACGGACGCTCCTTTAAACCACAGGCGAGGGCCAACCAACATGATGCAGGCTCCTTGGTAGACTCTGTCAGGAACGGACCCTCACACGGGCCACATCAGCTTGTTCACAGCGACCAAGCCCACAATCATGAAGTCCACTGCAATGCAACTGTATTCTGGCTTTATATTTTTTAGTGGTGAGTTTGTAGTGTGTTGTTTTTTTTTCCTCTTTTTTTTCTTCTTCTTCTTCTTCTTCTTTTTGTTTTTTTAATTATAATTTGGTCGTTCTCTCACGGTGCTGGACCTGGATGTCTCTGGGGATGACTCAAGCCGCCGGTGAGAGACAAATAGTGAATTTGTGCTTTGATTGATTGTTGCAACAAAACCATTTCTTGCTTTAGTCTCACACTGAAGAGAATGTTTTCGGGAAGACGCTCTCCGACTCTGTCTCTTTAACTCTGTCAACTTGAATTTCCTTAGAACAGAAGCACTGTCATTTTATAAAGTGCCTTTTGTGGTGTGTTTTTGTATCAGACTCCTGCTATCTCAGGATCGGTTGCCATTCGTGCAGTACAGCGGAGGCACGTTCTCTTGTCGCCCTCCTCCTCCTCCTCCTCCTTCTCCTCCTCCTCCTCCTCCTCCTCCTCCTCCTCCCTGCCCTCCTCAAACCAGCCCTGCCTGTCGCCCCCTTTCACATTGGTGCACATGAACAACCCCAGCATCCCGTCCCGGGAGGGAAAGACTCACCCAGGGCAGACTATTGGACATCACGACACAATTATGGGCCTAAAGAAGCCAACGCACGTCATTGCGGGGAAGATGGCGCTTCTTCTCAAACGGACCCGCTCAGTTTGACTTTGGCAAGCATCACCTGTCAACACAACTGCAGCAGCCATGCTGCGATTGTGCGCGAGCGTTTTTATACATGTGGAGGGTTTTCTAATTTAGTGGAGAATGCCTGCCTTTCCTCTGTGGACCCATGAGTTTCGGAGCCTTTACGTTGAGACGCTTGCCTGCCCTGTACGGTTTTAGTGTTGCTTTCTCCACCGTGTAAAGTTTATGTAGGCATGATCTGATCGGTCAGACGAGGGTTGAGGAAGTGGAAGTGACTCGGAGCAAAATTAATCTGGGAACGATTTTTTTTGGTTTGTTTCTTTGTCGCCTTGAACATTCCCGTTTTTTATAGGCCAACAAAAGTATTAAAAAGTGCATGTTTTTTCTTTTTCTTTTTAATTCCTTCAAATGTTTTACTCGAAGCACTTGTTACTATGTGGTGAGAATGTGAAAATAGTCAACAGAAACTATATGAATATACTCTGTATAAAGACACTGAGAAAATAAAAATACTGTAAGATACATATTTTTGAAGTATTGATGATAAAAGTTGCTGCTCTTCGCTCTCTCTTTGGCTCTACTTTGGGCTTTGAGGGATTTTTGCCCCATTCATTTTAAATATGTAAATATTTGTTTGTCTTTTGTTGACACGCATATTTCCATTTTTAAGATGAATGCTTATACTTTTTTTTTGTTTGTTTGTTGTTGAAATTTTTTGCTTTTCTTTTTAATTTCAAGAAGTGCTTTGTTATACTCTTTTTATATACGGAAACAGGCCCGTCCTCCCTGTTTGGGTCTGTATTGTCTCCGACAGAAGAGCTCCTCTCGCTGGCTCTCGGCTGTAGGGCGGCAGAAGGTTCATTAGCCATGCCTGCTGATAGTCGTTCTGGTAGTCCGTGTACTGGAATTCTTTTACTCCGTCATCTAGATACTGGGTGTGTGCTTTAGAAAATAAAACAACACGTTTTGAAAATGTGCCATCTTTTTTTTTTTTTTTTATTCCTTACTTGCGTCAATCTCTTGCCAAGGTACACTCGGTATGCCGAGTCGTGTGGCACGGCCGGAATAATGCTGGTCATTTCAGATGTACTGTTACAGAGCTTTAAATAATCATGATAATGGGCCTCCGTGATCTTGTTTTTAAAATCTTGATCGATAGAGCTTTATCATCTGTATCATTGACGAGACTAAAGCCGCTATGTGTTGGATATGAATGATTCTGACTCTCGCACCCTTCATGGTAGCGTCATGAAACAACAGATCAAAAGCATTTGCTTCTCCCTTACACTGACTACTGGTTTTCAGTAAGCTCAAAACAACTTAAAAAAAAAAATTATAAAATTGCATAGAAAGACCTCTACATAGTGGCTTTGAAGTAAATATTTCTATTTTGTTCAGGAATGACTGGTTTGTAATATGCACACTGAATGGTTGCACTTTATTTTCTTTGTTCTCTTTTTTTAATGTGGAATTGTGGTTTTTTTATGTGTTAGAAAACGGTTGTAAAGTGGAACAGCCTCCCCAGGGGAATCCTGCAGTTAGTCTTTGACCCTATTTTTTCGACGCAGCCTCATTTTCTAATGAAACAACCCGTATTGGTTATTTCATGGCGTAACAGACGAATAATTGTTAGAGCAGTATGTGGGGTCAGGAAGTATATTTGTGTCCGTTCCTGTGATTTCAATTAGTCAGCGGAATTGCCCAAAAAAGAAAAAAAAAAAAAAACCCCACTGGGGACTTAACGGGATTTAATCCTCTCCGGCTGTGTGTCTATCAATTAACCACACCATTAATCCCCACGGCGTAATCTCATTAGATAGAGCGCCTTTAATGAGACACCCAGAGAGAAACAGAGAGGCAGGCAGAAAGCAAGAGGGAGAAAAATGAGGCAGTGGCAAAATGCAGGTAGGCCGTGTGGAGAGGTGATTAGTAGGATGGAGGAGAGGGTCAGCAAAGGGAGGGCTCCACCAAAAACGAGATTGGAACCCAGCGTGAACAATGCATAACGTTTAGAAAATGGTTTGGGGGGGGAGGATATGAGGGCGTTGACGCCGAGTCATGCTTTTAATGCCCCGTGTGGGCAGAAATTAGAAGAGAGGGCATTGAAGAGGCAGAGAAGACAGGCAGAGGTGAGCGGGGCTGATGGAACAGGCTGATCTAGGTAATGAGAGGTGCTTTGATTCCCTGAGTATCCCAGTAATGAGAACATCCAGTAATAAACCCAAGTTAACCTTTCGCTGGTACAATAATGAATTTTTCGATGGGCCCGGCAGAATTCTTGGACCTGTGTTAATAAGTGAGCCATCTGTGGCGGGCTCGCTTGCCCTGAAAAAATAATCAGATTGGTAAAAAGTATTCTTGGTCATAGCCAGTCGGCAGATAAGCAGATTAACTTCAAGGAAGGGCTCTTTGATGGGCTTAGCTGAAGTTCACTTGGTTTCCCCGTGGCAGATAGGCAGAGTGAAAGAAGAAAGCAAACTGGAGTTGGCCCCTTGATAAATGGCGTATATAGACTGAGAGCTTTGCTGCTGGCTTGCAGCCAGTGCCTTGTGTGTTGTAAATAAAGTTCTCTTCTTCAAACATGTCCAAGCCTGGCTCTTTTCATTTCCTCTCTATATAGCTAGTGAGTCTCTAGGGCCGAGGCTGGGAACAGTCCAATCTGAAAAAAACACCACCGGATGTTGGTTCTGATGCTGACTGTGCGATCAACTGTTCACAGTTTAATGTTGATGTTGTTATTCAGCAGCAGAAGTACAGGCGCTGCTGGCTGCCTTTCTGCTGACACCACTCGCAGCCTCCTGCTATTTTCAGGACTCGGTCTAAAATGAGATCAAAGCAGCAGAATGAATTTGATGTTTCTGCTCTAAGTGGAGGAGAAAAATATCTCAGTTTTAACGACCAGCCATCCATGATATGGATGACTGATCTGGTGGAGACACTCAACTATTGCAAAGATGTGATTTTCCAAGCAGGCAAGACTATCAACCCTTCAAGCGTGAGCAAACCAAATTTGAAAAAGAGCATCTCCGACAATAATGACGGCTTTTGGTGCCTCACTGTTATTGCTTCAGTAAATTTGACTGTGTCAGGCCCCGTTTACATGACAGTGTTTCAAGTGGAAACGCATCGTGTTTTACATTTTTGTTCCAGAATAGTTCCACGTTTGTACAGATTTCTCAACTTTATCTTAGCATTTGCACTAAACTGGTACCATATGACAAAATGGCAATGAGATTCTTCCACCCATCCATCCTCCATGACACTTTAACCAGCGCAGGGTCACGTGGTGCAGGAGCCAATCCCAGATGACGATGGCCGAGGGAACTGATGATGCGGAATCACCCAGATTTATTTCAAGTGCATGTTTTTTGGCTGTGGGACGAAACCAGAGTGCCGAGAAAAAGGCCTGCATGCACAGGGAGCACATGCAAACCTCCAGTGGAAATAGAAAATCATGCACCATGTGGCAAATGGGGTTGTTTGGGATCCTTATCATATCATTTCAAAAGCAAAAGTCAGTTTTTTTTCAGTGTCAAACAAAAAAATGTACAAGACTTCAACAAAATGCTTTCTTCTTGTTGTAATCTCAATAAACTGATGTATATACAAATTGAACCTTTTAAGTTACCAGTAAGTAGTTTGCAGTAATGGCTTGATGGTGCTTTAAAGGAGAAGTGGTTTGCTGTAACGACATAATATCCTGGCAACCTCTGTGCCCCACTTAGCCATCTGTTAGCAACCACCTTTTGTTCAAAGTCCACCTATTCATCTTCTGTACTGCTTCATCCAGTTCATGCGGAACTGGATTTAATTCCCGCTAACTGAGGATGAGGGCAGGGTCCAATCTGGACAGATAGACTCGTGGACAATTTAGGGTCACCAGTTAACCAGAGTCGTATGCTTCTGGACTGTGGGAGAAAAACCACACATGCAACACATGCACCTGGGAAACAACTTGACACTTTTAATTTTGATTTAATTTTGACATTTCTGGAAGTGATTGTCCCGCATTCTGGCGTAACGGTATGTCCCCCTCAGGATGAAGTGTAAAACGTTACGATAAGCTCTGAGAGGCTAATGCATTTAGCCCCATTTCTGTTTTATGTTCGGTCCGAACACATTAAACTAAAATAAAGAACAGGACACACATTGTATGTGCTTAACATCATCAGAGTAGCGTCATTATTGTGCCGAGGCCTTGCCCCGTATAACCTGCATTTTCTCACATTGCATATTCCTGAATACATTTTACTCAATGAATTCACCTTGTCTTCACTAATGTGAAGTGGCGTCGTGTCAGGAGCAGTTATTACTGCACATGTGAGCAGGTTTATTTCTGGGCATTTCTGCAAATAACTGAGTTGCTTACTGGTTAATGTATCAACAATTCATGACACTCTGAGAGGCAGAACGGGGGCTTTTATTCAAGATGCAATTATGTAACACTGCACCGGGTCAGGAGTCAGGAGCTTGCCTTGTTTTTATTACAGTATGTCGACAAGTCATCTCGCTCATCAATATATTTCTAAAATGCTGTGCTGTCCATCAGCTGTGGTGCTTTCTGTGTGGGATTGGAATGTTTTCGCTGTGTGAGACATATAGTATGTGTTCGGCTGATTGTTGTCTAAAAACTCTTTTACGACTGTGTCTCTGTGCCTAAACCCTGTGATTTCCTGATGATCTACTTGGGGTGTATCCTGCAATTTCATCAGAAAATATCCAAAATACATGGGCAGAGTATGCACTGATGAAGCACCTCTCTTAAACCAGGGGATTTTTGAAACCAACACTTTAAATATTCCAACAGGCCTAATAAGCTGATTTTATTTCACTTATTATACACTATAATCATCACAGTAAATGATGCATCATGGGATTGCCTTTGTGTTATATGTTAGCTTCCTCTGTATAAGTACATGGATTTTATGCTGCTGTCGGCGCCGAGCAGCTCTGCGGAGACCAAGTTCTCCATGTGATTACAAGCTGGAGTGCAGTGGGAAATCTGAGCTGCATCCTCCAGCAGAGCAGCTGTTCTAATCAACTGCATGTAATTCTTCACCTCAGCCACAGGTTAAGTGCCTTCCCCAGGACACCCTCTACCTCTCTAAATGGTAGAAGAGGATTCCCTTGCAGTCAAGTTGGTCTCCGGTGTCCTTTAGTGTACAATCACACTTCCATTCCTATCCGCTCCACCATTTCCCCCTGTCAGCATCACTCGAGAAACACCGGTGCTTAAGCATGAATAATGGATGCATAGCGCCATCATTAGTATAAATAAATAATTGATCACCACACGTGTGTGACAAAATTAGTCTTGTAAATGCGATGATGATATTACAGGCCTTCGCAACAGGAGGAGCGGCAGCCTATTTGGCCTTGCGCGCACCGCATAAGCTGCTTAGTCGTAGTTTCATGGTTATGCTCTTATGCTTGTTTTATGTTGGTAGAACCCCCCCGCCATAACGAGCATGATTTACGCACGGTAGATAAAACCTCTTATGCACAGTCGCTTCTCTTTACCGAAATGTTTTTGAGCTTGAAGCAGGCATTTCTACAATGTTCAGAGATTTTTTTTTCAGGTCCAAACTTTTGCAAATCCTTGTTCGTGTGTAACTAATGCATAAGCTCTCTCCTCTGCTATCTAGGATATTTCAGCAACACTATAGTGAAAGCTATAGGTTTGTTTTCACATGCATTCTTGAAGTAATGCAATATGTGAATGTTTACCGAGACTCCAGAATAACTGGTTGGATCCGGGTGGTAAATATCAAGGTTCTCTAAACAGGTTCAATGGTAAAGAGGTGAAAATTCAGATAGAAATGAATGCATAGTTTCACGAAAATTCACCGTAGGGATACCTGGCTTGTAGCACAAAAGTGTGCCGTCAGATCCTTCCTCCTGTTATTGTGAAGATTTACCAAGGATTGGATGTTTAATGTGGAAATGTGAGCTGGGATTATATTAGCTGGGCAGTGTCGCCAATATTAAATCTTTAAGCACTGCAGTGCAACTCACTGAGATGCTTGAAAACAATTACAGGTTCATTTCTCAAAACGTAATGTGATTCACTGAATACTTACACAAAAAGTCACTTTGGATGTAAATCTCAACTTAATTGTGTCTCCTTCAACCAGGCCTGTCAAATAATGTGCACATGGCTGTAATATTTTCATGTTGCTGTGACACATTAGCTGCTTTTTCATCACTTTGTGGGTCAGTTTAATGACTCATAAGTTCAGCTACAGTTACATCAGTTAGTATTAGGAAGATGCTCTATGATATCAACAGGTCTTTAAAGCAACAAAACAGCTGCACCACGAGGAGAGAAAACGAAGCTTATGTTCCTGTCAGGACCACAATGCTTCAGCGCTGTGGATACACGATAATCTGCAGATATTTCACAGGGCTGCCACTCCAGTAAAAAAAGAGAAATTGTAACCGCTGAAACAACGGCTTTGACTAAGACCGACGCTGAGAGTCTCTCAGCGAGCACGACATAGAAAGCGAGGGAGTGTCTGTGCCTCTTTACTTAAAACAAGAACAACAAGTGTTGCACGCTCGGTGACGACGAGCACGACGCAGAGGGGTCCAACACGCGATCCACACAGACGCAGTCTCTATTAAACATGTATATAAAGTCTGCTTTCACTGGTGTGAATGGGGGATTCTCATGAAGCTTTAAATAGTCATGTACGAAGGTTATGAAATGCTAATCAAATGATATTGATTATTTGTTGATGTCACTCGCGCAGTGTTTGTGATAATAATCCACTTATATACCGTAATTTACACATACTTTTGTCACTCACCTGTAAACACAAACCATAGTTGTGTCAAACATAAGGCCTCCAAGTCCTGCCTGATGTTCTGTCTATGGTTTCTAAAAACACCCATAATGCAACGACTGAAGTTTTTTTCTTGGTTGGTTTTGTTTCGACATTTCACTGTTTTGCACCAGAAGGTATAATCAAAATGTTTTATGTTGAGATTGTAATAATTTTTTTGCTACAAATTGTTTTGATTTTGTGAAAAAAATATAGACGTTTTCATTGTGTACACTCTGGACGACAACAGTGTAAGAAACCCCTGAAGACCCGCCGCTGCCCAAAGTGCCTGTCACTTCAACCAGTCAATAAAAAGGGCGAGTGCCGGCAGTGCTCACATAGTGTTACAGCCAAGGAGCTTTGAGTCTTACTTATTGATGAGCCACAAAATGGAACAGTCACGACTAAAATACTTTGCAACAACAGCCGGGTGTGGGGTGTCACATGTTGGTGTCACATTTGACGTAAGTGTGGCTGAAACAAACTGTCACTATCACAACTTTTAATAACACAACATTCACATCATTCACAACACTGATCATCTGTAAAGTAAAACTAAAATGATGACTGTAATTAATTTCACAAAACTGCCCATCAAGGCTTTTCTATTCCTCAACAGTCGTATGTTAAAATATATAAATTTTTTAAAAAAAAGCTCTGTCTTGACAGAACTCTTTTGACCCAGGGACACCAGAACAATATGGAGATAATCACTCACTGCACTAAGGTTTCTGTAACATGTATTTATATGCGCTGGCTGGAACATAAAAACATGAATAGTAGATATGGTTGTTCATTAATTCTTATTTTTAGAAGACATTGATGGATGACATGCCGCTCGCTATGTTGGCCTGTCTAATACACTTATTCATGAACATTAGGAAGCACATTTCGAGGTTATGAGTTCTGAATTCTCACACTGTTCACATTTAGCTCTAATCATTACTTTGTCTGATGAAGCGGCGGCCGTAGTGGCAAACTCTCACTTTGGTGTTTGCTTTTCAGAAAAAAAACAAACAAAAAAACCCTGGAAGATCTGGTAGATTCAGTCTGGAACGGAGAGCAACACCTCGGCTTGTCTCAGTGTGGTCAAATCCATGATGCACATTAGTCTATGTCAACCTCCGGCCTACAACGCCCCCCAACCCCACCACCCCCCACCCCACCCAACCCATTCCGGCGTCTGTCCCGCTCCACATAGGAGATGACTTTGTAAGCGGAGATGTTCTGCTCCTGTGGGCCGACGCCGCCTGCTGCTTGGCCTGATTCAGCTCCATTAAGGAGGCCAACAGGCTATTAACCCCTGCGTCAATACCTCACAGGTTCAGCCGCGCTTACAAACCCATTTCAGCAGCGGTCATAAACACTGGCCTTATTATAGTATCTCCGGGCCAAAGCAGACTGCCCCGCTCGACCCCATAACAAAAGAGTCCGGAAGTCAGCATTAACCCGGGTGAGGCGAGGGCGCGGGCATACAGGAGATGGTGTTGTGTCCAGACGTAAACTAATGAGCTGTTGCTGCTTGTTACACGTCAGGGGCTTGATTCCTTGCAGCGGGGCTCAGATCAGTCTATTTCATTTAAGAGTAAAAGTGGTTCTGGGCCGGCGAATTTGCGCATTCTAATGGATGATGAAGTGCAGTGACTGAATCACACCGTGCCACATCAGTTCATCCGAATCACATTCTCGTGTCCCTCCGAGGAGGGAGTTTTATTCATAAGCTCAAAGATTAATCAACGCTATGCAAGGAGGCGTTGAAAAGAATCAAATTGATTAACTGACTTTTCACCATTGCATTTGTCTCACAGCGTGAATGCGGGGAGGATTACGGAAGGAGCTTTGAATTCTCCAGGTTGCAGTGTAATGTCAAAACACGAAATATCACAAGCCTTTTATTTATATAGCTATAGGCGTCTTGCTTTAATAAAGAATTTCATAACCCTGCGATTCATGTAAGTGAAGGAAGCTGGGGGACGTTTCATCAGCCTGGAACCATCATTATAACTGAATCCCTCTGTGAGTGTAAACACGCAGACTTTATAGGCTGGAGAGTTAGACAAGTGCAAGAGGAACCACCCCGCTGAGCAGCACGATCACATCAGTCAAAACCCATCTTGAAATATGACAAAAGCCCCCACTGCCAAGCACAAACAATACTCTCAAGCACGTGCACACACACACACACACCCTTGTATATACCGTTGCTTAAGATTTATTATATAATTTCATCCTGGGGTGAGAGCAGGAACAACAAGCACTGAATGTATGAAATTAATAACAGCCGCTTTTGATAAATGTCAAGGAGGGAAACAGTGACGTGACTCCTCTCCTCTTCCCTGTGGCAGGCTCCGGGTGTTTACCCAACACCCTCAGGTGCAGTGACTGGGACGTCGCTAGGCAACCGCACCAGCCCCGTTGTTGCTCTGCCTCTGGCACTCAAGTGGGAGCTTATGTAGACTTAACTCTGAAAGAGCGGCAGTGTTGAGGAGCGGAAGGGGGATTACTAGTGAAAATATTGGAGTGGGCTGAGGCGCAAGGGGCGAGGCCTTACCTGAACCACCACCACTAGTCGGAGTCACCATATGAGAGACTGTCGGGCCACGATGGAGCCTCGCCCAGGTTCTCACCTCACGGACGACGCTGCCGCCTGCTTTTCCTTCTTCTACCCCAAAAACTGGTTGACGGACTGGCCCAGCAGTCTCTGCGGTGGAGAATGCCGATGCTGAAACTAGGTGACATGAAGAGGAGCCCCAAAATGCAGATGAGGCCAACATCCTCTATGAGATGATTTCATCTTGGGTTAAAATGAGCTATTGCCCCCTAGTGGCTCCCACCTGTACTTTCACATCAGAGGCATCATAACTGTGGCTCATCGTCACTGATGTTGAGCTCCAAATATTATGGTTCCTCTTTGGTCTGCGCAGAGAGGAAAGCTGCTCCCAATCATTACAACATCAGGCGACTGTCCCAGTGGCAGAATGGCCTAATTATTTCCAGCCTGCGCTTTTGGTGGATGTTAGCAGCTGATGCGGCAGCTGTTGCTTGTGCACCGAGTGTGTGGCTGATAACGGAGACGGACTCAAACAAGACAGCCGGACAAAAGCGAGAGGACAGACTGCGAGCGTGATTCCAGGTTCAGAGAGGAAGGACTCCTGGGAGCTGTAGATGCATGTATAAACCCGGGGTGGGGTGTGTGTGTGTGTGTGGGGGGGGGGGGGGGGGGGGGGGGGGGTACGCCGTGTACTACATGTAGCTTTACAGATGTTAAAGGATTAAGGAGAATTATCTGAGAACAGGTAGAATAAGATGGTATTAAAAGGCGTTCGGCTCATTCATGCACAAACTCTCGCTGCCACGTGCGGCACGCATCCAGATGTTTGAGCGGTGTAAGGCTGCCCCCTAGTGGAGGACAGGGAAGCACAACGTAGGATTTATGAGCCACTGTTTTGACTACAACACTTCTGTACAACTATACAGACACCAGAAAAATTCACTGTGCTTTTAATCGAATAAAAATAAATGCTTTAAAGCAAGGTGATTAAGAAAGTTAATCTTAAATGGTCTCATGAAATGCATTCAACAAAAGTGATTAGGCTTAAAAAAAGGAGAGTACATAAAGTAAAACCATCATTAAGACAAAGGCAATTAAGGTGAAATCTATTGTCTAATGGAAAGTTTTCATGGTTAACAGTAATGATGTTTTGAGGCCTGATTGAGCGAGTGTCCGCAGGAAGTTTGTTCCACATGTGAGGAGAGTAACTAAAAGCTGCTTCAGCTTATGACTGACAAAACTCTTCCTGAGGACCTCGGAGGGTCTGGATGTTTCATATTCTACCAGATACATTTAGATATTCAAAGCTTTATAGACAAGAAGTGAAATGTTGAAGTGGATCTTTTGACACCCAGGCAGCAAGTGTAGGTACAGAAGCTCAGGTGTAAAGTGCTTCACCCTGACAAACCCCAAAGGAACCTCACCACACACTATATGTGAAATAGATGCTTTACTATGTTTTGTGACAATGAGTTTCCTTTTTTTTCCGGCGGATACTTACTCTACACTTCAGCTTGAAAAGCTTCAAACTTTCATTCAACCAATTTTTCACCCCAAAAGAAAAAAAATCTGCTGATTTTCTGTAATTCTTCTAAGAATAGAACTTTCTTGGTATCTAGTCATTTTGAAAAAGCCAAGTATATATATTCACTTCAAATGTAACCCCCCCCACCCAAAAAAAACAATTTTGCAACGTCAAGCAAAATCCAGTACTGCAAAATCAATATTTATTCAAACTTTTTATAGAGAAAATGTGATTTTCTTTTCTGTATGCGTAAAATCTCAATTCTATACAAAACAGCGTGTAAAATTTTAGGTGTAACATTTACAAATATACAGGAAGAAACTCCAGTTTCTCACGTCGGATACTACAAAACTGGGGGGGGGGGGGGTATATAAGCAGGTAAAGAAATGACTGGAGGACAGCGTCAGTTCATCATTAGAAGAGTAAAAATGTGGGTTAGTGGGCAACTACAAAAAGAGTTTCAGGTAGACTCGGGTTTGGTGTAGCAATGAGCAGTCCGACACCTGTTGAAACTTTTAACAATCAAAACATGAAATATGCTTTTAAAAAAAAATTGCAACAAGAGAAATTCTAAAAACAAAAACAGACATGCCTGTCTTCACACACCGAGACCTACGCACTAATTTCAAACATGTCCTGCGCACGTTAATGCACATTGTTTTAAACTGAAGCTACATGAAACAGTTGGTGTCACATGGAATTCAATAAATAACTACACTTTGATTCAATTTAGTGAATAAATATGGTCAAGAGAAAAAGGAAAATCAAGTAAAATAATGGAGTTGATGAAGTTGGTTAGTTATGGAAGGGTTAATTGCTCACTGATGACTTTATGGCTTATTTATAGATAAGAAGGCAACTCAGTCGGTTACACAGTTTGAAGTTTTAGCTAATTCTGCTGGCGACAAATTAAAATTGTTTTAATAGACAACCAACTAATTTTGATCAAATTACTTGCGTTGCTCAGAAGCCCAATGTGCATACAAATATTTACGAAATAAACTGTACTATGTTACAGTGCATATCTTTTACATATTATTTGTTCATTTGAAGAAAAAAAGAAAAAAAAAAGAAAGAAAACATTCCTCACACAACATAAACTCCACTTTTGCACCATCTTGTAAAAAAGAAGAACCGGGGGAACTCAATCCATGTTTGTCAACAACTGCCCTAAAAGATGGTGGGTGTTATTTGAGGAGGGAGGTAGAGAAACCATCTTGAATGGCCACTAGTGGATTCCAGGTTATCGCGTCTGTCTGATGAACCTTCAGATGTGCCAAATCGCTGTCGTCGTCCTCGTCCTCTTCCTCTTCCTCCTCCCTTACAGGAGTCTCAGGCTCTCTGTGGTGGGGGCAGTCGGTCCCTCCACACACCTCCACCTCCTCCTCTTCCCCTCCTCCATGACATCACGCCTATTTGAGAAAGCCCTTGTAGAGGAAATGGGAGCGACTGGTCGACCTCTCGTTTTCCAAACAGAAGAGCAGGTCCCTGAGATTGACGCGTGTGATGCGCTGCCGCGTGGGTCTGGAGCCTGACGAGCCGGACCCGCCACACAGAGGGGGACCCGACCCCGATCCCTGCAGGACATCGGGGAGAAATGAGAAACTGAGGTTGAGCACACTGGGAGTAAATGTACAAGTCCGACAACGTCGCTGCGGCTTTACTCGAAGCTTCGTACTTTCCATTTATAGATCGAACTAAATAAGTACCATAAGTTCGACGTTGAAATACTTTCCACCACTGATTCAAACCAAAGGAGATATTGAAGGGTGGCTCCAGCGAATTGAGCGACAGATATTCTCATTTAATTTAAAACAAGCATATTCTCATCTGCCCTCGCGTCTGACAATTCACGTTCTGCACAAATAGGCTAAACTGCAGCCTTACAGAAGAGACTTGGCTTTACAAATTCAGAGATTAACAAGCGGCTGGTTGGAACATTTGAAACTGTGGCTCAGTTCCTGAGGTTGATCGTTAGATAGAGCGCAGAAGACTGTGTTTGTGCTTTCTTTGTAAGTGCAACTTTTCAATTGTACCGATGTTAATATTCATGAAAGACAAGTAAAGTCTATTTAACATGTAGTAAGTGCTGTGGGTATCTCCCTTCATGGCCAATTTAAGATCATAACGTAATCCCAGGTCATAACAACAGTAAATAGAATTAAACACTGAATTTGAGATGGTGAGATTCCTGCTTTTTTAATGAAAGATCATCATTACTTTTGTCATAAATTAAAATAAAATCAGATTGTATTTCAGAGTAAGAACCTTGTACGTCTGACAAGCAGTAAACCAGCAGCTGCAAGAAGGCTGTACTGAATGAACGTGTCTGTTATTTAACCTGTGACTACAGAAGACCAGTGACGGTGTGCCAGAGCTCGGCTCCGACTGAACGCGAGGCCTCGCCCGATTTACCTTCTGAGGACGGCAGAGAAAACCGACAGCCCCCGTCTGGGACAGCTCGATTAGAGAAGCATCTATTGGAATTCCTGCCAACTAATTAATGTAAAGGACTGAGGAAAGATGTGCACCACGGTGTTGAGAACCATTCAGAGTTGAAGTCTTTGCTTTGAATTTCAGCAACTATCAAATTAGTTTCCTTTGCTCACCCAAAACCTTGTCCATAAGCCGATTTGATTCGTTACCTCGGCTGAAGCGGAGGAAGATGGAGAGTCCAGATTCTTCCTCTTCTTCCTCGGACCAATGGCTGCCAGAGCCGTCAGGTTGGCCTCTCTCTGTCTCATCTGAGCCAACTCCTGCTGTTGCATCTGGACGGAACACGCGGAAGTGAAGCATACAGTGTTTGAATGTACAGACGGAGAGCTGTGGGCTCTGCTGGTCTTCCTCCTCCCACCGTACCTCTTTTGCCTTCTGCTTCAGACGCAGCTGCTCTGGGTCCTCTTGCCGAGCTCGAGACTGTGGAGCCAAAAGCAAAACACAATTAATTAATTAATGCTGGCAGACGTAGGTGAAAAAACTAGAGCCTCAGATCCAGAGATCCAGTTTCCATCAATGTCTAAAGATCACAGAAAAAAACCTTCTTATGGCTATTTGTTTGTCTTCTATATAGTCCCTGGTATGTATACTGAGAGAACTAAAAGGTTCATCGTCGTGTATCATTTGTTTAAAAGTTTGACGACTGCAGGAGCTGCAGGTGTAATTGACCCGATTGACATTTATGTTGAAAGCACACAATCTAATGATATTAAGCTGTTTGCCATCATAATGTATCAGATATACAAGTTTTTAATCATCAAATCACAACTGTATTTGCAATTTTGCAACCTATATAAAACTATATGTATAGTATAAAACTGTGAGAGATTAAGTCATGATCCTCATGAAAACACCAAACCTTTTAGTCCTGTATACTCTGTTTAGTCACAGCAGTTTGCCTGGAATTGGACTGACACTGTGAGTAATTATCTGTTGTGATCTAAAATATGAAGAACACAGTCTTTGCTTTCAGAAATGAACCACATAAACAGTAAAAAAAACAACAACTCCATCAGACAGTAATTTGTTTTAACTGAGCCAACCTAACAAGTGATAACACGTCTTCCCCTGAGAATAAAACGCAGCCAAGCTTAAAAATACAATTCAAATTTTCAAGTAATTTCCTCAGTAGCCAGCGGATAAAATCCTTCTGATGTCTGACGGGGGGGGGGGGGGCTCACCTTAGCTGCCTTCAGCAGGATTTCTCTCTCCTGCTCTTCCTTTCGCTGTTTCTCCAACTGGTCCAGTTGCTCAAAGAACTTCAGCTGAGTGCGAACGTCTCCGCTGTGCTCGTAGTTGTCATCCTCCTGCCAGAAGACAGCGGCGTTACAAACGGGAGAAAACCAAAATATTGAGGCGAGGGTAAAAAAAAAGAAAAGAAAAAGGCGGTAGTGGGTGGAGTGACTTGAAATGTTGTAGGATAATTCTGTCATTGCAGACTAAAATATGTGTTTTGCAGAGACGGAACATTTCTATTTTTCTCCAAAGATCTGGCAGAGCAAAATCTAACCCTCGGGGGGAGGAAGGAAAAAAAAAAAAAAAAACGCTGTTCACAGTGTTGATAAACAAACCTTGAAATTGAAGTTTTTCTGCTGTGCGACTTGGGAGACTTTTTCAAGGAGGTGCTGCAGTCGCTGCTGGGTGGCGTGGGAGACATAGTTCACCACCTCTGCACCCAGGTCTGTCACGCCATACTTCCTCCCTGGAGCAGAAACACCGTGTCAAGCGTTGCAATCCACCGATAGGCGAGGGAGAGTCCAGTGTCTCACCGATCTCCAACATTCTCCTCTGCAGCACGGCGTAGGAAAGGAAGACCTCGTCCTTACAGGAATGTGTCACCGCTCCCACCAGCCCGGAGTTGGTGGCCAGGATGTTAGCGCTCTCCTCAGACAGGTTCACGCCTGCCATAGACGCCACGTCGTTGATGTCCTCGTCGTCTCTGTTCAGGAAGACGTGCAGGGGTTGAAAACTGGGCGGGCCACTTGTGTATGGGCGAACAAGCTGCACGCACGTAGAGCGAAAACTTTCCTTTTGCAGATTATTCTGTGTTGAAACAATTTGTCTTGGCAATACATTCATGCTTCCTGGAGATATAAGGTTTAATTCAATCAAGCGTCGTTACAAAAGAAAACAAGAAGGCCGTTGCTGGGCTAATCCCCCGCCGGAGGGCTTTATATTTTCTCACAAAGCCAGCTCTAAGGCAGTACACTTGGTACACTAGAGGGTGTTCCATGGGTCCTAGTAGATAATTATGTAGAATCTGAAAGGTCTTCTTCATAAGCTATGTCAAAATATGTCTCCAGAGCCCAAAAGGTGTTTTTATGCACTTAGTGACCCTGTGACCTGATATGCAAATTAGGTCATGGTCACCATGGTGCCCCTTCTCCCCAGGTGGAGTGTCCATGTGTGAAGTTTGGTGATTGTGGGCCCAGGAATTGCTGAGAAATGCGGAGAAATGTTTATATGAAAATACATGTATTTTGCAACCATGACGAGCAAATTTCAGACCCTACCAATCTTCAAGGTCAAGGTCAGGTCACTTGGTATGCTGGAGGGTGTCCCCAGAGTACTAGTAGGTGTGTATAAAATTTCAGAGCCCTAGCTCAAAAACCTAGGCCTCCAGAGCCCAAAATGTGCTTTTAAGCACTTCGTGACCCTGTGACCTCCCTAATATGCAAATTAGGTCAAGGTCACCATAGTATCCCTTCCCCCTCTGAGATGTATCCACATGTGAAGTTTGGTCACTGTGGGCCCAGGGGTTGCCGAGATATAGGTAGAAACGTTCGAACATACGGACGTACGTACGGAGACTGTTTCAAGATCCCCCTTCGGGGCCTATCGGCTACGGCGGGGGATAACAAATACACAAACTCCCTTCCGCTTTGTGGATATTTTAGATCGTATACACACATACATTAAAGCAATGCAGAGTACTCGTTACAAAAACTGTCCCAATTAAACACCAACGGATGGTTGATTTTCCAATAAGCAATGCGTTAGAAACTTTATGAAAGGGATTCCAAGCAACAGCAGTTGAAGTGAATGCCACCTACCTGAAAGTGCCTCCCGCTTCTTTCAGTTTGATCCTCTGAGCCATTGTCAAGCTTGCGGCGGACACTTGCTTAGATACCGAGGGCACCTCCGGCCTCAGAGGGACTGAGGGAGGCAAACCACATTTGAATTCACAAAAACAGTTCGCATTGACGGCTCACCTAATCACCGACGCGCATGTTCTGACAGGCTGTGAGCTCCACACACTGACCTGGCTGCAGCTCCTTCAGCTGGACCTGCTGTTGTCCCAGCATGATGCGACCCGGCGCCTGATTCCTGAGCGTCACCATGGGGGTCGTCGGTAGCGTTACCTGAGGTCTCAAGATTGCTCTTTGCGTTGGAGTCTGGAGAACCTGTAAAGATGAGCCGTGGAATAGAGGATTTGTCATTAAAAAAAAATAAATACACTGTACCTTTTATTGTTCTTCAGGACTGCATTTACTGTAAATATTTCATTACTGCACTAATACAAAGTCTTTATGGTAATTTTCGCCTCAGTTCATCAAGCTGGACTTGGATAATTGAGTAAAACATCAAAGGAGCTACTGTATTATTTCAATTCAAAATCTGAAGCGCAATCAATATGTTTGGCATGTAAAATGTTCTATTCAATCTTCATGAAGCCTTTATAAGATTTGATTTACCCCCCCCCATAAAAAAAGAAAGAAAAAGGAAATTGCTGGGACTAAAATATCAGGACATAAAGTTGAAGTAATTTTTTTTTTTTTGTAAAGTGTTTATTAGAATTTTGAATTTGATCAAATGGTTCAAGTATCTTCTTTCTCATAAAATATGGCTTCAGCATCATCAGTACACATTAGCAAACACCTGTTGTGTTTCATTTATTTACAAGCAGCTTTAACAAATTTCTGATTTTTGTATTCACAAGTGGGTTATGTAGAAATATGTGTCCACGAAGTCAGCTTTCATCCAGGAATTGATGTCTGGTTTAACATATAACAACATAAACAAGAGCTATAAACAGAGCTCATTTCCATGCATACTAAAAATCTGATCATGATCAGAGGACTTATGAGTTAATTCAAGAGACCATGTAAACAGCATCATGCAATATGCTCATAATCTGAGTAATCTCATTATTTTATGAAAAATAATCTGACCTGAACACAGATTTGTTGTTGTTGCAACATGCAGTATTTTCCAGCTGTGGAGGGGAATATCTAATCTCATCCTATTTGTTTATTTATTTTACATCTGCGCAGGTGTTTAAAAAAAAAAAAAGAAGGTACAAAGCAGAGGTCACAGCCAGGACATAAGCGGAGGACAGATGACAACAAACATGAAGGACATCGGTTTCATCTTAGATGGAATGAAAACACTCTCCACAGCTAAGACAGTAAGTGTTTTCACGAGATAGGACGAGGTGTGTTGAAATAACGGGATAGTTGACGTGCACACTAAGGAAATCAGATTCACTTCTGAACATCCTGTCATAACAACTTCCTGATTACTCTCTGATACCTGACCGTCATGGTCATGTGATCCTGGCACACTGTAGTCAGTACTGCATTTCACATCATTTTGGTAAGTTTTTTGCTGATCATGCCATCAAAAAACTGTTTTCACATTTCTACCATTCTGTTACCAATTCATTAAAAGTATTCATGACATCAAAGTTCTCAGTCCAGATTTAGTGGGCGTGTGAATAAACGTTGGTTACCAGTGAGGGTGTCTGTCCCGGCTTGTTAACGCCTGGCTGAAGCTGGGGTCTGGTGATGGGAGTAGTAAGGCGAGTGGCCGGGCTGCCGAGGACCACGGTGGTGGAGGTGGGCGGGCCGGAAGAGGCTGGACCTGAGGCTGGCTGTGGGAGCTGGCTCTGCTGGATGAAAGCTGCTGAATCTGGGGTTTGCTGCCTTAAAGCTGGGAGGCTTCTCTGCAAAATACAACAAGTGACAGTCATTACATTCAGTCTTTGTTCTCGCAGAAGTTAGTAATGAGAAGTCTTTTCTGGGTCCGTCCATCCGTCCTTTGTCTACCGCTTTATCCGGGGCCGGGTGGTGGAGGCAGCAGTCCACCAGGGTTGCCCAGACTTCCCTCACCCCAGACACTTCCTCCAGCTCTTCCGGTGGGACCCCAAGGTGTTCTCAGGCCAGCCGAGAGACGTAGTTCCTCCAGCGTGTCCTCGGTCTGCCCCGAGGCCTCCTACCGGAGGGACATGCCCGGAACACCTCCCTGGGGAGGCGTCCGGGTGGCATCCGAAACAGCTGGCTCTTCTCCATGTGGAGGAGCAGCGGCTCTACTCCGAGCTCCTCCCTGGTGACTGAGCTCCTCACCCTATCTCTCAGGGTGCGCCCAGCCACCCTACGGAGGAAACTCATTTCAGCCGCTTGTATCGGGGATCTCCTTCTGTCGGTCAAGACCCAAAGCTCATGACCATAAGTGAGGGTAGGAACGAAGATCGACCAGTAAATCGAGAGCCTTGCCTTTTGGCTCAGCTCCTTCTTCACCACGACGGACCGATACAGCGACCGCATGACTGCAGACGCTGCACTGATCCGCCTGTCGATCTCACACTCCATCTTTCCCCCACTCGTGAACAAGACCCCGAGATACTTGAACTCCTCCACTTGGGGCAAGGGCTCGCCACTGACCTGAAGGAGGCAAGTCACCTTTTTCTGGTCGAGAACCACGGCCTCTTTTTTGGGGTAAAACCACAAAATTAAAAGAGAATAACTATTTCTTACCTTGAGAAAAGGCACGAGATAAGGTTGGGGTGACGAGTTCAGTTCTTTGTACAATCTGCTGGTGAATTCTTCAGCTTCCAGTTTGCCCTCCTAATAATACACACAAAAGGCTGGAGTTGAACGCTGTAAGGTTTATAAGGACGTTTTTATAGATTCTTCTTGGCTTAAAGGGGTGTTTCAGGTAGAAGTTACAAACTTGGCTTTTTTTTTTTTACTTCCCATCATCAACAGTGTGCCTCCTGTTTGTAACACTCAGTACTCACCAGCAGGTCCTTGATCAGCCCTCTCACACTGGCTGCATTATCACACGTTTGCTTCCCACTGGATGCCAGCTTAATCAGTGTGGACAGGAAGTTCTTACATTTCTTCACATTCTCCATCGTCTCCTGCCAGAAACACAAATCATCTGGTTTGCAAACGTCCACAATCAGTCAGATAAGACACAGTAACAAGCTTTCATTATACAGTATGTACAGCAAAGCAAATCATTCCTGGGAGCGTCCACTCTCCACAATGCAGTGCAGTGCAGATGCCAAGATCCATTTGATCACTGAGGATTATCAACACCCACTTTGCTCACTGTTACTGAGGTAACGGTGTTCCCAGCTGTTTGGCTGACTGGCCAAGAGGTCATTCCTGGTACCGTGGCCCCAACTGAGCTCTGGGGGAAGAAAGAAAAAAAGAAAAAAAAAATCAAGATATCTTATTTAAGTTATGCAGCCGTTTCAAAGCTCGCTCTGGCCACTCCCTCTGCTATCGTCCACAACCTCGCTGTTAGCTGCATGTAATCCCATATATAAGGTTTGAAAAGACCAGGGAGAATCATTATTGATATATACAATATGATTATCATGTGTTACTTTACTGCTGTGAGCAAGCAGCTCTGATTTTCACTCAAAGTGAAACACTTTACATTTCAGGAGAGTTCAATGATGAATTTACAGGAACGTTTGCATTTGAATCCATTTCCATGTGACAGATAACATTTAACATTTTATTGAAAGTCCACTATATTCTGACCTGTTATGGCCCAATCCATTATAAATGCATATAATTCCTTTCAATTCATTCTCATAAAGTGAGCCGGGGAAACACTTTTCAGAAGAAAAAATATACACATTAACTATATGCAACCAGCGTGCCAAAAAGTGAGATTCTGTCTCTTTCTCTTTGTGGAAAAATAGACTCTAAACACTTCTGTTGTATCTTGAACCCATAATCCAGTAATTTTCTTTTGAATCCCATTGAAATAATATCAAAACCAAACAGTAAATAAGACTTTTAGATATTTTGCATGACATACACACCACAAAGTGAAGTGAGAAGACTATAATTCTCCACCAAACATCTTTGGAAATAACATGTTTCACGATGAGTAAGTAGCAGCCTATAAGCGAACACAACAAAATAACGTAGAATAAACCTACAGATTACAACAATACCTTGCTGTCAACACACTAACACTTCATTCTGGTGAAATCTTTATAGGTTCAATCTGCTTGGAGATCGACATTGAGCTTCTTTCCTTTCACTTACAATGTTTCACTACGACATGTCGCTAACTTTCTGTCTCTCTCCTGTAGTCTATACTCTCTTCATCTCGCTCTCCCTTCCTGCAGGATCTCAGATGGTGGAACTGGAACATCTTGGCCTGAGCCTCTGTAAAAGTGTCTTGAAATGACTGTGTTTTGTATTCGGCGCGATATAAACATAACGGAGTTGATTTGAACACACCTGAAGAATGGGAGGCCTGTGAAGAGTGGTAGTTGCAGTGAGGGTTGTCGGGGTTGGGCAGCCCTGTCTGATGATGGTGCTGGGAGCCACTTGCCTGCTGATGATGGCGTTTCCAGAAGCCTGAGATGTGGAAACAAAGCAAAACATCTAAGGAGTGAGCGGCATGCACAAGCTTTCCATCATTTTGCAGACTGAGCCAGCGTATTGCTTTCAATTTAAAATTAGAGCAAACTAGAGAGCAATTATAAATAAACTTCTTAAACAGACTTGGATGACTTACCTGCACTGGAGGTACATTAGTGGGTGCAGGGGTCCGAGGTGTGATGCCCCCCTGTGCCTGGGCCTGCATCTGGGCCAGAGCCTGCTGAGGGATCATCAGAAGCTGTCCACTCTCACTGCGTACCAGCACCATTCCTGGTACGGGTCAGAAAATGTGACAAAACATGACATATTGAAAAGTACTCAAATAGACTTATATGATCTGATTGGCCTTTCTGTGAGGAGCTTGCATGATCTCCCAAAAACATCCATGGCAATTGGTGACTCTAAATTGCCCTGGGGCCATGTGTGATTGTCTGTCTCTGTGTTTGTCCTGTGATGGACTGGAGACGTGTCCAGAAAAGGCTCATAGTTAGCTGGAGTTTGACTTCAGCCAGGTGCCACTCTACATCACATTAAGCGGTATAGGGGATGGAGTGATTATTTTTCAAAGTAGAATCAACAAAAACAACAACAACAAAAGTGGCATTTTCACATTTCTGTGCATATCAATTCAGAAAGCAAACATGATCGATTCAACTTGTTAAATATAAACAGACACCAAACAATCATAAATGACTGGTTTAGTGGCGTTTACATTAACGTGAGTCAAAGTGGTCCTGAAAATCAGTACGGGATTAATGACAACCACTCCTGAGAAAGTTGAGACGTGAACTCACCGGGCGGTAGCTGGATGTTATGTACACCGGGCTGTCCCGGAGTGGTGTGTGGGAGCCTCGGGGCCAGCATCTGGGGCGTGAGGGACCGGACCGCACCGGCACCGGGAGCCATCGCCGCAGGAGTCCTGGCATAGCTCACGGCAGCGGGGTTGCCCCCAGTCTGCGGCGTCGACTGTATTATGGTTGTTGTCGGTGGCTCTGCCTTGATGACGTGCGAGGCTGCGCTGACAGCCGCGGAGCCGTTGTTGACGCCGATACCCGCCTGGGGGCCAGCCACGGCGGGGCTCGCCGCATTGTTCCCGTTCAAAGTTGCAACCGACCCGGCAGCTTGCATAGGCGGCCTGACGAGCGTCACGGTGGGTCCCGGCGCCTGGTTCGCAGGCTGAGCTGAAGCCACGGCGCTGGTCTGAATGACGGTGTTCGGGGGGGTCAGCCCTTTAGACGGCGCCGCTCCGCCGCTGCTGACAGCCGGGCTGCTGCTGTGGGCAGCCCCGCTTGTCTCGACCGTCCCCCCGTGAGCCGGGGCAGCGCTTCCTGAACTGTGAGAGTTCATAGTTTGGCTCCCATTGAAAGCCTGCGCTGTGTGTGGACCGACTTTCCCTTGGTGATTGGGGAGAAAAGTTACACCGCCGCTGACAACAAGTGTTTTGCCAGGTTCGTGTCCCGCGGCGGAGTCCGTGCTGGCTGTCGGTGCGTCCATAGCTGAACCATGGGGGGCTCGTTATGGAGAGACACCCCCCCCCCCCCTCCCTGCACTTCAACTTGTTTAACAAGGAGCACAAACAATCGTGAATGTAATGGGACAAGAACGAGGCACCCCTACTGCCTTTCTCTGTCAGCTCCGACGCCTGCTTTTCGTGTAAACTCGGAGAGACAAAGAGGAAAACAACATTAGTCGTTACAGCGTACCTGCTTTAGCAATCGCCTTGACCAAGTCCCAGCTGGACATTAGCTCGAGCTACCCCCTAGTTCCGGAACTATAACCATGTAATTACCGACTGCCTGGCGCCTACCCCAGTGGTTGTTGTGACACAAGAGCGATAGTTGTGACTCTACAGACCGTGCAGGATGACAATCTACCGCTTTATTCAGCCCTGTGTGTGAAAGGCGCTCATCCAGCAGACCGCAGCCAACCGCCATCTTCACACTCCTGCGAGCTTCTGACGAGTTAGGTACTTACCGACTGACGTGCGCATGCGCACAGCAGCCGAACGTCCGCGAGCCCGGGCTTCTGTGCGCCGTGATTGGCTGCTCGGCCTAGTAAAAGGCGTTACCAATGGCTTCAGCTGTCATTCCAGGGGATGCACTAGACGGAACAACAGTGTGTTTGAGACCGACTGTTTTCGTCAAACGTTACTTCGCCGCCGGCGTCCTCACGCTCATGCGATACATATTCCGTGTCGCAGTCACACTCTGTGACTTTTGGTGAAACGATATCGTGCTTTGCGACAAGCGAACAAGCCAAATTATAGAGTTTGTTCACGCTCGGTCCGCTGTGCAAGATGGCTGCAGCGGCTGTAGCCGATGGAGAAGTTGCTGTTGTGAAGAGACGTCTGAGGACGCCCCACCCTCCCGTGGAGAGGAAACACACCGAGCTGACAGTCATGGGACAGTGTGGCTCCGCTGGCTTCTTTTTATTCAAGAAAAATAAGCAGAAGCTAAATTCGTGCTGAGATAATTATGAAAAGCCACATTTCTTGAATTTGTCCACAACATGAAACCCAAAAAGCTAATTTTACATACATTTCTGTCTTGCAGTGTCAATTTACAGCACAAAATAAGTATTTGAAAAGAAAGACAAGGTGGTATTCCATATATAGAAAGCCATGCTGATCATAAAGCCACACATTCACTGATTAACATGCATTCTGTACATTACAAACAACGCAAACCACCTGCAGTTGAACGTCCGTGAACCTATTGCCATATTGCACTATATTTTTCTTATGTTGCCCAATGCGTTTATTAGTTTTATTGCGCCAGTTTTGGTTGCAACATCGTGTTCATTTGTACTGTCAGAGCGCAGCAAAACGGCAATAAGAGCTATTCTAATATATTCTATTCCATGTTACGTGTGGGGCACCGTTGTAAAGAATTTCCCTCTGCAATTAATAAAGTTTTTCTATTCTATTCGATTAAATGATTCGAGAGGGCGCTTCAAAACCAAATTGATATTAAAATTCCAGATTTGTGATATCAAATGGGTAAATTGTTTGACAATAATAAAGCTTGGATTTGTTTCACTTTTGCATTAAAAAAAGGGGGGGGGCTGTTAACTTATAGATTAAAATATATGTTAAAACTGCTCAGCATTGTGTCTTTTGAGGAGTAGTTTGATTACTTATTGCTTTCCCTACTGACGATTGGATTAATGATCAGGAAGCCCATTCAAGCCACAACCATCTGATCGGTGTTTCTTCCGGCGCACACAGGTCAGTAAAAGAAACTCCCCCACTTTTAGGCGCAGGTGAGTCAGTCAGCCACGCACGTGCAGGAGCGCTCATCTTATAAAGTGCGTGCAGGTGTCTGCTGATTGTGCACTTTGTTTATTAGTTAGTGTTCCTGCGCCGTGGTTTAACGCTCTGTGGTCTTACTGCTGCTCTTCAATCTCATAGCTCGTTTTCACCACAAAAATGAGCGCTGGAGGAGGAACTCCTTATATTGGCAGTAAAATTAGTTTGATTTCCAAGGCTCAGATCCGTTATGAAGGGATTTTGTCCTCGGTGGATACGGACAGGTCCACGGTTGCTCTAGCTAAAGGTAGGTTTTCACTTCAAATTATCTCCTGCATTTATCTTGTTGGGGTTCAAACAGTCATTTTGTTATTTGACTGTCACCAGTCAAGTCCCATGGAACGGAGCATCGACACACTGACAGACCAGTGCCACCCAAAGAGGAAATCTACGAGTACATCATCTTCAGGGGCAGTGACATCAGAGACATCACTGTATCTGAGCCACCAAAACCCCACCATGGGCTTCCTCGTGACCCTGCAATTGTTCAGGTAATAAAGTCAGTGTAATTTATTTATTTCCAGCCACTTTTTTTTTTTGTTGTTCATTCCTCCCTGTTATTTTAGTCATCCCTTGGCAGCTCGTCTGCTGGGTGTCATCCACGCTGGAGTCCATACAGAGACATGATGCCTAACTACAACCAGCTGGCTGCAAGTTCTCTACTCAACCAGCAGTACAATGCAGCGCTGGGCCTAGGTAGGGCCGAGACCTCCAAAGTCTGTTGTCTTAACCCAGAAATGTAAGCTTCTTGTTCATGTTCCTCAAGTGTCAGGTCTGCATGCTCCAGCCAGAAGAGCTCCCATGGTCGAGCAGGCTGTACAGACCGTGCCTCTGGCCAGCGCTGCACAAAAAAAGGGAAAGCCGTCAACCCAGCCACAGGCCAGGCCGCTCTCCCGTCCACCTCCGCGCTCTGCTCGAAGTGGCAACCAGGTTCAGAAGAAAAACATGCCCACCAGTAAGCAGTGTCGTTGCATTCAGTTTAATCGCACTCCCATTCAGAAACACATTTTCACACTTGTCCTGTGTTTAGGTCAGACACAATCCCAGCCAAGTGCACCAAAGGCCCCAAGCATGGAGAACCAGAAACGTAGGCAAAAACAAGGTGTCGTCACAAACAATTCGCGTTGCTCAATCCTATTGACAGACCTTTTATTGATTACCTTGGTTTTTTTTCTGACAAACATTTCAAAAATGACATGCATGTCCATGATGGACCAGATTATCCTAGTTTCCAACATTTTTCCTAAACTAGTTTCACAGCTGTTTTTTTTTTTTTTTTTGTTAATTTTAAACTTGTTTGCTCATTCACAGGCAATCGCAGGCCCAGGAACAGGAGTCGAGGCCAACTCCTTGTGAAAAACTCCAAGGCTACTACTTTGGAGTTTGAATCTGATTTTGATTTTGAAACTGCAAATGCTCAGTTTAAGGATGACCTCACCAAGGAGGTTGTTGGTATGTTCAATTTACCGCCAGGCTGTCCTTTTTAGGTTGTACTGGACCCAATCGATGTTTCATATTTTTGCATTTTGCCGCAGTTGAGAAGGCAGAGTCCGACGCCAAGGAGAGCCAGGCCATGCAGGAGGACGACGCCGTGGGAGAGAAGTACTACGACAAAACCAAGTGCTTCTTTGACAATATCTCGACGGATCTTAAGCCCAGGTACCCGTGTAACCATTACTCACTTGTCTTTCATGCTTCAGCATTGTAACATTCTGCCATTCCTTTTTACGCCCTCAGGAGAACCACCTGGGCGGAGGAGAAGAAGTTAAACATAGAAACGTTTGGCATGCCGGGCCGCTTTTTGAGAGGCAGGGGATTCAGGGGTCGTGGGCGTAAAGGCCAAAACGGTCCGGAGCAGCGAGCTGCTCCAAATGTCGGCAGCGGAAGAGTGTAAAAGTTTTTGGTTGAAATGTATTGTAAATATTGCAGATTTCTATTTAAAGTACCTCCCCTATCTCTCCCTTTTTGGAAGATGTTTTTTTTTTTCCCCCCTTTATCCTAAATGTACTTTGAATCCTTAAGATGGGAGGGTAATTTCTTTTTAATCCAGCAGCTGTGCACTGATTCAGAAGAATTCAGTAGTGGTGCAAAGGCATGCAATGTGAATTAGTCTTGTTAAACAGACCAGCTGGCATGCTTGTTTTTGTTTTGCCAAAAGTCAGAGTAAATTAAATATCTGATTGTCCAAAGGTAACTTGGTTTTGGAGAAAAGTCATTAAAATATTGATGGACAGATGTTTTTTTGTTTTTTTTTCCCCCCACTTGTACAAAATGAAGACCAACAGGTGCTATTAAATATGTGAAACAGACCTTACTTTCTGTAGCAGAGACTGTTGATTGACATTGGCTCATAAAATACAAGACCGGGTTGAGCAGGATCTACATTTTCTCACAAACTGAACATGATGGCCATAAAACAAGAATTCAGTTCCCTGTTGGCAGCTTGCAAATGGAAGCCAGTTCGTTAAACCTTGGTCCCAGGTCCTCGAGCGCATCGTGAAATGAATCCTCATCAGGAATGTCGTCGAGCTCCGCGAGGCTGGTGCAGGATCCCTCTTCTGCGTAGAGATGAGGATTGTAGTCCAGGTGGTTTTCTGTCTCCCGGAGAGCAGACAGTCTCTGTAGTCAAATATTAGAGTGGAGTTTCAACACGCATGCAGAGACGATGCTTTAGGGAGCAGAGTATTACAAAATGATACAAACCTTATGAATCAAGGCGGAGAGGGTTGCATCCATCACACAGTTGGAGCTCCATTCATGTTGAAATGCGACGTATCCGTCTTCAAACTGTAAACACAACTGATATCATTTCTTTGTTCCCTGCATGCCTCTAATAGCATACCCAATGAGTTTTACCTTGTGGGTTTGGTCGTGGCTGGCAGTTATCAAGGAATTCCATGTCGTCTGAAGATGGTATTAAACAAAGGGAGGCAATGAAATATTTGAAGGTCCCATAACATGAATCTTCAATGACTGCGCTAACCTGGTTCCAATGGTCGTCATATAGGTAAGAAATATCCTCTGTATTGTAGTCCTTGATGTCTTTGTAAGAATGTTGCTTTATATCCTGTTTAGAATAAGAGCAACAGTCCTTTTACAATCCTAACATGTTCTGAAGTGAACTTTCACATTAAAAGGAATGTTTAGTTATTTTAGAATGCATAGAAACTGCTCTGAAAGACATTTAAAGAATGCTGCACTGACTCACTTATTTTTGCCTTAAAAACAAATCTTGGAGTCATCCATGCACTCACCTTTGAAGTATTCTGCACTTGTAGCATTTGCCACTTCGATGAGTTGTGGGCAGTTTTGTCAGACAGAAGCAGGATGTGGGGTAGCTTTAAAGGAGAAATTAACTTGTTAATTTTTGCATTAAAAACAGGGAACCCATTCATGTGCAGCATTGTTTTGAGTGGAACCTTGCAGTCTTTTCCTGGTATCTCAATGTTGGATGCAATGAGCGTTTCTTCAGAGCAATCACTGGGCTGCAAAGCAGTGAACTCTTTTTTGCAGGAGATGCCCACTGCTAACAGCAGTAGAACTGTAAGACAATGAAATTAACTTGAGTCATTGAGGTTGTAACAATACACACCGGCAGACGGAAAGCTCTTTAGCAGTTGTTTGAATATCTAAGGAACATTGACTCACTTCTGTCGGCTAATATACAAAGATAGTCGTTCAAAATGTACTTTAAAAGAAAAATAAGATTCGATTCCTTACACAGAAACAAAAGCAGTGAAACAAACACGATGGCGAGAACCCCAGAGCCAGCTTCTCCCCCTGCGGCCTGTCGGTTTTGACAAGTCGGTGTCTCAGAGCAGTCGCACACAGTCACACTGAGGTTGTAGACACCAAAGGTTCCCTGCATATCAGAAATCTTCAGGTCAACTGTGTGATGACCAGCATACACATTGGGCTCCTTCACCAGGCCAGCTGTGTAACCTGAGCGAAACGACCACAAAAAAAAATAAAATAATGTATCGTCGCAGATGTTGAAATGCTAGCTGTAATATACCTCAATGTGGCACAGCTCTTTACCATATGTGGGATTCAGTTTCCATTTCCCATTGACATTTCCCAGCAATTCAAATGTGAAAGGCCCTCCAAAGGGATTTTCATCGGGGTCAAAGGCTGTGATGTTGGTGGTAGTGGGGCTGTCAGACAGACAAACGTCTACAAAGCTCACTGCCGGCTGTGGCACATTGTCATTCTGGTCAGTCACATGAATCTGCAAGGTAGCCGTGCCCGTCATGGGTGGATTACCTGTTCAGGAAGAAAAAAACACTGTCACCAAGTGATTAATTGATTGCTTTTCCTGAGGAGCATTGAATGTATTTACCATTATCAATGGCAAGCATTAAGACGGTGTACAGCCCGTCGATAACTTGAGGAGATTCTCTGTCCGGCGTCTTCGCTGTGGTGACGTCCCCGGTGTGAGGATCTACTGTCACCCAGCCAGCAGGATCGTGCCCCACCTTGTAGCTGTGGACGAACGCAACTCACTACAACACTGAAGATAACATGTACTGAACAGATTTGACATTCCACTTACACAAACGTGTTTGCATAGCTCAAGTCGGGGTCCACGGCGGTCACCTTCTCTACCCAAGTTCCGATGGCTGCATTCTCCTCCAACTGGGCTTCTTTGACGGTCACGCTGAAGACCGGTGGATCATTGACATCCTCCACTTCAATGACGACTTTAATAGATTGAGGCTGCCCTGCAGTAGGGTCTGTGCTGGTGTCCACCTTCCAGAGGCCAGAGGACGTCCTCTCTTTCACTTTACAGGAGAAATACGGAGCCTGGTTTTCCACCGAAATCGACAGTTCCCTCTGCGCCCCTTTCTCAAAGTCTAAAGCCTAAATAGTTATACAAAACAACAAAAAACAACCTTTAGGTAATTGACGTCACGTCATAGACTCTGAAAGCAGTAGGTTTAGGCTCAAGTCAGAAAAACATGTAAATACAAGTCACAGCAATGGTGGGTGGAACTGTTATGTGAAGCATGCAGTCAAACTGCCTTCACCTTTACGACTGTCAGCACGCCATCATTGGTGTCTGGATCCGTTTCTATCCTGAAGTTGTCACCGTCATCACCGTGTATAGTATATTTTACGCTCCATGCTTCAGTCTTTGGACTGTCTCTGTCTGTCACGTGCAGTCGCAGGGGAGACGAGCCGGCCTCGTCTTCCTTCACTTTGCCTGTGCCCTGTTGAAGGGGTGGTCATTTTCAAATACTAGTCATGGCAGCATTGTGTTACTCATGTTGGCGCATGTAACTGAGACCTGCATGAACTGGTTGGAACCATGTAACCACAGTTTGTAACCAGGCATGAAGACCTACTGTTAAACCGCTGATGATTGGAAGGTGGTTGTTGCCGTCCTTGACGTTGATGACAACAGTGGTTGAACTGGACAGACTGATAACTTCACCGTGATCTTTGGCTTCCACCAGTAAGATAATTCTTTCAGCCACCTGAAAATCAAATCAAACGAGTCACACCATGAATGAGAAACGGAGCATCCTACCTATTATCAGCCCTCTACATGAATAAAGAGCACAAAATATGCTGTGGCGTGTTTTTTTTATAAGAAAATCTCTTGCGCATATTTCCAAAGATGAAAAACTCATGCAAAAACCAAGTAACAGCTGGCAACAGACTGGACGGACTGATTGTCGTGTTGAAGCTTGTTATTGCACTCCACTGCGCCTCTGTTGATCTTAGGCCCTGTTCAAGCTCGGTTTTGCATATTCCTTTGAGAAAAACGTTGTGTTTGCATGACAATGTTTATACAATGGTGCCCGTTTACACAGAACCAACAGGAACGCTGAGGCCGTCGTCATGTTGAGCCACTGCTGGGTACAGTGTGTATGTGTGCACTCAGGCATTCAGAGAACAATACGCTATAACAAAAACAAGTATGCAGATATTTGAAGTTGGATTGCTATTCTGGGTCATTTGCAACTATAAAACTACCAAGTCCCTGTAGAATATGGACTGGGAGTCTGGAAGCCAACATTGTTGTTGTTGTCCATCGACTCACATAAATGCAGAAGAACTGTTTACTACTGCCGTGGTGCACATGCGCAGTAGTAGCATTTTCAAAAAGTTGTGTTTTCACGTAAACGGAGTTGGAGTTGGGAGGGTTGTCAAAAGGTTCCACCCAGGGAGACGTTTTCAAAAGTTGCATCTACAGTCACACAAAACACAACAAAAGATGTTTCTGTTTTTACTTGAAGATGTTGTTGTGTAAAATGTCTAAAATTAGACAAGTAAAGAAAGCAAAATCACCAGGGATATGAGTAAACCTGGCATGAAGGATCTCAGGTATTTGCCACACATACCTCTGAAAGGTTGTGATCTTTTTACTATTTTCTTTTTTGTTTATTTGAATCTGGCATTAAATAATCCAACCTGTTTTTGGTGTTGCTGGTGACACAGTCCTTTGTTCCTGAGGTTAATAGATTGAGGGTCGAGCTTCATGTAGTTTTGAGTTAGGTTGAACATCTTCATTGATTTTTTTTTTTACTTTAAAGAAATGCGAAGAATGGATAAGTTGCCTAACACATTTCAAAATGAAAGACATTATTGTTGTTAAGAGTGTTTGGGGGAACACTTTGCTCACTTGTGGTAATTAGACACTTTCACCATGAAATCTACAGTGAATTTAAGTACATGAATTGTTATCTATACTTGTTTTTTACTCGATAGCTAATTTTCCAGTTTACATTTGTCTCAATGCTCACAAAAACTTTGATGATCCTCAATTATTCATCTGAAGTTGTCAACATTGCACTTGAAGTAAATCTTCCATCAGAGACACAGTTATCCTCATTATGGCTAGTGAAGCTCACGTAATGTCATTACAGTAGACAATAGTTCACATGTAATCTGTCAATCCCCAGAACCAGCATGCAAAAAATACTATCTGTACTAAGTACATGTGGAACATCAAAGACATGTTTCCTTGCCTCATAATTCAAACATCCTTTAAATGAGATTTGTCCAGACTTATCAGTGAAGAACTCAGAGTCTGGAAGGTCTGGAGACACAGACTTGACTTCATAGTGAAACGTAGAGTTTGGCGTTCCTCTCTCGTCTCTGTCATATGCCAGTACAGTCAAAAGATCGGCGCCTGTTTGACGAGACCATAAAAACAAAATATGCAGTTTGTACTTGTGTACATTGTTTCAACTGTAGCTTGTAAAAATGAGGTGTTTTCTTTACCTTGTGCTAAATCTTCTGTCACGTTGACTACGTAGAGATTTTTCTGAAATCGTGGTGGGTTGTCATTGATGTCCCGGATGTTGATTTCCACCCCTAATTTAGTGTCAGATGATAAATCCGACTTTCTGGCCTCAAATTTGAGCTACAAATTGACAAATATGATTCCAAATTAATCACAATTAGAAAAGAAATAGTCATAGTTACATTGATATTGTACATGGGAATATGAGATATGGTGAATTAGATGCTGCGGAACAAACACGTACTGACTTTCATCCAGTTTCCACTCATAACTGTGTACCGGTAATAGTAGCACCAATCCTCCGCATGTCCGATAGACAATCACCTACCTCCCATTACCTTCTGATACACTGACATAGGCTTCAGTCATGTGATGTGATAGAAAGGTAATGGAGTCCCAAATCATTGAAAGCAGTTTCACAGAAGTATTACAAAGAGATCACAAGACGTTAGAATGTAACACGTTCATCCAAACCTTTAGCAGAGTTTTTTCTTCATAGTCTACGGCCTTGTGGACGTACAATGTGCCAGTCTCTCTGTGGATGGAGAGAACTCCCTTTGGCTCCTCGTCCACTCCTTCACCCGCCAGTTCAAAGAACACTTGATACTTCCGGTCTACATTTATCTACAATGAAAGATCCGTTCTCTCACAATGTGCTTGGAAGCCTAAAATTCTGTTATTTCACAAATTACATTTCAAGATGTATGATGGTGCATTAACATGGCAGATTTCAAACTGATGTTTGAATCCAGAGAGTTTGAGACACATTATTCTTCATGTGTTGAATCACTGTGAGTCAAACAAATAGATATTTTTCGTAACACAATAGAAAACATATCTTGTTATAGGTATACGTTCAACTTGAAATATCTTTCTGTATAGTCTGCAAATCTTGGTTTATACATCCAAGACCATTTATTATAATAATAATAATAATAATAATAATAATAATAATAATAATAATAAAATGTATAAATCTCTCCAAAAAGAAACCCACATTCAGTAAAATAAACACCTGATTGTCCCAGTAGAAACTGTGTCTTATAAGTTAGATCACTTGTATTTACTCTGTGATTTTCTCACCGTGCCTAACTTGTAAGGAAATGGCCCAGGATGCTCTTCCTCAATCTCAAAGGAGTCAATAATCCAAGTCCTTCTGTGACGGATCAGCACCTCTGAACATGTTGCACTTGACAAAAAATAAACCTGAAAAACAAACGACCCATCAAACTTCAACTCCTCAACCTTTGCTCTAAAGGTTGTCTTGTTCAGAGAAAGAATGTGTGTTTAAAGCTATATGTGAAGGGGTTTTGTTGTCATCTGTGCTCTGGGGAATTAACCTGGACGACACTTATTTATGCAGAGTTGATGAACCGGTTCTTTCAGACATTGTTTTCTACAGAAACAGGAGTTTTAGGATGTGACAGATAATCCCTGACATTTCTGTTATTGATATTAATTCAAACTTCACATTAACTTGGTGTTAGTTAAGATAACATTGTGCCACACACTTTTATAAGAAGTAAAGGGTAAATCACACTATTGTGAGATTAATATCAAACATAATTTTGCAAGTTGAAAAACATTATAGAAATACATTTTTAAAGGTAGGAAAGAGTGCAAATATAAGTTTGAATACATACCAGGAGGAAGAACCCCAGCATGATTCTTGTCCATGAAGGCTCAGCTCACTGTGAGACTGACTGTGAGACCCTGCCTCCTGCTTTCCTCACCCTCTCAGCCTGCGCCGCCACAATAATCACAGGTTCCAGTGCTTCTCATAAACCAACTTTGAAATGAAGCAATATGCTTCAACGCATACGTGTGAGGTTTATTTTTAAATGAACGATACAAGCACAGGTTTGACCTTTACGAACATAGTTTTACACATTTGATGCCCAAAAAATCCGTCTCTGTGAAAAATGCAAAGCCATAACACTGATTTTCAGTTCCCATGATCCCATATTTCATTAACAACTCAACATAAACAACAAATAAGATGTCCAATGTAAGACCACGTGTTATTATTGAATAATATTGGCTCCTTATGTGTTTAAATAAAGCATCATTGACCACAAACCTCAACTCCTTTTCATTCTGAAAGACTCTGAATCTCTAAAATGCTGTTTTCATTTCCATATGTGTTACTGACCTGTTGTCTCACCTGCATTGCTTGTAAAGGCTCCTTCCGCAGTTTTATTATTTGCACCTTTTTGTGCAATTTCCACACCTACTATGAGATGTTTTTCTCTCACTCTTTGAGTAAAATGTCTATTTTCTCTATCTTCCCATAAACTATAAGAAGCGTAAATGAAGAAATTTGGTTCTATTTACATTTCGTGCAAAATCCAAACAATAGCAAACTAACTGACAAGTTATTACTTCTAGCTTTACAATGTTTAGTTTTATGTTTGTAAACTTTAAACTGTGTTTATTTTAGTTCTTTCACGTTTGTTTTCTGTTGTATTCAGGTTGTAGCTTCTTCAAGCCTCTGATGTTACCTTGAAGAAAGTAACATTTAGTGGGAGAGGTTGAAAGTACAGAGAAAACTGGAGTTTATGGAAGACAGTCTTGTTATGATATTTGTCATCCCACAGTTCAGTGTTTGCCGCCGGCTGAGCTGCTTCACCAGCGAGCTGCAGGTAAAGATCTACTGGGGAGCAGATGGATCCCATGATGATGAAGATGGATTCTGACTTTTCATCTTGTCTGCCTCTGGACCTGTGGCCCTTCTTTTTATCGTGTTGGTGTGTGTTTCTTCCTCTTCTGATTCCATCACCGGGGTATCGACACCGTTGACGTTGACAGTCTGGCTGTCGGTGGAGGAATTTGAAGATGTGGACGAGGTGCGGGACTTGGCATCAAGACTCTCAAGAACATGTCGAAAGAGTCCATTACTGATTGTTTCCTCATTGTTGTTGTTGTTTACTTGTTCTGCAAAATTGGGGGGGAAAGTAACATTTCATAAATGACTTGTGCTGTATGGGAGGTTTTATTTCTTTCACTTTTGATTACTTTATTATCTCAAAAGTTCATACCTGAGTGTGGGGAGGTCAACTCCCCTTCTTCCCCCACAGAGCTGAAGAAAACATCCAAACTTTCTTGGTCAGAAATGTCTATCAGCTCCATCTGATCCAGAAGGTCCACATTCACCTCCATAGATGAGACGCTGCCGATGGGAGCTGGAAGAAGAGAAACACAGAGTGGCAGTCTGTGCATCTGTCCACGACTGCTCATGTGAAATCCTCCCACTTCAACTCACGTCTCTTGTAGTCCCTGATGCAAAGGTGCGCTGAGGACAGGTAGACGTCCACGTCATGCTGGAAGACTTCTTCAAAGAAACGCTGCCTCTCTCTGAGCTTCAGCTGCTGTGCTGCATCCACATCTGGCAGCCTGTGGCCTCGCTCGGTCTCCGCTGCCAATCACAAAGAAGGGACAAGACTAAAGAGAGCCTGACAGACTGACGGACGTAAACATCACAGCTGAAGTTTGGAAACCAGGGACATCAGACTGTGAATTGAGCAATACAAGTCAGACATCATGTGGTACTGCATCCTGAGATATGAGAGGTAAAAAATGCAGAAGCCAGAAGAGGGAGACCTTGAGCTACAAGTGTAATGTACAGGAAGCTGAATATGGTGTGTATTGTCACTCCACCTGGAAATAAAGCCAAATAAGGCTCATGTTTTTTTCCCTACGAGGACATAGATTCTTCTGGTAAATTATAGACTCATTCAGTCCGTGAGGATTTACTGACAGCTTTGCAAAAGAAAGCCGTCAGTTCTCTTTCCTTACCCACATAATCTCATTTCTCTCCTCAACAGCTTCACTGTAATAAGGCTGAGAGCAATACCAATGTGACAAACTGAGGGGTGATTTGAGTTATAGTGTGACAGCATTAGAAGTGAAGAGAGGGGCAATGCTGGAAGCCGTAAATACTGTAAATATCAGAGCCTGACTGTACATGAAACAACGCTTCAGATTTGAGATTCATTGAGAGAAACACCACGAAGAAAACCAAATATATAAATATAGTGATGAGGAGGTGGAAATATTCAGTTGACTCAGCCTTATGTATCAATCATCACACGCACACTGAACTTCCACCTACTAGGAGTCCGTGATACACGAGTATTAAAACTGCGTCTGGATTTTCAAAAGCTTTTACAACCTACAGACAGGGATTGAGCTAATTGGATGAGGCCTCACGTCTAAACTGGGAATAATGGGATCGTCTCAGCTGAGAGCAGCAATCACAGCTGCTCTATAAATACACCAGAGAGTGATGGACAACAGGGGAAGACAATCGACTCAGGAAGTTAACAAGGAATACCAGGAAAAGAAAACAATACTGAAAGTATCTGCTGTTGCTGGTGAGAGGAAGAAATAGTCTTTGCTACAAGCTCTTGTTATATTGCACCATGAAACCTTGATAATTGCTGCTTAATCTGCTAATGCAGTGAGTCCCAAAACTGCAGAGTTGGCATAAATGCAGCAACAGGTCATCTTCTGTGGACTGCAGCATCAGCGCAGCCGTGCCCAGGCACATGTCAGCGATGGAAGTACGACTCCAGCCTGTCAATGTGCCTCGGCTCTTCCCTGTTTGACAGGCTGCCTCCAGGGTCTCTGCTGGAGGACGGCTTCAGAGAGGACACTAAGACGCCAGACCTCAGGGTCCTGCTGACAGCAACTACAGGTACTGTATACTATGTGGGTATACACAGAATCATAATACATGTAAGGGAAAGAGACCATGGAAATCTCTAAGCGATCAAGAGAGAAAAAACATCACTTTGTACCTATTTTTCTTCACGTTTGATTTTCCCACTTGCACCTGTGTTCTGGAGTCTCTTGAGAGGAATTGAATCTCATCAAACACTGCATGAAGACCCTGATGACGGGTCAATACTGCTGATGTCTTCTTCTTTCATCTTTACTTTTCAACTTTGTGTCCTAGTTTTTATCAAATATTTGAATGAGTTGATAATTGAAGGGAACTGCTCCCTGAAATGTGTTAATCAGTCTGATGTTTTTTGAACGTGTGTTGGTTATGTGATGTACATCCAACAGTCTTGGACTTGTGACACCTGAATTCCCGCTGACCGACACATCAGCTGTGAAAGAAGCTTTTTAACTAGATATTCTGCAGTTCACTCTGGAGCCTCAAAACACTTTTTACGGCTCATCGTTTTCTCACAAGGAGCAGTACTTTGATGTGTAAAGCCGTCTTCCAGTCTTCCACTTTGAACCGTTTTTCTATCACCGCTTCAGAAGAGACAGAAAACAGCAATCGCTTCACTGCAGGAGGGGACGTTAGCGATCACAATCGTGCATCCTGAGAGTATGATGGTGTTGTCAGTGCACCTGCTTCAAGGGTTGTTTTTTTTCTGAACTGTTACAGAAACCGCTCATACCTCGAGGACACTCATGCATATTGTCCAGTTTGATTTTTTTCTACCCTGCACGCTACGTGTTTGAGACGCTTCCCTGTGGCAGGGAGATTCAGGGTGCTGAGGTCACGCACTAACAAACTCAGGCACAGTTTTTATAACACAGAAATAGCTCTAATTAATGCACAATGAGCCACTTTTTTTCTGCTACTGAGTCACTTTTGCTGATACAGAGCCATTGTACTGCTCATTTTAAGACTGCTCATTTACGCTGCTCTTTTATTCTGCAAATTTCTATTGAGATCGTTTTTGTACGTTATACACATGTATTAAGAATACATGTGTATAACGTACAAAAACGTTCATCTATGATCATCTATGATTGTAACGTCTGGCAGTGTGATGCATTTGGTGAGTTTAATGTATTGTACTGTGTGACTTTGTCTCTCCCATGTAGGTGTCAGCCGTCGTCCACGAGAATCTCACTGACATGCTTGAGAGTTACTACACCAGCACACAGGAGTTCTGAGCCTCAGTGGACAAACTGCAGATGGATGTAAGTTCAGCATTCTGCTTATTCTGACAACACCTTGACATAACACTGCAGCATTCTGCAGGCCGGTCCTGCATGACACCACTGTTCACACAAGTTATAGAACTTAGTGATATCCTCTCACCAATTATGTAAAAAAAAATGTAGCTGCTTCATGTCTCACGTTTCATCTGTATTTCCAGCTCAAGTCCGCGGCCGTCCGAATAAAAGCCTTGAGCCTCGTTCTCTGTGACACAACACAAACTTTCTCATGGTGGTCAGTAGCATCCAGCTCCCGCTGAATCTCCTCCTCTCCTGTTACTGAGATGAGCATCTGCAGCTCCTTGAGAGGCCGCGGTGCTGTGGAGTGCGCTGACATTTCATTAAACCCAGTTAACAAAGCATCAAGTGTGTGCAAAGCAGCATGAGTAAACAACAATGGGAGGGATTGCCGCTGATAAAATAATTAAATAACGCGGGCAAATCGAAAGTGGCGATTGTTACTACCGATCCCCCCAGGAAGAGCTACATCCCCCAGGTTTGGAACCAATAGAAACTCAGCCGTGAATGCAGAGCTTCATGCAGTATATGCACGCATCCAGCCAGTCATTGGTCAAACCGACTCGGACCAGTGGAGATGCTTGAACCAGCAACCTGTCCCTGTTGGATATCAACACGGAGAGAACAAGGCGCCTGGAAAATGACAAATTCATTGACGCCTTCGCTCTCAATCACAACAACAGACGCATTGTATTATAATAACGTCTAATGGTGAGTGAATGATTATTGCCAATTTGGTTGTTGAGACCCGAATTCTGACTCCTGCTTGTCTCTACACTGTGTTTATTAATATGTCATTAGATCTACTGAACCAAATAGTTTTCTTTCAAAGGAGGTTTTAGTGACTGGCAGTGTGAGTTAGTGGTCTTTGTGCTTGAGGCCAAAATGAAAACCTTCTGTGTGTTTTGGTACCAACTTCTGTTTTTGTCAAAAGGGCCTACCTTGATTGGGATTAGCTAAACTTAAATAGGGTTTGATTTCTGATTCGTTTGTTGGAAAACACACTTTTTAAAATTTGAAACAAGCCATGGAGAGAGATGACAGACTGTCTCTCTGACTCACGGTTTTATTAACCATTCTTTTGTGTTACCCAAACACACCGTTAGAGCAAGTTGACCTGTGATTGGCTGAGAGTGGAGAAGGGCGGTGGGTCAGGTGAGCGTGCAAACTGCATGAATGCTGTGACAAGAAACTCATCCTGCTAGACGCTACAATAGTAATGCATAGTGACTTGGATAAGTAACTTTAATTTGATTACTGGTTTGGAAAAAGTAACATGTTAGATCACACTTATTGAAAAAAGTGTCATAACAGAGTAGAGCGTTGCTAATTAACACGTTACCAGCATCACTGAAAAAGTGTCCCTCTTCGTCTTGTGAATGCAGTCTTTCATATTTGTCTTGACTCTTTTATATCCTGCTCAAACACACTGGATCCAAGGTTGTCTCAGTCTGATGCACAGTCTGCTAATGAGCCATTCATTTGAGTGAGTAGGAGCAGATAGTGTACTCCACGGTTGGAGTTTAAATCAATAAATATATGGTACTGGTGTCAATCATGCCTGCCTTAGATATTGCTTTGCTCCAAACAAGCTTTCTGCAGAGGTGGAGGATCACACCGTCATGAGGTTCATGTGTTTTGAAGCTTGAATACACACATAACTTGCCGGTCAGCGAATGCAACACCACTGATATGTTTTAGTTTTCAGTCAGTGTGTTTGATCTAGTTTTCTGTATAGGCTACTGTGTAGCCACTAAATGTTTTTATACGGCATTTTCAGCCCACACACTGGAAAAATGTCATGACCTTTACCGCTTCCTTAAAGACAGATATCTCAGCAGCCTCTTTTGAGTCACACACCACAGTACATGTTTGATATAAACCCACGTCAGCTGGTTAAGGATGTTCATTCAGAGGCTGATCAGAATGAGTGCTGTTGTAAAGTCCACTAAATAATGAATTAAACGTATATGTCTCATCTGAAATAAAGGCTGTCTGCTGTCTACATTCCTCTTTTGCTGCTTTCAATGTCTCCTTCATCAATATAAAGGCATCAAGGTGTTTCAGGCAAGAACTGCAGCATCACTAACGGCAGGAGGGCAGGAATAACGCTAACAGCCAGAAAATGTGGCCACATTTCATCTGTGCCCAGAATCTCCCTGAACAAAGCCCCATATAACGACAAGAGCAATAGAATGAGATTTAGCAGGTGGTGGGAGTCGAACAAACAACTGTACTTTCCACCGAAGCGAAAAAATAAGATTGCGATTGTGGACAAATTAGTTGCCTGAAAAAGTCAACATCCTTATATCCTGGTCACATTAATACACAACTGAAATGTTTGTCCCAGTGTTTAAATGAGAGTGTGGATTTGTGTTTATAACATCACGTATGAGCAAACACTTCTTACTTGATGCCAACAATCCGACTTTCCCCACAGTGATGAAAATTGATCCCGCGAGGGTCAAAAAACCTCAAAAAAGGGTCAAGTTTCTTTGTCGACACAATGTGACACGTCGCATCAATACGCGACATGACGTGATGCAACACGATGCGACGTGATGTGACGAACAGACTAAGACTGGACGCGATGCGCCAGAGCACCAGAGCGGCCCGGAGCCTCGCTCGCCGTCCTCACGTCACGTCCGTTCTCGCAGGCCCAACGCAGAAGTTGCGGTTGCAGCTCCGTGGCCGCAAAAAAGTTAACAAAACATTTGGTGCAAAGCAGAGTGTGTCAACAACAACAGAGGTCGGGCCTACGCTCAGCTGGGACCAATGTTGCAACGTCACATATCTGGCGCTTACAATCCCGCCTACATTATAACTGCGCTGTCTACAGTGGAAACGCACAACGGATTTGGGTCAAGGTACACTTTGTTCTTACAGCTCCATCCCAGCACATTTTGTGCAGTGGAAACCGGGCTTTTTTGTATTTTGCATTTAGAGATCGTACCATTGCTGGTCAAGCAATGACAGAAACTTGTATCCCATACTGAAATGATCCTACTATTCCCAAAGCCGTTGACATGGTTTAATGTCAAGTTTAATGATTAAGCTGTGTAGGAGTGGGCTGATCCCTGTATGTATGTATATATATATATATACACACACACACACACACACACACACACACACACACACACACACACACTGGAGCGCTGACCTGCACAAACACAAAGAATGCAGACGAATTTATTGTTCAAGAACTGGACCTTATTTAGGGCTTTTCTATCAGAAAGAACCAGGCGCTAGTTCGAAACTAGGACCAGACTTAGCACCAGTTTCTTGTCTTTCCACCGCCAAAGCACCCACCTATCAGGGGCCAGAGCTGGTCATCAGCTGGGGGCGGAGTTATTGCTGGAGTTATCGCTACCTGTATTTATCAACAGGTATAGAGTTTAACCATGAGATTTAAAAATGTATGAACTTGGAGGATTCTTAAGTTTAGGCAAGTCCAAAGGAATGAGTCATGCTGAGAAAAAAAACAAAAAACACCGATAGTTAATTTACACTTTAAATAGAAACTGATCTGCTTGAATGGTGTGAATGGATTCATTTGAGTTAATGCAGTGAAAGACTTGTAAAAGTGTATTTAACTTTGTGCTCAGTACGAAGAGTCTGCATTAATAGGGATGTATTTGGGAACCCACTCACTTTTAAAAAAAATAGTGCTGTCTTAGTTTATGGTTTATGAACTGCGCTGAAGAAGCAGATGTTGAGGAGAGCAATGCAACCCAAAGGACAACCTGAGACAAATGTTTGCATTGGGATACAAAGAGGTTCTATAGGCACTCTCTTTACAAAGAGAAAAGTTAGCCAAAAAAGATTCTGGATCTTCTGGAGCTAAATTGAGGCGAAAAACACATAGAAAATACAAACATAAAACACCTGCCGTGGAAATGCAGCTCAAGGAAATATGAAGAAAGAAAATTTCAAAAGCTTCTTTCCTGTAATCAGTTCAAAAGTCAGCGCCTTTTAGTGCCTTACTTACAATATATCAGAATAGTGGGTCTATACATTCAAAAATGATCTAGGGTCACGAGTCATCCTACAAAAAAAGAGCCATTGGAATTAGATATGACATATTGAAAACACCTTTTTTTCCCCAAAAGCATAAAAATGGAGTCCCAAATAGCACTTAAGAATAACAAATGATTAAATAATTTACATCAAATCTTTCATTTTATGTGATTGTGTGATATTCACCTCAGATAAAATCTTTCATTTTATCTGAAGTGAATGTTGAATATATAAACTCACAGCCAACAATAATGTCAATATTCTGTATAACCATTATAAAGTAAAACTATAAAACTGAGTGAAAATGAAACCAATGACCAGTTTAAAAACAAATATTAAAACAATAAATGTTCACAAGGTACAAGTTGTTTCGCACTCACTTGGACTGTTCTGTGCTTGTATTTAAATGTGATGTTTATTTTTGTCTGAACTGTGATATGCATACTTTTATATCCCTCTTGTATTTTTGTTGTTTATTTATTATGCTATTTCTCTTGATGTTATATTGTCCGTTTTAAAATATAATTCATTTCAATTTTCTTTTAAATCTTTCTCTTTTAATATTGAACTGAATGTCAATGTTATATTTTCTAATTTTATCAATTGTGAAGCAGTATTTAAATTGACTTATTTGCATGTTTTAATGACATATATTATATAGTGCCTCTTTTTTTTCGAATGCCTTATAAGGCCATATAAGTCATATTTTTATATTCCACGTGGACTTGTATTTATGTCTTATATTTCGGTCTGTCTTTACTGATTCATGGGAAGGTTTTTGAGAAAATCTTTCAAGAGAGATATGTGAGAATTTTTAGAATATTGAACGTTAGTGATTCTGTTTTTTTCACCCTCAGAATTGTATATATATTAAAAAAAAAAAAAAAAAAACTGGACCAAAGTCTTGTGGCTGGAAGAAACAATAAAACCGACTGAAAATGACACCAAAATCATATGGAAGCATCCACCAGTGTGTATAGCATAGTTCCTTTTTATCCATTGTAATATGAACGCATTAGAAGACCATTTAAATTGTATTATTATAAATATGATTCTTTTATTATATATTACACATCGATCTATGCTTATTTTTATTTCTGTCTGTCTTAACTCAAACACTGATTTATAAGACGGTCTGTTTCACTGTTTGGATTAATTAAAACTCTTCATTAGTTGCAGTCCCTGCTCTCTTATCTAGACTAAATATTTAAATACAATCCCTATAATACAGTACACGTGTTTCTCCTCTCAGTGTCCGATTATTTCTATTATTATTTTGTTGTTTTTTTTCAAGTCCACATCTATCTCGCCATTAAGTGCCCCTTTGAGATTGGATTAACTATTGATCTACTTCCATCGTCCTTTCCAACACGCGGCTGTGTGTTAAACCTGCCCCGGACCACAGTAAACCACTCCTCCCCTCCCCTGACGCAGCGCCTCAATAAAAACCCATTCCCACGTTTGCCACCAAAAGGAGCGCGTGGCTACTTAATCACGCTCGAGCCAGTGCGTCAGAGCGGACGGCGAGAGGGCATGATACTCGGCGTCAAAACCAGGTGATGATACTGTGCGCGTGTCCACTTTGTCTTGCACGTCCCGCGTGTCTTTATGAAGAATCATCACCTCCGCTCTTCACTCTCGACTCTCCGTCCCCCCCGCGCGTAAAAGTCTCTGGGCAACGATGGTGAGATGCGCTTTGGCCACAGTGACGACCCTGCTGTCCTGGGGTTGCTGCGCGATCGCCGCGCGGGCCACCTTCTCCTCCTCCAACTTCTCGGTGGACTCCGGGGTGCACTCCAGCAGCTTCATCCAGGGCCGGCTGCGGAGCCAGGAGCGCCGGGAGATCCAGCGGGAGATCCTCTCCATCCTGGGGCTGCCGCACCGCCCGCGGCCGCACGTGCACACCAAACACAACGCGGCCCCGATGTTCATGCTGGACCTGTACAACGCCATCTCCGCGGAAGCGCCGCCGCACGGATATCCCCTGCGCGTGCCGGCTTTACCCACGAAGAGCTACCCGGTGGTGACCCCAAAGGACAGCCGCTTCCTGGACGACGCAGACACGGTCATGAGCTTCGCCAACCTGGGTAAGAGAGGCCAACTTCATTGAGTGAATCCTCCAGTCCTGGATCTGTAACAACCTGAGCCCTGCAGGTTTTAGATGCGTCCCCTGCTCCTGCAGAGTTCAACTTCCTTTGGGACGTTTTAAGTTGAGCAAGGCAACATTTAAAGAACAACAACAAAAACAAAAACACATGGACACGTATTCCACATCCAGATCAACTGCCTTTTTTTTTTACATTTTAGTTTGACAAGCATGTTCTTTTTTTCAATAATTTGAAGGCACACAAGATAAGACAAACTGCAAAATGAAACTTTTCCATTGTAACAATCATTTTGATCCGGATCACCACCAATATCCAGTGGTTTCTTTCTTTGACCAAAATGCACCTGTGTACCATTTTTTATGAAGAATGAATACCTGCTGAATTAGTTTTTGAGATATCTTGTTAACAGACAAATATATGTGGATGACAGAATATCCTAATTAATGTGCCAACATCTTTCATCATGTGAATATGCATCAAATATGAAAGTTCAAAATAAATCTGTGTGGGATTTATTGTTAAATCTTATTATTATTTATCTTTTTTTTTTATTTACTTCTAAATGTCATGTAGTTTTGAGCAACTTTGACCTTTTTAATTATCAATGCTTAAGAAACAAAGCTTCACATGTTCTCAATTTTCAGTCTCCTTACAGCGATTGCACCACAACCAAGTGCATGAGTCAGTAATAGGTGTGTGTGTCAGACGGAGTGGCTTTGGGTCACTTTCTTCACTTGAAATCAAGCATTGTGCATTCCAAGCTGTAAATGTTATGACAACATGCGTGTATCCGATTTCCCCCCGAATCCTTTCAAAGCCCTGGGGTTTTTTTTAGCGAGGCTTTGGTTCACTTGATCAGGACTTGGAACAGACATTTCTAAACCCCTGAGCAGTGACGGAAAACCTGCCCGAGATCAACATACAATCTGCTTCCGAGTGTCTTATTTCTGTACTAATCCTGGTCGGTGCAGGTGCCGACCAGAACTTCCAAAACGATGGAAGCTTTAAAAAAGGAAATTGTGGTTTTATTTCTCCCCGTGGACAATTTAATTCAGCTCTGCTATCCCTGGGGGGGAAATGGTTGAGAGTGTGACGCTTGAACCACCCAAAAACCATCTCCTGTGGCTGCATGAAACACAAAGGGTTGCAGGTCCATGTGAGGAGGTGAAGTTTGTCCTTCTTGGTCTCCAAATGGTCGTTTCCCCCCTGAGCTTAAACTCAAACCTTCACATTACAGAGGAATTTAGAGTCTTTCTTTCTTTTCTTTTTTTAAGTCAGCACATAAACATGTGGTTAATATGAAACATTTGGAGATTGCTTGAAAGTCACAAACATAAAATTTAATGTCCAAAGTCATGAACTTTCATCTGACAGTTTGAAACTAATGAGCTTTGGAAAGTTTCGTCTCTGGAAATCACCCGCAGACTTCACATTTGAAGAGACCGGCTTTAGAGAAATGATTTTATTACATAATGACAATATATTTAAAAACAAAAATACCCATAATGAAAGTGTATTAAGTCTGTTTCCGCTTGTGCAGTCGATTGGCAAAGTTTAAACGGGCTCCCATGCTGCGCTGGAGTAACTCTTTCTAGGTGGTCTCCTTAAAATCACTTCACACACTTGGCTAATGGTATTTCCCTTCCAGACCACAGCTTCCAATGTGAAGGCAACCTGCTGGAGATTTTTGTATTTTTTTTTTTTTTTGGTAAATTCATTTGAATCAGCAACATTTATTCAGTAAGAGAACATTAACAGAAGGGAACAATTTAGTTATGAGGTCACAGAAAGTCTACATGCTGTATGCTTGCATTATACGTGTACATGAATGCACACTGTCCCAGACAACACTGTGATAGTTGCGCTGCACATTTTGCAGTTTGTGGCCTGACTCTTTGTAACACCCTGTGCCCCCCCCCCCGGCTGATTATTGCCTCAGAGGTTGTTTTTTTGTTTTGTTTTTCCCTCATGAAGTACACACATGTGCTCAGTGTGGGGCTTCTTTGTATTGATGGCAACCCACCTGGAGGCGAATCCCTGTAGGCCACGAACAAATGTTGGTGAACAACAGTTATTCGTTTTTTATTTGAAATGGTTGTGTTTGACAATCTTGTTACTACCGAAGTAGTTGCTTTTTTTTAAACTCTGAAAACACTGGAGCTGCAATTGTTCTTCTTTCTCAGCATAAAAAAGTAATTTACTTTTTTAAATGATCCTATAATTTGCAGCTTTTTCTGTTTTGTAAAACGGTTTGTGTAGACTTGCCAACGGATGCAGGTATTCATGGCATTAGACATGAGAGATTTGACATTACATTTAACTACATCCAGATTCATGCTTAAACCAGGTCAGATTTCCACAATATTTAGAGTTGGGTTTTTTTGTTTTTTTTTATTTAGTATGCAAACTGGATAGGCCTCACCCCCCACACCCCCACCCCAAGTTGATTTGGAAAAAAACAAGCGGTCTACTACTATAAAACTGCAATAGGTTAATGATGGCTCCGTGGCTGTGTGGCCCTGCAGGGGCAGGAGGGACCTCGAGTGTTGAAATGCCTCCCAGAGGGATGTTTGCATATCTGAGGTCTGATCTCTGCAGCTAATGGTCCCTAACATAAACACACCAAGTCCTTACAAGCAATTATTGCTTTCATAAAATCGCCCCTTGTTCCCCTCCGGCATTTAATTGCGGTCAAACAAATGACTAGCAGGGTTCAGAATGCACTGCTCTTAACGATGAGCGGCCCTGTGTTGTAAAAAGTGTTTTCAGAAGTGTGTGTGTGTGTGTGTGTGAGCTCTGTAGTGCCATGCGAAAAGCTCTGCTTGTAGTGCCTGTGTCTCATGAGGGCTGATGTCTGTGCCCAGAAACAATGGCGTGTCATGATGATATCATGGCGAGTGCCAGCAGGCAGGATGTGTTCGAGGGTGATGATCTCCGCTCCCTCTGCGGCCCATCTCGAGGACGAGCACGTCGGCTATGATGCGGTGAAAACACGACACCGGAAAGCCGCGGGAAGCTCCGGTGTTGTCGCTGACCCAACACAAACACAACAAATTCTGAGTTTGGGAGAGCTTGAGCCGGCATCGAGACAGGGCGGAGACCTCTCGGCGTCGTAGGCGACCGCCGGCTCGCCACTACAATTGGAGGCAAATGGCTGCAGGGTACTACTGCATTGCAAAGTGATCAGAGAGGTGTGGCTGGGCACAGACCTTGGTAGTAAAGACGCACATGAATTTGTGTGGCTCTGTGTTTTATGCGAGGGTGTTTGTAAAAGCACACTGGCTGCAGTGGTTTTCCGGGCTGTGCCTTAACGGGCCTTTTCTTGTGGTCAGCACATGTGTGCAATTTAAACAGGGGAGCCAAACTGAGCAATGAATGTGTTTTTCTCCCCCCAAACGTTGGCGTGCATGGGAAGATTGACTCGAGATGTTTAGATCAATCGCTTCACTCAACGGAGGCAGGATACTTCCTATTTCTGACGGCGTCCGAGCTGCGGACAGAGCAGCACACATCAGAGAGTCACATGAATCAACAGTTTTAACAGATATTGTAACCGCCAACTGTTTTATTGTTCAGATTGTACAAAATGGTTTCCCTTTCCCATGTCTGTGTGCACAGCCTGTGTGTCCCGACCCGCACATTAGAAGAAAAAAATAAATAAAATCAGGAAGCCGTTTTTAAAGCAACGTCCTCTTCTTCTTATTCCAACAGCGGAACAGGATCAGGATCTTCTGTTCCATCGCCACACGAGGGAGTTTCAATTCGACCTTTCTCGTATACCAGAAGGAGAGGCCATTACGGCAGCGGAGCTCAGGATTTACAAGGACTTCATCCAGGAACACCATAGAAATAAAACCTTTAGAGTCAGTGTCTACCAGGTGCAGCGGGACCCTACCAACAGGTGAGGACGACCCCTCTTTTCCGTTCCATGTTCTTTTATTGCTAACTTTTGTCAGCCTTCTTGTGTGCATAAACACACACGAAAGTGGCTACGAGCACTGTCTGGACTCTTCTATTGGTGTTAATAAAGAATCTGAAATTTTTCATTATGATTATGGCTCCAAAAGGATCAAGAAAATCAATGTAGCTTTGATTTTATGGTGGATTCATGCAACATTTTGACTTTTATCATAGCTGTATTGGTGTGCCATCATTCTAAAGTATATAGTGAGTTTTTAGTTTTTTTTCCCCCCAAATTGCCAGTCTTTACCAAACTTTGCCAGTGGCTATGTACATGTAGTGCAGGATAAATATGACTAGGATGGGTTAAGTGGAGAGTTTCCCCAACCGAGACGAAACAGGAAACATAACTTGATTACAAAAGAAGTTCTCGGTACACTGCAAAATAATTCGGATTGATCCTACTGACTGTGTCATAAGTACTTTTCATTTTGTCACTAAATGCAGTTATCTTGTAATCTTGGCCACATGGTACAAGTGGTTGAGTTGAACTGGCCTGTACACTTTGTACTACTGTGTTTTGTTTTTTTTTTCTGTGAAAAACCTGCCTGTCAGACTTCCATCTCCCCACTGCTTATTCCTGCTGATGGTAGTGTCGACACAGGCACTGTTTACACAGACATTAGTGTCAATTACAGAAATGCAGTGGTCCTCTCCAGCAGTTTGCTCTGAGTCAGAACAGGACACTTCCCCGGAGACCTGCATTTATATCGCGCTGCTCCAACCACAAAATAACACCGGAGGCATGCCGCGTCACACGTTTTCTTTTGCACAGGTGGCCGCTCCTCCGTGTTTGGCTCTGTTTTGTCTGTCGGCTTTTGTTTTCCTTTCACGCCATTTTATTTTCCTTCTCTCAAGCCACACACAAAATTAATCACTACTCAAAGTCCACACACTGCCTTCTTTTTCACAGCCTCACCACCAACCCACACGGCAATTTCTTTCACACTGGCTTTATGTAACACACATATTCTTGTCTCGGGGAGGAAAGGAGTCCTGCGTCGATTTAGAGTTCTTACTCGATGTGAGCCGTCATGCTATGTTCTTAAATTGTCACGCTACAAAGCCACGGATGCTGTGGCACTATGATACTAAAAAAAGTCGGAGGAAACGTTCCGCTGAATTGCTTGTAAAACACGAGTGATTTGAATATCTTAACAATCACCAACGAGCCGCTTATGATTAAAAAGGGGATTTGTATGCGGTCAGCAGGTCTGTTACAGTGGCGCTGATAGAGGCGTTGAGGACACCATTGTCCTTCTCGGTTAACACAAAGGCAGAAGAAAGACAGACGTCTCCCTGATGTCTGACACTCGGCCTGTTAAACAAAACAATCGTCTGCGACCTCTGCCCTTAAGATGATGCATATCAGACCCTGCCATTTCTTTTTAAATAATGCTAATAAGGTGCAGCTCTGATATTCTTCACCGCAGGAGCCTTGAGAGTATCAAAGGGAATTTACCAGAGAAATCACACTAGATTTATTGAAAGAAATTACATTTTGAATCCATACATTAATTCTAACTGCAGTCAAATTCTCTGTATGTTGACTCACAACTTCATTGCATTTCATTCTTCCAATGCACGGAAAAGAAATATCTGTTCAGCACATCATGTATGACTTCTCTTTTAATTTGTGGACATGATGCCACACCGGTTTGAATTTGTGGCCGAGAATTCATCAGACGACTTCTCTGAAATTGGTTCTTGAACTTGCAGTGATTTTAGCCTTGAAACTCTTACATGTCCAGCATCTTTCTCTCTAAATCAGTGAAGTGAAGCTTCTGCTGCTGGACCAGCGGGATATTTGGTCCTCAGAAGAGAGCTGGCTGGTGTTTGATCTGACCACCACCAGCAACCTCTGGCTGGTCAAACCTGAACAGAACCTCGGTCTCCATCTGTTTGTGGAGGACGTTCATGGTAGGTAACTACGTGGATCCCAGCCGACCGCCCCACTACGTCCTGCTATATCCGTGGAGAAGGTTATCGCAGGCTGCATTGATAAACAAAAGAGTATGACTGTACATCTATATGTTCTGTGTCCTCCCCGTCAGGCCAGAGGCGGTCTCCCAGACTGGCCGGACTGGTGACGGGCAGCAGACACCAGGACCAGCAGCCCTTCCTGGTCGTCTTCTTCAAAGCCAACCAGGTGCGATTCCGCAGCATCCGCTCTGCTCATGGCCACAGGGGGCGCCATTCCAACCGCTCCAAACCCCAGAGGACCGCCCAAGACGCAGCCAAGGCGGTGGAGGCTGCAACAGGTCACTGCACCCCTCTAAAAAAAAAAAGTTCAGAACCACAGAATTGAACGTCGCCCAACACGTCTCGGTTGTGAACCGTTTGTTGTTTGCATGTTGACAGTTTCAGATGCACTTGGACTCTCCAAAGACGGCTGTAAAAAACACGAGCTGTATGTCAGTTTCAAGGACCTGGGATGGCAGGTACACTTCAGACGTTTCAACATGCGGTATCTTGAAAAGTGGTTTCCTGACCTGTTCCTCGTGGTTTTTCCTCTGATCAGGACTGGATCATCGCGCCAGAAGGCTATTCGGCGTACTACTGTGAAGGGGAGTGTGCCTTCCCTCTCAACTCGCAAATGAATGCGACCAACCATGCCATCGTACAAACCCTGGTGAGCGTCTACCGGCCCCTGATCCACGGTGCCGTCACAATCTTCACAGCTTTTAGGAGTTAATTGTGCTCATTGTCGTTGAAAAGGTGCACTTCATCAACCCAGAGGCAGTGCCCAGACCCTGCTGCGCCCCCACGCAGCTTCATGGCATCTCGGTGCTCTACTTTGACGACAGCTCCAACGTGATCCTCAAGAAGTACCGCAACATGGTGGTCCGGGCCTGCGGCTGTCACTGACTGTTTTCATACCCCTCCTTTACCCAGAGTTCCACAACTCTGGAGATCTGCTGAAGGACAAAACAATTTTAATCCCAGAGACAAAAGATAACTGACTTGAGTGATGATGGAAGAGCAAGTTTTATTCTGATTCTCTTGTTTGTTTATTTGTTTTTTGTTGGTATTTTTTTTATAAGTAATGATTTCATTAAACTTTAAATGTGCCTTGGTGTTGACCTCAAAGACACTTGGTAGTGTGGAGTTACTCCTACAACTCAAACTGAAATTTTAGTGCTCACAACATCTTGTAAAAAGTTACGATTCCCCCCGTTTTCCCAGAGCTCAGATCACGTGCAGCAGCGCGTATCTGGACCTGAACACCTGAGATGAGGATATGAATTATGGCCCGTGTCATGATGTACACTTGATAATGGATTTCATAGCTCAGAAACTTTTGCGGCCATATTGAACCACCAAATGAACTTTGTGTCCCTGATGAGAGAAACACCTTTTTTTTTTTAAAAAGCTGCTGTCTTCAACCAAATTCAACATGCCAGATGGACTGGCTCAGGTGTCAGGACAATGAGTGGGCTTCACACAGGCCATGCTGTGCGACTTCAGCTCTTTGCGCACACATGAATCACTGCACCTGTGGAAGTTTGGAAGTGGGTAAGATGTCTGATTCATCTGTACAACATGGGCACCTTGCTGCATGTGTGAGAGAGGGTCGAAGCTGCAGGTGGGCGAAATGAGGCTGTAATTTTATTATGTCACTTTTGAAAGCTTTTCATTTTTTCATTTTTACCTCAACAAGTGGCTTAAAAATGGCAACCGTTTTCACTGCTGATGCTTCATGTTTTGGCAAGAAATAAATGGGCTAAGAAATCTTAATTTATGGCTCAAATTTTACATACTATTCCCTTAACATTTCTGCTTTGCTTTACAAATTAAAGGACCCGTCTGTGTTTCAAACTTTCTCTCTCTCAATAACATGTGGCACCCAGCAGCAAGGAGGGGCTGTTTGATTTATTCAACATCACAGTGATCGCGTCAAAATATCTATACCCGGAAAGAAAGACGTGAATCCGTTAAAGGGAAACAAAGCAGATTTGTTACTTGATGTAACTTGTAAGTATTGGCATTTATCTACCCTTAAATATATAACCTAAGATTTCTAAATGGAAGACGTTTAGTTGAGCTATTCAACTACTATATTGATGCTTTTGCTTCCAGCTTAAATGAGACGTGGCTTCTTCCTTTGCCCCAGACATGGTGGGTCATAACACAAAGACGGGTTTTCTAGAATCTCAGTCAACGGTATGCACAGTGTCTCATTACAGATGGTTTCAAATACAGTATTTGCTTTATACTCAAAAGATGTCTGAAAGTCATTTAAGATATATATATATATATATTTAATTGTATTCTGGAGCTCCACTAATCATTTTGTAACAGTTTAACTTGGATGAATCCAGTTTATACAGACCTTCATGTCATCCCTTGAAATGAGATGCAATTCTGTTGAAGATTTAATTCCCTTTAAATTCCACTTTTCTTCTAATTATACACCTTAAACCTTTTGACAGTTTGAATCTTTTTTTTTAGATTATGCATTAAATTCTGCTGTTCCTTTAAGTAGACCATGTAGAAACATCCATGATGAGCTGATGTACGATATCAATTCATTCATTGGGCATGTTTCATGGCACCCATCACTGTAATGTTTTATATAACTGATGAAGCAAGAAAAGCTCAACTGTGAAGCCACAACTGAATCCACAAGGTCTGCAGGTCCATTTTATTCTCTCTGCACACTTTGGGGAGAAAATCACATCAAAGACCTGACAAGTTACCGTACAACAGTCAACACACCTTGATAGTACAACTGCTTTAGTCTCTTCATTCATAACAATAGTTAAAAGGCAGCGTCAATACAAAAAGCAGAGGATACCTACAACGCAGGCATGAAACAACCATGCAAACAGACATTCACCAAGAATCAGGGTTCCTAGACTTCATAGCCCACGACGTTATACACACAGATTATATTTGTAAATAGAAAATAGAGGTAGAAGCTGAAGACTAAACCCTACTTACACAATTGAAAGTTGTGTTGATTGTCAGTACAACCCTCTTAAACTGAGGAAAATACCTTTACTACATCATATTAGACAGAAGAGAGATGTACTCTGAACTGTATCAACAGCAACAAAAAAAGACCTGAGGGTGTATGTTTTTTTTTTTCTTCATGTGCTTCACAAGGAACGTGGGCTGATTTAGTCAGAACAGCTAGAAATAATATGAACTTTCACATTTGAGCAAAGATTCCACCAACCGCGTTGTTTGAACCGCCAGGATTTCCCTTAGATGAACTGCCAGTGAAGCAGCTCCCTGTGGCAACGTAGACTGAGGCTTAGCCTGGCTGCCATGAATAAAATATGATGCATTGTAAAGATGTTGATCAGGGGAATGGAAAATGAAACCTTGAATTCTGACACAAGTAATTATCATTCAGTGATCCCTGACAGCTTTGAACAAATGTGGTTGGGCTAATGTAAGTTTCACTTCAGGAGATCCTGACAGTTAACGTTACTGAATTGTTCTTTGTTACTCCTCCCTGCTGAACCATAAATGACAGCCAAAGCACAGAAATATTATGGAGGAGGTAGAAATACAGCATGCTCAGACTGATTGCTGCAGAGCATAAAAGAGAGCGACTTTCTCCCTCCCCGTAAAGCAGTGACCCCTGTTCACTTCATGCAATTAGTCCCTGGACTTCGAAGCTCGGGGGCTGAATAGTGTCTCCTGCGGAGAGCCTCTGGTCCCGTCTTCCTCTGCCCCGCTTGCAGCTTTGGCCCTGGAGCAATGTGTGTACACAGAGGGGTTTGAGCTGGCTGTGGCTTGAGGGCCCCACACCCTCCCTCTGGATTCTTTGGTGATGCCTTTTGCCCCAGGATGGCAGACGGTGGAATCTGCGGAGCTGAGACGGGGGTGAGGGCCAGGCAGACGTCCCCCACGCTGAGCTGGCGGCACTGCAGGCCACAGAGATGGGCCGTCCTCTCAGGGCTGCAGGAAGACCAGCCCCGGCCACGCACAAAGAAAGGGTACTCTACATATACATCGACCAACTCCTGCGGGGCGGGAACACACGCATAGGTTAGAATGGACACACACACTCACTAGGGGGTGATGTTGTGTCATTTTTAGGGAATCATCTTAAATGTTGACAGTAACACAACAAGACATGGGTGTTTGATCATTTGAAACAATGGAGTTGTTCAACCTGTTCTTTTACAGCTTCTGTAAGCTCTTTTGTGGAACTCTCTAAAATAAATGTACTTTAATCACACATGCATTGCATTTCTGTACTGAAATGTTATTCAATGTCATTCAAGAACACATTTTTTTTTTCACCCATAGCTCTGAATCTGATGCCCTTATATTGAACACAACGCGATAATTTATTCTATGATTATGAAAGTAATGACTACAGGTAGTAATAAAACAGCTGTGATGAACTGGCCTCATGCACATGGTAACAATCCGCTCGTGTGTGTTATTTAGGGCAGACACATCTACAGTGGGGAGAAGAAAAAAGAAACCTACAGCATTTTGCGACAGAAATAACAGTTGCAACAATAAGACAAAGTGTTACTGTACCTATCATATGAGCAGGTACAGAAGATCCTGGAATATAGTTTGATGAGATTTCGTAAATATTGCCATTATCGCCTCAGCATAAAGTCACACTGACTTAGAGAAGCTGCTTTATAAAAAAAAAAGAAGCTGCAACCGATGTAATGTGCAGCCAGTATTATTTTAAAGGAGACAAGAGTGCGATGCCTGGGGACTATTTTCAGCTGCAAATTATTACAGACTTGGATTGCTTGTACTTTGCTGGGCTGCAATGTCAACAAGCCTATGTCTTTAATATAATCTCGTCTCTTCATTATTAACTTCAGACGCTCTCAGCTTTAACCCCTCTGCTGCAACCATGTATTTAGCCTTCTTTACACCTATAAAAGTTCAGTGACAAGAATATGGAAAATACTATACAACGGCTCCTTGTGAGGGGTGCTGTGAATAACAACACCGCGGGGTGGTTTCCCTTCACCTGAGACTGCTGCTCGTGAAGGAGGATGAGGAGGCGGGAGACAGAGGAGGCGGAGGCTGATGGGGAGATGTTCTGCACGGTGCAGCAGCTCAGCCGCAGGTCTGGACAAGCCAGTGAGCCGAGCAGGAAGTCTTCTGTCTGCAGGTGCTCCACCCTTCGGAGCTGTCCGTCTCCGAGCTCAATTAGAGAACCTGCCACAAAGTGAGGGATCAGCCAGGGGAAGCGGTTTAGAGAGTCTGGGGAGGAAACGTGCTCAGCAGAATGAGCCGAGGGAGACCTTGGAGTTTCCTCCTTCATGGGGGTGCTTGCGTCGTCACGGGAGTTCCTCATGAAACAATGTCCAGCGGCAGAATATTTGTACGCTTTCGATGATTTGTGCAACAAATCGTGTTGTAATGTGAGATCGGCACACGGGGAGTGAGGTAGGCTCAGAAATAGATGACTTGTTTTTTCAATTCTCGGGAAAAACTCAGCTTTCCGGTCTCCTCTTCTCACATATGGAACTTTATTTCTGCCATAGCTGAGCTGCTCCGGGTTCAAGCTCCTGTCCCCGATTGTCCTGTCCCAGCTGTACCCCCCACTCACTTTATGGAACTCCTCAGACACCAGTGAGATGGGATCTAATTTGGAGGGGAATTGCAAATGGCCTGGATGTAGTGCGGCTGCGTTGGACGACTGCCTCTGGTGCTGATAGTGGTGAGAAAAGTCCCAACCAGTGTGCAGAGGACTGAAGTCCCTCCACTCTGCCCACCCGTGATGCTCTCTGAATGCAGAGAGGTCACGAGGTTTGGACCTACTTGATGAGTGGGTCTGCGTCCAGGGCTGGTACAGGGCAGGGACCCGTCTCGGTACAGGCTGAAGTGGGACCATGTGTTTTGCTTTACACTCACGAAGGCCCTTGTATGGGTATGGCACCTTGAAATTTGCGGCATCGTGTTGTTGTTGTTGCTGCTGCTGCCGTTGCACAGGTGAGCTTGGTCTTTGGTCACGTTTCTTGAGTGGGAGGCTGTCCCTGACTGGGACCACAGCCAGATTTGTTGTGAAGCTCATTGGCTGTCTTTTACTTGCACCAACACTGCATGATTTCCCGCAGAAGAAGAGGCGACGTCGTGATCACAGATTCCATTTGTATCTTGGCAAGTGTTGAAGATCCAAGGTCATCATCACAGTCTGAGCTGGAGGGGAAAAAAAACAAAACAAATATCAGTGCAGTTTACATCCTCTCAAATAAGGTGTCAAGAAAGAGAAGTTAATTGCATCCCCTGTAGGAAGTCTTCTTTTTGATGTTTTATTTTTCAGATGATTCTTGCAAGAAATGTTCTTTTTTTTTTTTTTTTTTTTTTTCCTTCTGGAAGTGCCACGTGGAAATATCCCTTTGAAATCTGAACAACTACTTCACCATCAAATTGAAACGATAGCTTACCAGCCACCGATTGCTATATTGACCGAGTTCAGTTTGCTCTCTCAACTCCTTTGTAAAAAAGTTACTATGGTAACAAAGTATTGCACAGTGTGGATGGTGGAAGGATGGATGGCGTGAGGACACGGCAAATTAAATTGATGGTAGCAGGTGTAAAGTTTGAGCGAGGTTTTTTTTTTTTAGGGGTTTAACTTCTTTCATTGATAATGTATTTAAACACAGTTTTCTTTCTATATTTGAAATGTAGAAGTGCACTGAGTGAGTCAACCGAATTGGGTTGTTAAATGTGCAATCCGCATCTGTTTTTGTTGGGTTACATGGCTTCTAAAAAACACACATTCTTACTTATATGCATGTAAAGAAGTGAGTCAGTTCACTGACGTGAGCTAAATATAACTGCCTTGTGGCCCGACACACAATACCTGCTCAAAGACACCGCAGCCATAGTCTTTACGCTGTAGGAAAGCATCTGCCGGGGACTTTTACAGCCTGTCGGTGCAAAGCTCACTTCATTATGTCATCACCACAGCTGAGCATCACTGCTCAATGGACCTCTTTCACTCTTCCTGACAGCCATGTCCCTGATAGGAGCTGTTTCTGCTACTATGTCTGAGTGCGTGTGTGGGATCAGACGAAACCTTCACGCTGACAATCCCATGTGAGCACTCAGCGTTATTCCACCACCAGGCATGACTAGATTAGTCTCTGTCAGCAAAATGCCTGTGGTGCGAATGTAAATGAATTCAAATGACATGGAAGTGTGGGCTGTGTGCTCACAGTGACCCAGACAGGTATGATTAGATGGTGTCTCAATAAGGCCCTGAGGTGCTTGCAAGCTTAATAGCCCTACGAAGGGAGCGCGGTCACTGCAGGTCACTAATCTATGGAAATGAGGCGTATGTACGGCAGAGTCCAGTGTGTTTGCTGCTGCCATGATAGTCACAATCTCTACTGAGGATGAGATGATTTGCTTCGCGGTGCCAATATTATACTTAGTGCGATAATTTTTCTATCACACTGAAACATCACAAGACCAAGTTTATTCCACAAAGAGTTCCTCAGTCATGCATGCAGAGCACTTATGTCATCGCTGTTTTGTGCGAATTCTTCAAACGCCTAAAATAAGACAAACAGTTTTTCATTTAAGACTCACCTGCATGTTTCATCCTTCACCCATCTGTGTCTGTCTGCATCCATCTTCATAGAGAGCATCCATCCATGTGAACAGCGTGAAGGGAGATGCTCAACGCACACACACACACACACACTCACTCACTCACTCACTCATACACACACACATATACACACACACACACACACACACACACACCTGTCTGGCTTGTGTCGTCCTCACAGGCTGCAGGTGAAGAAGCAAAACAGAGCAGAGGAATCCAGACAAGCTCTACAGACTGTCTATCAGACATGTACTCCTCCTTTTCTCCTCTTCTCTCTTCTCCTCCTCCTCTCTCTCTCTCTCTCTCACTCTCTTATCCCTCCTACTCGCTTTTTACATTTTACACTCCCACTCTGCTCAGTCCGTCAGTCAGTCCCGTTAACCTTTCTCAGACATATTTAATGTCTCTCCCTCTACCCTATTTTTCTTTATTCCTCTCCCTCTCTTACAGTCTCTCACATCTGAACTTGTTCACCCTGTGTTTGCTGCTGAGTAGCACTCCTCGCCTCTCTTCCATTTGTAATCAACCTCCTCTTCCTCTCTCCATATTCCACACGCTCGCTCCCTCACTCCGTGGCTCTCTGTTGTTGGGTGTATAATTAGAAATGAGACTGCTGTGCAACTCCTCAGCTGATGGTAGGCGTATGACTGCCTGATGGCTTTGGCGTTTTGCCTGGTGTAGTGAGGGCGGGAAATCGTTGCTTTTGACAAGCTTGAACTCGCTCATACAAGCATCAAAGCAAAAAGAAAGAAGCAACAATAACAAAAAAAAAAAAAAAGAAGCAGAGGACCATAATCTTGTGTTGTGATCATCTTCCTGTTGTTCAACTGCTCACTTCCTGCTTTCCTCACCTCGGTGGGCAGATACGAATTAATGTTTCGTCCTTATTGAACGAGGTGCCAAGAACAAACGACTGACTTCTCGGTGTTTTTTGACCAACACATCCAAAGGTCCTCTTTGGGTAACATTATTGGCTCGCTGCAGAAATGAAAAAAAAATACAAAACAAGGTTGTTCACATGGAGGAAACATCTTCTGCGGTTCAGCTCACAAGAACGAGGACACGGCTCAGCAACCCGGCTCTCACTGATCGATTTTGCAGGGCCTCAGCAGGTGAACCCCCAGTCCTGGGAAAGCCTACGCATCATTTAGTTTGTGGTGAAGAGGATTTCTCACTTTGAGTCATATCATGCTTCCTCTGCCCACTCTTTTTTTGTGTGTGTCTCTCTGTTTTGCCTCTCTCATTCGTAATCAGCAGCCATAACATTATGAACACCTGTCTAATATTGTGTAGGTCCTTCCTATTCCCCAAAACAACCCTGAGGCCTGGACTCCAATCATCCTCCAAAGGCTGTTTGTGATATCTGGCACAAAAAAGGTTAGCGGAATGGATCCTGCATGGGACCTTGAGTTTCCATTGAGCTTAATCCCTCACCACTCCATTGCTTATTCACAACTGTTCCCTCCATATTGGACCACTGACGAAAGGTACTGACCAATATAGAGCTGAGCTTTTGCAGATACTCTTACCCATCACAATCCGGTCCTTGCTAAACTCTTCCTTTTACTACTCATAACTCATCAACTCTGTTGCCAGCCCGCTCACCAATCCTCTGTCTGATGCCTCTGTTTCCACATGTGAGGACTTTTTACTTGTTTTTTGTTGTTGTTGTTATTAACAAAGTGATATCTGAGAGAGCATTGAGTAGCTGGAGCAGAAGCCTCATCCAGTCTGCTGCGGCCCCTCATTCTCCAGTGTTTGATCACTTTGAATCTGTCTCTCTTTCATTCCTCATCTAATCTTTTTCAGCATACGAGAACAACTAGTTGCTCTTTGGACATTTTTCACACTAAATCACTGAAAGATGTGTTTTCTTCTGTTGGAGCTTCTCTCTTGGTTTTATGTCAGTGTCTCCAGTCTTCCTTCAGTCGCCTCCAACTGATGAAAAAAGCCTCCAGCCCACTTTTTAATAAATACACCAAGACGTCAGCGCATCATTCCAGTCCTCTTCTCCCTTCACTGGCTCTTTTCTTTTAGGGTTGATTTTAAAATTTTACTCTTTTACTTACTTTTTAAACCCTGCCCCTCCTTATTTAGCAGAACTTGTGACTGTCCGGCACACTGAACGGGTGCTAAGGTCCACAAATCAGCTGCTCCTGGAAGTCCCGAGAGCCAGGTAGACATTGGGGGGGTCTGGATTTCTCAGTTGCTGCCCCCAGACTCTGGAACAAACCGGATATACCTTAACTAACTTTGGCCTTTTTAAATCCAGACTCAAAACCTATTTATTCAGACTGGCTTTTGATCCAAAGTAATATGCTGACATTTTATCATATCTTTCTTTATCTTATTTTATTTTGATTCTATTTGATTTTTCTCTTGTTGATATAGTGCATTGTATTTTTACTCTTGTTCTCTTTTAATTCTTGTCTTTCTCATTCTACTGTCTGTTTTTACTGGAAGGCACTTTGGTCAGCTTGAGTGTTGTAAAGGGCTTTATAAATAAATGTTGATTGATTGATCAACTATGGAGGGAAAATGTTAACGTGGTGCTTAATAAAAAAAATCCCCTTCCCATCATACGTAAGTCACATCACCCGTCGCTGGTCATAATGTTGTGTCTGATCAGTAGGCACACATGCATGCTCACAACTGTTTTAGCACTGCAGCCTTTGCCACAACTAACACATTTAGACAAAACCACCTCCACCGCTGACATTTACAAAGACTGCGTTTGAATTGTTAGAAATTGCAGTCACTCCCACCACTTCCCAACTGTCACATTACAGCTTGTATTTGCAGTTTCACTTGGCAACTTGGCCAAAAAAACACCAAGAGCAAGGTTCAGTAGTGAAGTTTTCCATGCTGGTGTACTTTCAGAAAATAAGCTTGTCATTGTTGTCTCTTACGCTGGTTATTCTTTTAATTTTAATTCATAAATAAATAAACATTATTTGAAGTTTTTTGAAAAACATATATCATATACATTTCTAAAATTCTAGTTTTTCGTGGGTGATCAGCAAGTCAGTTGCTTTGTGTTAAGAACTTATTTACGCATATTCTTACAGTGACTCACAACTGCGTTTTTCCTCGCATGCATGTGAAACAAGATGCACTTCAAAGGCCTCTCTCGGATGCTGATGCTGCGTTTGGGAAAAGGCTGTGATGTAATGCTGCTTTGTGAGACTCGACCAGCAAATGTTGGGAAATCAAGTGCTGCTTAGCGAACCTTGGAGCTGACAGCTGCTGTCCACTAGATGGTGTGCAGGACGCATAAATGATCACACACAGCTCCGGCTGGTCTCCTAACTGATCCGTGAGAAGATTTTCCACACCTTTTATAGTGTCAAATCGCTAATAGGTGAAAATGACATTAATTTATAATACAAAAAGTCCCTTCAAGCCTAACCCGGACTTGAACCGAGGACAAGGCCAGAGTGCTGACCACTGTTCTACTCGGCACCATAAAAAGAAACTCTATAGTTGAGAAAACTTTATTCCTGTAAATGAAATGATTATGGAAATACATTTCTGCAGTAAATATTGATCTATTTGTTATTAAAGCAGTTTGTCATTTTTCTGATTATAGATACAGAAACTTTCTCAGTTTAAAATGTTTCATGTTTTCATATGTGGAAAACATGTTTAATGCACGAGTCCCAACTGCATCTAAGTAATAGTGGAAAAATAATGCCAGTATATAAACAGACAGCAAGAGCGAGAGAGAGGGTTTAGATTTCCCACCAAAATGAGATGAAATTGGGGGGGGGGGGGGGGGGGGGGGGGGGTGACCAAAATAACAGATGCATGAGTCTGTCTCTCCTTGGTATTTTCCACTCCATTACATAAAGTCTTCCCTTCCCTTCCCTTCCCCTCTCTCTCTCTCTCTCTCTCTCTCTCTCTCTCTCTCTCTCTCTCTCTCTCTCTCTCTCTCTCTCTCTCTCTCTCTCTCTCTCTCTCTCCCCCTCAGCTCCACCCTCCTCCTGTCACTGGTCAGCTGCTCGTCTCCACAGAGCCACATTCTTGTTCTTGTCCCCGTCCAAGTGTCTTGGAGTCCACCGAGGAAAGAAGGGAAGTGAGGGAGGAGAGCAGCAGGGTGTTCAGTGTACATCCGTCCCTCCGGGAGTGAGAGGAGGTGGGAGATGCTCATCGGGTTCTCTGCTGGACTCTCCCAGGGTTGAACGTCCACCACTGACACATCCTCTGTCCTCGAGCTTCTGGCAGCTTTCCAGCAACATGAACTCCTCATCAGCAAACCTCCACAGCAAACGCCAGTCCTGTAAGTGCCTCTTTGTTTTTAACTTTACGTTTGCTCAGTTTAGACAGTTGTTAGCATCAGATATTGAGGAAGATAATGATGAGAGGGACACACACATTTGTGGGAAGCTTGTTGTCCCACTTTTTGTCCCTCTGTGGTGTGGAGCTATAGCTGAGGAAGCCGTAACCTGTCACACCACTTGCCCATGTAATTATCTGCCTACATCACATTGTAACTTGACAGAAATCATACATTTTAATGTTAAGTTTTCAAGTCCAAACAGTGATGAAGTAGTGGACAAAAAGCCAAAAATGTGCACTTTTCTGAAAATGTCTTAGGTTTGTGTTCTTTCAGTTCACAACTTAATCACTGTACAATGTAAACGTATGTGTGCGGTGTTTGTAACGTGGAAGTAGCTGGTGTGACGATGTGTTAAAGCTGCTGTTGTGTTGACGTTGCCTGAAGTGGCTGGTCTGAGTGCTGTGGCGGCCAAAACTCAGACAGGAATGTTGAATCATCACCCTGAGTAATGTTCACTAATACCAAATGAATGGGTCACTCTCTTTGCATGGGTACAGGGATGCATTCCCACACAAAGGCACGCACACACACACACACACACACACACACACACACACACACACACACACACACACACACACACACACACACACACACACACACACACACACACACACACACACTCTTACACACACGTTACACATCCTGAGGCAGCCTTGGATTGGGGCCACTGCGCAGCTCAAGACAAAGATCTGTTATTTCTAATGGGATTGAGCTTGCAGATCTCATCAGGGCGACTCGCTGCAATGGGCTCTGCGACATGTCTCACTGACATCTACCCAGATAGGACCTGGAATCAAATTAGTCCCAGCGAGATCAGTGATTTCGCGAGGCTAAAAAGGATCAGGGCTGGGACTCCAGAGAAGATGTGTCCCATCTGTTGCTCTGTGCCGGCCTGCGTGGTGTGCTCTGTCACTTTTTGATCGTTGTGAGAATGTGCCAGAGCGATTGAATGCAGTGCAGGGCTGGCCAGCTGTTGAGAGAAGAGAGACAGTTTCGGTCCACAGTGTTGTCTTAGCTTGATCCCTGTGGGTATGACCCACATATGACTGAGGAAGTATAAATGCTGCTTTATGCTCAAATTGGAGCAGTGAAAATGTGATAGTTCAACACATGCTAAAGGATTTACAGTGTATCTGAATACGCTTCTCTGAGCTGGAGTGACAACAAACTCAACAAAGTGTCTGTCCTGCTTAAGGTATTTTTCCATAAATCTCTTCTGATAATAGAGAAGCGCTGTAGGGACAGTAAATCAAGTTTGAATCATGGTATTTTATGTAATTCACACTCAGCTATGCAACAATCCGACAATCAATATCAATTGCAGTCGTTCACACACAGTCATGCCGACATCAAATCATTTTGTAGTAACTTGTAATTTTACAGCATCGAATGGCAATCAGCATGTTTGTCATGAACCCAATCTCAGATTAAAGAGTTGTAAAGTTTATTATCACTCTCATTCCCAGCCTCAAGCATAAAGAGACTAAATTCCTTTGCATGTGATTAAACTCAGTGATAAACAGCCATGTCTGGAAGGTTGGTTGTGGTTTCCATCAGATCAGAGATCGGCACGGTATCCCCAGAGCTCACCAGCTCTCCTCGTTAGTAAATCCATCCACTCGCTCCTCAGCTAAATCCTTGTGGAGTAAAGCAAATACCACCAGCGCTCACAGCACTGCAGGGGGAACAAAACAACAGAGGTTTATTGCTTGAGTTCCCCTTTTGAAAGGAGTTTACATGAACACAAATGTACGTGGTTGGTCAATTATGAACAACAAAGACAGAGTTCAATAGTTTTGCAGTAATCTCGAGATGCCAGTTTGAATAAGTCAACTTGAGATTGAGATACTTTAAATACAGGGGAAAAGGCGAGTCGATGTTTGAGTTTTACTCATCAGGCAGACAAATCTGAGGTAGTGTGTCGTTGTGGTGAGAGGGTGAGACTCCAGGCACAATTTTATGTCCTTACAACAGTTACCCCAAATCGATTGCTGTTAAAATGGACTGATACCACCTGAATCTCAAACTAACTAATATACTAATATATAAGCTTCATATGATTGTGGCCCAAAACAGGGCAGATATTTCTTATTAACTCAATTTAGAGTTATACCTCAGATGTTCATATTTGATGGCTTTATGGATTTCAACCTTTGCTTTCACACTATAACCCAGTGAAGCTCAAAAGAGGTGAGAAATAATGTCGTTATAAAAACACCTCTATGTCCCACAGGTCATGGTAAGAATAATGAATCCTTCATAGCTTGCAGAAACCAGGTCTTGCTAAATAAATACAAACGTCTCAGACCCTGTGTTTGCTTTAAACCTCCATCACAAATATACTGTAAGTAGAAAATATGTTTATAGAAGGAGCAGAAAGCAGTTTGGATGTTGAGATGAGATCTGTCCACATGTGACCCTTTAACAAGAAAAGGACATTTTTGTCTCACGTATACAAAACAACTCACAATATAATTTGACATATTTGGGTGTAATTTCTCAATTTATTCACAAGTGTTTGCTAAAACATAATGAGGGATTTGTCAAACATCAGTATGGTGGCAGTGAATTCCCATGAAACAGGAACAGACTCATTCATGTCTCCTACTTGAGTGTGAAGCAATGCTTGAGTTACTGCTTATATTCACCAGTGCATGAAAAAACAGTTACACCCGGGCTTTGTCATCTGTTCACGTCTATTGTGTTGATCAAAACACATGACAGCCTGCTGGGGGGGGGGGGTGTTCATGGAGGGCAGTGGGACAGAACACTGACCTACAAAAAGTGCTTTTGTTATTCTGAGTGAAATTCAGCCAAGAGGAAAGGTAGGAAAGAGTTAACACTGATGTCGTTGCCGGCCTGAGCGAGACAGTGCTACGTGCCAGCAGAAATAAATACACACATACTGTACATGCCATGAAATACAATTCAAACAGAGGACCAAACACACATCAACAGCTGTCATGAATAATTCAACGACCTTGCAACAGGAGCCCAGTAAATGTCAGCTATGGGAGCTTGACATAAAACACAGAGAGGACCCAAAAATAACAGTAAGAAAAACAAAGTGCATGGCGTCCAGAGACATAACTCTTTGTTTTACCAGCATGAGCGCCTATCAGTTTCACCCCAGTTCAAAGCTATTTCTCTCATTTTAAATGATTTACAGAAAGATGCTTTCAAATTGGAGCATATAAAACTAGAGGAGGTACCTAGAGTAAGATGCTCCCTGTGTGATGTGGTGACTGTTAGTTATAAACTATACTTCCTAGTGGCATCTTTACTTCCAGTCTTACAGAGGTATAAAGTGTCTCCCACAACAGCCAGACTGTAGATACACAATTCATCATGACCACTGAGATGCTATTTTTTACCGCAGCTACACCGATCCACTAATGACCAGCTGCAGACTGGTAACAGCCTGTTGTCACTGATAAGGTCAACATTGTGCTAAAAGCGACAGAAGACACAGTAAAAATAACGCCTAATGAGCCCATTCAGGTTTATACCCGATTATAACACACTAACTTACTTTGTTAGTGTGTTTTAATGTTTGCACAGGAGCCTGGTTGAATAAAATCCAATCATAAGGGGTCGGACACAAAAATAAATGCAGTTGACAACCAGCAATTTAAGTCACCATTGAACTTAACTTATGGGACTACGGCTGAATAGTCACACAGGGAAAGAGAAAACATGCAAATGCAAAATAAAAGAAACCCTACTCTGGATTCAAACGTTGGTCTTCTTGCTCATCAGTGTATCTCTCTGCTTCCTCTGCAAACGTCCATTCTTCCTTAGTCCAAGTGGTGTTGCAAAGAAGCCTCGATATCTTTGCGACCTGTTCAGCTGCTCCTTTAAAGGTGCTTTCACTGAGGCCATATTTAGCTTGATCTAGTTGAATTTTTGATCTTATTCTGTTGTGCAGCTATGCCAATGTGAAAGCAAAACTGCATTCTGGGCCACACTGAAGCACCCGCTGCAATCAAATGCTGCTGCACGCTGAATGAGGTGTGAAAGCAAATACAGTAGACGATGGGGCAAATGCCACAAGTTGGAGCTGAGGAGGCATAGTCCGATGAGCAATGCTGATGAATATGAGTGCCTCATAGAAGCAGGCTTGAGTTCCACCATAGAACAATGTCCCATACAGTCAAACAAAATGCTGAATTCTGTAACGTTAGACTCATGGTTTGGTCTGGAGTCTGTGTGAAACCAGTCGACTCAGTTTTGGTTTACAATCTGCGCTCGCTGGTGTGAAAGCAGCTCAAGTCTCTTCCAAAATGAGCTCATCACTCTTCTATGAGGAGTGAAACCCACCACCCTTCGGGGGGGAAAAAACAACCTCCTGCTGGCCACTTGATCGCATTGTCTTGGTCATGAGGAGAGCTTTTCCAGTGCGTGCTGCAGGCAATCATGGGAGTGAAGCCGAAATGGACAATATCATCTGCAAAAAGCATATGCACCAGGATTCAGCTGCCACACATGATGTCCTCCTGATCTCAGCCACCACACCCTGTCCATGAAAACATTAAACCTTAGCGGAGAGAATGCTCAGCACCCTGAGTCTGATGTAATAGAGTACATGGATATGTGTACATCACCAGGGGCAAGATGCTTCAAAAGGGTCTGTCAACACTAATCCTCAGCATGTAACATAAACCAATGTGTAACCTCACTCCCGGAGAGTTTAGTCAACTGTCTATTTATGTTTTTTTGTTAAGAAGAATCTTCTTTAGGCTCAGGATAGACTTTTACACGGCAAACAAGCAAGAATCAGGATGTAAGGATTTTGTTTCTTGGCAGTGTACAATTCAAAATAAATGATGGGATAGCTGAGGCAGTTTACTCCACCACCACGGTCATTTAAACAGGGATGACTTCATCCATTTGTATAAGAAAACCACTTCCCAGAAAAAAACAAAGCTGAGGCAGAATGAAACCAGGAGTAGTGCAACCAGCTCTATAATCAAAGCAGGGGAGGAAACCATGGTTTCCATTGGGATGCTGTTTAACTACTGCAAACCGAGGAATTTCATCCCATGACAACCATAAACAACTGGATCATCTGGCAAAGCTTTTTCCTTTGCGCTATGCTTCTCTGACCTTCTCTCTCTCTGTCGCAAGGGAGCTGCTTGTGAGCTCACATTTTCATTTAACACAGTGATGGGCTAATGGCAGCCTGTGGGCGACACTGAGCTCTCCTGTCCTTTCGTTTCACCCCCCAGATCAATGTGATGCTTCTTATATCAGTGCAGTTGGTGCTTCTAAACTGGTATTTGAAAGGCCTGTCCTTGAGAAACAGGATTAAGAAAAGAGCCACATAATATACAGATGCCAAATTGCTAGCTATGGTGGGAAGTAGTACAACTGAACACAGTCGAGGGTAGAGTTGACCATGGCCATTATCTTGCTAAATGTCACTATGAAACAGTTTCATAGGAAATATAACAACACGGAGGTTACCCACATTATTCATTAAACAGTTTGATGTGTGAATTTTTTTTTTTTTGTGTCCTTTTAAAATTTAATTCAGTTCAATTTTGTCCTCACATTTAATCTCTTAATGATTTCCTGTCTTTGGCATCATGTCTGAGAAGGGCAGGCCAGTCCCCGTCCCTGAAAACATCCCTGCTTTTGTCTGCTTCTGAATGGGCTCTTTCTTCTGCTTCAGTCTGAGCGGGGGCTCTGGGTTTGTCTTTATGTGGGGTGGTGGCGGTTTGGGGGGGGTTTCTGTCTGTTCTAGTCATTCTGCATGTCCAGCTGATCTATGACCTTTTCTTTCCCAAGTCCTGGAGCATGCACAGGAAGGAGGGCAAGGGACACAGGGAAGATAGAGTGGGACACGAAAGAAGAGGTGGAGTGAAAATGTGATGGTAGAGGAAAAGGGAAATGGATTAAAAGTGGTAGAAAAGAAAACACATCTGCCAGCAGGTTGTTCTGGCCTCCGTCATCTCACCTCCCCCTCCCCCTCCCCAGGAGCAGGTCCCTCAGGGGTTTTTGCGGTATGAAACTGAAGACTTTGTTTTGTTGGAAGTCCGTAGCGGATCGGGCCCGTGACCTCATCGGTGGTGGACACAGCAGCCACGTTTTTTTCTTATACTGCAGATTTTCCCATGTGACTCGTCGTGCTAATCAGAGGTCACGGGGGTCGTCTGCGGCTCAGGGAACCTGTATTGACTAAGGCGATTCAATGGAAACAAGAACTGTGTAGCGAGGGGGGGGGGGGAAATCAATGCGAGGATATACATCTGTAGCTAACCTTTAGCTCTCCATGGGCCTCGGCTTCAAAGTAGAAGCAATCAATGCAGTAATCAATCATTATTCACCTGAGCGTGAAAACCCTCAAGGAGATAATAATGCACGAGGAAATTTGTCTGTGGGAACCATCATTATCTTTGAGCACAAACATTCTCAGAACAACTATTTGTTCGACATGTAAAAAAAATACAAAAAATAATGATAGCCATTCACGGCTCATGTTTTGTCTCGCATAATATCTTTAAATCATCACGCTGAACAAGTGGCTCTGTTCATCTAAGTAAACAAACCAGCGGCTCCTGGTTGTGACTGGCATCTTGCCCCGTCAGCACTGCTCCCTTCTCTTCACTCGCGCTTCCTTGAGGCTCTGAAGATGATAGTGTTTGTGATTGTGTAACAGTACGATGACAAAAGAGACCATCCCAACCCGGCAAAACCTCCCCCCCATCCACACTGAGGCAGAAATGTTGGGAAAACCGAAAAATGCAAACGAGAGAATATGTATTAGTCTCCTCTGTGTATGAGTGTTTTCTGTAATTGAAAAAACAACCCTTGAAGCAGGTGCACTGACAACACCATCATACTCTCAGGATGCACGATTGTGATCGCTAACGTCCCCTCATGCAGTGAAGCGATTGCTGTTTTCTGTCTCTTCTGAAGCGGTGATAGAAAAACGGTTCAAAGTGGAAGACTGGAAGACGGCTTTACACATCAAAGTACTGCTCCTTGTGAGAAAACGATGAGCCGTAAAAAGTGTTTTGAGGCTCCAGAGTGAACTGCAGAATATCTAGTTAAAAAGCTTCTTTCACAGCAGATGTGTCGGTCAGCGGGAATTCAGGTGTCACAAGTCCAAGACTGTTGGATGTACATCACATAACCAACACACGTGTAACAAACATTAGACTAATTAATACATTTCAAGGAGCAGTTCCCTTCAATTATCAACTCATTGGATTTTGGAGGAAAAGGAGGAAACAAGGATTCAAATATTTGATAAAAACGAAAGTTGAAAAGTAAAGATTAAAGAAGAAGACATCAGCAGTATTGACCCGTCATCAGGGTCTTCATGCAGTGTTTGATGAGATTCAATTCCTCTCAAGAGACTCCAGAACACAGGTGCAAGTGGGAAAAATCAAACGTGAAGAAAAATAGGTACAAAGTGATGTTTTTTTCTCTCAGATCGCTTAGAGATTTCCATGGTCTCTTTCCCTTACATGTATTATGATTTTATGTATACCCACGTAGTATACAGCACCTGTAGTTGCTGTCAGCAGGACCCTGAGGTCTGGCGTCCTAGTGTCCTCTCTGAAGCCGTCCTCCAGCAGAGACCCTGGAGGCAGCCTGTCAAACAGGGAAGAGCCGAGGCACATTGACAGGCTGGAGTCGTACTTCCATCGCTGACATGTGCCTGGGCACGGCTGCGCTGATGCTGCAGTCCACAGAAGATGACCTGTTGCTGCATTTATGCCAACTCTGCAGTTTTGGGACTCACTGCATTAGCAGATTAAGCAGCAATTATCAAGGTTTCATGGTGCAATATAACAAGAGCTTGTAGCAAAGACTGTTTCTTCCTCTCACCAGCAACAGCAGATACTTTCAGTATTCTTTTCTTTTCCTGGTATTCCTTGTTAACTTCCTGAGTCGATTGTCTTCCCCTGTTGTCCATCACTCTCTGGTGTATTTATAGAGCGGCTGTGATTGCTGCTCTCAGCTGAGACGATCCCATTATTCCCAGTTTAGACGTGAGGCCTCATCCAATTAGCTCAATCCCTGTCTGTAGGTTGTAAAAGCTTTTGAAAATCCAGACGCAGTTTTAATACCCGTGTATCACGGACTCCTAGTAGATGGAAGTTCAGTGTGTGTGTGATGATTGATACATAAGGCTGAGTCAACTGAATATTTCCACCTCCTCGTCACTATATTTATATATTTGGTTTTCTTTGTGGTGTTTCTCTCAATGAATCTCAAATGTGAAGCGTTGTCTCATGTACAGTCAGGCTCTGATATTTACAGTATTTACGGCTTCCAGCATTGCCCCTCTCTTCACTTCAAATGCTGTCACACTATAACTCAAATCACCCCTCAGTTTGTCACATTGGTATTGCTCTCAGCCTTATTACAGTGAAGCTGTTGAGGAGAGAAATGAGATTATGTGTGTAAAGAAAGAGAACTGACGGCTTTCTTTTGCAAAGCTGTCAGTAAATCCTCACGGACTGAATGAGTCTATAATTTACCAGAAGAATCTATGTCCTCGTAGGGAAAAAAAACTGCATTAAACTGTCAAACATGAGCCTTATTTGGCTTTATTTCCAGGTGGAGTGACAATACACACCATGTTCAGCTGCCTGTATATTTCACTTGTAGCTCAAGGTCTCCCTCTTCTGGCTTCTGCATTTTTTACCTCTCATATCTCAGGATGCAGTACCACATGATGTCTGACTTGTATTGCTCAATTCACAGTCTGATGTCCCTGGTTTCCAAACTTCAGCTGTGATGTTTACGTCCGTCAGTCTGTCAGGCTCTCTTTAGTCTTGTCCCTTCTTTGTGATTGGCAGCGGAGACCGAGCGAGGCCAGAGGCTGCCAGATGTGGATGCAGCACAGCAGCTGAAGCTCAGAGAGAGGCAGCGTTTCTTTGAAGAAGTCTTCCAGCATGACGTGGACGTCTACCTGTCCTCAGCGCACCTTTGCATCAGGGACTACAAGAGACGTGAGTTGAAGTGGGAGGATTTCACATGAGCAGTCGTGGACAGATGCACAGACTGCCACTCTGTGTTTCTCTTCTTCCAGCTCCCATCGGCAGCGTCTCATCTATGGAGGTGAATGTGGACCTTCTGGATCAGATGGAGCTGATAGACATTTCTGACCAAGAAAGTTTGGATGTTTTCTTCAGCTCTGTGGGGGAAGAAGGTGAGTTGACCTCCCCACACTCAGGTATGAACATTTGAGATAATAAAGTAATCAAAAGTGAAATAAATAAAACCTCCCATACAGCACAAGTCATTTATGAAATGTTACTTTCCCCCCCAATTTTGCAGAACAAGTAAACAACAACAACAATGAGGAAACAATCAGTAATGGACTCTTTCGACATGTTCTTGAGAGTCTTGATGCCAAGTCCCGCACCTCGTCCACATCTTCAAATTCCTCCACCGACAGCCAGACTGTCAACGTCAACGGTGTCGACACCCCGGTGATGGAATCAGAAGAGGAAGAAACACACACCAACACGATAAAAAGAAGGGCCACAGGTCCAGAGGCAGACAAGATGAAAAGTCAGAATCCATCTTCATCGTCATGGGATCCATCTGCTCCCCAGTAGATCTTTACCTGCAGCTCGCTGGTGAAGCAGCTCAGCCGGCGGCAAACACTGAACTGTGGGATGACAAATATCATAACAAGACTGTCTTCCATAAACTCCAGTTTTCTCTGTACTTTCAACCTCTCCCACTGATTTATGAATCGTACAGTGCATTTTGTTGTGTTTGATGGAGGCCATGAACTGTAAATATGGAGATTTCTTGTTTTTTCTCCATTCCTGGTGTAGCAATGGACAAAACTTCTTCCTGTGTTTTTAACCACATTGGACTTGTGCTTGGTAGATGGAGGATTTTGTACTGTATTAACACAGCAGTAAATCAATACCCTAAACTAGAACAATGAAATGTATTATAGCTTGGGTTGAGATGTCTGATTATTAAACTCTCTGTTTTTGAAAACAAGCTTTTGCTTCCAATGCAAATACTCAGTTCACGATCACCAGTTTTTCCTTAAAGAGGAGTGAAAAATGTTGAAATGTCTTCAGATAAAATCATAATGCACTTTCTGGTTGATTGAATGGAAAAAGGTTTAGATGATTGTAAGATAAACGTCACTTTCTTCAAGGTAACATCAGAGGCTTGAAGAAGCTACAACCTGAATACAACAGAAAACAAACATGAAAGAACTAAAATAAACACAGTTTAAAATTTACAAACATAAAACTAAACAGTGTAAAGTTAGGAGTAATAACCTGTCAGTTAGTTTGCTATTGTTTGGATCTTGCATGAAATGTAAATAGAAACAAAATTCTTCATTTATGCTTCTGATAGTTTATGGAAAGATAGAGAAAATAGACATTTTACTCAAAGAGTGAGAGCAAAACATCTCATAGTAGGTGTGGAAATTGCACAAAAAGGTGCAAATAATAAAACTGCTGAAGGAGCCTTTACAAGCAATGCAGGTGAGACAACAGGTCAGTAACACATACGGAAATTAAAACAGCATTTTAGAGATTCAGAGTCTCTCAGAATGAAAAGGAGTTGAGGTTTGTGGTCAATGATGCTTTATTTAAACACATAAGGAGCCAATATTATTCAATAATAACACGTGGTCTTACATTGGACATCTTATTTGTTGTTTATGTTGAGTTGTTAATGAAATATGGGATCATGGGAACTGAAAATCAGTGTTATGGCTTTGCATTTTTCACAGAGACTTTTTTGGGCATCAAATGTGTAAAACTATGTTCGTAAAGGTCAAACCTGTGCTTGTATCGTTCATTTAAAAATAAACCTCACACGTATGCGTTGAAGCATATTGCTTCATTTCAAAGTTGGTTTATGAGAAGCACTGGAACCTGTGATTATTGTGGCGGCGCAGGCTGAGAGGGTGGGGAAAGCCGGAGGCAGGGTCTCACAGTCAGTCTCACAGTGAGCTGAGCCTTCATGGACAAGAATCATGCTGGGGTTCTTCCTCCTGGTATGTATTCAAACGTATATTTGCACTCTTTCCTACCTTTAAAAATGTATTTCTATAATGTTTTTCAACTTGCAAAATTTAGTTTGATTCTAATTACACAATAGTGTGATTTACCCTTTACTTCTTATAAAACTGTGTGGCTATGTTATCTTAACTAGCACCAAGTGAATGTGAAGTTTGAATTAATATCAATGTCAGGGCTTATCTGTCACATCATAATACTCCTGTTTCTGTAGAAAACAATGTCTGAAAGAACCGGTTTATCAACTCTGCATAAATAAGTGTCATCCAGGTTCATTCCCCAGAGCACAGATGACAACAAAACCCATTCCCATATAGCTTTAAACACACATTCTTTCTCTGAACAGGACAACCTTTAGCGCAAAGGTTGAGGAGTTGAAGTTTGATGGGTCGTTTGTTTTTCAGGTTTATTTTTTGTCAAGTGCAACATGTTCAGAGGTGCTGATCCGTCACAGAAGGACTTGGATTATTGACTCCTTTGAGATTGAGGAAGAGCATCCTGGGCCATTTCCTTACAAGTTAGGCACGGTGAGAAAATCACAGAATAAATACAAGTGATCTAACTCAGATCTCTTGTACAATGTAATCTGCTGGCAACTTTAGCTGACAGCGCTTTATGTTAAATTTAAAGGAGATTACATATACTTTTTAAGATCACTGATGAGGGTCAACCTGTCCCAGGAACTGCTGCTGCTGCTGTTGCCCTTCTACAGATGGTCTGTTGAGAGCATCCTCGCCTACAACATCCTGGTGTGGTACAGAAGCAGCTCACAGGCTGACAAGAAGGCACTGGAAAGAGTCAGGAAATCAGCTCAGAACATCATGGGAGCACAGTTGCCCTCTTTGTCAGACATTTATGTTTGCACAGAGCCAGAAGTAATTACCTCTGACAGTTCACACCCAGGACACAATTTATTCTCACTGTTGCCCTCAGGGAAGGAGTACAGGTCCGGCCCATAATTGCAATATGTATTCAACAACTTTAAACACCATGTCTAAGGGTATGTGGTCATTCTATGTGTTTCCTCAGTGTTTAATTTTTTTAATTTGCAGATTATATCTTTTGTCGTACTCTGCACCACAATAAAAATCTGTTAATGCCATTGTACCTCTATGACAATAAAGCATAAAACATTCTATTCTATTCTATTCTATTCTATTCTATTCTATTCTATTCTATTCTATTCTATTCTATTCTAGTCTAGTCTAGTCTATTCTAGTCTAGTCTAGTCTAGTCTAGTTAGTCTAGTTAGTCTATTTTATTTTATTTCATTTTATTCAATTCAATTCAATTCAATTATGTTCTATTCGCGAGCTGCCCCCGGGTGTTTCCTCTGCAAACTGCACGTCCCACAGCCATGCCATCCGCAGCGGTGTGACGCGTCATCAGTCCGCGACACACGCACTTCGCGCGTCAAGCGCCGCACTTGCTCATTTTCGACTCTTCGGAGCGCCAAACAGCCTTCAAACGACGTTTTGGTGTGTATATCTGTACGTCTCAGGGGCTGAGGGCAATCTGTTCAACAGCGGCGCTGATTATCGCAGCTCATTTGTTGATTCCTTCTTCTGTTGGCAAGCTTTGTAGCTCGAAGAAGCTAGCAGTGGTGCATGGTGTGTTAGCATTGACGTTAGCTGCGAGGCTAAAGCGCCCTAAACGCTCTTAAATGCTTACGTATATAACGATTTGTTTTGTCCATTAGTAAGTTGACACGTTTCAAAACGCTCCTTATTATAAGTAGTTTTACATTTTGGCATTATTTGTCTCCCGTCACATATGAACCGTGTCGTACCCGCGTCTTCCAGTTTGATAGTTTCCGCCGGTGTTGACCAGCGTTCACTTTTAACCGCAAAGTTTATGGAATAGGACACGATCGGTGAGTGGTCGCGATCAGCTGCTGTGTGAGAGGCGTCATATCTTCTTCTGCCTCCCAGGTGGACATCAAGAATACATTGAATGCACCATGAGTTTGTTTGGAACAAACTCTGGGTTCGGAGCAGGAGGCACCGGAGTGTTTGGAAGCACGACGACAGACAGCCATAATCCCATGAAGGTGATTGCCCTGCACAGTTTTTGATGCGGTCACTTCCACTGTGCCATCACCCATTCTCAATGTTTTATTTGTGCTTGTGTCAGGATGTTGAAGTGACCTCGCCTCCAGATGACAGCATCAGTTGTTTGGCTTTCAGTCCTCCCACCATGCCGGGGAACTTCCTCATCGGGGGCTCCTGGGCCAATGATGTGAGTTAACAGTTTACTAATGCACCACAGTAATGTCGCAGGTTTGCACAGTTTCTCCACTGCAGCCTCTAAACGGAGCCGGGGTCTCTCTTGGTGAAGTTTGCTTGTTCTCTCTGTGCTTAACTGTGTAGTTGGACGTCTTCTACTGGACGCAAACTTAGGGTCTGATTTTTTTGCTGGTCCGAGTCCCATAGGTTAATACAGGACTGTGGGTCTCTGAGCAATGCCCCCGACTCACATGTTCCCCAGGCAGCCCACTGCTCCTCGTCATAGGATGAGACCAATTCTAGAGGCAAGAGAAACAGACTTGTGGTTGGGAGTTCGCAGACTCAATTTGCACAGTGGACAGGTTAGCACTGAGTGTCCCTGAGCAGGATCCTTGACCCCATCATCTCCTGGGGCGCCCTAATGTGCAGCCTTGAAATAGAATGGCAACAAAAGAGAGAATTTCCCCAAGGGCATTAATAAAGTGTGATTAGTTATATTAATTTAGTGTCCATTCAAAAGGCGAGATATGTCCTTTTTTCTTTGCGCAAAACAAGAAATAAAACCCAATGAGCAAATCTGAAATCTTCTCCACGATTCATTTTGTTTTATTTTCTCTATTTAATTAAACTTAAGGATATTATTTGCTATTACACAGGCTATTGTGTAACACTGCACGTGGTTGTCCTTTTTGTGGATTAACTACTAAGTTTACCGAACTACAGATAAGAATTTCTCCCAAGAGATGATTTGGTAGACTTAACAATGTATTATTTTAAATATTTGATTCATCTGTTGTCATTTTAATATGTGATTCAGTATTTGGCCTGGTTAACACAACAACAAATACGAGTGTATCCGCAAAATGTTCTTCACTTTTGGGGAGTGTGTTTACACGACATCGGCGTGTGGGTCTAATGTCATTTCATGGCCACGATTCCCTCCTCACAGCTGGATGTGACGGAATGCTGTTTCTGCGCATGCACATCGCCCCCCCCCCATCGAAAATAGTTTCATCTGCTCATGCTCCTGTAAACAAACATGGTGGACCAATAGTTGTATGACACCTGGTCCGTATTCTAGTTTTCGAGTCCATATTGGTAGTTTAATAGTTGAGCGTCACTCCTGATAGCATCCGATTCGTCATCAGTCCATACAAATATCAAGCACTCTCAATTTTGTTCACCCTTATAGTGTATTGTTCTCGGTACACATGTTTGTGTGGTTTCATTACAAAAACAAGCAACAGCGCCCTTCCATGGTCCGGCATGCGAACTTCATCATTGTCAGTGTGTCTGCTGCTGCAGTGTAAACGCACCCCCCCCCCCCTCCATTTTTTAAAATTGTATTATAGATTAGGCGTTGTCATGAGAAACATGTAAACAGTGCCTTTGATTCATGCTTGATGAGACCCACAAGGCCTCATAAGCATTATATTTTATATTTTATTCATATTTTTGGCAGAGCAGTTCCAGTCATGTAGAGAAATAAATCTTCACACTTCTCATCGAGATACTGAGTTTATGACGCGTTGTGTGGTTGAACCGTAGGTACGTTGCTGGGAGGTACAGGATAATGGACAGACAGTCCCCAAAGCCCAACAGATGCACACAGGTCCAGTGCTGGATGCTTGCTGGAGTGATGTAAGTCTCGTCGAACTAAGTAACTTGAGCCCTGCGGTAGAGTACATTTTGTTTTACGTTTGAATAATGTATGCACCGCTGTCTACTTTTAACCAGGATGGGAGCAAAGTATTCACGGCTTCCTGCGACAAGACGGCAAAGATGTGGGATCTTAACAGCAATCAAGCCATGCAGATCGCACAGGTTTGAGCTGAGGCATACAGATCAACAAGTGGCCCTGGAGGAATGAAGCCGAATGAACTTGTACCTCTCATCTCTTCACAGCATGATGGCCCAATTAAAGCAATCCACTGGATAAAGGCTCCAAACTACAACTGCATCATGACTGGCAGCTGGGACAAAACATTGAAGGTAACACTTTTACGTTACTTTTACGTCATCAGCGTACGCCAACACACTGCACAAGAGAACGGGAACCCAGAAAGATTGCTTTCTTCTGCTACGTTGTCATGAATGCAGTTATTTGCTTCTTTACTGCAAGGAATGAAAGGTAAATGGTAAAAATATGGACGATATCTGAGGAAAAAAATTTCGTTTCAGACGACATTACATGACTGGGGAACAATTTACATTGTGCTCACCCGTTGTTTTTGGAAATCATAGAATCCTCGATCTGCGAGATATCCACAGTACAATCTGATTTCCAGTATTGTGATAACAAAATGACTCAAGATAACGCAGTCTCTGAATTGGAGGAAGTTTGTCTTATTGATTTGCTCCTGCTCTTGATTTACACCTCCTCCGAGTGGAGCTGCAGTGAAGGACGCGAGGTGATGGCGGTTATGGCAGCACGCGTAGATACTGCAGCGTCCTGCTTTCGGGTCTACAGCAGCTTTTATTTGCTTTTTGTGTGCGTTTTGTTGACTTTTCCGTGCACCCCGCGCTCAATTAAAGTATGGGTGAACCGAACTCCTTGAAATCGTAGCTCGATACCAGCATTTCGTCCCGGAAAGGACACGCCGCTGTGTGACGAGGATCACAGAGATTTGTCTGGACGGCGTCGTCCCAGATGCAGCTGACAAGCTGACGGTGCACTCTATTCACCGGGCAGACCAAATTGTCACGTCCGATGAGCCCAAAGGTGGGGGCATGTGTGTTTAACATCCACAACTGGTGTAAAGCCACAGACATTATTGGGTCACACTGCTCCCTGGACTTGGGAGATGCAGGTTGTTTCACCTTCTGCGGGAGCTTTCCGCTCTTCTGATCGTTGTTGTTTACATACCACCGCATGCTATTGCTAGCATAGCCCCGGAGGAGTGACACAGCTTCATCAACACCCAGCTGACCACCAAAACCATCAAGGCGTTCCTGAATCAAAAGCCGTGGAATAATAGTCATGTTCAGATGCTGTTCAAGGCTCCATCTGTTTGGACAAAACGTGTTGAGACATGCACAATAAAAGAACACAATTGATCTCAGATCAGTCAGTCTTTTGTTACGTATGTATTTTAGTTTAATTGTACATTTTGATGTCACCTGATGATAAATGTGTAATATATTGTGCGTTCCGATAAGAAGCTACGCATTTATGCACCTAAATTTATCTACTTTGCTTGTTTGCTGTGTCAACAGTACAGCGTTTCTTTTATTTTCTTAAACCCACTCGGGGGGGGTTAACATGGTGAAAACATTTTCTGTCTTTGCTTTCAGTTTTGGGACACCCGCTCACCCAATCCCATGATGTCCCTGCAGATGCCGGAGAGGTGCTACTGTGCAGATGTTGTAAGTGGTTTCTTGACACAATGATGGTCTCATGAATGCGCGTTGCCTGTAAAAACCTGACGGCTCGTCGATTGCATGGTTTGTTTTTACTTCTCTGGATTGCCCATGCAGGTCTACCCCATGGCAGTGGTGGCGACGGCAGAGAGAGGCCTGATCGTGTACCAGCTGGAGAATCAGCCCTCTGAGTTTCGCAGAATAGACTCTCCTCTCAAACATCAGGTAAACGATTGATACTCCATGAGCAGCTTTGTCTTTTCCTGCTTTTAGCTGCTGTTTATACAAAGACTCCTTGTGAAGTAAAAGCAGATACGTTTTCTTTGACCCCATTCCAAATGTAAAACACTTTATTCTTGTTTGGATTACCTGTTGAATCGGTGATCTGTCCTGCCCTCGTCTTCCAGCACCGCTGTGTCGCCATATTCAAGGACAAACAGAATAAGCCCACAGGATTTGCACTGGGAAGCATCGAGGGCCGGGTGGCAATTCATTACATCAATCCTCCCAATCCGTGAGTTGCTAAACTTCTCAGATACTGTCAAGTACTCGTACACCAGATTGTAGTTTTTCTTTTGTAGTATAAAGTGTCACTGCCTGAAAAGGCCATTGAAAAAAACCAACAATAACGCGTGTCCTCATTGTTTACAGAGCCAAAGATAACTTCACCTTCAAGTGCCACCGGTCCAATGGGACCAATACAACCACTCCACAGGACATCTACGCTGTACGTTGTTCTTCTGAAACATTGCTGATAGCCTTCTTTTTTTTTTTTTTTTTTTTTTTAAAGAAGTTGTATAGCACTCATCAAGGATGTTTCCTCAAGTGATGCTTAAACTAAAGACAAATGGCATCAGAATAAGTGTGGCCTATGCCGACTGCGAACATTTTATTATAAAAACAATCCAGGCAAAACTTATATTATGAATGATGGATATTTTTCCACATGGTTATCCAAGTAGATTTTGTGTGATTGATTGCAGTTGCCCCCCCCCCCCTTTATGAAATAACACAGCACGTTAGCAGTCCCATAATTTTAGTAATGTTATTTGTAATACTTTTTTTTTTTGGCTCAGTCTTATGTGTCTCTGTGTATACTAACAATTGGAGTTGGTCTGCCAACTGTTTTCCATCAGGTGAATGCCATTTCCTTCCACCCGGTCCACGGCACGTTGGCCACTGTCGGCTCCGACGGACGCTTCAGCTTCTGGGACAAAGATGCCCGCACAAAGTTGAAGACCTCGGAGCAGCTGGACCAGCCCATCACAGCCTGCTGCTTCAATCACAACGGCAACATCTTTGCATACGCTTCCAGTTACGACTGGTCGAAGGTAGGCTGGGGAACGTCGCCGCACCTTTGGCATTCTGGTCCAATTCACAGTTTGAATTTGATACCGACTGACACTTTACGACCCTCAGGGCCATGAGTACTACAACCCCCAGAAAAAGAACTACATCTTCTTGAGGAACGCTGCCGAGGAGCTGAAGCCTCGGAACAAGAAATGGTGAGAGAAGGGCATCTACTGTCTGTGGAGCTGGAGGCCGTGGTCACTGGACGGTGCTGCCCCCAGTTCCTCAGTGACCCTGTGACTCTGGTGGCTCAGGATGTGGGCAGTGAGGATGCTGACATTATGCAGGATCTTCACAGTTGTCGTGGTCAGGTCTCTCACCGTGTACTGCTCCAAGTAGTTTGTACTGACCTCAGTGAAGTTTTGTTGAAGCCTTGTGTGTTTTCTGCTGTCAAAGTGCTCACAAGCTTCATTTGCAGCTATGCAATCTGAGGGGAAAACTTACAGCATGTAGGTTGTAACTTCTTAATTGTTGCAGTGTGTCCCTTGGGAAAATATAGTATTTAAAGATTATTTATTCAGGTATGGACAATAATATATCAGGAATATAACAGACAGACAAGCAATAACTTGCAGAGATCATCATTCGTCGATGTTGCTTTTTTTTGTGTTCTGAATGGGATTTTTTTTGCTATTTATCCTTTGCAAAAGGATCCCCCTTGTTTATCAGAAATAAACAACACCTCCAGACAAACGTTTGTGACTGACTGCTCCCATCCTGTCTCCAGATTCATCGTGCCAAGTCGCATCTCTTGTGGGGAAAATGCAGAAGACCTGCTGCTTTAGTGTGTGTATACGCTCAAGACAGACTCCTTCCTTTCGGCAGACACCTGGACCAATGCCGTGGTGCTGTGTATTGTGCATGGACCAATCGGAGGGGCCTTCCCAGCCTGGCGGTGATGACAGCTGCATGACAATTGGTCTGAGAGGTCATCGTAGAAAGGGAGGGTTTTTTTGTGTCCAGTTCGTTTTTGGGTTTTTTTGTTGTTTGTTTGGTTGTTTTTTTTATCAGCATTCCGAAGACTTTTCATTCACTGTTGGTTTAGCATCATTAATGAATCAGATGTAAACAAATAAATCTGCATTACATCAGCTTTGAACATACTTATTCCAACTTGAAGGGGGTCCAAAAGTAAAATAACAACCCAAATGTTTACTGTCTAAATGTGAGTCGGGGAGATTTAAAAAAAAAAAAAAAAACTGTATTGTGCATGCAAGTATGTCTCTTGAAGTTCACAGTGATTTCACATCATATTCCACCCATCAATCTGGAATCTCTACACTCTGGATCCACCATGACATCATAAACAGTTTTACAGTGACCTCCCCAGTCTGTTTGTCTTAATCCGAGGTAACCAGCAGGTGGAGCATGTTGCCCCTGTCAGAGAGGTAAATCCAGCTGTTCCTCAAGAGTAGGCCAGGGAGCTAAAGCGGGACAAATGAGATCAAAGCAGGACAGTGGGTCTCGAGGACACACAGCTGGGAATTAGGGGGTTTTATCAAGAGGATATGAATGAGGGGGCGTGGGCCGCTACAAAGGCCGCATGTGAGAAGTGAACCAGTTCATAGCCAAGTAGGTGTGAATTAAATGCCTTTTTATTGAGGTCATTAGAGTATCACCTCACTGTCAGCCTGACCCTTGGTACTTAGCAGTCTTCCTCCAAGACCACGGGGTGCGAGGCTGTGCCGCTGCCTCACTTGCATGGCATCCGTATCAGTTTTGTCATCTGCAGGCTCATCAGCTATTGTTCACTTGCCAGTGAACAATAGCTGAATGAAAATCTCCAGATGCACCTCACTCATGGCTTTCCCTTATTCATACATACCAGGAGTAGTTTTATAAAAAAAAAACTTGCATGAATCATGAATAAGCATGAATCAACATAAAATAATGTTTATGCTATTTGAAGTTCCTGCCAAGCAATCCACACTGATGTATGTTTTTTTAATATATATATATATATATAATTGGCTTGTTCTGTGGTGAAGCGTTCTTCCTTTATTTTCAACATAACATTGGGACATGTTTTAGTGTTTTGAGTGACCTTTAGGGGTCACCAGTGGACTTATGCGCTTCTCCTGTGCTGCAAAGAAGTTATAGGAATAGTATAATACGAAAGTTACAGACTATATTGAAGACCCTGTGTTTTTGTATTTGTCATTTTTTTTTTCCTTTTGGTTCGAGCAGTACTGTGAAGTACAACCCAAGCGATCCTTGCAACCCCCGTTTTGCAGCGTCATTGTTATAAAGTAACGAGATCGTAAAATACGCGCATCCGAGCCGTTACTGATTACATTGAGGAGAAGTTGATTTAGGCCAGAAGTCCAGACAGTTACTTCCTCATTACATCTCCACAAGGCACCATGTGGCTCTTCTTTTTTTTTTTTTTTTTTTCTTTGTGTCGTAAAAGACAAAAGCAGGTGCAGCACGGGGCCCGGCGTGGGTGGACCAATGGGCGGGGCCGGGGCTCTGTGCGCCGCCGCCGATTGGTCAATAGTTGTGTCGGGGCGGAGCCTCCCCGCTGCTCTATAAATTCTCCCGGCACAGTTTCTCCGAGAGATACGAGGAGCAACCGGTGTGGACCCGAGCCGAGCTGAGCCGAGCGAGTGCACGCAGCGGGACTCGGTACATGTCACCGGCGCTGCTACAACTTTTAACCAAGTATTTAACAGCGAGCGGAACGACTACAATAAAGTGCACTGAGCGCGTGAGTTGTGGTTGCGCGGATGCCGGGACGTTGTTAGGCGTTTAGTTGAGTGTTGTCCGTCGCATCTCGGATCCCCCCCTCCCCAACCCCCCCTCCCCCCGGCTGAGCCAATGCTTCTGCATCAGTTCATGAACGGAGCCCTGGAAGCCATGCATCCCACCACGCTGCAGAAGGACACCACCTTCACCAAGATCTTCGTCGGGGGGCTGCCGTACCACACGAACGACGCCTCCCTGAGGAAGTACTTCGAGGCCTTCGGGGACATTGACGAGGCCGTGGTGATAACGGACAGACAGACCGGCAAGTCTCGGGGATATGGCTTTGTGAGTATCAAGTCTCGCTCCTTTCAGTGGAGACAAAACATAGTTGCTGTAATGTTTCCTCTCACAATCCATCAGTCTCTGGCTTCTTCGTGTGATTGAAAATAATGCACACGCAAACTAATGTGTGTGTGTGTAGCACGTGTGTAAATGAGGGTACAGTTTATACTATAAACTGAGCAATCATTTGGAGATGGGTTCGTCCACTGAGTCTTGAATAGTTGCACAGCATCTATGTTTTTATTTTTTATTTTGTTTCTCGCCTTCTGCCGAGCTTGCTGTTACTTTAGCCTAATGAGGATGAGGGATCACACAAGTTGATGGGTGACTTAAGAAGATTATATTTCAACATATGTCTGAGGCCCCCCCTAAACTAAACTCACCCAATGCACCCCCCCCCCCCCCACACACACACACACACACACACACACTAATCTGGGTGTGTGTGTGTGTGTGTGTGTGTGTGTGTGTGTGTGTGTGTGTGTGTGTGTGTGTGTGTGTGTGTGTGTGTGTGTGTGTGTGTGTGTGTGTGTGTGTGTGTGTGTGTGTGTGTGTGTGTGTGTGTGTGTGTGTGTGTGTGTGTGTGTGTCTGCTGCTCGTGCTTGCTTTATATGGTTATTGTGGAGCAGTGGAGTGGTCGACCTTGCACACCCTGGCCTCCATTGTCAAAGACATGAGCACATGATTTACATCACATCTTGGCTGCTGACAGAAATTCCAACGTCAACAAAATGTCTATCCCGTTATAGGATTACATGTTGGATTTCTGTCATTTCCAGATGTGTGTGTTCACAGCCAGCCAGCCCAAACCCTCAAAGAAAATATAACACACAAAAAAAAGCCTGTTCAAGGTTGTGTATGATTGGTGACCTGCTTCTGGACCCTCAGCTCATGGAGAGTGGAGTCGTAGAAAAAAAAACAAAAAACGTGTTTTGCTGGGATTGTATTTCCCTCCAGCTCTTTATTTCTGGTTAATGAATGGTATCACAGATCTGGGATTTGTCTTTAGACTCTATTATTAATAGGTGACTTATTGTTCAGCCGTATAGACAGATGCTCAGAACACAAAGAACAGGAGCAACACAAGAAATGCAAATATTTACCAGATCCTTGGAAGGACGCATCAGCAGCCCTAATGCATCGGCCCAAAGAAGGAATGGAAAACGGTTATGCGTGCATGTTTAGCTCCACCGGCTGAATTGTAAGACAATTGCTCTCTGTGTTTACACACCAGCGCTTCTAAATCGAAGGAAAACTATCCTGTGACCCGAGCCGGTATCGAACAACTGCATACAGGGGCTGGTGTTTCAGGTTGAACAGGATCAGGGCGATGCGGGCACGGCCCTGGACGACACACACACACACACACACCGACAATGAGCCATCAGCATATTTTACATGGCTTTTTTTTTTTGTGTGTGTGGCATGAGGGGACCTGCTTATTCAGTTTTCCAAACGTTCCAGTCTGAGAGGTAGAGGGCGGTGCAGCTGAGCACACCTTTTTTTTTTTTTTTTCTAAACACACTTCAGAGGTGGATTAGCAGACCCCCCCCCCCCCCCAACAGCACAGCTCTTCAGTGTAAACACGGCCTCGTTCCCTTCCTGTGTGTTCACAACACAGGCCCTGGAGTGGGCTTTGTTCCGGATCCTTCCACGATGAAGAAGCATACCGCCTTTATAAAAAAAAAAAAAAAAAAAAGAAGTCCTCTTAAACAATGCAAGCCGTGGCCTACATTCACTGCCCAGTCCACACCGAGAGGTGACTCCGAGTTGGCGGAACGCGGCAATCAAAACAGAAGGGCTCGGTCTAATGCCAGGAGGGAGAGAGGCGGGGTGGACTAATACCAATCTCCTTATTTTGTCCCTAATTAGTTAAGCTCCTTGTTGCTCTTCTCAGATCCATATTTCAGCAGCTCTGCCCATCCGAGTGGCAGTCGAGTGGCTCGCTACTGCTGCTGTGGGCAGTTTTCTAAGCTTATCTTTGTGCTTTGTTTGTAGTTTCTCTTCTTCTCCAGAGATCTTGGATCATAACGGAGGAAAGCCCATGCGGTTGTGGGAGCTTTTATGATAAGGCTACAAATCCGAGGCTTGAGTTGTTCAAATGTTTTTGTTTTTTTCTTCTGTGAAACACGTGGAGATGTAATTGTTTCCATGTCTGGTCGTGTCGCCAGGTGACGATGACTGACCGGGGAGCGGCAGAGAGGGCCTGCAAGGATCCCAACCCCATCATCGACGGCAGGAAGGCCAACGTTAACCTGGCCTACCTGGGAGCCAAGCCTCGCAGCATGCAGACTGGTAAGACGGGATTTTATCAAGGTAACTCGTAAAATCGTGGAAGTGATGAGACTATAATGTGCCGATGAGGCCATCTCTAAAGAACACATTAAAAGCAGATTTATGACTCGTTTGTTTTGTTGCTCAGTCTGAAACGCATGTCTTAGAAGCTTGCGGTTGAGTCGTCGCGCTCCCTCCCCCGGGGGGGGGGGGGGGGGGGGGGGGGTTAAAGACCCGTTTCGCTGCGGTCGCTCGACGGCGCTGTGGTAAATCGCATTCAGTTTCCTCATTGCAAGCGTGTTTCTGCCGTTTCTTACAGCACATTTACAATGGTTGTTCCATGGTAACTGTGAAAACAGGCTGAGCCTCTGTCTCTCTATGCCCTCTGTGCATTGTTCTCCTCCCCTCCTCTGTAAATGCAGACGTGTGTGTGTCTGACAACCAGCCTCCTCTCTTCCAGGCATATCCATCGGAGTGCAGCCCATTCACCCAGCTCTCATCCAGAGGCAGTACGGGTAAGTGAGGGGGGAGTGGGCGCTTGTTGTGTTCCCTGTGCATCACCAGCAGACTGCTCTTCTTTTTTACAAACTCTGTGGGGGGGTGGGGGTGGGGGTTGGGGTGGTGAGGGGCCTCTGGAAAGTACATGTCAGTTTCTGTGTCCACATGCAACTCGGCGAATCCCCCATTAGCATATTTGAGTTTTTCAGGGCAGGGAGATGGTTCACATATCTGTGATAATAGAAGCGCGTTCCAGAGGTGAATGTATGACTCACTTGTTAACTTCTGTCAGGAGCCCCTTGACTTGTGGAGCCGCACGAGTGAGCTCCGTTACGGACGAGGCTTTTGGCTTCTGAGAAGAGTTTTCTGTTGTAGAAACAGTCCGGGTAGCTTCCAGGAGCCACGGTCTGCCGAGCAGCTAATGAGCATTTCACTGCGGTAATTCACCCCCCTGCAGCTCTCGCATATCACGCTCCAAGGTACAGCTCGGTACTGTTCAGATCACACACAAGACCTCAGATCTGTCTGGAGGAATGAAAGGCCGGGGGTCCGGTCCACACGTGCTGCATCTACATGTATGAACTAACAAAATATCTCTTTTGTTTAGACACACTCATGAAGTGAATCGTCATTAAATGGTTAAACATTGGCGATATAGTGGTTTTCTGTTAACAATTACTTGGGTTAACCGTCTGAGAATCATTCATTAGCCCAACATGCCAAACGCTGGATGTGTAGGTTTTTAGTTCAGTCTGTGAAAAACTACTTCTTTGGTGTTTTGGTAGTATATTTTGAGTTTTTGTGCTTGTAAGTAACATTAGAAGTTGGAGATGAAAGTACTGTCCAGTGACTGCCTCTATTCAACAATACCTGAGCACATGAGATCAGTGGAAATCTCAACACGGTCCACAGGGACCTAACAAAATGGACCCAAAAGGCACATTCTCTCAAAAATGTCCTCATCAGTCTGTGTGAGATCTCAGGGTCTGAGACGTTTTCATTCGCGTCTCAAGACCTCAGGAGGACTGAGGAAAGTCCTCCTGCCCCCCCCCCCCCCCCCCCCCCCCTTGGCAGGGCTGGTGTAGCATAAACCCTAGAGGGGTTTACCATGTGGTACACGCCACAGCTTTAAGGCCGTACATGTGACAGGTGCTGGTTCATATTACACCCCTTCATCCCCTGTGACCAAACACCCCAAGAGGCACCGGCGGCACCTGTCCTCCCGTCTCCAAGTTTCCTCTGTGAAGCGGGTGACAGGCACAGGCCTCCCTAAGAGGCAGAGTGTACAAGTGGCTTTTCTTTTGACAACCCCCCCCAAAACAACATATGGTGTGAGGACAGGGTCTGGAGTAGGATTTTGATCAGTGTTTGTTTGGAGCTTTGTGTGTGTGACTGAGAAGGCCAGAAAAAGGAGGGGGGGGGTCACCAAGGCCAGGATCGTTGTTTCGAATGGGGTTTGGAGGAATCATCAGTGTGGCTGCAGATTAATCTTTTCTCATGCATCGCCTCTTCTTCCTCCCTCCATACCGCACACATGCATACTTCTTTAGTTTTTTTGCTTGCGCAATCGGAGTGGGAGCCAATTAAAAAAACAAAAGATAATCAGTGGTGCCTCAATTGGTGTGTCAGATGGAGACACTGAAAACTGACACCTCTGCGAGTGAGGGGGAGGTTGGGTGTTGGAGGGGGGTGACGGGGAAGAGTGGGAGTGAGGGGGTGTTCTCAGCCTAATGCTTAATGAGGTGTAGTGCGCTTCCTTGGAAACTCACCTCTACAGGTGTCAAACAAAACTACCCCCCCCCCGCCTCCTTTAAAGAATCCATTCTCTTAAACAAAGAGGGGGCATAGAAATATGAAATCCCTCTAATTAGTCTTTTGAGGCGCTTCTACCTTCAGCCAGTCTCGTCCCTTTGTCTTCACACTCGGTGTTGCAGTGAGCCGCGCACCGGAGGTTGTTGTGTTTTTCATGTAGAAATATCTGACTGTGATGTTGCCCAGGCTTTTTTTTTTTTTTTTTTTGCACTGGCTCATGAGCTGCTCTTCATCAACAGAGATTCCAGCGGGCCGGTTGGATTATATGTCGCTTTTCCAGAAATGTGAATTGTGCAGTGGTGAGCTGGCCCCCGCCGTACTTCATGCTTGTCGTTTGCGGAGCGGCACCGAGTCGGAACACACGTCGACTGGCTGTCAGCATAAAACCAGCTGACCTATGATCTTCCAGCTGTCATCCACATCCGTCCCCCCCCCTTCTGCCACTGTCCCCCACGTCCACTCTGCATCTTTTGTGGCCCGGAGACTCGATCCTGTCCTGAACTTGTTCCCATCCCACCTCCTTCTTTTTTATATAAAAGCAAAACGTCCATCCGATCTCTCCATTCAGCTCAGCGTCCCCCCCCCCCCCCCCCCCCCTTGCACACGGACCCGCCGCAGATATTCAAAGCTCTACATTACAGACATGTCCAATCTCTCCCCTTTATTCTGCTTTACCTACACAAGGCCACTTGCCTGTGGCGACGTGCTGTCAAGGCTTCGTAGGAAGCAGCCTCATTATGCGTGACGCGACTGAAAGCACATATGCCCCGAAGCATTAATGTATGGTCATCTTTGTGCGCGCGTGTGTGTGTGTGTGTGTGAGCGAGAGAGTGAATGCCTCTTTGTCAGTAGCTTAATAGCACTGTGAGGGCAAAGTGTGGATTGTGCTACAGTCATGCGTGGGGGGTTGCCCTCATTTACTTATGCCTAATAGTCCCAGGCCGATGTTGTCTTGTCTGTCGTTCAAAGCGCTCACTGTCTCCGCCTTCGCTTCCCAGATGGCCGTCTCACTCTGCTTTTTGGAGCTTCGTCGGACGCGCAACTGTTGTTAAATGACTTGTTCACAAATGATTAGCTAACTTGTGCAATTCCTTTCAGATTTGACTCAGACTGCTTCTTAAGCACTGACTCGGTATACAGTAGGACCTGCTGCTAATGATAATCACGGTCGCTCTCTGCCGCCAGCTGACCAGAGGATCGGAAGAGTCCCACAGTAGAGTCCCGGGGACAGCATATCTGCCCTCCCTCCCCGCCGCCAGCCTCTCTCCAAGGTGCCAGTGATGGCTTGAGAGTGCAGTGCAGTGTGCTGTGATGGACTGGAGTGCCGCTTTTTTTTTTTTCTTTTAAATCTTTCGTGTGATATAAACTCGAGAGGTTTTTGCTGATTGTGGTGTGACTCTTTTCCCTATTATGGCATGGTTTGGGGTTTGCAGTGGTAACTGGTGTGTTTTGTGTGGGGGGGGGGGGGGTGGCAGAGGTAATGCAAAGGGTATGTGGGTGTGATGACATCCCTGTCTATGCATGCTTTCATCTTTTTCTGTGTTAATTTCATAGCTCCCTCTTTATTACTGGTCTTCCTTTCATAGACTTGAGTCTATAAAAGAATGGGGGGGTGTGCTTGACCTTTTCAAATTTCGTGTGTGTATCCAAGGTAAAAGCTCACAAATAAGATCTTTTGCCTGCTACTTCACCAGACTCCCCCCCCCCCCCCCCCCCCCCCCCCTCCACTCCCCCCCTAAACTTGAGGTCCTGAATAAAAAAATAGTCTCATCTAAAACCTGCTGGCCTCTGGAAAAGGTGGCAAAGCAGAGACGTCCCCAGACCCCACCGCTCTAATCAGCCATATCTGAGAGTCGCCCATGAGGCCCGTGGGGTGCCGAGGCCCTGATGAGCTCCCCTGTTGCCTCCCCAGCCAGCCAGCCAGCCAGCATCATCACCTGTGACACTTTACAAACCAAGGGAGAAGTAGACGGCTCAAAAACTTCTGCACTTGCGACACACACTTCCTTTAAAAAAAAAAAAAAAAAAAAAAAAAAAAAAATTCTCCTCCCTCCTCTTTGTCATTGTGTGTGCGAGTTTGAGTGTTCAGCAAGTGAAGAGCAGCAGCTGTTAAAACACTCCGCCAATGCCTGAGTTTGAAAACCTGCCAGTAACGGCTGACTCTATGCCCCCCCCCCCCCCCTCCACTCCTCCCCTCGCGTTTACCACAGGAGGCCCGACCCAACAGGTTTTGTAGGTTTTACTAACTGACACAGGCAGAGCGTTGAGTCACCTTCGCTTCATAATCTCCTCTGCTTCCCAGCCATTTTACTCATTATATATTATAACAGTGAAAACTGAAAGTACCCTACAGAGGGTTTGCATTCCCTACGTGCTGGTCCTCTGGGAGCCACAGAAACAAGACTCTGGTCTTGAGATGTTTCAGCTCTGGTGCTGTGACCCTTCACTCCAACTCTAACCCCCCACCCCCCCGGTCTTTGTTTGTCTCCAGGTTGGCCCAACAGTACCTTTACCCACAAGCCTTCATGCAGCCCAGCCTGGTGCTGCCCACTCAGGTTTCCTCTTCCGTCAGCAGCAGTCCCTACCTGGAATACAGCGCCGCCTACAGCCAGTACGCCCAGGCCGCGTTTGAGCAGCAGTACCCGTACGCCGCCTCCCCGGCCAGCTTCCTGGGCTACAACTACGCCACCAGCCCCACCGCCGGGCCGGCCGCCGCCACCACGGCCCCGCCGACGGTGCACCCCACGCTGCCCTCCGCCGCCGGCCCGGCCCCGACCTTCCTGCACTACGCACCGCAGCAGCACATCCAGCCGGATCGCATGCAGTGAGTCGGGAGCGCAGTGAGGAGAGTGGAGGAGGAGGAGGAGGATGAGGAAGAGGAGGAGGAGGTGGCAGGGCAGCAGTGGTCACAGACCTTCGGACAGAGGATAGTGAAGCACCCCCACAAGGTGACCTCGCTGTCGTCGGCGACGGCTTTCAGGAAAAAGATGGGATGGGACTATTGCACTATACGATCGGGACGAGCTGCTAGTCGGGGGGGGGGGGGGGGGGGGTCAAAGTTCACGTTGGGAAGCGACGCAGCAAAAAAAGTCTCCAAGGGCTTTCAGGAGCTGACACTTTTTTTAATTATTATTTTTATCATCCTTTATTATAATTATTATTATATTAATGTTCTTGTCAGTGTTTGTTTGTATACTATTATTATCAATGTTAGCATGTTTTCTTTTTTGTTTTTTTTTGGGCTCAATCAGTGGAAGCTCAAAACGTCTGTGGTACATATAGATGTTTTAGGAGCCGTCTGGGATACGCAACACCTCCGTCCTCCTAATTCAAGTGTGTGACATTAAAGCCACTGCTGCTTTAAGACCCTGGAGGCAAGTTGTAAAAGGAGCGTGGAGGGTGGGGGGAGTGTTAAAGGTTGAAGACGGGGTGGCGATTGGGGAAACGTCAAGCTGGCTTTTCCAGAATGTCTGGTGCGCTCCAGAGCGCCTCCATGAACAAACCCTCAGGAGGACGACCAGACTCCCCCCTCAAGGACAAAACGGGGAGTTTTCACTATGAGACTGTAGCAGTTCCACTGTTTTGAGATGATGATGATGTCAGGACTAGACATTTTTTTTATAATTATTATTTCTGATTCAAGAGGCCTTAAAGAGAAACTCCTTCTTTTTTTCTTTTTTTTAAATCACCCGATTTAAGTGCTTCCCCCTCTCCCACACCACAGAGAGCTGTTTGTATGTAACGGAAGTTTTCAACAGTCACGTTACTCTGATTTACTTTTGGGTCTCGACGATTTCAGATGGATGTAGATAATCACAAGCAGTATGTGGGGCGTTCTAGGTCCAGGAGCATTGTTTATCAATGTTTAAAAGGTAGCTGACACTGAGCTCAAACACCAGTGTTTGGTTTGTTTTTTTCTTCTTTTTGTCTCAGAGATTGTCAAACTGCTCTCAAAAGGACATTCATGTACAGCATTTTAAAACGTTTCCTGTCAGCAACTACATTTACAATAAATATTTATATGTAGGTATTTATAAGAGGTACTAAGTTAAAATATTTCTTTTTTTTTATTATTATTATTCTAGTTGTGGCACTGATGTCATTTAACTTTGCAGATCCACGAGTCTCTACTAGTTTTTCTTTCTCACCACGTCGGTGGATTTGCCCACATGCAACTACAGTACACGCTCCTCTGTAGACCCTGGACTGGTTTCATTGGAAACTCTTTCGAAATTTCTTTTTTTTTTTTTTTTTTTTTTTTTTCTGTCCCCTAAAGAATGTCTTTTACAGTCCCTTCGAAGAAGCCATACCAAAAAAATAAATAAAAATAAAGAATTTGTACTTAAACACTTTTCTAGTTTTTCTTTGAAATGGAAGTGTCCGGACTAAAAAAAAAACACCTTTGTGATCTAAACTGGAGCGCGGCGCCTGTCTTGGTGATACTCTGGGGTGACGGGGTTCAGTTATGCGTGTGTGCTTGTTATCAAGAGTGTGTGTGCTGTCAGATCCTGTGCTAAGTGCTGGGGGGGGAGGTGGGGGGGGGGGGGCAGGGGCAGGAGGCCCTGACTTTTATCAAGCCGTAACACCACCACCTGCCAGGGGAGCTGGGTGTTCCCTCAGCCAGCACACGAGCTTTCTTTCCCTGTGTTTAAAATATAATATTAAGTGTGTGTGTGTGTGTGTGTGTACACACACACACGTTTGTCAGAAAGTGGCTCCAGGGCTTTATAACCAGACCAGTTTCTTTTTCCTGTTTTTTGCCAGACAAGCTTGGTGAGCTCCCCGTCCCTGCAGCGTCTATACACGTTTTGTTTTTGTTTTATTTTTTTGCATGCGTCAGCTGATTCACAAAATGTGTCACTTCTAAACCCCCCCCCCTCGAGCTCTGAACAAAACCAAGTCAAGTCTGTAAGACACAAAAACACACCCATTATCTGTTTGTCCTCACCGGGCCTGTAATTTATCCACCCAGTAATGATTCACAATACAGCCTCAAGTTCAATGGAGGCCCATGTGGTGTTTTTTGATTTGATTAAAAAAAATCCATTCGGACCATCTTTTAATGTGAAAGTATCTGCAAACATCGCCCTCTTACTCGTTGTTCTGGAGAATTTCTGATCGTTTGTACTTTCCCGGAGCACTGCTCCAAGTTCTGTATTCAAAAAAGAACATTGAAGAGAATCAACAGAATAGATGAAAAGTTAACGCATTACATTACATGAATTTTGATCTTTCTGTGGAGCCATGTGTTACGAGTAAACTGTTTAGAGCAAATCAAATTGAAATCTGTGTGATACTGTATAGACCTTTATTGTGTGAAGCTGCATTTAAAAAACAAAAACAAAACACTTGCTGTGACAGCAAATATGTGAAAATGTGGAATGTTGACAGAGGCCATGCAGAGTGTTGGGACACGCTTCAGAAGAAGCCAGCAGAGGTTTTTATTGCTGAATCATGTCAGATTTTTAAACAAAGGTGTCGAGCCGAATGGATGTCGTCTCTGCTGTTGTGTTTACTGCTTTGTTGCTGTAGCGCGGCGACTGTGGGCTGCCTCTTCTGTCGCTGTTTATGTTTCACTATCACCCACTCCTGCCCCCCCCTCTCGTCTGTTTGTGATTTCACTTCACACTTTGTTTACTCAACTTTTCTGCATGTCATCCCCCCCCCACCACCACTAGTCCTGTTTCTCCTCACATAAGGCTCATTCCCTCCACTCGTCTCTTCTCTTATCTTTCTGTCCTCCTCGTGAATCACACGGCAGCAACAGAGCTGGGTGTCGGCTTGATGAACGAGGTCATACAGGCCCGGCAGACATATGCTGAGTCACCGTAAAGCCCCCCCCCCTTGGTCTCAGGGCCCCGTCCCTCTTTCACAGGCACATACAAAGTGGGATTGGTCAATTCTCGCTCGACTCACAACTCTGACGTCAAGTGATTCCTCAGAAGTGTCATAAAAACAAGCTCGCCTTATCCGACCCGAGGTTAATCGCAATCGTCCAAAGCTGCGTCTTGTTTTCGCCGTCTGATGACACGTCGGGTATGTTTGCGGCACCCTGAGTCATCATCATTATATAAAAAGCAGTCGAGATAAGGAACTCTGAGAAAAGTGTTCCTTAAAGTTGAAACTGAAAACATTACTCCCCAGAAATTAGGTCACGTAATTACGTATGTTACATAGTTTGTACAATTTGTTTTTCATATTGTTTAGGATATTGTAAAAACAAAGAAACACCTGCATGATTAAGCTGAAGAAATATCCAAACGGGTTGCCATAACTGAAATAAGTGCTCTAAAAACTAAAATTATCTGAATTATCTTTATTTTGTTTAATCTTGTCTTCCTCCTAAAAGCCCAAATAGTACACAGGCTCATCAATACTTTCTAACCTGTAAGTATCGGTGCACATCTATCTTCTGAAGCATTTTATCCTCCTCAGAGCAGCAGGGAGCTCATGTGGATTTGTCACCAGGACAAGTGCAAGAATACGGACAATTGCACACGGAACTTTACACCTACGGACAGTTTGAAATTAACAGTTAGGCTCAATAGCACGCTTTTTAATACAGTACTTGGAACCGCAAATAGAGAAAACCCACTCATGTTCCCACCTCAGTCAAATACAGTCACAACAAGTTTACTCATCTGAAATGTTTCCAGAGATACATTTGCAGGAGGGTGTTAAAATGTAAAGAATGTGTTTTTACTGTAAGTATATCTCAAGACCAGTAGTTCTCAACTGATTTTTTTTTTCCGGTCTTTTTAACACACTCAGCTGTGTTTTCATAATTATGAAATAAAATGGATCTGGAGCCACCCACAAGGCCCAGAAGTCTGAACCTGTGGGAGTGTTGGTCCTGAAGCATCCCATAGGTTTCAGCTCCCAACTATATTTAACCTGCCTCTTGTAAAAAGCTGCTGGACTCCAGAAAACCCATCACATGCTCTTTGTGGCTCCTCTTGCACCGACACCTCATTCAGATAAGACGGATGAGATAATTCAGTTGAAATCACACGTAGAGGCTATCTGTCAGTAGGCTGCCAGGGGTAGAGAGTATATTCTTAGAACCACCATTGTGCACGGTAGTAACACTACTGGGTACTGTGAAAGACAAGTGACGAATTTTGCTCCTTGGGAAAGCAACTTTTGCGTCACTTTTAAATCTACTACTTTAATTCTGTGTTATTCAGTCAGTGAGATTCACTCATTGAGTACAGCTAAAGTTAGCTTGGAGGAAGCTTCTCTATGGTCTTGATGTTGGTGGCTTAAAGTAGTAATGATGATTCTTGATTGTCATTTCAGTGCACAGTTACCTGTCATGGTTACAAAATTCTCTACTCGAGGCCCGGTCAACACCGAAGCATAAATAAATAACAAAATAGAAAATAATCTAAAATGGGGACAGAGAAGTAAAACAAATCGGCACAATAACCTATACAGTGTTTCCAGTAGTCAGCAGACAACATGCAGACAGGAGGCACTTTAATTTCAACATTGTTACCTGCAGGACTGAGTTAAGGAATAACGGGGCACTCCTCTTGTAAACAAGAGGTTTGCGAAATAGGAAGTGAAAGACAGCTTAAACTAATGCTAAAGCTAACAGTGGGCCGGACATAGAGAGATAGCAGCTTTTGAATTTTATACATGCTCTATAATACAACAAAGTCATGAGCCGATTAAGTGTATGACTAATTTCATTTTCATGACTGGCCACAGCCAAAAGTTCATGTTTACAACACAATAGTTACTAATAAGGGAGATTTATGTTGAAGTTGGGATAATACCTGATCTACCTGCTGGTTTCTGTTGCTGTGTTGCTTGTGTATTACACCAAGATCTATGGGGACAAATGGGATCAACTGTACGTGGTGAACAGACGAGCTCAGAACAATAGCAGCTGACAGAACAAGGAATTTCCATACAGTCGTGTTCCTTGGACATCTCTGCTGTGATCAAGTGTCACAGGATGACACAGTAGAATCTATATCAGAGGTTTCCCTTCAGTTGCGTTCAGTGTAGGAGGAGGGAGACTCGAGTGAAGCTTAAAAGATTCAACAATCAGGAAATACAAGAAGGAAATAAGGATAAAGGTTGTAAAGTTTGCTGAGAAGTTGCCAAAAACTCTATAACAATTCAATCATTCAGTTGCGCACAGAGAAATCCATCCGGTTCAGCCTGTAAGACTGGGAAAAGACTTGAAACAATAGACTTCAGTCGTCTACATAAACACGGCCATTTGTCCCACTTAAAATTCCTTCGCCGCACGGCTGATTAAAGAAACCTCGGCTTGAACTCATATGTCACAAGAATTTAAAGTGAACTACGTATGTAAGTGTACACTGGCTGCAAACAGCACTATGGCTCAAAGCGAAATACCAAAATACACTTTGATCAAGAGGAGTGTGGGGTTTCCTAACATGAGCTCAGTTGTGTTCATATTGTATTTTAATAACCTGTATTGATGATGGTGTGAGGTGGAAGCAGCGTGTCAGGTGTTCTGGGTCAGTGAAGATTATTGGAAAGTGTACGAAAGGCTATTTGGAGTCTGGGCTCGATTAGGACCGGGATATTTGCGGATCTGCGTTTTCAGTGCTCTCACAGATAGAGACGCTTATCTGACTGCAGGCCTGTATTATATCAGCTGCTGCTGGACGACCCTACATGTCGTACTCACACCTCCGGCTCATTCTGCCACGTCCACTGTGGCTGGTGGGAGTGAGATGTGCCAGAGGAGAAAGCCTCGTGCGGGACTGACGCTTCTTAAAGTTTCTCAGTGTAGATGGAAATAGGGTCGGTCTAACTAACGGGGTGGAAATGAGCTGTTAGGGTGTATCTCAAAGAAGCAGGCATCCATTGTCCGGGGTTCAAGGTTACTTGTATTAACAACCGTGAGTAGACTTGTTTAACAGATTTTTGTGATGCATTTGGCACGTCAGAGCAAATAAAGTGACACAATGAACTGGACAAGCAGATAATTGGTGGAGTGAAACAGGACAGACAAGGCAAGCGCTCAATGTTTCGCTATTCACCAATACCTAATTAAGATCAAATCAAGAATAGATAAAGACAAATCACAATAAAACCTTACAGGGATAACAAGCAGTAACTGACATAAACCAGGATAAGAAGAGTCACGATAATAAATAGAGCTAAAAGCTGTTCATAAAACCAATAATATGTCTGTCAGAGGTGCTCTGACACTCTGCCCTCACCAACAAGAACAGCCCCCCCCCCCCCCCCCCAACCCGGGTGCTGAACATGCAGCAAGCTTTGTAAAGAGGGGCTGTCGGTACAGTGTCATTGTGCATGTGAGCAACTAACGCAGCATGTGTAACACCCTGCATGGGGTGAGACGACAAGAAGACGGGAGACGAGGTGAGCAGGCGAGGAGCACTGAAGCCACGTCCAAACCCATCCTGCTGCCCGCCGGACAGCACATTGACCTTTACCAGCCATCTTCCATGACACTTGTTTGCTGTGTGTGTGTGTGTGTGTGTGTGTGTGTGTGTGTGTGTGTGTGTGTGTGTGTGTGTGTGTGTGTGTGTGTGTGTGTGTGTGTGTGTGTGTGTGTGTGTGTGTGTGTGTGTGTGTGTGTGTGTGTGTGTGTGTGTGTGTGTGTGTGTGTGTGTGTGTGTTGGCAATATGTCCAGCTCAGAGGTGACAGTGACGGTAGCGGCGGGGGTTTGTTGTTTCTGTGCCATTTTTCCTTATCTCGAGCCAACATGCTTGTACTGACGAGCAAGCGCCCCCACCTCGACCTCAAACCCAGCTAGCCACTGCTGGAGGGCAGGGAAGTGGAGGACGTAAGGAAAGGAAGAGGGCTGAGGTTAACGACAACTGGAGAGAGAGAGAGAGAGAGAGAAGCCCTGTGCCTGAAATCTACTGACAGCTGCACTTCCTGTCTGTGGGGCTTTCATAGCCACAAACTGACACACACACACACACAGACACAGACACACACTCACTCACTCACACACACACACACACACACACTTCAATCAATCCACTTCCGTTTTGTTTTATTTTTTTTATACACAGGAACTATGCGGATGGGCACAAAATCAACCTATTTGGTGAAGAGTTTAAGAATGATGCCGACTTTTAAGAGATGATCTTATGTAACAAGGCCTAATATTCAGTGTGTGAGTCTGTGTGAGTGTCGTGCTTTTAGTGCTCTCCTCTCAGACAGCCACAACGTAAACCACAGTGTGTGTGTGTGTGTGTGTGTGTGTGTGTGTGTGTGTGTGTGTGTGTGTGTGTGTGTGTGTGTGTGTGTGTGTGTGTGTGTGTGTGTGTGTGTGTGTGTGTGTGTGTGTGCGCGCGCGCGCGCCTTCAGTAAGTGCCTTACTGTGTGGCCATACACCACAGGGGTCAGTCAGCAACAGGTGTAAAAGACGATGTTAAAAGGCACAGCAGATCTCTCTCTTGCACGTTTGACTTCTGGACCTTTGCTGTCACCGCTGGTAAACGAGGACAGCTGTGAAAATGACACAGAGAGACCCGCAGAAATGTCCTATCTGTGTCGAACAGTCCCAATAAATGCGATCCATCTCTGTTTTAGCCTGTGGAGACACGTCTGTCTGCTGTCTGTGTTCATCAGCACACAACCTAGATAATACTTAGGTACTTATTTAATCAAATGTCGCGACCACAAAACAGCTGCAAAACACACACACACACACACACACACACACACACACACACACACACACACACACACACACACACACACACACACACACGAGACAGATAGCAACATTGTGTAGGCTACGGGAGTAAATCATGTTAGTCACTAACATTGCTGACACAGCTGTTGAATGTATTAACTTTGCCATGAGGGGAAGGTTTTAACTGCAGCCTGCCGGTTTAGAAGTTGTCGGGCCTCTTAAACAACGGGGAACATTTATGTGCACAAGTTGTTCCCTCAAATTCAGATGAACATGTACGATGGATCAGTGTTCTGAATGGAAGCGTTTTCAATAACACCCACATTTCTTCCTCTGGTTGGTTAGAGCAATTGGAAAGAGGGAAACAAGCTTATCCCAAACTCACCAATCAAACACTAATATCATTTATTTAATCGACCTAAAACGTTGGTCTGTTCCAACACCTAAAACAGATTTTCCTCAGCAGTCAGGCTCACCAGGAGTGACATCCAAAAAGAGTCATGTTTTGGATGGAGGTGGAGGTTCTGTGGATATAGAATTAAACGTGTAATCCACCCAGAGATATTTTTGGTCACAAGTTCATCCATTTATTATCATAATTTTATTTTTTTTTGAAATCCCACAAGCATGAACTCCCAGGCCGGGAACATCCCTCTCTTGTTTCTCACATAAATTCTTTTTGGAGGTTTCCCTCGAACTTCTCCTATTTTAGTATGTTCCGTCCGACATGATTTGCCCTCTTGTGTAAAGAAAGCTCACTAAGCTCCTTGTCCTCTCTCTCTCTCTCTCTCTCTCTCTCCCTCCTCTCATAAAACATCGTGGCTCTGTGTGTTTGTGTGCACGGCTGTGTGTCTCTATGCACCGTCAGTTATGTTCCTGGTCCTGGAGGGAGTGATCAGTGCTCTGCACACTGAAGGAGGATACTCTGCCTTGGATCTAGCAGCAGCTCTTTATAAGGACAAGGAAAAAAAGGCTCTGCTATCTCTATATTTAGATGGACTTTATTGGGCCTCTTGTCTTTGGTTTTCTATCCCCCCCTCCTCCTGTGCCGCTGGCTGTAAAAAAATCTCTCACCAAAGCCATGTGGGAGGCTGGCCCTCCTCTCCATCGCAACAAGGGGAGAGTGAGCCCCCCGATAATGATCCGGGTGATAATAACAGAGCTGAGGAAACAACAGAGAGATGGTGAGAGGACGGAGGGAGGACGACAGAGAAGTGGTGGGTGGCGAGAGACGCATTTCTCATGGCGTCTCCTCAACTCCTCGGCAGCTTATTATCACTACCGATGATGATAAAGTCTTCATCCACTGAATCGGAGGAAGTATTTGGGAATGGGAATGTTTTTATCAAGCCACTCAGAGAGGAGGCTGGTGCTCCCCTGGGTCCTGTGACCACAGGAGTGTGTGGCTTCATGTGTGTCCTGGTCCTTGAGGGTGAGGGTGAGGTAATATATGCATAGCCATGCCTCCACTCTTAGAACCCCCCCCCCCCCCCCCCCCCCCCCCCCCACTCAACATCCCTCTGCTATCAGGTGTTATCTCTGAAGTAAATAATTATTTAGCAAGAGATTTGACCTCAACCGTCCAAATTTACTGCAATGAAAACAGTGCTCTAACAATGCATCCTCTCTACGAGGGTGACCTCTCTTCTCCAGTCTTATCTGTATTTTTATGAGTTTTTTCACAAAGTATGATACAAATAACACTTGTCCCACCATTCCTGAAGCCAGAGGCAGTTAAAATTAAACTCACTTGTGGGACATTTCTGAGATGCAGATGTTGGCTTTTACAGTTTTGAAGACAAGACTCTTAAAAAACCCTGAACATCCCTTGGAGGTCTTTGCTGTGATTGCAATCAGTCTGACTTTTCGTCCTCAGCCCTGATCTCAGCAGATGATTGAGCTTTGCTGATATCTGCTGATCAGTTTTGCTTGAAGCATCATTGTGCCACATAAGCACTCTTTTATGAAACAAGACACATAGTTATTCCTGCTAGAGGACGCATTGGGTATGATTTGGTCCAATAGTACTTTGAGATAAATGTTCATGTCAGCATGCTACTTGCAGTGTTGAAACCCTTACGTTCTACTCACGCAGCTCCTTCCTGTGAGCCAAGTCAGTGGCATTGAATGACGACTGGCTAAAAAGGGAGTAAGAGCATCAAAGCAAGGCAATTACAGAGAGTTGGTTATGCCTTAAGCAAATCAAGCCTGTTTAACCTACTGGCACATGCAAAGGACATTTGCATATAAAAACGAGGTAGCGAGCATAATGAAAGAAGATTACAGATCACAGGATGACCTGAAGTCTGTCACCAGTGACACCCCCGTAGGGAAGCAGTTGACATAGACAGATAACCACCTATTCATTGTCTATACCTTCCCTATCTGGACTGGGGTTGCAGAGGGGAAGAGAGCTTGTTCCAGCCAAATCATCCAGGAATCAGTTACCAATTTGTGTTAAAGCAAACACATGGAGAGACAGAACCACAACACACATTTTAGAATGCTTGAGAAAGATTGGATTATAGAGAACATCTATGCATCATCAGAAAGGGTAAAACATCAAATAAAATCAGTTGGCTAGCAGGTTACAGGTCATCAGTGCTAAATGCTGCAACAAGGCTCCCCCATATTCCCCCTAGATTAAGAACAAGCAACAACCATTGCCAACATGCAAAGTCAGGTCGAGAAGTCCCAAACAACCACCAGATTAAAAGCTAGTAATAATCTCTCTTTGAAAAAGCTGTGCTATCCACTGCATCTGCCTACATTTTGTGTCAGTGCATCTACATAATAGCAACGTGTCATCCAGCTATCTGTGCATCAAATCTCATGTGACTCACATTCTTTACACTCACTGAAACATCTCACAAAAAAATTGAGAAGTCAGGAGATTTCTAAAGTCACAAGGAGCAATAATTCATGGCCCGTCCCTGCAGTAGTAACTGAAGTATGTCAATGTGGACTGACGGGGTGAGAAACTCATAGAGTATAGCTTCATTTGGGGAGTGGAGGTAAATATAAGAAGACAGAAGTTCAACAAACAAAAAGCTCATAACACCATCCAGGAATCAGGATCTGGATGTTAAACCTCTGGGTGTTTATATTTGTTCTGGAGAACTGCTGTCTTTGTAGTAACACCTATAATCAAAGCTTGAGCTGGTCTTCAGTCCCTAACTTCTTTTTTGCCCCTAAATAATATGTAATGCCTCCACTGCTTAGAAACAAGTCTTGTCTTGTCAGGATTGGTGCCTTTAAAACTGTGGGAGCCTGTGGTTGATTGGGCTTCTTTCAACAGAACGGCTCAAAGGAATAACAACAAGCTAGAAAAAACTAGTCCTAATCCAGCCCTCACCAATGACCAAAACCAAAACAGGTGGAGGCGACCGGCGACAGAAAAGACTGATTTTCATATGCCCAGCCAATTTCAGGAGTCACACAAGACAATCATCAACTGCCATGCAAATGGAAGCAAATGAGATGCAAAGCAGACCAAGTTAAGGGAGGGGTCAAAAAACGTGAGCACACCAGATTGTTTCATGTTCTGTATGAGGTATTTGACACTGCCACACAATCAATCGGTGGAATTGTTTGTGTTTCTGACTTTGGTCTAGAAGGTCTATCCAGTTTTACCGCAACGGCAGCAGCAGCCCGACGGCGAAGGACAAATCATGACATCAGAATAGTGGAAGTAGCCCCGAAGACAATAGTTCTCTGTGTGGGATAAGGGCTGAGGCGTGGCCTGGCTGGACAGAGGCGCTTCTCAGCGGGCCAGGCAGCTGTCTCAACCTCTGTCTCTCACTCGGTCACACACACACAATTTCAAATTCAGCATGAAAGCTGACATTGCATCGGGACAAAGGATCAACAGATTTAAAGCCCTTTACCCGTTTATGTGTGTGTGTGTGTGTGTGTGTGTGTGTGTGTGTGTGTGTGTGTGTGTGTGTGTGTGTGTGTGTGTGTGTGTGTGTGTGTGTGTGTGTGTGTGTGTGTGTGTGTGTGTGTGTGTGTGTGTGTGTGTGTGTGTGTCCACGCTCGGTTCCAGCTCTCAGGAACGCTGGGACGGAGGTGGAGTAGGAGAGCCCCGGAGAAAGAAACTTAGTTCATCCGCCGAGGCCGAACAAAGAGCCAATGGACAGAGGGGCCCCCCCCTCCCCACTGACCCCAGACGATAGTAGCATAGATAAGTGTGCATGTGTATAAACACACAACACACAGCACACTGTCTACCCACATGACAGCACTGTATTTACAAGCTTTCTCTCGGAGGAGTAGCGACTCGATATCCTCTGCCAGTGGTTATGAACCCCCAGCCCCCCCCCCCCCCCCCCCTCCCCCGGTGCAGGGCCCTCTTCGTCAAATAGCCGTAAACCTTTACGGGCCCTGACAGGGAGGAGTGAAGAAGCTCACCACGCGGCTGAATTTCGCATGGAGAAAGCAGGAGAGAGGGTTTCATGACAGGCTGAAGTCGGAGCCTCAGGAACAAACCACCTGGGCTGTGAAAAGAAGTCTGGTCACCCTTGAATGATAATAAAAACCCAATATGTGCAAACAGCCGCCGAGCATCATTGAGTGTGCATGAGCGGTGTGCGAACACAAAACCCACCTGCCCTTCAGTTTAGGTCTCATGACAACAAATACAACAAAAGCCCCGGGCGGTGATACGCCCAGCCTCGAGGGGCCGCCACAACTACCTATTCAGCCCCTCGTTCACCTGCGAGGACGACTCAAAAGGTCTCCGTGTTATTAAAAGCTTTCATCCACGGGCTGACGACATTCCGAATTTACATAGAGGAGCAGCCTAAGCTGAGGAGCTGTTACATGAGGGTTGGGCTTTTGTTGGAACTTGTAGCCTGCATGTTGAACAAGAACTCACTTCATTTTTCATCCTTTTTTTTTCTTTCATTTTATGAACAGATAGATTTTAGTAAGTAAGGACTGTTTAATATGCTGGTGAATAGCTGTTAAACTCATGAGTGAGGGGAAAACAATGCCCCATCAAGTGAATCTCAAAAGGCTGCAACAGAAAACCAGATCGGAGGCTGTTTAATATATAAACAAGCAGTGGAATAAATATGTCTTGGGACTCTGGAGACACAGCGAAGATCTCACCTGCAGCCGTAATGTTGTTTTTTTTTAAGCGCCACGCCATTCTTTAAAGGGGCGACCACACAATTGGCCCTCTTGACTCACAGTGGTGAAGGATTCCATACTGTGAGTCTGGGCCTTTCTGTGCAGGGTTTCAATGTGTGTGAGTGTTTTCTGTTACAAAAACATCTATTTGAGGTTGATTGGTGGATGGTCGCATGGAGCAGCGGTTAACACACTCGCCTCATAATGAGAGGGTTCATAGGTTTTAAATCAGGGCCAAGCCTCTTTGTGTGGAGTTTGCATATTCAACATGTGTGCGTGCGTGCGTGCGTACGTGCGTGCGTGCGTGCGTGCGTGTGTGCGTGCGTGCGTGCGTGTGTGCGTGTGTGCGTGTGTGTGTGTATTTTCACTAGGCACTTTTACTCCCACAGTTCAAAAAGGGATTGATCAGAGAGCATGAATTGCCCAGAGGTGTGAATGTGAGTGGCCATGTTGTCTGTACTTGCCCTGGTGACCTGTCCAAGGTGTACCCAGTCATCTATGCAATTTAAAGCTTTGTAGAAGCCCAATAGATCGATCGTTTCTGCTTCAAATGCTTCTGAGTCACACTGTTACTCATCCATTCATCTTCTATCCTCTACCGATTCAAGATCATGGAGCATTGGACACAATCCCAGCTAACAAAAGTTGAAGTCAGATCGCACCCTGTTACCGGTCAGCAGAAAAAAACCAAAAAAACTAAGTCTGGATACATTTCAGGTTAAGATGTGGGGTCATAAAGACATTATTTTGATGTAAACAATATTACTCAAGCGAGAGTGCCGTTCAGTTGAGTATCAGCACAGCACTGAGTCCATTGTGAAGGAGAGCTACAAACGTGCTGACATCTGGAACAAAATCTTGACGACAATAGAAATAAAAACTGTAATTGACTACTTTAATCATTTGTGAGAACATCTTCAAGTAAAGACCGGATGCCCACCGTTATAATACCAACCTCAGGTCCAGTGCTGCCAGCCTGGACGCTCAAAGACAGTGACTGCCATCTAGTGGTGTCTAAGTATAGAAGCTGTTGAAAAACAAGTATATGTTGGAAATTGAATTAAAAGACTGAATTAGTTGAAAATCAACACGTTTAAAAAGAACTATTTAAGTGAATGAGAAAACCTAAAATGCTTCCTGCTTATAATTAATGTGTGCATGTTTCCCGTATTTGAATGTAACACAGTTTTAGAGGTTTGTTGCTGTTGCCTGCTGCTTGTTTCAACCCATTCCTGTGTAAAATGGAAATTACCTTTAAAATTGTGCCAATGTTTCATTCACGGCTCCTGGACCACCCACCTTTCCCTCCTCCACAAGGTCTCTGTGTTGCTGGATGTGAGGATCGAATCAAAGTCCTGTGAGAGAACTCAAAACAATGTGCTTTCTGAGTCTGGGAACATATTTCCATATTAAGTTCTGCAATAATCTTTAGATTTTCATGAGATTGTTTGACAGACTGAGAGCTTTCAGTACCTACAGCATGAGGGTGCCCCCACCGTGCTTTACAGAGGTGAGGTTTTCAATAGTATCTGTAAATGAAGTGATGCATTCTTGGATATCTCTATTGGTTTTGTTTTTTTACATTAGCCTTCCCTTTTCTTGTTTTCCTTAGTTAGTCTTTTACTTGTTTGATGCACTTCTTGCCTTTGGGTTACTTATTACCACCACAGTTAACCAGGTATGCTGTTGGCCAGTGAGAGGAAATGCCATGCAGGCACAGATGGAAAACAGCTGACCACACACTTGATTGCACTTCACACTCAGTTGTTTCCTAAAAAAGGAAGCAAAAAGGGGATTTTTCTTTACCATACTTTCTGTCTGTTACACCATGTTGATGTCAGATATGTTACAAGCACTGCAAAAAGGATTGAGTTAATCATTTATAAGCTGATTCCGTTTGGTCTTCCAGCCATCCAGCGATCCAAGCGGTTGATTCGTTCCTCGTTTTCATGCTTGACTGTCTTCACTACAATCTACTAAGATGGTGGGGGTGTTGAAGGCATTGCTCAGAGGAGCAGGGTGGTCACCCCTCAGCAGGATTCAAATCAGCAAACTTGTTGGTGATACGTTGGATTTTCAAACTCGTGCTGCTCCTCCGGCCTCCAAAGGCAAAAGAAGTGGGTTTTCACAGATGAGGTGGCTTCTTTCGAAAGACCGAAGCTGAAAAAAGTTTGTCGTACACTAGTGGTGTGAAACACATTTCAGTTTAGGAGCCACATACAACCTGATTTCATCTTGAAGTGGAGGAGCCAGTAAAATAGTGCCATGATAATCTCTAAATGTATACTTTCAAGTTCTTCTTCAACAGAATACCGGTGATGAAAATGTCTATATTTTCAAAAAAATTTAACTATTACTCATAAAAATGACAACAACCTCGACATAAAGCCAATTTTAATGACATCTCCTGGTGCAAAATACAGTGAAATGTAAAAAAAAAAAAAAACCCTCATTGTCCTACAGCTATATTGCATTATTCATTCACTCCATCGAGTATGGAGTGAATGAATAATGCAAAGTAAAGTGATGGTTGTAAACTATGTATGTAGCCACAGCTGCCAATCTGCGCCATCGGCCCCTCGGACCACCACTCACCCTCACACTACATTCACCCAGGCAGTTTGGGGTTCGGTGTCTTGCCCAGGGACACTTCAGCAGGCGGAGATGGGAATGGAACATGTAGCCGTCCAATTGGGAGACGACCGCGCCACGCCGTGTAATATAATGAAATTATAGGTGCTGCTCCCTTGTGGATCAATAAGTGAGCAGAGATACACCTACAATAGATAATACACCTACTGTAGAAGTAATCTTAACAGAAATATATAAGTAAAAGTCTAAAAATGTAAATAATTGAACATGCACACTTTAAAAAATCCTCATGGGCATGACGGCAGTGAGCAGGATGAAAACACTACTGTCCAGGTCAGTTGTTACTAAGAATCCGATGGCTCAAGGATAAAAACTGTATAAAAGACTGGATGCGTGGGAGTACTGAAAACTGTTACATCCTTTAGTGACTTCAACAAAATTCAAAGCCAGAATGATTTACACACGTACACAAGCATTTGAAGACATTCCCGATCCTGAAAATGACTTGAGTGACAGAGCATCGTTTCTGCTTCAACCATAAAATAACTTTGCTTTTAAAATATATTTTCACGTGACTTCCTGTTGAAGGTAAAGTATGAATGAATGCATCTGCCCAGAAAATACCGTTTTAGATTTTGTTAGGTGCTTCATGCCATTTCATTGTTTCACACAAACACAGAAACAGTCCTAAAGTGGTACTTGATTTATTCAAACTGTCATAACATCACTATACAAATCAAATACAAAACAACATAAAAATTGGACCAACAGAGGAAAAACGTCAACAAAACGTGAAGAAAGACTCATAATGACTGTTAGTAATCGAATGATGCTGAACGACACGAGACTACAGAGACTTTGTCACCTCGGGTCAGACAGACCTGAGGAAGACGTTACGTCACGTCATGATGGTTGTTGTTTCTCTAACAGCCGTTAGGTTTCGTGTTAATTTGTGGAGAACAGAAGCCTCTTCCAGCATTCCCCCCCCCCCGAGCCTCTATCCATCCAGTAACTTGAGGATGCTCTCCCGCTCTTTCAGTGATTTCCAAGCCTGGTCCTTCTCTTTCTTAGTCGGAGTGCGTTTCTTTTGCCTGGCCGCCATGATCCGCCGGAATCCCTCCATCACCTCATTGTCCGACACCCTGACCCTCTGACGCAGTTCCTGCTTGCGCATCTCTTCTTTGGCCAACCTGTGAGGCGAGAGCAAATACAAGCGCTAATGAAATCACCTCCAGGGCTTTGAGCAGATAAGGACACTTTAGTGTTGTCGTGGAGTGTCCCTCCTCACCGGAGCAGCTCTTGCTTCCGGGCTTTGTTGTGAGCGCTCAGGGCTTTGAGCTCGGCTTGTCTCTTCTGCAGCTCGGCCAGGACTTCGTCCTCAGAGTCTCCTCCTTGTCCAGGTCGCTCCTCGGAATCCAGGAGGCCCTGGGCCACCAGCTCCTCTTTGATCCGGGCCTCCAAGGAGCGTGTGTGAGGAACACTGGAGAGAGGGGGGGGGGGGGGGGGGGGGGGGGGGGGTACAAACAACACAATTTATGTTTGGTGCATATTAAACTGTTACAAACGACAGTGACTTGAGGGAGTGTACCTTATCTTGTGTTTGTTACTGGGAACTCTGTAGTTTGTGTTTGAAAACAGATACTACCGTCCATTATCTTAAAAAAAGATGTGATTTGTTGTGAGCCCTTTACCTGAATGCTTTCCCTTGGCTTCGAGGAGAAGTCCCTGCACCGTCGTTGGCATCTTTCCCTGAAATGTCCGGAATGGGAGAATCCTCCATGGGGGATATAATATTCTCCTGTAAAGGAAAAAAAAAACAAACAACAACAAACCATCAGTGTCGTATGATATCACGCCCAATGCCATATCTCACTTTTGGTTGGTGCATTTGCAAAGGTCAGGGTAAGTGGTGAGCGTCACCTCGACCAGGGCCTGCAGCAGGCGCTGAGTGAGGGGGCCAAACGGACATCCATCTTCAGGAGAGTCGTGTTGAGATTCTGATTTTTTCAGCAGCGAGTCCACATCTGGAACATTAAAAAAAATACCCCCAAAAAAACCCATTAAACAGCAGAAATGACATTAAGATATATTTTTAGGTGCATGCTGCGGTCTTGCCTTTTGCGTCCAGTTCAGAGAGCGGCCCTCCCATGAGATTCTTCTTCTTGTCATTGGCCCGTGCGCCCTCCCTCTGCTCCTCCAGAAGATCCTCCTGAGCCCATCGCTGGGAGTAGTGTTTCCCAAGTGCAGGAATCTACAGTTCACAAAATGACACCGTTATCAACACGAAATGAATGAATCGCGAGGACGTTTTGTGCCGTTGCCTTCCAATGAAACTTCTTCTCGTCACACCTTGAAATACTCAGCTTCATCCTCCGGGGCCTTAAGGAGCTCCTCAAGCAGTCGGATCTCTTCGTTTGTGATATCGGCGCAATACGGCTCCACTGATGCCCAGAATCTAAAGAAAGGCAAACAGCCGGTTTTAAAACAGGGTGAGAAATAGAAAACATACCAGCAACGGTCTCAATACGAGTAGACTGGTTTTGTGTGCCAGCTGCTGACCTGTTAGGAGCATCATTTTTGGGTGTGCGAGGGATGTCTTGTGGGTCGTCGGTAAATTCGTACTCTTGAACTTTCGGCTGTAGATTCTTGGATTTGGGTCGACCAGGACCCGGACCTGGGCCGTGACTCCCTTTGCCATCCAATTTCTGCTTCTTTGGCTTGTGTCGAGATGAGGCAGCGGGGTCGGGGTCTTTCCCCAGCTTCAGAAAGCGCTTGTCTCCCTTCTTGTCCTGCCAGTCTGTCAGGATCTGAGGGACGGAACGGGGGGGGGGGGGGGGGGGGGGGGGGGTGGAGGCGTTATTTAAAGAAGTGAAGGAAGGTTCTGAAGCCCGTGGCTGGATAGAGGGGATCTGACCTGTCTCTGCTCCTCCAGGGCGCGGAGGCGGCGGCTGGCGGAGGAGAGGAGAGTCTCCAGCTCCAGCTGCAGAGTGTCGAGCTCCTCGATGCCGATGCCATCGTCCTCCGAGCGGCCGAGCACCGCGGTGTAGCGCGGGCACACTTTCACATGCTCCACGGGCTTGAAGTCGTAGTATTTGAGCGGCGGGCAGTCCTTCAGCTCGCTCATGACGCTCGGCCAGGCGGCGTCTTGTTTCGCCCCGAGAGCACGAAACCGACCGGCGTTGCTAACGACGCAGTAACGCACGCAGAGTCCGGTTCAACAACCAGACCGAACCATTCCGGACTGAGCAGAAAACAAGAGCACACGGGGCCCCAAAACCCACACGAAGAATATTCGAAATTTCGTATGAACACCGAAAAATCCGCACACGCTCGTTTTATGAAGTGGTGAAAGCTATAAGGGCTAAGTGGTCCACCCACAATGTGGGGATTTCAATCTTTGAATGTTGTGCTGCTGCAGCCTGCGACGACGATTACCGTCACTGAATGGTCTCCATGATGGGAAAAACTACAGTGGCAAAAGGGGACAAACGGAATATACTTGGAACAAAAAACAATGCCGATATTAAAGAAAATGCCAGTCACGAAGGTGAAGTTAAACAAAACGTTGGTAGAAAGCGAATTGCGGACTGAAAGTCTCAGCAAACTCCAAAACAATCAGAATAAACTGCAGATAAGCGGAAGTCAGAGACAATGGTCTCGTCGGACCAAACCATTTGGTATAAATGGATGTTATACTAAATAGTTTTGTCAAACGCCTTATTCAAAAGTATAAGTATATTATATTTGAGTCATTTAATTCTGTGTTTTCTTTAAGTCAAGGAAAAAAAGCTACTAAATATCGAAATACCTTCTGCTTCAGTAGCCGTCGCGAATAATCCCCCCATTCGAGAGCAAAATGGACGCGCCATATGGTTGTGCTCGATTTTGTGCAAAGCGTATGCCGTCGGGGCGGAGCTAGGAACACAAACCACCGCTTGTACCGTTGCGAAACGACAGACGCTTCCTGGATCGAAGACTTTGAGAAAAACAAACACACACTAGCTTTACTTGACTATGGTAGGATTTACGGAAGAGTCGTCCCAGGCGTGGCTGAGGAACTTCCGTCTTTAACAGCAGAAAAATGGTAAGACTCTGCGTTAGATCGACCTTTCTTTCTTATTTTTTTGGTTTTGCAGGTACATAAACTGCTGGTACATTCTATATGAGGACGGCTAGCTAACCCTGTGCGCACCGGAGGCGTTGTTTTCTCCGCGGTTGCAGTAGAAGAGAGGACGGGCATCCTTCATTCGGTTTGCACAAACCGGAGAGATTGAGCTGAGCTGTCTGCTTCTCTCGGTTTCCCCTCTTGTCACTTTGACCGGCAGCCTCCTCAGAGTAAAGAGGGAGTAAACTGTATATTTGACGTGGATGCAGCGAGGAAAGGATTTGGATGAGGTGTGATCTGATTCACCTGAATATCATCCAGTAATGCTGTCGAATCCGCTGTCAGCGAGAGAAAAAAAAAGGCTGCATGTCACTGTGATGATCATCTGTTTCCGCCCAAAATGACACCCATCGTTTTTAATTGAAGAAGTGGACCGTCTTGACTGCGAGCACGTACAGCAGTCGCGTTCCTGCAGATCCAAGTTGACCTCGCAGGCTGACCCTGCTGCTGTGTTCACCCTTAACAGACGTGTTGTATGATCTGAATAACATCTTGCACGAAGATCTTCTCTGCAGGGCAACTGATCTTCTTCACTTCTTTTACCCATCCCCACCCCCACCCCATCCACCCACAGACAGCGACTCTGCGCCCCTACTTGAACGCTGTGAGGGCCACCTTGCAGGCGGCCCTGTGTCTGGAGAACTTCTCCTCTCAGGTGGTGGAGCGTCACAACAAGCCGGAGGTGGAGGTCAGGTACGTTCAGGACCACTGCGGTCCTCTCCTGCTTCTCTGCATGCCATGTCTCCCCCGCCGCCGCCACCCCCCGGGCTGCTTGCCCTCACACACGTTTGGACTTGTGCAAACATGCAGAGGAATATCCAGAACGGGGAGAAAAATTACAACAAGCATGGGCACGGCTCACTGCCTGTCTGCAGTGAGAAGGTGTTGGAGAGACGGAACGGAATTTTGCACGGAACTCTGCTGAAGAGTCCCGTGCAAAATAACGTGCATCTTTTTTTTTTTTTTTTTTTTTCCAAACTGGAAACCGTTTGTGTTTGCTGTGTCGTACAGGAGCAGTAAGGAGTTGCTCCTCCAGCCTGTGGTGATCAGCCGCAATGACAAGGAGAAGGTTCTCATCGAGGGATCCATCAACTCTGTCAGAGTCAGCATCGCAGTCAAGCAGGTCCCCGAAACCCGTCACGATTCTTGGCTTTGTTTTCCGTGGCTTTTTTTCTGTTTTTCTACAATCTGCTAAAAGAGTGCTGTGATGTTTCTGCAGGCTGACGAGATCGAGAAGATCCTTTGCCACAAGTTCATGCGCTTTATGATGATGAGAGCAGAAAACTTCTTCATCCTGAGGAGGAAACCTGTCGAGGTCAGAAAAGCAGTGAGAATCTAGACTGACTGACAACAAAAGACAGGAAGAGTTGAAATAATATGAGGAACCAATGCAAACATTTTCAAGTTCACATTAGACTCGAGGCGCTGATCTCATACTGGGTGGCCTCCGGGTCAGAACTCAAAACTCATATAGGAAGAAGGATATTTTACAGAGTTATTGATGTTGGAATGTCTGTATTCCTAAATGCAATTGGAAGGGTTGATTTAATCGACAAGAAATGCAGGCACAAGGTTTGTTCAATCACACAGGTTATTATTGTTGTGGCCCTCACAGTATCAACAGTATCCATTCTTGACTGACAACATATGGTCTTCAGAGAATGTAGACTTACAATGTATATTTCCTATCTGTTGACAGATGTGCCGTGTCTTTTCTCCTCAGGGTTACGATATTAGTTTCTTGATCACCAACTTTCACACGGAAGCAGATGTACAAACACAAGCTGGTGGACTTTGTCATCCACTTCATGGAGGAAATCGACAAAGAGATCAGCGAGATGAAGCTGTCAGTTAATGCCAGAGCTCGTATCGTTGCTGAGGAATTCCTCAAGAACGTAAGCTGCATGTGTGTGTGTGTGTGTGTGGGTTAACATATCCAAGTTATGTTAAAGCTGAACATTGGATTCCCTCTCCTCCTCCACAGTTCTGATGACGGCGCTCGGTCCTCAGTCCAGCACATGCCTGGAAACGCTCTCGACGGCCAATCAGCACAGGAAGTTGCGATCTAAAAAGGAGTGAACAGCCAATCAGCGAGGAGAAGAGAGGAACACGTGACCAATCTGGCAACGACATTCCTTTGCACCCGTCTCGAGTATTTCCCTGTACTCATGAGTATCAATGACTGTATATAATGAAATATTTACCAGTTTCATTTTCAGCCACGTAGATCAAATCCCCAAAACAGAGGCGGGTCCTTAAAAGTATTAATCCAGTTGATAGGCCACGAGTACAGGGGACGCCAACGACGCGGCGTTGCAAATGTAAACAACCAGGTTTTTTATATTTTTCGTGTGTATGTGAGTCTGTATGTCGCGTCACAGTTTCCCCGACGCGTCTCCAAATTTTCTGTGTTCAGAACATTGAGGAAGTCGTGTGTGTGGCATTAAATCATATGGAGCAAAGACACCCCCCCCCCCCCCCCCCCCACCCCCCCCCCCCCCCTCACCATCACCCACAACCTGTACGACTCGTGTGAAAAAAACAACAAAAAAAATAAAACAATTGTTTATACCTGTGGTGGTTGGAAGGTCTGTCGCTGATGCAACTATAAATGGTTCAGCTGTTTGTAAGGAAGTTGTTTTCACTGTTCGCCGCCTGAAGGCAGCACTAGACGTGTCGTTTCAAGAAAAAGAAGTGTTGCAGTGGAAACCGTCCACAATGACAGCTCTGTCAAAAGTACGAGTTCATATTTACAATCCACCACTTGTAAAAACCGAAATCACAAACCAGGAAGTGAAAGATTTGTGAGTTTGGAAAAATACCTTTTTTATTAAATTGGGACCAACATTTGACCCACAAACATGTTTTTTCTTTTGCATTTTCAGTGCTTCTAACCAACCAGGTGAATTAGAGTTTGCATTTAAAATCATTTGCCCTGCAGTGCAGTTAAATAAATCAAAGTACAATAGTTAATTTAACACGACAAAATGCTTTTCCCTGATTTTATAATCATTACATTTGTCATTTATTATTTTAGTTTCCCACAATAATAAAATGATTAATAAGGAAAAAAGTTTTCCAGAGGCTAAAATGACCATAATTCCAATGTAAAAATGTTTGACACTTTGTTTTAAATGCTTTGACTGTAGAAATAACAGTAAAGAATTTCAATAATATCCTAATCTGAGACGTATCAATACAAAACACCCATTTCTACTGAAAACAAGTCAGTGTACAATATTGATACTCATCTGTAGAAAATATAAGTGGCAGTTTGGTTCAGGACAGTACACATTTTGAATAATGACTCACTTGTTTAATCCCTGCAGTTAAAATGCATGAAGTTTGCTTTCCGGGAAGGTTCAAAACCTACAAGTTGCACACGATCACTTCTACTTTGTAGGTTACGATAACATGTCAAACATGCAGCAGGGCAAAGAAAAGAAAAATCACTTGAAACTACTTCAAAACCGTGACTCTTGTGTTGTTCTCACAATACACACTGATTGAAATCACACTGAAGAGAACAGACACGCAGAGAAAAGTGCAACACATCAGTTCATTCATAAATAATCTGCAGCCATCAGATCCCGCCGGGCCGTGACTGAGCTTCTTAAGAATCCCCTTTGGAAGAAAAATAGTGGGCGAGGAAGGAGGCACATTTCCTGGGGGTGGTGGAAGAGGAGGGGGGGGGTGGTCTTTTATTAGATAAAAGAAGGTGAGATCACAGGAGTGTGTATGGAGGAAGGGGGAGGAGAAGGTCTTCATCAGCACAGACGGAGGGATCAGAGGTGAGCCGGGACGGTCTGCAGGGCGTCTGCCGTCGTACGGTGGACGTTCACGTTCTGGCGAGAGGAAGGCAGATGTCAAACATCCGGGGGAACACATTGCAAAGCTCACATTTTAAACCAAAGTGTCCCTGTTTGCACCCCCCCTCCATCACCACATTGGAAGTCACTTCCCTCCTCCACCCTTGTGTGGCTTCACGTTGATCTGGTGGAAATCCTATTTGTCAGGCCCGTGGCACAACCATCAACTTCCAACTCCCCAAGGATTCCTTTTTAGGAATTTTATTTTTATTTCCAACAATATTTTCACTTCTTAACAAAGTGCGGACGTTAGACAACAGGCGTGAGCTTTGTGCCGGCCTCCCATCGCTGGCAGAGAAAGTGCAGCACGAGCACACTGAGCGTCTTGTTCAGGCTCATGAAGGGCTGACGTGTGTTCTTCTTCCCGGGCGGGAGTGTGTGCATGTGAATGAAGGAGGGGGGATTTCTCTCTGGTTTGCATGGCAGAGTGAGACAGGAAGTGAACGTTTGATCTGAAGAGAGTCAAGATCTGAGGGAAACAGCAAAGTCCACAGGGAAGTATGAAAGTGTGTATGGTGACAAAGCAGCTGCTGAGTTTTCTAAAATGAGGCACAAAACGAGTGTGGTGAGGATAAATTAAACGTTAGAGTGGAGTTTATTCAGACAGACAACGGGAAGACTATGATCAGAAATATGAATAAACTATTTTATCTTCACAAGACAAAACACTTTTTTTTTTTAGACTTTCAGACGTCCAAAGAAAAACAAACAGATTTTCATGTGCAAAATAGGTCACAAAAACAAAAAGCACAACTTTGTTCTGATGTGCCGCAGTACTAAAATTAGAATCTCAAGATTTCTGCCGGCACAAATATAAAGAGGTGAAACTCCCGACGGATGTCGTTAAATCGCTTCGACAAAACGGCATCGGTAAGAAAATAAACGACATGTAATCAATGTATCTTCAGAAAAGAGGCTGGACTTTCATTTCTTCACAGTGGGAGTCCAGGAGCGGTTAAAGTGAAGAAAAACAAAACAAAACAAACAAAAAAAAACCTTCTGATTTTTATTCATTCTCCGAAAATGGGAGAGGATCCACGACACACGATCCGTGACAGGATTAATAATTGAAAATTAGAAACTGGATTCCAGTCAATTACCACCACCATCATCATCATCATCACGTCATCAAAGGAGGGAAAAACAAAAACAAAAAAACAAGCAAAGTGTAGATTTAATCAGATTGTGGAGGGTACATTGTGCGTCCGAAGGTTCAGGGGGTGGAACAGAGGGTACAAAAAAAGAAGGGGGGGGGGTGAGGTGCCTCATTGGTGAGCTGGCACAGTTAGCAAAGCCTCCTCTGACATCCGCGACACGTCTACGTTCTGTTCGATGGGAAAAACAAAGAGGAGTCAAAACACAAAGGGGACGCAGGGAATTCACAAGGTCAAAGACACATGGGTGAGTTTCTTCCTTTAACGTTGTTCTCGTTGGTTCTAAATCTTCAAACAAACACATGGGCCCGGGCCACACGGCCACTTTTCCACCAGCCATCATGTTACCTTACTTTTGCTTGTCAAAGTACATCTTCAGAGAATCTCATGATCTACAAGCCGACAAAGGCTGATGAGGCTTCAGGGGGTAATCTTTTAGTTACCCCCCAGTCAAACACTGATTTTCAGGGTCAGGGTTGTATCGAGTGATTTCCAAAAGGTGGGAGGACGACTTCTTTTCAGACGCTCGCCCCATGCTCCACGTCAAGCAGAGGGGTTAATTTAATTTTGAATGCACTTCCTGACTTCTTACATCACATCCCATTAAAATATATTTTTGTAACTGTTACTTTTCCTGCAAGTTAAGATGTTTTTCAGTTTGAAATATCTGATGAGTCTTCATATATAAGAGATGTTTACAGTTCTGCTGCAGCTCAAAATCTTTCTCTTCTGCTTTAAAACAAGAAACAGTTCAAGTCATGCTGGGAAAAGAGCACCAGCCCAGTGTGTGTGTGTGTGTGTGTGCGTGCGCGTGTGGTGATTCCCACCTCGGGCCGCTCTCGGTGTGTGTTGACGGCTTCCACGTTGAGGCTGATGGACTCCACCTTGCAGCCTGAACAGACACGAGCTTCGTTAGGTTGGTCTTCATTCAGTCTGACTTTCTTTAAAGACAAAAGAGCAGCGCGGCCCTACCGTAGGCCACCGGCGTGAGCTTCAGCACCGTGTGCAGCGGACACTTCAGGTACGGCAGCTCCTCTGTTTGGACACATGTTCACATCGTTAAAGACGGAGACACTCGAACCTGCGAGTCGTGCGAGTCGGCTCGCTAGGTTTTTAAAGTAAACAAAATTTGATCAATCAGACAGGAGTGAAGCACGACTGAGCTCCCATGAAGCTTTGTCACAATCATTTTAAAAACCAATATTGGGTCAAAGATTAATATGGGGAATAAAGCGAAGTGAAACTAAAGATGACGCATTGCCCTGCTGGTTGGCTGCAGTATGACTCATAGATCAGTCATTCCTGTGTTGTCATGGAGATCAGCGGACAACAACCTTTTTTTGCACCATGGACCAGTTTAATGTCAGACAATATTTTCACAGACTGAGACAAGCGTGAGTCATAGACGGATGTAACGGAGAGAATTCTGTCACTTTTCAAAATAAAAGATTATTCAGACAAGGACAATAAATAAAACAGAACCAATGTTATTTATTCTTTCTGTGCGGCCCAGGGGTTGGAGACCGTTGATGTGCGACATAAGTTCAATGAAAAGTCAAAAAACACATTCCTAAAGACAGTTTTTAACCATCGTGAGTAATTGTTCCTGATAATTGTTTCAATTGATATTAACTGCTTAATTGTGAAGAGATAATAACATTAAAAACATTAATCATCAGCTTCACTCACTCTGGTTATAGGGAGTTTTTCTTTTCTACGGTCGCAAATAAATCTGCTTGCTCATGTGAATTTGTTGGGTTTCTCTGTTAAAAGCACCTCGAAATGACTGTTGTATTTGGTGCTCTCTAAATAAAGTTGAATTGAATTGAGTCAGAGTTCAAGTAGCCACCAGGGGGCGATGGAGATATTTGGCTTCACTGGAGGATGTTGTTTTGTTTCTTTGATGACAGGACTCTAAAGAGAACAAAGCTGATTGACAGAAGCTGTTGGAGCAGGTGGAGGCTGAACGCCACTGACCTGCCGTCTTGTCCAGAAAGTAGGCCAACAGGCAGCGCATGACGGCCTGGTGGCAGATGACCAGCACGTTCTCCTGCCTCTCCAGCTCCATGATGACGGGCTCCAGCCGCTGCACCAGGTCCTCATAGGACTGAGTGTGACAACGGATCCAAAGTCAGCATGAGACCGACACGGCGCGCCGTTAGGGAAAAGCTCACCTCGCGGATCAAGAGTTCTCACTCCATCATTACCTAACATCCTGCTGAGTCATCGCTCTCATCTAAACAAGAGGCTGATGTTTGCGCTCAGTGGAGCGATCCATGCAAATCGTCTCGACAAACAGACCCGAGGGAATCGCCTCAGAGCGTCACACACGCAGCCACATAATGTCCACATCCATCTTCCAATGTGAGACTAATGGAAAGGTAATGAGATGGACTAAAGGTGAGAGCAGGCCTGCGGTAAACGGCCAGAACACTTCCACCGTCTGATGTGAAGTCTTTGTTGACTGAGCTGGTGTCTGGCCAGAAAGTGCTCGTCCGAGCTGGGGCTCATTAGCAGAAAGAAAGTGGCCGACAGCCATGTGGACACAATCGGTTATGAGCAAACAAAAGAGGAGACCCACAAAGGGGAGTCTTCAAACAGAGGCCCACTTGTTCATGGAGGGGCTGCTTCAGACTACATGTTTCACCGGAAGGCTCAGATCTCGCTACTGACCTCTCCTTTAGGGTAGCGGTAGCGGTATTTGTCCTGGTCCCTCAAGGCAAACTCCAGGGGGTAGTGGTCCTGGATCTCCTCGTACATCATCTCTTCACACACACCCTGAAAATGCACCACACACACATACAAACGGACTGGTTAAACCTAAAAACTCTGCCAATATGAGCCTGTAACACCGCGGCCAGAGAGAGCGCATCACTCACGGCATCGATCTCGTTCAGGACCTTCCACTGTTCGTACGGCACGCTGAGAGCCTCTGCCGTCTGGATGGTTCTCTTCATCTGACTGGTCCACACCTTCAGCTCGCTGATGCTCTGCGCCTGGATGAAGTGGCTCAGCTTCTTGGCAAACTGTTCAGAGGACAAAAGGGACTCAGGAAAAGGAAGGGCAGCAGCGGTGACGGTACGGCCTCTGGATAGTGAAGCACGTTGCACCTCTTTGCCCCGGGGCGTGAGGCCCGAGTCGCCTCCTATCCTGCCCTTCACGTTGAGTTCGCTCTCTCCGTGGCGACACAGGTAGATGGAGCGCGGCGTGATGTGGATGTTCATGAGGTAGTAGACGATCCGGCTCTGGATGTGGTCCAGCACTCGGTTGACCAGGTACCGCTGACCCACGTCCATGATTTTGATGAAAGAGAGATCCCTGAGAGGAGACGGCGCGCACGATAAGCCCAACGGTTCTACGGTCACTCACCTGGAATTAAACCTCAGCAGCGTCGGATATCAACAGTCAAGTACGCCTCCACACACGGGGGTGGGGTTGGGGGGGGGGGGGGGGGTTTCATCTTGTATGACCAGAACGTTTGTGCTTCGGTGTGAGGGGGAGGGGTGTATGTAGAGCGGAGGTTTCATCATCATAGTATAGGAACCGTATCAGAACCCAACATTTTCCTGGCTCTAGAAGTCATTGAGGAAACTGCTGGGCATTGCCAAACGGCTCATCTATTTGTGTTTCCTCAGAAAGGTCATTTGGCCTCTTATTAACGCGTTTCTCCTGGGGCTGGTTTCTCCACAGCGGCGTGGCCCTCACCTGTCCAGAACTTCATCCAGCGTCTCGTAGGAGTTTTCGTAACACTTGATCCTCTCCATGAAATCTTGCACCGCCTCCTCCGAGTCACAGTTTGTGTAGTCAGGGCTGCCCAGCTTCACTTGCTTGGGGAGGAAGAGGAAGAGGAAGAGGAAGAAGGGGAAAGTGAGAGTTCCACAGGCCGAAGCTCGTTCTCTGTGAAATGACGGGACAACAAGCGGCCACTCACCACGATGTTCTCCTGTATGACGTCCGGGTCCTCGCACACCGACTCCACAAAGAAGGCCTTGAAGGCAGACGGACAGACGGTCACTATCGCCATGTTTCATTCTCACCTTCACTTCCGGAGCAACGCAAGTTACCTTGAAGCCGTTCTGCTCTGCAAACTGGAGGATGGTTTCCCTCCTCTCCCTGGTGGTGTTTGTCGCGTCGAACACCTGAGGACGCAGACGGCGCAGAGTTGAGAAGCCGTTTATTAGCACCACGCCCCCCCCCAAAAACCATCTTCAGCACAACATTTAACTCACAGCAACTTGGCCTCCGTCCTCGGTGAGGTACTGCCGCACATCATTCAACGCCGCTGAGGCGCACTGTCTGCAACGATCACACAGAAAGGTCACATGACGGGAGGTAAAACTGACTATTGGCGACAAAACTAAAACCAGGCTTTACCTTCTAATCCTTAATCCTTCCTCATTGTCCGGACGGAAGAACTCAAATGATTTGTAGATCTTCACACACTCTCTTCTGTACTGTCCAACATTGAACTCTGTGGGAGGGGAACTCAATGAGCACTTTTTATATATATTTATATTTGCAAAAAAACAACAACTTGGAACTTGGATGACATTGATTTCAGACCTCTGGTGGGAACTCCGATCCAGTTCAGATAGCGGGTCAGCTTCTTGGAGATGTAGGTCTTTCCTCGGGCAGGTAGGCCCACAGTCACAATCAGGGTCGGACAGTTGGTCATACACACTGGAAAGAAACACACACATTCACACACGATGTAAATCCTGCATAATACTGCTTTTGTCTGCTGCAAGGACAAAGGGAGATCAGTGTTGTGTGAGGGGGGGTGGGGGGGGGGGCTCATGGTTGAGACATCTGGAGAAAGCAAAATTTCCACACTGTTGTGCACAGATGTCTGGGTCAGGGAGCGTGGCGCGAGGACACACAGTGAACGTTGGTCTTTGTGGATCTCCACCTTTACACACACTTTCACTCAGAACGGAGCGAGTCAGGCTACAAATGCAGAAAGAGGCGAAACACAAACTTCCTCAACATGGAGTGCTTCTCTTCACACAAACTTACGACTCTGGCCGTGTTTCTGCATCATGTGGGGTCTTACATAACCCGGAGGACCAGGCTGCAGCAACAGTAAGACCCTAATGCCGGCAGGATTAACGTGAAGCACTCGTGGGCTTTTTTATTTTTCCCCTCTCGTGGACTTTACCGCCGCGCGCAACGTCAAAAAAAAAAAAACTCGCACGCGGAAGCGGCGTGCCGTCGTCATCACGCACCTTTTCTTTGAGAAATGTGTTTCTCCGGTAGGCCGTTTTTGTACGGCATCCAGATCTTCTTCAGGGGGTTTTGCGTGAGCTCCCGTAGGTTCGGCGGGGCTTTGTTGTCCTCCATGCCGTCCTGCGGGGAGCCCGAGGCGGCTGAGGCGACACGCGCGCGCGGCTTTTTCCCGTGATGCTGCTCTGAAGGTGACCGGTGCTTCATCCGCGCGGCTTTCCCCGGGATGGAGGCAGTCCTTCAGACACGACAGCGCTCGCGCTCTCTCTCTCTCTCTCGCTCTATCTCGATCACGTGCTCCCCTCTTGCCACGGCGGGTGGAAAACGACGCGAGAGCGCAACAATTTTTTTTCTTAAAGCCGTATTACACGTCTGATGCGCACACACAAAAACATGTCAACTTTACAGTTTTTCTGGGTCGTGGCGCAAAGTACCTGTAACGAACAATTCTATATTTTCTAAAAAAAAAAAAAAAAAAACAATTACTGTCCAAAATTGCTGGAATCTCAACATCAAATCGATTTTAATGCAACCTTCTCAAATACAGTGAAATGTATTTATAAAGTACATTGTGCATGTTTTTACAATTTCACCCTGGCAACATGGCTTTGAGACTCGTTTGTTAGCAATCAGGGAGCTCGTGTTCATGATAGACTCATATTTACACATATTTACATATTTAGGGTCACCGATTAACAGGGTCACATGCATGTTTTGTTGTTGGTTTGGTTTTTATCAGTGAGAGGAAACTGGAGAAGCTCCTCAGGAAAAAGAACAAAACGTGCAGGCACCAGGTGAAAAATGTAAGTCCACACAAATAAAATACATTTTCATCGCTGAAGTTTTCCAAATTTTCTCCAAGAAGCAATGGAGAATAATTCTAATTATAATATAAGTGTAAGATGATCATGTATTTTTGCCTATTGGCTCTCAACATCCACGTGAGACTTAAGCTGAGAGCAGAATGGGGATGGTCAATATAGTTTAAGATCTGTGAGTGTAAATTACTGATGGCAATGACCATGCCTTTTCTCTGGTTCAAGTAAAAATGTAAATTATTTTGCTTCTTCACCAATGCAAAAAGAAAAGAGAAAAAAAAACGTGTGTAAAAAGTATGAGCTCCGTTCCTTCACTTCAACGAACTGGCTATAAGAGCTGTTTCATTCCCGACTGACTGAACGTATTGACATTCTTGTTCTCTCACAACATGCACATTGCCAGGCTTGTTTGAGAAAACATTTGTGCAACCATCTTTAGTCACTGAGCAGATTTGGAGCCAAAAATATTTGGACTGGAAAAGTCTGCACCGAAATTACTAACCAAACCACAATAATCACAAAGTAAGTAGATACACTCTGAGGAATTGCTAACAGAAATGTGGGGTCACTTTCTCATGCATGCACTTATAGAGAAGCTGCACAGGACAATGAACCACAAAACTGTTCACTGCGATGGACATTCATCGATTTTCTGATTTTGCTGACAAACCAGACAGACTATTGTTTGCATTTAAGGAAGATGTCTGCACTTCTCCAAATGTGCTTTCTAGATTTGGTTTTGTTTGTCTTGGTTTCTCATTAACAAAGGCGGTCTGTAGTTTTTCAAATTGTCCATTAATAGCCAACACTGTCCACAAGATGTCATCATTACACAACTCTCTTTCTCTCTCACTAACTCTCTCTCTCTCTCTCTCTCTCTCTCTCTCCAAAATTTGAATAAACGTTCAAATATTTTTTAATCTAAATGTATCTAGACAATGAGTTTATTGTTTTACGGGGATAACAAACCTTGCTTTGTGTTTAATTTGTGTGCAAAACACATCCTCTAGTCATTTTGTTTTTCAAACGTATTATGATACAGGTGTAGTGACAATGCACTTAAATGCAGTTAAAAAGTTACTAATAACCTAGTTTTACAGAAAAGCAATTTGTACTTGAGTGCTGCTTTTAAAAACTAGATTTTTCCTTGTAGTTGAGAAGTTTAATATACAACAGTCGTACCATGGGTACAACGTTTGAAGCCTCTTGCCACTTCATATCATGGTAGTTTTCTACTTTCTACGGTTTGTCTGCTCATGCTGAAATTGTTGTTTTGCATCTTCATGCTGCTATTCTGGAATTGGCAAGATATATATTTTTTTTTAAATCAGATGAAAATGATAATGGTGATCTGGTCACTTTAAAACAACAATGTGTGCACTGAGCAGAGGACAGCAGGTGGGCTGAAAACAAAGAGCCCTGCAGTGACCACAGTGATACACTACAGTGACACATGCCTCATTAACACAGCCACAATAGAGAGACGGGGCCTTTACACGGACACAGATGTGTTCCACATGTCGGGAATTGATTGCACCTTGTCTGTCCATCTCTTTATCTGATGCACCGATTATGTGAAGCTTGACTTGGTACTGGAGCAACAGGAGCTGCGACCTAAATGTGGCGAGGAGGAGGGTTTTTCTAATTAAATAGCTCTTGTGCTCGCTTTCTCTCTCTCTCTCTCAAACTCCCTGACTGCACCTAACAGATATAATGAGCGCCAGGTTCATCAGGTCCACCAAGAAATGGCTCAGAAACAAGGTGTCTGATAGTTTCGGCTGGGGGAGTAAAAACAGCTGAACAGACTGGACTGATAAATAGAAACACAGATGGATTTATGGCGTCACGCCGGAAGGTGAGTTGGGTTGTTATTTTATGGGCCTGTTTGAGAACACCGACACTCAGCCCATCATACCTGCTCTGGACACAGACGGATAGTTCTCAGTGAGGTTAAATGGGGGCAAAAGGAGAACAGGAAACAAAAGCACAGCTCCTCCTCTTGCCTCTCCTCTCCTTCCTCCTTCCTCCTCCTCCTCCTTCCAGCTCTGATTGCAGCCACACTGGACAAGTCATATCCCAATATAGCAATGCAGGTTAACGTTACACGGGCCAGTAAGTCAGCTTTTTACTACACGGAGAGTCGGATCAGTGCAACAGCGCATCCTGCATGTGGAGAATGACACGACCGGCCAGTCAGAAGTGAAAACCAGCCTCGAGGGGGGAGATGATCTGCACTGTTCAGTCTGCTGGTTATTGTTACTGGTTCCTGTCCAGAAACTCCCGAGTACCTCATCTTCTAAGTTACAATAAATCCTCAGCTGCCACAAACAAAAGACATTTGACTGTCACGTCCCACCAACAGCCGCCTGTTGTTGTCTATGTGGGGCAAAGGTCTCCAACACGCTCCACTCTTGTTTACGTCTTTAACAGCCGCTCGACCTGCCCACTGCCGCCGCACGCGCTCTCTCTCTCTCTCTCTCTCTCTCTCTCTTTTTTTTTTTTTTTTAAAGCCAAAGGCTGTGCGATCTACAAGCAAACTCCCTTCACATCGGCGGACGGTTTGAAGCGACGTCTCTTACCCGCTCTGTCCGGGTTGTGAGCCGTCTTGGAGCGGCTGGAGCAGCCCCTCATCCTGCGTCTGTCTGATGGCGCGCGGTGCGTACGTGCGTCCCCAGCAGCAGCAGCAGCAGCAGCCTGCACACACACACAGCCTCACGGATGCTCGCTGTACACACCCCCCTCCGCCTATATGTGTGTGTGTGTGTGTCCGTGAGTGTGTGAGTGGGTGTGTGTGTGTGCTTTTGACTAAAAGGGATGTGATGAAGTGCCAGCCTACCTGCCCTCCTCCTGCTCAGCACCCACCCACCTTTTGACATGAGGTCAACGTCCCCAACCAGTCCTCACACACACACACACACACACACACACACACACACACACACACACACACACACACACACACACACACACACACACACACACACACACACACACACACACACACACACACACACACACACACACACACGCACATGACGTGCATGCTGGATTCTTAAAAGTTCACTCACAGCGACCGACCTCAAGGTTTTCACACTTCCCTGTGAATTCACATCCATTCGGCCTTATAGTTGTATAGTGATCACAATATATTGGTTGTACGTCACTGGTTAAATAGTACACAAATAACACAAAGCATGTTGCAGGGTAAGTTAAAATAAAACAAACAAAACAAACAAACAAAAGCTGATAACGATAACAACTTAAAGCACTGTCCCACAGTTTCTACTGGGTATATGCAGTGGTCCAAGCAGCCAGACACGTGGAGAAAAAATAACTCAATCAACTCAATCAATGTAAAACTGCAGAGGTTAAAAAAAAAAAACCCACACATATATAATTTGTAATCATTAATATTTTTTCGTTTCTCTTACTTAGTTCGGTTTCAGTTTCAGTTGAAAGGAATGTTGTTGTTTCTTTGAAGTTCATCTGTATATGTGTTAGGAGTTGACATAAGTATTGAAACAGAGTTTCAGAAACAGAAAACAATGACAGACATAGATGGAGAGTTAATTTGATGTGTGTCAGTACATGAAATGGCTGTGACATAATAATAATTTTTAAAAAATGTGAGGAAAAGAGATTCCGCCAAAAGACATGGTGGTGTCTGGAAAATGAGGATTTTATTCAACTCACGATTGAAATAAACCAATGGAGGATGAAACTGGCAAAATTCATTTCGTGAATTGGGCATGGGTGCAACTTCAAAGACAATTGATTTTCAAGATTTGCACTCCCCCCCCCAAAAAAAATGCATTTTCTTCCTAAATGTCACAACACATATCTCAGGTGACAAGAACAGGTAGAGCTTCAAGGTTTTCCAGGAACTGTTTACCTCACTGAACTTGTTTGGGTTTTGTTTTTTTCAGTAAAGCTAATGAACTCCACTCTAAAGTATTCCAGGATTACTCACTTAAAAATTGCATCACCAAGTATTGTTATAACCATTGCACAACACTCAACAGAAGAGATAAAATAAGATAAGATAACCCTTCAATAATCTCACAGTCTGTCAAACTGGAAGCAGGATTTTTCCAAATACTTCTTAAAAATATAAACTGACAGAATCGTACATCCACCTTCTCTGACACAAGGCTGTTAAATGTTGTTTTGTTTAAAATGTGTCAGAATGTGTCATCTGTGTCTTTCAGGAATTGTGACTGTAAACATTCAACAAAAATTCCCAAGAAATCTGTGATGCGTTTCCTGACGATGGCTCCACCAGTCGTGGGAAAGATGCAAGAAAAGACAGAAAATATCCCACAGAGATTCGTAAAGCAGAGACGGAGATGTAACGAGAAGCCGACTGAGAACTGTGAGACCATTGTGATGGCAGAAGTATGACATTTTGTAAGTAGTGTCCATTTTGAAATGATTTGTGAAGATAAGTATATTTGGATGACCGGCGGAGACACAAACAGCCGCCGCGCTGCCAGAACTGTGACCCTCTGGAGATAATATAGGCATCATGTGACCTGCCTGTGAGGACTTGAGGCTATTCCTGGATCAGTGATGATTCCTGCTCCAGCAGCTCCGTGTTAATGATAACGCTAATTGTCGAGTGGGACCTTTGACTGCGCACCGGTGAAACAATGAGACAGTCTCTGAGATTTAATTGTTTATTAAAAATGGAGGAAAAGCCTGCTCAGAGGCACCTGTTGACGTCTGCCGCTGACGTCCAGAGAGGGGACAGACGAGGCTTCGGTCACGAGAAGTTTGCGCGACACAGTGGCCAAAGAACAGTTGAAGGTCACATTTCTTCCCACATTCCACCTTAAAGGCCACCATGATCAACCCCCCCCCCCCCCCCCCCCCCCCCCCCCCCGCCGACGGCACCCCGCCCTCCTCCACTTCACACCCAGGCCTCAGGCAGAACGTGTGGGACACTAGTCAGACCGGTCTTACCGATCTCTATCGCGCCGCCTAACTCAGTACAGTCTTTTTGCATTTGTTGCTGTTTTAATTGGGACGTGTTTCACCGGATGAGCTGAAAACATTTCTACATTCAATTTGACAGGAATGACAGGACCTCCGACAGCCTGCTGGGTAATCTGCGAGCTACAGGGAAGTTGAACACTAAGAGATTAAAAAAAAAGAAAATATAAACAATTTCCACACTCATGCGTCATCGATCAGGAAATGAGTGCACCCCGACAATGAATGGATCCAATGTTGAATCTCCGCTGAAGTTTCAGTTACGAGCTCTCTGAAAAATGATGAATGACACATTCCAGGGACTGAAGTGCAGAGCTGAGTAAAGCTGACCTCAGCTTGAGCCTGACCTCTGACCTCTGACCTGGCAACGCCGGTTGGATGCAGGTCTTCTATTTTAATGTCACTGACAAAACTCACCCGGTGTGTGCAAGCTGGTGCCGGAAGAGGATTATCGAGTTTCGTGAAGCAAATCTTGAAAGAAGTGTTTGAGACACAGTTCATGTCAACATCATGCTGGTGATACACCATGACTGACTGAGCCTGTTGAAAACAAAAGGGGAAAAAAAAAAAAAAAAATTCTCATCCATGCCACGCTGTGACGAAATGGTTGCAACATGTAGGAAAAGTCCACTCCAAATGCCGTGAGACTTGTTTTAATGTTTGTTTTTTTCCTCCTAAAAGTCTCTTAAAAGCCCAGTTATGGCCGACCCTGTATTCTTGCAGCATTATGATTTGCTTCCTCTTAACCCACTGTGTGAATGCTACAGCGGGGTCCGTGTGAGCCAAGTGGGGGAAAGGTTCTTACCATATAATCTGAACATAATAATGCTGACCTTTCGCAGGCGAAGTCAGATGGCCGTGTCCCAAGCAGCTGCTACTCATGGCTAACTCACAGAGCCTGAACTACGCAGCGACAAACAACAACGTCTCCACGGGAAAACAACACATTTTCACTTTAGCACTACTTAAAAAAAGTTTAAATGAAGCAGACGTATGAAAAAAGCTCTGTTGTGTTGCTCTGGTCTTATTGTTGAGGGGGAACTTGGAAGGCTCTGTTTACTGGAAGCACTTTTCTCAACCCATATCAACACCCGAGGAATTTCTCAAGCAAAGTGACACAACGCAAACGCACAACTGTTGCCTCACAGCCGCTTGCAAGACGCACCTTGTCTGGAAACCTGGAGCTGCGGCGACACAGTGAAAATGTATTTCACAGTGACCGAGAGTTTCATTGTCTTTGTTTTCAGGTAATAAAAAAAAAAAAAAAAAATCTGCCTGAGCCTGAATCATGAGTCATTACAGAGGTTTCAGTTTATTAAACAAGAGAGCCGGCGTCCGACTTTGCTTTCATCCTGAATAGAAGGCAGCTAAAGAAAGACATTCTTAAGACAACACAGGTGATAATCAGTGTTCTGGTTTCACAGTCTGTCTGATTGTTTTCCCCGTGTGTCTGTGGGATCTGCACACACATATATGCATAGTTGCAAAAAAAGGCAACCTCTTGAAACAGGTATTGAAATACACGATATATCACTACAAATGCTTCACGTCTGCGCTGTGCTTACAAACAGGGGAACTCTACAAAGTACATACAAACATAAAAAGAGTTTACAAACAGAGCAGACGTGTTGGATTCTGTCAGAAAACAGGTGACGACGTGTGTCGATGTGTCCTATAAACGTCCAGCCGTGACGCTGCCGTTCCTAAAATGTCCTTTCAGTTCGGTCTCGTACGAGTCCAAAGCAGCTCGCTAAACTTAAATATAACTTTTTCTTTTCCTTGCCCCGAGCTTCTGTCCAGCCCTGGATTTAAGCCTCACTGGCTCTGGCAGACCGTGGAGCCGCCTTTGCCCCCAGCGGCAGCCTTCTTGCGCCGCTTGTTGAGGAGAGGGTTGCTGGACGTGTCCAGGTCTTTTATCTTCACCTGGTCATAGTCCACGCGCATGGTGGCCAAGGCACTGGTCATCTCCTCCTGCAGGGAGTGAAGAGAGTCACAAAGGGAGAAAATCAGGTTGAGCAGAACGTCAGTGACTTAGCAGTTTCAGAATGAAGCTTCCTTCGTGACACTAAAAAAAAAGATGATTTATAACACTCAACCACGCTTTAATAACCTGAGCGTGGGCGGCACATGTGTAAAGCTGAGAAATGTAAATTTGGCACCAAGTGTTTCCTCACCGCGCTGCCAATTAATGACATGTAGCATCAAAATATGAAGCAAATCTTTTGACAACATATTTGACTTAGCCTTTGTTTCTAAATCATGCATTTAACTGAACTTCCATCAATTGATCAGTTTTTTACCAAAGATTACATAGAAATATATTAAAAATAATATCATTCATCTAATAACTTTTGCACAGGGGAAACATTTAGAAGGTTGAAGGTGTGAGTGTCTGAAGTTGCAGGAAGCAGGAGTTCAATGCCCTATTCGTGTATTTCTCCTTCATTGTAACACATGGCACCTTTGTGCTAAGTTTGTATCCTATTTTCTTTTTTCTTTTCTTTTTTTGTTCAAGAGTGCAATCTGAAATTTTTGCACAACACAGCTCGGCCCGTTGCAGAACCAAACAGAGCTCATTGTGTGCCTATCATTGTAGAGAATGCCCCTTTCAGACCTTATCTCCTCAGACGATTGGTTCATTTCAGCTGCTGTGAAGGAACGTGTCTTTCCACTCATCATTTACAGCCACTGAACGTGTGTGGGGAAATGTCCCATCGTCCACCTCGTTCTATCCAGATAGAAAAGTGGCAGCTCCTTTTATGTTCAGGTTTGAGTGGCTTGATTGTTTAACTGAACTAAATGTGATCACTTATCCCCCCTGGTGGCGGTGCGAGGTACCGCATTGGTTTAATCAATTTCAGTTTTGGGTGTGTGGCTTTTCTCTTCTAGTACACTGCTTTTCTCCCACTGATCAAAAATCATTAGTTACAGGTTGTTTGGTGGTGATAAACTGTAGGTGTGCTGCCATGCAACGTGAACAATAATTATGAAGGGGCAGCAATCGATCCTCAGGATTGGAAGACGACGTGCTCTGATTAATAAACCAGGGGTGTCAAACACATTTTATTCAGGGGCCACATACAGCACAATTTCATCTTGAGTTGGTTGCACAGGTATAATAGTACCATCATAATCTTTGAAATTAAACTTTGATTATGTATTTTGTTGTTGTTGTTGTGGTTCAGAGTATACATGATGAAAATGTCAATATTTAGTTTTTTTTTTTTACAGAACCCAAACAAATACTCCTGAAAATTAATACAATCTTAACATAGAGCCAGTTTTAATGATATTTTCTGGTGCAAAACACAGTGAAGTGTCAAAAAATACTTCTACTAAAGTATTTGGCACAAACTTATTCTGACGGCATGGCTTTGAGGCTCGTTTGATAGCAACGAGGGAGGTTTCTTTCATGGCAGCATCACTGATATCTCAGCTCAGGTCTCAGTATTTTGTTGTGTCTGCTGAAAATTGCTCTTAAGAAATTTGTCTTTAAAAAAAACAACAACGATGTTTTCTTTGGAAGTTTGACCATTTCGTGGGCCGGTTTTGGCCAACAGGCCTTAAGTGTGACAAGTAAGACATCCTATCTCAGCCTGAGCCTCGAATGAATGAATATTGTAAGCGTTCTCATTACATAAGTATTTCGTATTTTCCTCCCACAAAATATCAAAAGCTGGGACACCTGACGAGGCCGAGAGTGAACGCTTCCAATTGACTCTGCAGTACCACAATACGACCAGAGGGGGGCAGTGTTGTCACGCCTCTCACCTTCACGTCTTCCCACATTTCCCTATCTTCAGTCAGGACCCTGGTGGTGTGGAGGGGAGTGGAGGGGACCACCATGGACTGCTGCAGAGAGCACGGATACACACACGCAGGTCAAAAACAGCCAGGGAGCAGTGGAATGAACGTATACTGACAACAGGTACTGACGTTGATCCAGGGGTGGTTCGTGAACTGAGTGATGGTCATTCTCTCGTTCGGGTCCGTCTTCAGGAGCTGGTGGATCAGATCTTTTGCTAAACGTAAATAAACATAATTACATTAACAGCAGCCAGACACACAGACTTGCAACTATGGTGTCTTGTGAAGCTTCTCCGGGTCTCGGGGACAGACTGGCCTACTTAGACAACAAATAGGATTATGTGAGAGGGAGAGAGGGAAGTGAGAGGGTGAGTGAAAAGACAGATTTATGACAGGGAGTCATATACTGTACTGCCATTGCTCGTTCACACGAGGACGCCAGCTGGTTGGTTTTCTGAGATATTTGTTTTACGCAGCATCACCTGCTGTTGGTTTTATTAATGTAAAAGGAAATAAGAGAACATCTTCCCAAAACAGTCCAACATGGAGGAGATATCCATTTAAGGTGAGTGAATAAAGATGATCAGACCCAGAAAGAAAGATAGAAATTGGTTGGAGGAAAAGAGACTAAAACTTCCCAGCATGCAAGAAATCATGGTCGTTAAATTTTAAATGCACAGTGGAACTAATATTAATTTATAATCAAACACCTTCTTTTTCCCTGTTTTAGATAAAAGTAATAAAGTACATGCAACAAGGACCAACTAAAAGCTATAAAAATAGACTATAATAGACTTTATATGAGTCAATAGTTAAAGGATATAAGCTGGAAAGATAAATGCTTCCGTGTAAATCATAATAGCTGATGAACCTCTTCCAGCTTCTCAAAACAGTCAATAATAATAGTTCAGCATTGAGCTTAAAACTGCATCTTGCATGAGGAAGGGATGTGTGGTGGGTTCAGCATCAAACACACCACATGTTTTATCTCAGCCACAAAACTAGACATCAACTTAACTCTGCAGAATCAACATGATGTAATATTTCTTTCTGTGTGTGTGTGTGTGTGTGTGTGTGTGTGTGTGTGTGTGTGTGTGTGTGTGTGTGTGTGTGTGTGTGTGTGTGTGTGTGTGTGTGTGTGTGTGTGTGTGTGTGTGTGTGTGGTAAACCTGTGCATTCAGCGTCAGATGTTAAACAACAGACATCGTACAACATTAAAGATGTTTAACATTTTATATTTTTCAAGCATCTAAAACAGATTTTCATGAAAAGAAAAGAAAAATATTAACATTGAAGAAGTTTTGTTAAACTATTTCATAGGGGGAAATTGTATAGTTTGCATATAACAGCAATCCCTATTGTTACAACCATCTCCAACATTTATATTACGTTGCCATAATCAAACACGCAAATAGTGAAAACATCTCTGTATACAGAGATCAAACTGTACCAGTAACATTTAATGAATAGAGGCTCAATTTGTTTAACTTTTACATCAAATCTATTTGCCGTTTAGTGAATTACACTGATATAATCCACATATTGTAGTTAATTTTCCTTCAATCATTGCGCTGACCTTTTGTTAGAGTTAATATATTTTTGCAGGCCGCCTCTTGTGCCCACGACCTTATGTTGACACCCCCAGTGTCGTGACATTTTTCGGGCGCATATGACTTGTACTGCATGGAAAGTGTGATAAAGTCACTGATCTTGCGATAAATGATTTGTTGTATCACTTCTGAACAGTAAGCCACCATTATCACCACATCCCCAATGAAGTATGGGGGGGGGGGGGGGGGGCATGTACAGTGGTGACGCAGTGAGTCAAGGTTTTTTTTTTTTTATTTCCAGCAGCAGGAAGAAGGCGTGATAAGGGGTAGCTTGCACTCCAATAAGGCAGAAGCAAACTTAGGCTGAAGAGCCTCTATTGGTTTGGCATGTAATTCACCATTTTCACAATGCGTGCCTTGTAAAAAGTGTCCTCACCTTCCTGTGACACCTCTGCCCACTCCGGATTGGGGAATTCATATTGACCCATCCTGATCCTCCTCTTCATCCCTGGAGAAATGGCCTGGCCCGTGTTGGAGTAAAATGGAGGGAAGCCACACAGCCTGAGAAGACAAACATGAGTCACCTACACACACCATGGAGATTAAATACAGAGGGGATTGTTAGGAAAAAAACAACATTTGATGGGAGGTCTCACGTGGCCCTCCACCCAACCACACGACCGGTACTCACAGGATGTACATGATGACGCCCAGCGACCACATGTCACATGACTTGTCATACTTCTCCGGACCCAAAACCTCAGGAGCTTATCGACAAATAAACACACACACGACAATATACAAATGGAGATTAGGAGTGTGCCGCACCAGGAAAAAGAATGACTCAGCAACCGTGGCTTTCTTCCTTTTAAAACATCTGTTAAAGCTCTTGAAGCCTCAGACCTTTTGCTTTAAACGAAGGATCGGTGCGGATAAGTAACCTACCCACGTAGTACGGCGTATAACAGGGGGTCTGAAGAGGGTTGTGTAGTGTAGTCTCCTTAGCAAAGCCAAAGTCTGTCAGTTTGAGGACTGCATTTCTGTCTTTAGTGGTGTACAGCAGGTTCTCTGGCTGCAGAGGAAGTCAGAACAACGTTTGAGTGACGTGGTCACGCGGCTCATGGCGGAGCTCACTGGCTTCATCTGGGTACCTTGATGTCTCTGTGTGCAATGTCGATCTTGTGGAGAAACTCGATGGCGGTGCCGATGTCCCTCATGATCTCAGATGCCTCTGGGAGGAAACACAACAAGACACTCTCTCAAACCAGAAACGATTCCAACGTTGTGTAATTAACAGGTGCAAGATCAGCGGCAGTAAAAAATAATGGCAGTCGAATCAAGTTGACAATAGAAGTTTGGAACAAACCTAACAAATCTCAATAATGTCCTCTTATTGGATTCACTTGGTCACTGCTCAACTTCTTTAAGAGCTTTAAAAAAAAAAAAAAAAAACTTGGAACTCTAAATATCTGCATCCTTCACATTTCCTCAAGTGTCTGACAGAACTCGACACTGGGCTCTAGTGTGTCTGTGTCTGCGTGTCGTCTTCGTTCATGTCGTGGTCCGTCCTCCACCAGTGCTCACCTTTCTCAGTGAAGGCCTGGTCTCCTCTGGCTTGGATCCTGTTGAACAGCTCTGCTCCCTCCATGCTGCACAAACACACGGCGTAGAAGGTCAGACGCGGTGTCATCATTTACCGTGTTTGTATGAGACACAATAGCAACCCATCCAGGCGTGAGTTGCTGCATCCTTCGGATTCTAAGAAGTCCTCATGAAAATCATTTTCCCTCGGAACTACTGAAAGACGGTTTGTAAGAAGGAATGTTTGGCCCCCCCCCAAAAAATTACTTTTTAACATGTACAGTTTACTCACGTATAATACAAACATGCAAAATGGTAGAGATAAGTCACTGATGGAAATCCATTCATTTAAATCTGAATTCCAAAAATGTGTTCTTTCTTTATAAGAAGCTGTGAAGAACAGAAATAATAACAGATTCTTTAATCATTTACAGAGGATGCATTTTTTTTTAGAAATGAAAACAGCGAACATGCATTTTGTGAATTTTAAACATATACAATAATCATGTGAGACAACAAGAATATTACTTGCAGTTTTTGATATAACTGTTCGATTCATTTTTTTTATTTAATGTTATTAAGTGTCCACATGTTCAAAAAGCCACATTGGTCTGGAGACTCACACCTGGAGCCTGAGTGGAGGAAACTAAACCCACACAGTCACATGAGTCCATAATACTAGAAGAATAGCAACAAACAATACTCATCAGGTTGTTACAAAGGAGACAGAAGCTGAACAGACAGACCAACAAAGATGAACTGAGACAAGAGGTCTGGAAGCTGCATGAGCAAAACCGCCACTTTTTAAAAACTTTCCACGAAATCAAATGTACCTCAAGCCGCAAAACACAAATGAGGCCAACACAGCTCACGGTTTGATATATAGGATCATTTTGTAAGATTTTTTTTTTTTTTTTTTTTGATCAGGTGGGTTTTTCTTAGGTTTTTAAAAAAAAAAAAAAAACATGAAATGACATAACAGGAAATGTTAAAATGTGCCGTGAACTAAATAGAAAACCAGAATGTCGGTGAACCACGATAAGAAAAAGATGACGCGCTAAAAATCCCACGGAGAATAAAATGGGTCTTATGTGATCCCTTATATTTTTTGACACCGTCGGTCTTCACTGTGTTTCATACTCCAGTGCGGAGAACGAGGAGAGAGAAGAGAAATCCTCCACTCAGTCAGAGGAACAGAAGCACAGGAAAGCACCTATAGAAATCATGACTCATGATCACACTACGTTCAACAGTGCTGAAACCGGTAAATTATCGTCATGTGGGGGTGGGGGTGGGGGTGGGGGGGGGTGGGGGGGGGCTCCCTGCTCCTCTCTTTCATAACTACATAGCAAGTCGTAATTTCCAATACCAGAAACTTTCCCTCCCGTTCCTCAGAAGAAAAAGGGTTGGTTGCAGAGAGGAGGTGCTTTTGTGTGCAGTGGGTTAAGAGTCTACGTTGTGTGATTCACAGATGAACAGATAGCTGGGAGAGAAATGTGAGCAGGACGGAGGGCTGAATGACTGCCGTCCTCTTTTGACCCTCGTTCACACAGGAAGCAACGGAGAATCTCACTCACACACACACACACACACACACACACACACACACACACACACACACACACACACACACACACACACACACACACACACACACACACACACACACACACACACACACACACACACACACACACACACACACACACACACACACACACGCACAAGGTCACTTCAGATGGTACAACACAAACACCTGCCGTGTCAATAAAGGTGTGGACGTGGAATCTGTCACTCTTTAACATTCTCACAGCCTCAGCATGGTTTCTGTCTTTTTCACAGAATAGTTTTTTTTTTTAGTTTTCTTGAAATGAGAAAAGAGGGCTGTGAAACGTTCAGAGTTCAACACCATGGGTGTGTGTGTGTGTGTGTGTCAGGGCACGAGCACACAGTTTCACACTGTCGTCGGAGTTATTATTATGGACATTCTGTCATGATACATGAAGCTCAGATGGAACTCGTCTTCCGTGTTTGTCTCTGGGGAGCGTCACGTCTGAGGACTGACCTTTAGCTTGTACGAACCTACTGGCACTACTGTGAGGTCATCGCTTCTGCCCGTGTGCAGATTCACTTTGGACATACGTCCTCCCTCCTACAGTCAAACACACGTGTGTCAGTACAATAAGTGACTCTAAACTGTTTGTAGAGATGAATGACCTGTCCAGGTTGGACTCTGTAATTCACCCATGGTGACCCAGGATCACTTCCAATCCCAATGACCCATAAACAAGCTTCTGGATTTTTATTTATATTTTCCAAGAATACGGCGATGTCATAAAAACTCATCTTAAAATCAGGAAATAGAAAGTCAGAGTGAAACTTTCCTCCCATTCTTTTTTTTTTTTTGCAGAAAAAAAATACACGAGGTTCAAAAATGTCTATTAGAAAAAGTATCGGTCTTTCAGTTTGAATTGTCGTCACAGAGAAATGTGGGCATATCTCAAAAGAAAAAAAAATCTGTGAAAACAGGTGTAAGCTACTTTCTTCTGGTGACATTTTGTTCATAAAAGGTTTGTCACAATAGCCAGTTACATAAATCTTTTTTTTTTTTTTTTTTTTTTTTAACTGCTGCTCAGAGCTGTGAATCGAGGGAACGTGTAACGTGTAAGCCTCTCAAGCTGACACCAAAAAGAATGAGTCACCATTATTTGCTCTGTGTGGCGTCTGCTTTTTGAAATGACAAAAGATCGACGCCGTTCTCACCTTCAAAGCAATATTTTATATATTAATGGAGATATTATTAAAACGGAATAGACTACTGGATTTCACCAAATCCGAGAATGTAGAAAGCAAACAGCTGCTTTCCCAGGAAGGCGCCCAGCCGGGGGCGAGTGAAGCGTCTTGGAGAGGTGGTGAAATGTGAGTCCTACCACTCCATGATGATGAGCAGGCACTTCTTCCCGTGATGCACGTTTTCATAGAGGCTCAGAATGCGGACAATGTACGGCCCTCCGGACACGCGCCAGTGGAGCTCCACCTCTCTCCTCGCTTTGGGGCTGTCGTATAGGATCTGGGAGAGACGGGGGGGGGCAAAGGGGATGGAAACTTGATTTACAACAGTTTAGTAATCATTTACTTTGGCGCATCCGTGTTGCACAATTAAAATGCAGCTTGATAAATTTAGTCTTTGAGGTCAAGGTTTGGATCCGGGTGAAAAATCAAGGCGTTAAACACGCGGCTCAAGAGTTTGGAAACTTTTCAGTGGGAATCGAATCCAGTTTCAACTTCTCTATAGTTAGTGTTTACAGCTGTTTTATAATAATGTACATTCAAATCTATTACATTGAAAGTTTCAGTGTCAAAACAGAAAATGTGATGCGGTGTTTAAAAAAACAATGGGTCAACGTGTACGTCCAAAACCAGAGACAACTCTTAGTTTGGGCAAAAACTAATCTATAAATGGTGTTAGTTATATATCATAGTCTTTAAATAGCTTTATCAGCTATGGTTTTCTTCAAATAACTGCTAGTTTATGTTTGAATAACAAATGTTGAACTGAAAGTAGGAACAAAAAAAAAAATCCTTCAACATGTAAGCGGAGTACACACGTGTGATTTTTAAGGCTGCTTGGCCATGTGACACACACACACACACACACACACACACACACACACACACACACACACACACACACACACACACACACACACACACACACACACACACACACACACACACACACACACACACACACACACACGCCACTGACATAGCATACAGTCACTGTTTATTTTGGGATGTGACAGTAATAGGGTGGATCTCCTGGTGTCCACAAGGCCAGTCCGGTCACACTGTGAGCCTGGAGCACAAAACTGAACACACACACACACACACACACACACACACACACACACACACACACACACACACACACACACACACACACACACACACACACACACAGTATGTCCGTGTTGTGCTTCAGGTGTTTTAACACATTGTCAAAATATGAAAGAACAATTTCCACTTTCATGTCGTTTGGAGGCTGAAAAAGACGTTTCTTGGAAACTCTAAATGACAGAAGTGGCGACTCCGAAGCGTAACATTGCGTTTTCGATATTTGAAGCTTAAGAGGAAGTGAAAACTTCAGAGCAGGACACTGACAGAAAGCAGAAGCTGAATGTTTCCGGTGACTTCACTCGTCTGATCTTCTACAACAGGCATACGTTTTTTTTGGGTTTTTTTGGTCTAACCCCAGCAGCTGAACACGTATTGGAGCAAAGCAGCAGGCAGGCTTGTTTCTGCTTTGTCATTTATAGCTTTATGGCTTCAATCAGAGTGGACGGTTTTGTGGGCAGCTTTGCTTAATTTCCTGCAGTGAACCAGAGTTAATTAGACTAATAAAGCAGGACTGTGTGGATAAAGAAAACACAGCAGGAGCCGACGTAGAGACGATCCAGACAACCAGAGTTAATCTTTAGATGGACTTTTGCTAATCTTTGGGTGAACGTCTTACAAGAGACTCACAAACCAATCAACCACATCCTGGCCCTAACGCCAAGTACAACTGTGTCACGAGGAGCTTAACGCACAACGACACACACACACACACACACACACACACACACACACACACACACACACACACACACACACACACACACACACACACACACACACACACACACACACACACACACACACAAAAACACCCCTACGAGATGATACCCATTTCAAAAGCACATTACTTCTGACAACATCCTCATTCAACAAACACACACACTTCAACCGCTGCAATATGTTTACACTCAATTAAATATTAGTTGATATGAGAGTGCTGGTCTACGTCGCTTCATAAAACGGTGGTTTATCTTTACAACCTCCACCAATAAAGTACAGCTCATAAAATCTACAGTAAAGTGTTTCAGAAAGTGGCACACAGCTACAGTAACTGGTCAACATCCAGACATGATGCATTTATGAAGATCTTCATGTTGAACGCTTCAGTCGCATAATAATTTGATTGGGATGACAGTATATGTGACGGTTAGGATGTTTGACTGACTATGCAGAAGCTTTTTGAAAATAATAATATAAACACTCACCAAACACACAAACACATTCATTTGGACACGAGTAAACCGAAGATTTTCTGGGACTTGAGCACACTGTAGTAAAGCTTACAGCAAACCTTGTGATTAAAGTCCAAACAAGGTCCTAAAAGCATAAAGCCTGTCTGGGCTCTAACTGTTAGGAAAATCCCATCAAATGTTTTGAACTCCAACGCTTAATGGGGATAAAAACTTTAAATCTGAAGGTCTTATTCAATCCAGATTGGTTTCGGTTATTACATTGAACAAACACTAACTAGAGTTTTCAGTGATATTCGTAATCAATACCAGAAGCATTCAAGAAGTCCTCTCCACAACAAAGAGCTTTCTCTCTGCTTCTTGGCCCAGAGTCAATGACTGTAACTTAATTACATTGAAGGTATGGCTCCCTTCCAGCTCTGCTATAAAGTAGAATAAACCTATAACCATCCATTAAGTGCAGCGCTCGCAGCAACACTTAATTAAAAACCCAGTGAGCTGCTTAACCCTTATCACCCCGCTACACATCAGCCGATTGATGTTAAGTGATGTAGTTTTACGTTTGCCTTGGGAGAGTTGTAAATACGAAAGTGCACGTTGATGAAGAATCTGTCACACAAATTCATTTCACAAGCAAATCACCACATGTCAGAGAAAGAACTGCGTTGACACACAGAAATAAGAAAAATGTACAATTGTGTATTCTTTTGTGTCTCAAAAGTCCTTCGATAAGATCTTCAGTGAGTGGGGTGAGAAGCTCAATGTGGGGATTTAACTGTGTTTTCTCACTGTTTGTGTCACACTGACCTGATACAGGGTTTCCCAGATGGAAGCTGAAGTCTATCAAGCACCGGGCAACAGTCGAATTACCAACAGAAAAACCCTTCCCACAGAATGAGTCTGAGGCATCGTGTATCCAGCTCACTGTTTCAGTTCTGCTATCGATTCTGGAACCAAAACTCAACTCTGATTGAATTTCCCAAGCTGTCTGAGGATTTCTTTTTGGCTCCATACATATTTTACTTACCAGTCTCGCTGCTGAAATATGTTTCAAGCAGCCATTGTTTTCTACTCTCGCTCGTCACTTTTGGCCTCATACTTTAGTGCGTTTCTATTTTGTACTTTTAGTTCATCTCTGTCTTATCCTTTGTCTCTGTTTCTGTCTCACAGCCCGGGTCTCCAGCCCTGCGTGTGACGCTGCTGCTGCTGCCTGCTTTGACAGCTCAGATCCAGATGGATTATTGTAAGCTTGTAAATCTCTCAGAGTCCGCTGTCCTATAGAGACAGGTGACTGTTATACAGCCTGACAGTCCGTGCGTGTGTGTGAACGTGTGCCCGAAATTTCCTCTTGGCCCGCCAGTAAAGGGGGCCATCATCAAAACCCATTATGAACTGTGTGACGTGACACAAGGCTGGTTGCCCACATGCCCAAATACTTGTGATATATCCGACCCCCCCCACTGAATTTCCAAGAAAGAAAAAAAAAAGAATTGTGATCAGATCCAGACTGTCCACATGTTGGTGTACAGCACATACCAACCCTTTAATGTGAGCAGTAGGCACATGCCAGTTAAGAGGGACCCACTCACTAAAGAAATAAGTAATCATTTCAAAATGACAAGGTTTCTCACAAAGATGTGTGTTTTTTTGTTGTTGTTGTTTTTCATGATTTTTGTCTGCATATGAAGACAACTTTATGAATATTATAGATCCATACAGCCCAAACTTGTCTTACACGTGATAACACAAATACGACATTGTCATTAACATATGAGTACTTCCGGGACAGGATGGCAGCCATTATTCTGAATTGGTCCAGTTTAGACACTGGTAACCATTAGTTATCACTTATGTTACAAGTGATTGTTTTATTACGTAAAAACGGCTCTACTTTGAAATTATCTTGAGAAAAAAAAAAAAGAAATCTGAGGAAAAACTTCCGATAAGTAATGTAATTATATGAATGAACGATGTCCTTCAATAGAGTGAATAACATAATAGGTGTCAGATGAATTGGATACCTTCAGAGCGCACTTCTGTCCAGTCTTCTTACTGAAACACTCGAGGACTTTCCCATTGATCCCCAAGCCCAGGACCTGAGAGGAGATCTTATAATCGTCCGTCACTGCATTGCGCTTTATCTCCAGTTTGGGGTAAGCGGGCATGGGGAAGTGCGTGCTGTCGGTGTCCGCGGCCGGCGGTGCGTCCTGCGCCTTGGGGTTAACGACGGTCGGGGACTCCGTCTCTTCCTCCTCAGCCTTTGGCGCCCGCACAGGTTTTTCCTTTCCGTTTCCATTTTGTAGCATGTTCACAGCGTCTCGTTGAATCTCAGGGTTGAGTACCCGCGAGGAACCAGAATACTGCGGTGACTCCTGCGCGCTCTGCCCGCCGGTAAGTGCGCAAAGCGGAGAGGTTCAGGACCACCTGACGCGCCCGCTCGTCCGGGACGCCAACACAGTAACCTCACTAAGATTGGCTTCAAACACCAACTGTGGTCATCAAATATAGTGCTTAAAGTGATCAATCAACTTTACCGGTCATCTGGAGGGAGAGGTAAATCATCCAGGACGTCAGAGTGAAAGGAAACAAAATGAAATTACAGAGACACAGACGGCGGGGCTGACAGTAATCTTGCCTCTGGAGATCTCGGTTTCCCGGCGATCTTAAGTCCCGCTGCTCTATTCACATGGCCAGTCGCTGTCACTGTTTGTTTAAGCACCACCCATCCTCTGTAAAGTCATATTTCTCAACTGGCTGGAGCTGCAGCCTTAAAGGAGCAGGACGGGTGGAGCTCAGAGCTTATAGTGTGTAGACGCTGAGGAGGACAAGTGACCCCACCAGGACCACGGTGATGAGCCAAGGAGGTTCCTTCCTGTTTTGCTCCTTTCACAGCGGAATCTATCTATGTGGATTTTTTCAAAGATATGAATGACTTGATAACTGTTAAATTCTAATATTGTGGGAAAAACTATTAATTAAAGCCGGGGTGGGTAACATAAGAACCAAAACTGGTCCCCAAGAGGCTGCAGTAAGTAAACATAATTTCATTATAAGCTGCAGACCCAAACACACCTGAGATATCAATAATAATCCCATGAAAGATATCTGCCTTGTTGTCATCAAACTCGCCTCAAAGCCATACCGTCACAGTGAGTTTGGAAAAACATGCAAAATGCAACAGTAGTAGATTTCTTTAAAAACAAAAACATTATTACATATACATGTGTGTGTGTGTGTGTGTGTGTGTGTGTGTGTGTGTGTGTGTGTGTGTGTGTGTGTGTGTGTGTGTGTGTGTGTGTGTGTGTGTGTGTGTGTGTGTGTGTGTGTGTGTGTGTGTGTGTTGTGTGAGTTATCCAGTGCACAGGGCAACTCCCCATTTGATCCAGTGTCTCTGGATTTGCAGGCAGCGCCATTGAAGCAGCCGGCGGTAGACACAGTCCCGACAAGAGCACACACACACACATTTGAATTCATGACATCACCAAGAAAGGTGAATGGTTTGTATTTTTCCAGCCCCGCTCTGGGCTAAGTGTTTCTTAGCAGTCTGACATGCCGGTACAAGGTGTTGGCTTCATGCTGCCGGTGGAAAATACAGGGCTGCGCTTTGAGACGCTTCGTGAAACGTGACACTAACCGGAGTCTATTTTGGGTAAGTAATAAAACCACCAAAAGAGATGCACACAAACACTCGAGCAAACACCCCCATTCCTTAGTCACAACATTTGCAGAGAGCAAAGTCTGAGCAGCATTTACCCACAATATGAGTTAATTCAACCTGCTTTTGCCCATAGACTTGCAAATGGATGAACACTGAGTAATCTGTAATGTAGGTGACCCTGTCAACTCTCCAGGAGAGTGTCTGCACTGACCAGTGAGGGTCTTGTAGACTGTGCAGGTTTGTGGTTGACAACCAGCCAGACGATGGCCATTTGTGTATGAAGCACCTTGGGCCTGGACTCGGTCAGCTGACCTGCCTTGTTATCCCAGCGAGCCCCCTCCAGGAATAGACCTTGGATGTAACAGCCAGCGGTCGGTATTTCTCTTATCTCTGACATTGACTCTATAATTACCTGAGAGGGAGAAGCAATAGGAATGTTTCAAAGCCATCCAAGAGATAGATTCACACGTATGTGAAGGATTCTTCTCAATCCGTTGCATTATGCTTAAGAAAATATGATATATGATCAGAGCTTGGCTGGAAGAAATAGATTGCAAACTATCAGACCTCAAAGTCAAACCCGGCGATATCGATTGAGATTCAGGAGGGACAAGCGTAATTCTGGAGGGTTCCTGCCAGAGAGGCCTGTGGGAAATAGAAGCCACTAATCCAGAAAACAGGTGGAATGCCATTGGCGATCCATTTCTTACGGAAATTGATCCTCGGGATTCTAGAGGACTTCGGAGGTGAGTAAGTCTGGAAAAAAGAGAAGCAAAAGTAGAGTTCCAACTGAACATTGAACACACAGGATTCACTGTTCATCTGGTTAGATTAGTAATTATAGAATAAGAAACGTGTGGTCGTAGTTAAAAATATAGAAAATTACTTCTGAGTAATATTAGCTTTTGGTCATTTCAGTGCATTAAAGACATGTTACCAGGAAATTATGCCAAAAAGTAGTGTAATAGTGTGTCTCGCCTCGGCTTCCCACATACCAGACGACACGGTTAAATGGGCTGCAGGACATGAGCTTCAGTTCAGAAGATGTCACCAGTAAACTTTGTAATATAAATACAAACAAAAGACTTTTGAAATATACAGAGAGGAAGAAATGCATTGCCACCAGGAGGAGAAGTAGGATCAACGTACATGTGCATGTGTGTGTGTGTTGTAAGTTTGGTCCGTGTTGATATGGTCGTTTGAAATGTGGGAGGTTCTTTTTTGTTGATGTTTTGTTCTTTCTATACTAGTGTGGAATGTACTTTTTGTTGCTCTGAGTTTGGGGGTGGGCGCTCATAAGCTTCTTGCTTCAGCCCACTCCTTTTAAGCAGAATGTGTACTGCTCAAATAAACAAATAAACTAAACTATATAAACTAAAGGGCTTTAACAATGTCACCGAGATTCTGAGAAGTGACCATTGGCAAACTGAAATTCAAAATATGAATTATTATTATTATTTTAGAATAGCAGAAAGAACAGAAAGAAATATTTGTTTACTGAGAACTTATACAAGCTTTTTAACAAACTTATACTAGTGGAAATTTAAGGAGTGTCTCAGAACTTCTTGGAAATAGTCTCATATCAGAGTAAATATTGTAAAACATTATTTCTCGCTGACAGTTTTACGTTTGAAAGATATTTTAAATGATAATGTGTCAAGGTTGTAGTGTATTTGATTATGGATATTTCCACACTATAATTGTAAATGTAAGCTCTCAATCAATATAGAGTGTTGCCTGCTTTTCATAGTATACTCTTCTGTGTAATTTATTAATAAGCCTATAATGTGATGTTGCTCAGTTAACACACATCATCATACATCCACTGAATTGTGAGTCACCACTTCTGTGTGTCCTGAATTATGCAAATGAAAAACATCTTGTATATTTATTGTTTCCGTGTTTTTTTCACCTCGTGATCTATGTTTTGTGTTTTATATCCGCCGGTAGATGAGTACACATGACGGTCAGTCAGAACAGCGGGACAATGAAAGTCCTCCAGCACACCAAGTCGACAACGTGTGTCCCACTCGTCTGTTACATGCCCCGTCAGAGGCTCAATTATCATCTTGAAAACATTTTGAAGAACGGACAAGAGGAAATCTGTTGCTGAGAAGCCCTGTGAGCCACTGACAGAGGTCCTTGTTCACCTTACAACAATTTCCATGGAACGGACAGCGAAGAAAGATCCTGATACTATAAAAGGGAAATGCTTTTAGCTTGAAGTGGTTTGTGGAGCACGTTTACGTGTCCTTTGCTGGTCTGATACTTTCAAGTCCCTCCAGAGAAGGTCTCCAGCTGGGTGCCAGGTGACGGTTGTGAAAAAAGACCCTTTGACCTTTCTCCATGACAGCGTGCATCATGGTCTCAGCCCCAGGGGCCCAGAAACACACAAACAGGTCCTGGAAGAAAGAAAATATATATATAAAGAGGGCTCTGCCATTAGGCTTAAAAGGTTTTAATTTAAGTGATAAAATCTTAATCTGTACTGATGGAGTGAGTCGCAGAGGGAATAGTTTCACTGCTGGAAAAAGCACGGCTCCCTGCAGCAAACACTGTATTTAACAAACGTTAAAGGTTCCCAATTCAAAATCAGACCAAAACTCAACACAGGATTCTTAACTTACATAATTGCAAATGAAGAAATAAACAAAGCCACAGTGGTATATAGATAAAGATCACTACAAAATGAAGAGCTGGACAATGATTAAACATTTTCCCTAATAACTACATATAAATGTTGTAAATTTTCTTTCTTTTGTTTTTTTTAGTCCCACTGGTAAACTGTCCTACTGATTGGTCAAAACTCGAGGGAATAATTAGCACCCTGGTGTCCATCCTAAACAAGGCAAATGAAAATGCCCTTGCTGAACCAAAATGGAAGTTACTGCAGTGTGTTAGAAATAGGCAATGAGAACTCCCAACATCCCTCAGGAACTAACCCGGCCTGGTCCCCAGGAGATGGTGCTCATTTTTCTTGTAGAACTGCATCACATCAGTAAAGTTGTACAGGTCTGCAGAAGGCTCAGTGCAAGGGGCGGGGGGTGGACAAAGATCAGGGGAGAGGAAGAGGAAGAGGAAGAGGAGGACTCCTTGAAGACCACAGAAATCTGGCATCAGGAGAAAGTTGTTGTTTTTTTTTAAACATGCTATTTTTAAAAAAACAACTGCATTTACAATCAGCCACCTTTATTGCTTTGGACACAAAAAAACAAAAAAAAACAACAGTATTTCCATTTGACACAGTTACAGATATACTGTAAGTACAGCTTTGTATCGCAGCAGAAAGAACATTTTTACATGAACATCGGGACAAAATACAAATTGGGCCTTGACCTGATGCCCTGTGAAACAACGTCCCGGCTGAGCTGAGATAAAGGTCCTGCAGACCTTGAGCAAGGATGTCAGTCCTCTCTGTCCCACTGGCCTGACAGGGCTTCCCTGCAGCCAAATATACACACAAATATAACTTGCGACGGAGTTTTAAATGTACACATAAAGAACAACAGTGGCCAAGATGCCAGGAAACCACAGCGATCACTGATACATTGGGTCGACATCGAACAGTACAAACGGCCGCCATCGATGTCCTGCTCTGTCTTTTCTGCCACTGTCACTTTAAGTCTGTAAAAAAAATAAAATAAAAGATTATTGTATATGTAGGATTTTAGACACAACATTAGAGATAAAGCTCTCATCTGGTTTCACCTTGATTTCCGCAGATTTGGGTTTCCTCCAGTGGAGCTGGAGTGACGCAAGATCTCAAGTCTCAATTTCTTTGAGCTTCTGTTTCATCTGGGCTTTGCTGATGATGCTGATGATGAGCTGGTTCTGGACGCTCCTCAGCCAATTGGCCCAACAACTGCTCTTCCACTGAACACACACAGAATGCAGTTGCATAAACACAGACACTATGATTGAGTAAGTAAGCACGGTTACACTTTGGCAGCCTGAAATTATTCTGAATATAGTTGTTTTCTGTCTGGTACACAGCCACAGCCAGATCCTCCAGAAACACTTTAGTTGACATTCACCAGCATTTAACGAAAACACGTGACGGAGAACCACATCCATTTAAATAGCACCACTCAGACTGAAGGTAACTCTCTGAGCAGTATTATTAAGTCAAACTAGAGACATCTTTCAGGCAGTCACGAGAGCAAGATATGAGAAGAAACTAAAAGTGGAGGATACACAAATATACAAGGAAGTTACAAAGAAAGCAGTTTTACACCAGGATTACCTGAGTGAAGGTCATGAGGGTGACTTTGATAGAACACATGGAGAGCAGTGGTCTTAATGTACATTCTGAAACCTTCATGTCGGAAGAACTGTGGCAACAAGTTCAACATTGTAAAACAGTCCTGAGGACTATATCGACATAGACCTGCAGTGAAAGAAATGTGTTTGTACCGGATGTGCGTACTCACCTGCTGTAATAAGACAGGCTCTCAAGCAGGGCCAAGCTCCTCTCCTACATTCTCCAGCAGACGGCCCCTCACTAAATCTAACTGCATTCTCAAGACTGCGAGGGAAATCTCCCTCACTGGGCTTCATATCCTCCAATCCATTGTGTCGCTCCTGAGAAGAAACAGGAAACAATTATGACTAGTGAACCATGAAGTGTGTTTACAGTCCAATTACTTACAAGATACAAAGCATTTTCTTGTTCCAGGTATATTTGTAAACTACACATGTGATGTGACGGGACATAATCAAATCTCATTTATAATTATTTTTTTTTTGTCTTGCCTCACTGACACCGTCTGCAGGGATGGCAGGACAAGGATGCAGAGGAAAACAACCCCGCCATGTTTTGTGATCCAGGCGTTTGCTTGTGACTGAGCATCAATAAAGAGTTCCCACCACAGAGAGTACAGTCGGTTCTACAGCAGTGTACGACAACTAACATTTTCTTATAAGTAGATTTCAGCACAGTTGAGTGAACTTAACTTATTAACCACGTAGATCAAATGTTGCTTCCTTCCATCAAACTGCATCTTCTGCTCGTCCAACTAAAAGCTGGACAGGATAAATACCAAGCAGCAGAAACATATTTTTCTAATAATATTATTGCTTACAAACCATTATGACACAGCAGGGTCTTTGGTCTCAGACATAGACACACTTGCGATGGTACATTTTTGTAATTGTATTATATCTTCCTGCTGATTTAATACCATATCATGACTTCTTAGTTGTTGTTTGGAAAATAAAGCAATAATCTCATAAACCCCATATTTTATTCTCAATTGAGCAACATTTCAGATTTGCTATGTATTGCTGGCATCATCTTCTGGACAGCTAATGTGTTGTTGTTGTTGCTGTCGTCATCATAGATGTTGTTGTTGTTGTTGTAGAAAGAAAGAACACGCGTGTATGTATCCCAAGCTTGTATTTTCCAATCATTGCAATGTGATTTTAAGTTGAATTGTTTATATTTACATAATATGTTCAAGCTACGGGCCTATCCAGCCTTCATACTGCACTAGGCTGTCTCCCTAACTGTCTCTGCCGCCCTAGTTTCCTATTCCCAGCTTTGACTCTTGTTTTCCTCCTGAGGATCAGTCATGATGTCTTATGCAATCTTATCTCTCTTTCGTACCTTATCTGCTTAGATAAGGTGAGCCTCACACAGCTGAAACTTTCTGTTCACTTCAGCCATCTTAACCAGATGCTACCTGGCCTGCAATGTGGCCATGAGACTCTCAAATCCAGCTCATTTTTTCTTTTTTGGGTTTGAGCTCAAAACCTCCTGGTCGTCCTGAAGACTTTACCGCACAAATATTTACACTTTCAATGTCCATGGCTCTCCTGTTTGCAAAACATGTAAGTGCAGCTGCATCCTTACATGCGCATAAGCAAAGAGCTGAGTCAAGAGAAGGTTTGAGTTTTGACTCTTTCAGGTTTCACGGCCTTGGACACAAGGCGATGTGCCTGCATCGCTCTCGCCCACTGGCAAGTTGCAGAGGCACGGCCTTTGGAAACCTTGGCGATGGATGCTGGTTGAAATTCTTTTGTATCTCCGTCGTACTGCACTAAGTAGATAACACTATCTGGAATGTGATTCTGCAATATTTGTGCGAGAAATAGATGCTTTTGATACATCTTCATCACACGCCAGGCCCAAAATAAATTCAGTGCCAAGAATGAAATAGAACAACAATAGTGACGTGGTAAGAACAACACGACGATTGTTCGCAACAAAGACAGGCGGTAAATCAACCAGAGATATATCCTACCTCAGTATATTTAAAGAGAGTCTCTCGAAACGTGTCGGCATCTTGTAGCAGACCCCTTCCAGGCTCCCAGTGGTCATTAACACCGGTAACCAGGGACTTTCTTGGCTTGGATGCCCATCATAACGCCTCCTGCTTCACACCCTGAGGAGGCCGCTGCAGGGCACATGCTCATGTACGAAGACATCAGTGACCTCACTGATATCATTCTTTGTGAGAGACTTGAGGTGGCGAGAGCAGCATCCAGGGCCGGCGAAGCTTCCTCTCAGTCTCTCTGCAAAAAGTAAAATCCAGGCAAGACATCATTTCTTAAATGAAGTGAAAAATTACTTGTTTTTAACTAATAAGTCATTTTTGCTTAAAACAAAATTGTCCGCCAAGATTATTATTCGAGTTTTAAGATGATTATTACTTTATTTTCTTATTAGCTAGAATGGTCATAGCGTTGACTATTAAAAACTAGTTATAAGTACTGTTTGGCTTAAAACAAGCATTTTTCTCATTTTAAGATGACTGACCAGCAATCAAAGGATCTGACTTAGCATTTCATAAGCCCAATCTTCTTATTTTAAGATTTGAAAATAATCACACATGAAAATAATACTTGTTTTGAGTCCAAAAATGCTATTTTCAAGATCACGCTGGGTCATAAGGGGCTAGAATTATTTTCTTATTTTTTGAAAATCTTGTCAAGTAAAATTTTCTTGCTCTGTTTGCAGATAATTTTGCATATTTTAAGTATTCATTTTCTTGTTTTAGTATATTTTTTTCTTATTTTTTTCAGAGGAATTTTTGCAGTGTCTCTCTGGGTATCTGATTCAACGTCTCCTGCAAACCGAGCTTTTTCCTGAAGCTTTAGCTTCTTCTTATTATTATTATTCTTCTTACACTGACTTACAGGTTTAACCTGAGTCCTGGATCTTTCTGAAACGCAACATATTCACCACTACACAGAAATCATAGACAGAAGCACAAAACATTTCTTGTGTTGAATTTTAAGGTAAGTTTAATAAACTCAAGTCCAGGAAAGCCAATCTTAAAAGGAGTTTACGAAAAATAAAAACCTTATTCCAAATAAACTAAACTTTAGTGCTTCATAAGATTTGCAAGTTGAAACAACTACAGTGATCAGTTTATGAAACTCAATGATTCTAATGCACCAAATTAAAATCACAAATTAGGCTGAGATCAATTTGCAAGTTGAAAAAAAAAAAACATCCCCATAACGTCATGTAATTAACAAATCTATCCAAACACAGAAGTTTAGAAAACAAAAGTTATTTAATCAAGACGGCAAATTGGCACAACAGACACTCCTGCAGCTCGTCCTGCATCTCCCAGAAGAGGGCAGCATAGACCCACGAGACACTATGACGATACCAGGCAGACGTTCTTCAGTGTGTCTCAACTGTTTTTCTATATCACACTCATGTGTAGCTCTCCCACGTGTTGATGCATCCCGCAAAGACGTTTTTAAAGGGGGAGAAGAAGATGCTCTGCGTCATGACAATGTCATCATCATCATCATCATTATCAAGCAACTGGGAACTTCTTTTCTCCTTGTATGGCAACACAGCAAAGTCCACTGTCAGCCACGGAAGCAGCACCCTCTTATCTGTTGACAATAACAAAAAGTGCCACTGAGCCTGTTCCCGACTGATAATTCTCCATTCTTTAAAAACCCAATAAGTTTTGTGTAACTTTGTATTTAGGAAATGGTTTCTTCCCAGAGGCTATATGCCCATCTTGACTGGCATATAGCAGACAGATGTTCTCTGGTACTGAATGTTAGGGCCATAGTCTCGCACTCCTGCAGTTGCTGACACGGCCATCCTTAGCGTCAACAAATAAAGTTAAACGTCAACTTGATATGAGAATAAGGCACAAAGATTTGACTATGACACTTCCTTAACTTCCAAGCAAAGTGATTCAGCCGTCCAATTGGGTTAAGCCTTCCTTTTTATTTTGACGAGGGACATTTTCCATTTTCCATTGTCCATTTTGACAATGGACAATGGAAGTGGCAGGATGTGTTGGATCGTACCTATTTCTTTAACATTATTTCAAGCAAAACACATTGAATGAAGATCAATGTGATGCACAGCCAAACAGTGGAACCTGTAAAAAATGTGAATATGTAATTGTATTGTCAAATAAACCTAAAACATTTTTTTTTTATGTCAAAGTTGCATAGCTCCAAGTGTTTCTGATATTCAGCAGCATAGGCCTTGAGAGGTACGAATGCTTGTACCAGAAAGTTCTACCTCAGATCACAAATTCACTGTCTCAAGCAACTCCACATCCTATGTAGTACCCTTGGGTAGACTTGGACTTGTTCTATTTTTGTGATGCACTTGGCACGTCAAAACAAATAAACACACACAATGAACCAAGACAAGCAGATAATTGCTCAATTTCTGCAACACAAACTGGTCTGGAAAAGAGCAACAGCAATCACATAAATGTGTCTCTTCTCATTGTTAACAACATCATTGATTGATTCATAAGCTCAATATAAGAGTTTATCCTGAATGCTGCATGAAGTCGTTGCAGATTTTGTTTGCCTTATCAAGCGGTGGTATATCATGTGAGGCCAACAAAAACCCTGATCAAACAGGTGAACAATAGATGTTTCTAAAGTTTCCAGAGTGCTGTAATGAACTCCGGTCTGGTCGAGGACCAAGTCCACCACAAACACAGGACTCTTCTTTGGCTTTAACGAGGGATAATGGAGCCACACTACTGACACAATACTGAACACTACTGTAAGCGCAGCAGGATTTGTAAATGTCAGGTGGAATGTGGAGGAGACAAGGAAATTGGCTGAGGTGTAATTCTATCTTTCTGGTTGGAGCTGATGATAAGGTCATTCATTACCCCAGACCAGGTCCCGAGGACCAGCAGGCAGCAGGTTGGAGGAATGATGCCGGTCAATGCGACCACAAATATCCTCCTAAGAAATTAATTCATCTGCAGAAGAAGCAAACGATTTACTGGTTCTCCATTCATACGAAATCCCAGTTTTTCTGTGTATTGACAGGAAAAAAATTTTTTTATGAAAGTGAAATATACCTAATCCAACATTTCACATTTTTCATGAATGGCAATTAAATATGACTTAATTGAATTGAATTTTAAATGTGTAAATACAGAATTTAAGTGCATTCAACGTCTGGTTCATGTGTTAAGAGTTTCCTTGAAATTAGGTTTAGAAGTGATGAGAGCTATTTTATATAGCTGCATACATATCTGTATAAAAACAAATATTCATGTTTCTGATTTTTGGATTGCATTAGTTTAGACTTTTTATCAGCACTCTTTGATCATTTATTGGACACGCTTATTTTGACGGAATTTACAGAATGTTTTTTTTTTTTTAAACAAAAGCAGCTTTATTCTTCTCATAAGTGGAGTGGGGAACTGGAACACACCCTGTAAATCAAACCGGTGTTAAAATTCTCAAGATGAATGTCACCAGCTGATACTGAACTTAATAAGGAATCAGATTCAGATTCAGATTCAGATTCAGATTCAGAAAACTTTATTGGTCCCAAAGGGCAATTCATTTGTAACCAATCTTAAGCAGAACATTGCACAAACACATCACAAACAAATCAGTCTACATTATCGCATGGTTAAACACAACAGAGTGAGGCAATAGTCAAATTGTTGTAGAGCCGCTACGTTTCCCTGGAGAAAAGAAAAGGAAATATATATATTTGTTCCATATCAATATCAAATGGGATATTGACATGGAACAAAAGGTTGTGTATGTTGACAAGGCTATGCAGAATAAAAGAAGGTTATAAGATCAAGTGGCAGCAGCACTTGATGGGGTCATATAGCTGCAGTTTTAACAAACCTGTTTTGCTTCCTCTATAAAAACACTTTTCTCTGATGAGTCATTAAATTTCACCTTCAGTCCTTAAATCCCGGTTCATAGTGCCGGTTTGCTTTATTCTGTCACTGTGTTTCCCAAACCTGCTCCTTGGAGACTCCTGCCCTGCATGTTTTATATCTCTCCCTGCTTCAACACACCTGATTTAAATGAACATGGTGCCATACAGCTCTGCAAGAGCTTCGTAACAACCCATTTGTTTCAGTCGAGTTGGACCAGAGAGAGAGTTTCCCTGGGGAAACGGGCTGGTAAAAGCCATTCTTAATAACTTGAGGTCCAAAACAGATTAATTTGAAATAGCCGGTTGAAGCTCCACTGCAAAATGTGGTTTTAAAAAGCCGTGTGTCATTTGTAACATAATGTATATCACTGACAGTAGGAGCACTGCAGAGAATCACTGAAAGCTGTCCGTAAATCTGCACAAGTGCAGTCGGGATTTCACATGACGCCGTTCTCCACAGGTAAGCAGCAGAACACTCACATCCTGTGATGGTAATGGCAGTAATGATAAGCCAAGAGAATTTGATTGGAATGCACACTTTTCTATTGCGCAAATTTGCAATCTCTTGCTTTCACACATGACAGCTTGATTGTTTCCACAAGGGGGGAGAACCCCGTTGACCCGTGCGATCCCCACACTCCGGGGTCACCGGGGCATCATAAGCCCGTCTGTTTCCCATGGTAGATCACAGGCATCATGCACTGTGGCCCCTGCTCCTGCCCCTGGCCTCTTCAGTTGAAACCCACCAGAGCAGCCTGAGATTGGGTAACCAAGCACAAATGAATAGTCTCATGTGTCTGAAACCTCACGTGTCACTTGTGAAGGACACCCTACCACGCAGACAGCCATGAATTAGGGTCGGGAGAGGAGCGGAGGGTCGCTCGAGAAGGTTGGGTCGCCGTAAAAGTCACATCTGAGGGCGCAGGAGATCTACGGCGCCCGGCTCGGCCGTCCCGACGGGTCGTGAACGGCGTCTCACAGTGGAGACACAGAGCAAAAAGTCTTGACTCAATATAGATGCGAAAAGATCTGACATTTCGGCACCCGTCAGCCATTAAACAAGACGGGCCTTGTTGAAATGTTTAGTTTGAGATCTTCTGCGTCGCTGGCATTCTTTCCATAGAAAGCTCACTCTCCAAAGCACTTACTTCACCCACAGAGCAAATAATAAAAAAAAACAAAAGAAAGACTTCTCCCAAAGATCTAAACAACCCACATCTAATGATGACATTATCATATCAGAAAGGTCTCCGCACCTAAATCACTCTGACCACAGCAGTCTATTAATGATTAACATACGCCGGTGCTATTGATGAAATCAATGAGGAGTTCCGGCCCAAAACCAGAAAACCACACCAGGACGGCAAATCTGTGATGAGGTAGTGCTCCTCAAAAAAAAAAATGGCTGCCCACCAAATGCTGGGTAGACGACACTGCGGCCATCTCTGGAAGCAGGAGCCCACCATGGAGAGGGTACAGATGTGGCCGGCAGCTCTGGGCTAGTTGAAGTGATTAGACCCTAACCCTTGGCGTTGTTGAAACCCCGATCCACCCTCCAATCCTTCCTTCCTCTCAGAAGGCCTCCTTTCTCGTCGTTACAGCCCAGCTGCAGATCGACACACATCTGGCTCCACATCCGAATATGATTATTAGTCGCTTATAATCACCTCGACATATAATCTATTCTTTCTTGTCTTCATCTGCGAGTTTTTCATTCATTCACCCACTGAGATGCTTCAGTTGTCTTGCTATTGTAGATAAAACATGTTTTTTTTATATATACATACTGTATATATTCATGTCATTAACATCTGCTGTTAGGTTCCCCTGAGGGCCAGATGTTGGCTGACATGATCAAACACTGGCTGTACCCCTCTTATTGTCACATTGTTGGGTAAGTCAGGGGGGTGTAGCGGTTGCACTTATTCCCAAATACCTCTTTTCTTCTCCATAAACCCACAATCCGTATCCCAGAATGTGGGCACACCCTTAAGTTACAGTGCATTACTTCAGCATCGCAATGGAAACTCGACTGTAGGGTTTCCCGGAATAATAGCATGAAGCAATCTGAAACAAGGACAGACGTTTTATTCAATCGTGCGGCGACAGGGGGAATGCCGACAACCCGACTCATGATAAACACATTTACACTATAGAGCTCAAACTGCTGCAGGCATGGTACGGACCTGTACCACCCAGTAGTCACAATATCGCCCATCACTGCACCGCAGTCTCGAAGCACAATTTAAAGACTGCCTTGTGTGTGTGTGTGTGTGTGTGTGTGTGTGTGTGTGTGTGTGTGTGTGTGTGTGTGTGTGTGTGTGTGTGTGTGTGTGTGTGTGTGTGTGTGTGTGTGTGTGTGTGTGTGTGTGTGTGTGTGTGTGTGTGTGTGTGTGACAACATGACTGTGGTCACTGCATGTCACGACTGTCGGTTCAAAGCCGAAACAGAAAACCACCGTGAGGCTTAGCGAATATCCCGTTAATGCCTCAGTGTTTGGTGACTGCATGTTTTACTGAGAACAAAGAGATGCCAGCAACATATGCATGAGGTTGCTTCCATGCGCAGTTGATTTTTTTTTTTTTACCTTCCTCAGTCATACCAGACATGGATGTTTAACGGTGGCCTCTGTGTAATATACATGGAAGTCGCCACAGCTTGGATGGCTCACAGGTGGACTTGGCATGCCAGTAAAAACGTGTTTAATGAGTTGAGGAGGGCCTCAAAGCAGCAAAGTGTCCAGACATATGAGAAACAGTCTGGAGCCCCTAACCTGTGTTGCTGGACCTGGAGCAGATGGATTTGATTCTTACTCTCATTTGCTCCTTTTCTGAGTGTGACCTTTTAGAGGGCAAACCTGTGTCACACTGCATGGATCATAAAAAACAAGTACTCCACATCGTAATTACAAAGATAAAACGGTAACATACTGAGGTGTATTCAAGCGCACATATTGTGTTGGTGGATACATGCATTTATCCAAACAGTGACCTTCACATCATTAATGTCTATTAATAGTTGTTCGGTGTATATTGTGAATTTGCAGTAGCTGCCTGAAAATCATTATTTCAGCTCCAGCCCGGGTCAGAGCACATGGTCAAAATTGGTTTGAGCAAAAAAAAAAAATATTAGAAGGGAGAGAACAGTATGTTTACCACATGTTTCTGCTATTGTGTGAGTGTGTCTGTGTTTGCGTTCCCAGTTTGTTTGTGTGGGCGGGCGATGGAACGAGGTATTGAGCAATTGTGTCTGTGTTTATACGAGTTCACATTCACATACAAACGACAAACTCCGTGTCAGTGGGTGTGTTTACTGCGGTGGACAGTCGACACGCAAAAAGTCAATCGTTAGCTGATGACGTCACAAACAGACATGAAGAAGTCAGTAACTGACCGGAGGTGGGGGGGGCGTCATCAGGAATGTGTACGAGCCAAGAGAGTGGGAGTTTTTTTCATTTGTTGTCCAATATTAAACAGGGGTTTCAGCTATAAATGAGCCAGCAGCAGTCAACTGAAGCCTCATCAAGTGGGCCGGTCTTCACCATTCCTGAAATTCCTCTCTGTTAAGAATTAATACAGAATAAATGGAAACAGTTCCGCATAGTTTCCTCTCATTTACACACATGTGAGAGTTTATGGGCATAAGTCTTTCATGAACAAACGTTCACAAATCCACACACGCGCTCGCAGATCCACACATTATTGGCTTGGCGACGTGCCACGGGGCTTCACGCAGGACTTGATTTGTCATCTTGCCTCATCTGGCCTCTATCAGTTCCTGGCCTGACAACTTAATCTGTGTCATTCATTCTCTCACATCAAAGCAGCCCCATGCAATTGAAACTTGTAATATTTGAACGTGAGCGTGCACACAGTCACACAAATAGACGTGTAATTGCACGAGTAAGAAAACTACCCGTGAGATTTTTGTGCATTTTCACAGTTACGATTATTTCCAACACTCAGGAGAAACTCTGCAGTTTTGATCTTTGTACTGGACTTCAACTGCTATCTATCTATTTGTCCAATAAACTTCCATTACTTTGAAGTTCCAGGTTCAGGGTAAATTATTTCACATACATTTTTGTATGATTGTTGTTTTTTTTTTATAGACACTATAAACCCAAGGAAGCTCACAGAATTCAACATTTTTTGTGTAATAGATTACACAGGAATATTTAAATGATATTGTTTAGTGTTTTAAGTTAATATAAAATACATTATTTAAATATTATCAATAAAGTTTTGAGTTCTCCGAGCTTCTTCGGGTTTACAGTGTACCTCCAGTATAGTCCACCTTAAACAAAAAGCCTTAATAGCAGTATTTCTTTACAGACTCAATAGGACAATTAACTCTGACCTCAGTGCTTCACTCCAGCACGTCCCAGGAGCCACGGCATTTACTGGTTGGTCTTGTGGCGGGCACATAACGTCATATGAGATCCAACCGCGTGTTGCCATGGCAAGTTGGTTGTGACAAATACTGAGACATTTCAAACTAAACAGGAGGAACAACTCAAGGCCTGACGACGTTGGCCTTTCGAGGCCTGTGTGCAGTAAAAGGTCATGTAAGGAAGTTGCTTAATCCTCTTCATCCCGGGAGGAACATACGAGTTGACATGTAGAACACGGAGATCGAGGGGAGACATGCCGAGAGGAGAAGTGTGGAGAGACAACGTGTGCTGGAAACACACATGCACGAGCAGGCTGGACAAACACTCGGAGTGGGAAGTGGGGGTCCCTGTTAGTCTGACCGAGGTTCTCTAACCCCCAGCCCCCATTAATCTCTGTAAATGAGAGAAAGAGGAGCAATTAGAGGAGCCGTCATGGGGCAGGTATAAGATACCTCTGACCTTTGAGGGCTGGTATTTGACCTTTCACAGCTGGGCGACTTAATGAAGATATATCCTGGACTAGATTTTTTTTTCTTCTTTTTCCTTCCTCAAGGTACCGGATGACCTCAAAAAACTAGGCATTGGGAATGTGGAATGTATTAAGAAATGTGGTGTGAGCATCTTTGTTTACCCTCATTTATATGTTCATGTTTGAAACAAGGACTGTATGATCTGTGGGGTGGGTCTGCCTTCCTCTATCACAGAAAATACTTCCTTAATTACAATTTAGTCAATTCAGAATTCATGTGTTTTGCATTGTGAACCTAAAATGAGCCGCCACATATGTTTATTGCACTTGTTGCTCTTAAAGGCGTTTTATGGCTCAGCTACAAACTTTGAACTTAAACCTCATTGCCTTACAATTAATGAAACCTACAATTTGCAGCAGCGTGTCGAAAAATCAGGAAACCCTGAACTACGGTATGAGCCTCCACTAGAGGCAGAAACCACAGCTGGACCACACTGTTGATTTGATGTTTTATCCATTACCCCATCTCCTTAAACACACAAACACACACAGGTCCTCCTGTGTAATCTGTGAAAAGATGTGAATGTCATTTCAGTGTGTCCCACTTTGCCAGATTTGACTCTGAAGCAGCCTCAGACGATGTGTGCATCACACAGACGTGAGCAGACAAGAACTAATCCCTCATAACTGGTATTAGTCCAATCTCCCATAAAGCCACAGCAGTGAGACAAAACGAGTAATAGTGACATGTGTGAAAACCTCTCTGGGTTTATTATGAGGAGACCTGTCAGACATGAGCTGCTGTTAACAGTGGAGAGCAGAAGAACAACGAGCTGACAGAAGAAACAGCAAGGAATGAGGCGATGGCGAGATATGATGTGAGAGATATGGACTTTTTTTTCTTTTTTTTTGCAATAAAGCTCCTTATCTGGCAATAAGGACATTTTACAACAATACAGACAAACTGATGAGTAAATTGCTGTGTGCTTGTAAAAACAACATCATATGGTATTTTGTCAGCGCAAGGAAAGCACATATCAGAACATCTTAAGTGTTTCTGTCTTGATCTCCTGGAGGGAAGGCGAACAGGCAGGGCTGTAAACGATTTGTATGGAACTGAAGACGTTTATGGAAACCCAATCCAATTCTGTGTGTCTATTCCAATTTTCTGAGCTTGCCATATTTGAAGTTAAGCTATAAAACTGAAAAAGACATTGTGTTTACTTATTAAACTCGGAGAGCATGTGTGTGCCAGGGGAGAAAAACACATCAAGCTCAGGAAAGGACTGGATGTTTCCTTTGGTTCAAAAGAATGTATAAAGAAAGACTGCCATGACTTCATTATCCCGTGTTAAAATGAAGAATGACACAGTAATCTATCCAGGCAGGCAGATGTCAGGAGAACTATTGTTTCTCTTCTACTCATTTGCATACGATTCCAAGATGCATTCTTTTTTTGTGCCACAATCAAGCTGGAAATAACTGCTGTCGACTATTTTTGGTCCCCCTGCTCAGGTTTCTTACCGCTTGACTTCAAAGAGAATTACAACTTGGAATGACTGCGTCTTAAAAACCAGGAGGGCAGAAACAGATAAAGTGATTCCACAGCCATATTACGAGACCCTGTTAATGGATGGACCCGCTTTAGCTGGTATGCGGCTGGTTAGCATTAACTGAGGTGGCGAGTCTGCGCCAGCCGCAAATCTGTCCTCCTTGCGCACGACCTTTGGATGAGTCACCATGCATGGATGGCTGGTACATTGGAGCCAAATAACCACAGATATTTGCTTTTTTTTTTTTTTTTTGTTAAGTAGCTGTCGAGCATAGCATCCGCACAGTGTGATAATGCATGCGTGTGTGAGTGTGGGCGGAGGAGAGCGGTGAATAAATGCAGCGCACACTCTCCCCTGCGCGTAACACAGGACTGTGAACCAGGTTGGCACATGGAGCTCTTGGGTCGGACTGAAATTTAAGAAAATTATTATTATTATTTTTTAAACAAGAATGGATTTTGCAAAACGAGGAGGGGAAATATAAAATTGACATTTTAAACATTTCGTTTTCAAAGTAGCTACTTAACACGAAGAGGAATTAAACAATTTTGAATTTTTTTTTTAGTTGTTGTCGTTTTGTTTTTTTATTGACTTGACCCGGGACTCCTACTCTCTATTCTCCATGAGGATGTTTTGAACTTCAATTGGCGACTTTATTTCAGAGGGGGAATCACGGAGAATGGATTCATGCTGCCACTTTGCGCATTGCGTAATTGGCAGAGAAATGCGCTTTTCCCCTAAACAGGCGACGCGTAATGTTGGAAGTGATCGCCGCACGAACACGTTTATCGCTCCGTAAATGTTGTAAAGACGGCGGAATTAAGGATGACGGGGTTCAATGTGCTCCGGACAGGTGGACGTCGGATGCTGGTGACACTCGCGTGCCTCCTTTTCTTTCTGACGCGGAGCGGAGCAGGTGAGGCGCGTGCGTTTGTGACGAGGCTGTTTTTTTTTGTTTGTTTTTGTTTTTTGTTTGGAGTCACTTCAGTCAGTCGGGGCTGAATACACGTTGCTCTTTGCCCGTCCTTTTTTTTTTTTTTTTAATCCATGCTTGTAAAGGGGAAAAGTAATACTACTAAATTGCAGATAAAATTGCGCGACTGTCTCGTGTGTTACCGTCACATGGAACCTGAGAGTCTCGATGCTGTCCAATGGGGGAAAGTGCAGGTTTCGACAGCATCAGTGGAACGTTGCTCGGGCAAATTAAAAATTCATGTGGAAACACAATGGAGCATGTGTTTGGTTTTCTAATTGATTTCAGTGTTGTTCCTTCCTGCCTGCAGAACTATGCAAACTGATCTGAAAGCATTGTGTGAGGTACCTTGCTAATATACATCTGACTTTCACGAACCCTCTGTGTCAGTCTCTAGATGTGTGGACCATGCCTGCAGCCCCTCCATAGGGAACCTGGCCAGTGGCAGGACTCTCTTCACCCTCTCAAGAAGCTGCAAGAACCTCTCTGTGACCCAGAGGCTTTGTCCTGAGGACACACACCCTCCCGCTCACATGACTGACGACTCCTTCTCGCATCCCGATACCTGGTGGGCGTCACGTGGCGATCCTGCTGCACAGGAACACCAGGAGGAGATACGACTGGACCTAGAAACACAGTTCTGTCTCTCCCATGTGGTTTTAGTATTCAGGTCACCCCGGCCTGCTGCTATGGCCATTGAACGTTCAATTGACTTTGGAAAGACTTGGGAAACCGTCAAGGTCTTTGCACACAACTGCAGCATGGAATTTGGACTGTCTGATGACTTTAACCAGCCGGGCTCTCTCTGTACGTCCCGCTACAGCAGTGCCGCCCAATGCACCCGGGGGGAGGTGAGAGGATACACAAAAGACGGGTCATTCTATATACTTTTGGTTGGATACTTTTAAAGATCTCCTCTTCTCATTCCAGGTGATATTGCGCATTCTTGACCCGAGCACTACTAAAGCACTTGACCCCTACAGTCCGGAGGCCCTCGCTCGAATGACACTCACAAATCTCCGCATCAGACTCCTTAAAGCTCAGGCTTGTCCTGCCTCTCTGACGCCTCCTGCAGAACGGAGACACCCCACAGTCTCAACTCTGACCCCCACATCCAGCACAGAAAGCACAGACTCAGCACCTTATGCTATTTATACTTTACTGGTCAGAGGGACGTGCCTGTGCCACGGCCATGCTGAGCATTGTGTCGCCAACAACAGCAGTGAGGACAAAAGCCAGGACAGTAACATGGTGAGTAGCTCATCCTGTGTGTTTATGTGTTGGTCTCACGGGAAAACAACCAACAACTGTTATAGAAAGTCTGTGAGGCCTGTGTTCAATTACGGACTCATAGCATGAGGATGTCGGGGTCCAGATGTAGAATGCACTTACTGGGGAACATGTCGGCAGTTCAGAGGTTTAAAATAGCTTGACCTCCACTTTCCACCAACTGGGGCATTTCTCTCGACCCCAAGTGTCTGTGAAGTGTGTTGACAAAGGTGAAGTAACTCAGCCATCCCAGATGTGTCTTCCAGGTGTTTGGTCGGTGTCTGTGCACTCACCACACAGCTGGGAATCACTGCGAGAGATGCGCCCCGCTCTACAATGATCGTTCCTGGAGGCCTGCCAATGGCAGCAGTGGGGAGTCAAACCCATGCCAGAGTAAGGGACCACCAACGAACCCGCACAACTGTTACATCACTCAATTACCATTCATGAAATGAGGAAGAGGAGAGAGGAGACTTTACACCGGATGAACCGTAACGGCCACACGAGGCAGACGTAACTATTCTGATGTGGATTCTATCATTTCTCGTTATTAGTGTAGAGAATAACGCATAAAGTAACACACCACTGTTCGGCCCATACAATCGCCAATGAGTTACTCTTTCCGATGTTTCAGAGAGCTGCAGGGCGACTGGCCATATTTACTGTTTTATTAATTTTGCATTGAAGCTTTTGTTTTAACAATCACAATTTCATTCAACTCTATCTTTTACTAGTGCATGAATGCCTCATTAATGCTGACCAAGTCATTTCTCTTGATGTTAAAGTGATGCACCCGATCCTGAATAAGATTAGTCAGTATTTACAGTACCTGTGGTGCATTACTGGCCATAAATGAACATGAGCTTACCTTTCGGGCACAGCTGACAGAGACAAAGGAAATGAAACGTGATCTTTACCGAGAAAACAGGTTACAGTTCTATCAGTAAAGAGCAAAGTACTTCAATACTGTTTGAAGTAAGTAAGTGTGATCAGGTGGAATCATTGTAACTGGCACACTGCTCGTCCCGTGTGCCTGCAGGGTGCGAGTGCCACGGCCACGCCGACAGCTGTCACTTCTCCCAGCGGGCGTGGCTCTCCTCTGGAAGCACCAGCGGGGGCGTTTGCGACGACTGCCGGCACAACACCGTGGGCCGCAGGTGCCACCGCTGTCAGCGTGGCTACCACCGCCACCCGTCGATGCCCCTCGGCTCTCCCCACGCCTGCACACGTAAGAGACACGAGGCAAACGGCGCCCTGACCCTGGCTCCAGATGAACCGATGTGGCTTTGGCAGGAAGATGAGATTTTTCAGACTTGAAATTATTCAAAGTAACAGATGGGTCACAAGCCGGCGCTTGGCGGTGGTGACGGCCTGGAATTGTTTTGACGCGTTCCTGCTTCACATGTCTGACGCTGACCAGTTGTTCAGGCCTGATGTTGAACTTCCCAATGACACACCCATTATATTAAAAGCATCCGAACCAGAAGAGATGGGAAAACCAACAGGGCCAGAGTGCTCGCTTTCTGTTGTAGCGCCATCTGCTGGAGTTTCATAAATCTCACCGGAGAGTAAAAGGGAACGCTCTTCCACACACACACAGACCTGTTTCTTTCCCGCCTTGCAGGGTGCTGGTGTGACCCTCGTGGCTCCTTGCCTCCTCCTATCGGAGAGGGGGGGCCGTGGTGCCACCCCCGGAGTGGCCAGTGCCACTGTAAGGTCGGTGTAGAGGGGACGAGCTGCAGCCACTGCCTGCCCGGTTACTGGAGCTTTGGAGACGAGGGCTGCAAACCCTGCGGCTGCTCTCACGGATGTGACCCGACCACTGGGCATTGTCTCCTCCGGTACGTAGATCGGTGGGCCCGGGTTTAACAGCACTCGTAATTGGAATCCGCGCTGCGAGCATTATTTACGCGAAACATTTCATTTCACTTTTACAGGTACGCAAACAATCAAGTTTTAAATGTGCCCGTCGGTGGAAAGATTCCCGACTTGGATCATATGTTCACGATCGAGGAGGAGGCGCAGTGGTCAAAGGAGCTCGCAGTGTCTGCTCTGCATTACACAGGTGAGATTTATCTCGCGCCGCCAAATTTCCACCCCCGTCCGATCGCCGTGTTACTTGCTGACCGTCTGTTCACAGGGAAATGCAGCTGCAAAGAAAAAAAACTGAGAAGTTTTTCCGACTTGTGCAAGACGAAACACGATTATGGTAAGAAGCTCAGTCGTGGCCGTAGAAAGAAGTCGCGAAGTGCTTCAGAGCAGCTCAAGACGCATTTTTCCTTGTGGCTCACAACAGCAATAAAGGTGAGCGTGCTGTCCGCTCATGACAAAGGCAGCCACGCAGAGGTGCTGGTCAAAGTCCGCAAGGTCCTCCTTTCAGGTCGGGTGCCGCTCCACCTGGGGACCATCAGCATCTACCCTCTGTCCTGGACCAGCCGCGGCTGCACTTGTCCTGTACTCAACCCAGGTGAGACCTGCGCCAACACATGAAGAGGTTTAAGAGAAGCAAACACCTCACTGAAGACATTAAAATTGAAATTTTAGATTGAATTGTTATACTGCTTCCAATCTTTTATCTCACCAGGTATGGAGTACCTGCTTGCTGGTCCAGAGGAGCTCGGAACAGGCAGATTGCTGGTCACCATGCAGAGCGTAGTGGTCCCATGGACTCCTCGGTTAGGCTTGTTTATATCCGAGGGACTGAGGACCGGATGCCCGTGAGATCCATCCTCCAGAGGACGCTACAAAAATACTCCTCAGTCGGTGACTAATTCAGAATAAGGACTGAAACCCGCTGCCGTCAGGGAGGAAATACTCCGGGGGTTTCACCAGACTTGTGCTACAAAAGATTGGATGAAGGTCTTAACTCATTCACAAACGTTTAAACTGCCAGAAACCCAATGACAAGTTGGTAAAAAAAAAAAAAAAAAAATACCTCGGTTAAGCTTCAAGTCTAAAGAATATTTACACGAATAAAGAATATTTTATTTTTTTAATCAGCAAAACATGATGTATGTTTTTCGGGGATGTCATTTAACAAATACGAACACATGAACCGTTGAGTTTTGGTTCCTGAACGTCTCGACGAGGCGCCGTGGCGACTTTAACACTCTGAGCTCAAGACCATTTCTTCAATTGTATTCACTCACCTGTCATCTCTCTTATGCCGACTAATAAACGTAAATATGACAACAATCAAAACATCCTCCTTTGTCTTGAAAAAGGAAAGAAAAATGGACACTGAACATGTTCAACTTCTTTTTTTTCTTAAATTCTGAACATGTGAGTAAAACCATCAAGTTCATCAAACTCCTGAATGAAACAGTGACGTGACCACAGCATCCAACTGAAGACCCCAGACGGCACCAACACAACGTCAACATGTACAGTCACACACTCAATAAGCCTTATATTATGTTATTGAACTGAAGAGGAGTCCATTGTTTATACAGTAATGGATGGAAAGACCCTAAAGCCCCCCCACATCACAAAATAGTGAAATAAACGTGACTTATAAACTGCACAGATGTTTCCCACAGCAGCTTTGCTTTCTTCCCAAGTTGCCTGTGTTTTGGTCTCATTTTTTTTTTTTAAAGTAAAAACTAACTCTTTCTGAGGTAAAAAAAAAAAAATAAAATGTTAATAGCAGACGTGCCCAAATCAAACAGTGATTACAGTGTGGACTTTTGATCGGCGTCAAGTTATCCTGCGAGTTTGGATGATTTGAAGTGGAGATGCAAACAAAGTTATGGTCTGAACTTGTCAGGGTTTTATTTTGTAGAGCTCCAGCAAACTGAATGGACTGGAGAACAACAATATATTGGGTCAAAAAGGACCCTTTATTGTGGTGGTTCTTTTTTTTTTTTTTTTTAAGCAGGTCTCATTTTAGGTGAGGTAACTAGATTTTGTCGCCGACTTTGCTTCACGGCTATACGTTGCCCAACGTCCATGTTGGTACAGCTGCTTGCTTCTCTACACTCGGGACACGTTGACCCACATATGCTACAGGTAGTTACATACCCACTTCAAGCCAATCCAATCTCCCAGTTACAAAAACCACACGCAGAAAGCACAGGCAACTCTTCTAAATGTGAACAAGCAGCAAATTACATTTCTATTGCATATAAGGGGAGTCTTTCGGCTACTGTCCCTGCGGCAAACAGCTCGGCCCACGGTCAGTACACAGGATTGGTTTTTGGATTCTTGAGTACACAGAGAACAAAGCAGCCCACCCCTATTGTACAAGCGCTACGTGTGTCTGCACGTCTCCCTCTGATGGCCTTCATTCGGTTGGCGTGAGTGTCAGAGCTGTGTCGCTACGCTCTCTCCGGTGGCTTCCACAGGAGGAGACCGATCGGAGCTCTGTGTGGAGAGTCAGTGATGCTGGGCAGTACTTGCACTGATACGACGTGAGCCGGCGGGTGACAGACTTTAGCTGGCGGTCTGGCCGTCGGCGGCTGAAGCGCCGTCGGGTGCGACCGCAGAAGCAGCCGGAGTCGAGTCGCCCTCGGGCGATAAGGCAGAATTGTCCGGCGGCGAGGCGGCGGCGGAGGTAGGAGCGGAGTCGGACTCCTGCTGGGCGGAGGCGTCTTTGTCTTCCTCCTGGGGGTAGAGCTCAGGGTACCTCTGCATGCACTCCTGCATGTCACGGAAGTTGTCGATGCATTCGGAGCCCTTCACCTCTTCCTTACTGTAGTGGAAACACGAAAAGGCCTCCTTGAACTGAGAGCCACACGGTCCGCTGGCCATGCCGCCCAGACACGGACAGTTCCAGTTGATGTCTCCGTTGGGCAGGATCAGACCTGGAGCCACCACACAACCACCATTTGCATTAATGTCTTCATGAATTTAGGAACCATGAAAACAAGGCTTCTCCATCAAATGTGAGCGACGCGGAAGATCTATTGTTTGTTTCCGTTATAATTATCTCACACCAAAAACGTACATATGCATGTCTTATTTCTGCACACCGTGAATATGAAACTCATATTCACTCGATTTTACTGAGGGTCACCACCGAGAACAAATCCCACAACCTAAATGCCAGAAATTATCCAACCATGACGAATCAATTCCCTTCAAACCTGAAACAATATTTGGCTGCTTTACAGTTGTTCATAATGCTAATGCTCCCCCCCTTCAGCGTCGGATGTCATTTGAGTCCACACTTCCTTCATTCATTCATTTCTGCTTCATCATTTAAAAACTCCATATCAAAACTCATTCAGGTTGCATTCAGCACAAATGGCAAAATAAATCCAGATATTTGGCCTGTAATGGATTTTTGAAAAAGAACTGTAGTGTTGGCTGATGAAGTGATGAAAATAAAACTGACAATCCGAAGGCTAAAATTTCACTAAATCGTCACTTAAAAAAATGTAAAATCATTTCAGGTACTTTATCAAGTTCAGAATTTTTTACTTAGTGGAAGTTTGTCAAGACAGAACAAGACATTTAAAGCAGCACTGTGACGCTCTTATGAAGAGTAAAAACATGATGAATAAATAATAGATTAATAAAATATCCCGTCTTTATCCAATGACACAATGTTCATTTATTGACTAAGTGACCCATTCAGTGGAGAGGAAAGGCATAAAAAAAAAAAACTTTACTGACGAGAAAAGTCTACATTAAAATACTGATCATCTGCAGTTCTTAAATCAGCGGGTGGACAGAGAGAATAAGTGGAATGAGAGGCTGAAACACTCACCCTGCTCCTCGTAAGGATCATCGGGGTCATCTGCTATTAGCTCAGCATTGCTGGGGGCCTCGTGGTCTTCTTTGGTCACGAATATGATGCGATCTTTTCCTTCAATGGCGACAAAAGACACAGTGATAAGGTTAAACTCCCAGCAAATGTGTCCTGTCATTTTGAAGGGCGCCCGCTTGTTCAGTTTTAAATAAATTAACATATTTGTGCGGCCGGTTCGCCTGCCTGACTGACGGAGGTCCCTGGAGGACACCGTGCGGCTCTAAAACCCTAAAAGTGGCCCCCCAACACAACCACAGCCCTCTGACACCTCACATAAACAGCCTGCCAACACATCAACAGACAACAGGGGACAGTAAATTAAGTATTAAACATGTATGCAGTTATCTTCACCTCTGCTAGAAGCTGTAAGCTGAAATGTTAGTTTCCCGGTGTTTCGGGGTAACTCGTTTCCTTGTTAACTGGTGACCGACTTCCTTTAGCCTCTGTCGTTGTTGCAAGTAAGCGCATATGTTAAAAAGAGACAAAAGGTACAACACTTTTGAAATTGTATTGCAAAGGGTCTTCACCGGGATAGCTACGGATTTCTGCGTTTTTTTTTTTTTTTTTTTTAGCGCCCACTGTTACAAGGCGCAAGACGGCGGCTGGAGGAAGTCGGTCACCAGTTGACAAGGACACCATTTATACCGAAACAACTGCTGCTAGCTTAGCATGGTAGCCACACGGTGACATTGCTCAGCCGCACGCGCAAAAAAATGAATGAAAGTAGATATTTACCCTCCTGTTTGCAGTACGACATGTCTGCTGCTCAGACTGAACGTCAGGCACAACGTCCGCCAGAAGAAACGACCAGAAATCGCCAGTTGATGGGATTTTTCTTTTGAACAACCAGGAAGATTTCATTTGATAGTCCAGCCGGCGTCCAGGAGCTCCGTGACAGCCCTCTGACCTGTGAGCGCTCGGGCGCAGGGTCATGACGTCACCGCGCGCGCATAAATACGTAACAACACTCTTTATAAAGAGAGAAATCGAAATGTTAAGACTGTCTACATTTTGCAAACCCTTGTTTTTTCCTGTTTTATGTATAGAGTTCGTATAAAAACTGTAATTCTAAAATGAATTATTAAGGATGTAAACTAAACATCAAAAAGTACAATTCAATAGTTTCAAAAGTGACCTAAAATGATGCAAAAAAAAAAAAAAAAAATAGAAATATGGGCTGTTATCTATTTAGGATGTTTTTTTTTACTGGAGGTGTCTTTGAAGAAGCTTTTGTCTGTTGTTTATTCATCCATGTTTGTGTATGACTATGTGTACAGCATCGCTCTTGTTTCTGATTGACCTTCCATCAGATGCAAAGAACTAACCCTAACCCCACTGCATGTGATCATGCGATTGATGCTTTCCTGGTAGCGATACATTGTTATAAACTTCTTAAACTTTATACTTGGTGAGCATTTTCCTTTTAATAGAGATTGAGGCTATGCAGATGGAGTTACACTACTGTTATCCACAAGTGTTGTCTTTATATATTTTCACATTACAAAAATTACTCTGAGCTGGGAGAAAACCAAACACTTTTTACTGTACAACAACTTGATTATCCATCCTTTGGATTTATCAGACTAGGATCTGAAAATAAGGCAGGGTACATTGTGGGCAGGCCATCTCTCCATCACAGTGCCACAGCTTGCACGAGATGTGCAAACTTGGATATCTACCAATATTATTTGATGGGCATGTCTTTGTGCCGCGTGAGACTTGACACACGTTCAGGATGTACAGTCGGTTGTTGTATGATCCACCTTAGACTCCAGATGAATGAAATGTGTGAGGAAGTGTCCACCTGAAGAAAACTCATGCAGGCACAGGAAGCATGTGCATGAGGCAGAAAAGCCTCAGTCCAAACTCGTACTTTTTCTTTCTTTCTCAATGAACAGTGCTAACAGCAGTCGTTTTATTTGCTACCGACTTGTCAAATGTTCTCTTCAAATCAAAACACAAATCAAGTGTATTGGAAAACAAGTCCTGTTTTTTTTTTTAATAACACAATTATGTCTGTTACATAAAGTAAAAACAAAAATGAAACCCCTTTTTTCATCCCTATCAAACCCACCCTCATCCCGACCACCTGGGCAGTTTTGTGCAGCGATTCAGTCTGGGAATAAAAGAGCATGACAACACAGACAGTTTCCTTTGAGGACAAACACTGTGTCCAACATAAGACCAGAGTGGATATAAACAGTCCATGAGAATTCAAAGTAAAAGTAAATGTAGTGGACTAACAGTCTGTCTGCGATCATTTAAAACCCCATCCAGAAGACAAAAAGTAGATCTCCTTTTACACTTTTCACACTCCAGGTGGGTCTCTGGAAACCTCAAGCAGGGTTATGAACATTACATGGTTCCTTTGAACTCCACTAAAGTGTCCAGGCACAGTGCTCTGAGCTTGAGGGAAGCGTCAACAAGCTGCTGCGGTCCGTCTTGGTGTTTCCTTAAACGTGCAACCACACCTTAGTGCTTTTGGGCATTCTTCAGTGGGACTTGGGCAGCCTGCAGAGATGGGAAACTGCTACTGGGATACAAAGGACACATTATTATGCTCAACACATGAGAGCAATTTGGTGATGGACGACAGTTGGAGTAATTTACTACTCAGCTGCATAACACATTGATTGTGTCAATTGCAAAAAAAAATAAAAATAAGGGGGGGGGTTCTGTGTTTGTTTGTTGTGCGTCAGAAGATTGCCATGTTCTAGAACAACAATGCTCCCATGCTGCCAACTTCACTCTGCTCCTTGACGAAGATCTCAAAGTACTGGTAGATGATGGTCACAGCCAGGAGGATTCCTGTACCCGATCCGATGGCACCGAGGAAGTCCGCCATGACAGACAGCCCTCCTATGCAGAGCCCACCGAAAGCAGCCGCTGTGGGGATGTACCTGCAGACCCAAACACACACACACACACATGAGTGAAGAGTGCTCACTATAAACCACGGGGGTGTACACCTGAGGTCAGAGAGAGAAAGATCGTACCTGTTGAGTTCGTGCACCATTGAGGTCTCTCGGTGTCCCCGCATCACCATCTGCTGCTCCTTCAGCTGCTTTGCCACCTGACGTACACAGTGGTGAGTTAGCGGGTGGTGTTACGCAGGCAAGGCTTTCAACGTGCCGATACTGGCGCAACACACTCACGTCTTTGGCTGAGGAACCAGACACTTCAATCCAGGTCTTGGAGAAGAAGGCACAAGAGCCAAGCATGAAGACGATGTAGATGACCGCATGAACCGGATCATCCAAAACCGAACCAAACGACTCTGGAGGAGAAAGGTAGTAGCAGAGGCCGCCCACTGGATAGGCCCGAGCTGGTCCTCCACTCGTGGTGTCCTAAAACACAAAGGTCTTGTTCACACCAGCAAATCTGACACGTCGATCAATACCCAAACTATTATTTATGGCATTATCCTTCAGGCGGGTGATCCTAAGACTGACAGCGAAACTTCCAGTGAATACTTACAGACCAGGTTCCCAGGAGGTTGACCAAGAAGTTGCCGCTGAAACGTGTGGAGAGCATCTGAGAGATGACGTAAAGATTGGACACCAGGGCGGACTGCAGGATGATGGGGATGTTGGAGGTGTAGAACAGTTTAATGGGGTAGGTGTTGTATTGGCCACGGTAACGTGCCGACTTAATGGGCAAGTCCACTCTGAAGCCCTGAGAAAGAAAGACCGAAAGAGAAATCTCTTACATGCCAGATTCGGGTTTTTCCATCGACACTGAACATTTATTGTGAATGTCGTCAATAGGATCAAGTGTAAAATGCAACTCGGTGTTTCCGTCGTGCTGCTCACCTGGAAGTATATAACCACCGCGAACACAAACACAGTGGCGATGAGGTTCATGAGGTTCGGCAGGTTTTGTCTGTAGAAGGCTTCCCTCAGGGCGCGCACCTTGTCCGTGCGCGTGGCCAGCAGGTGGAAGAGAGCGATGATGGCACCTTCAAACTCAGTACCTGGATGAACCGCAAGAGTCACATGGTGAGTCAGTGACCAGAAGCCTCTTCTTCCTCGTCGGCCACAGACCAGATGTGTTCATTCCCGGTGCTGCTACCTCTGCCTGTGTTGACAGTGGTGGGGCTGAAGGCCTTCCACACGATCGTCTCACAGATGTTGGTCGCGATGAAGAGAGAAATTCCAGATCCGAGACCGTAGCCCTTCTGAAGGAGCTCATCCAGCAGCAAGACGATCAGACCTGCAACAAAGAGCTGAAGACAAAGGCAGACATTTTTTTTTTTTTTTATTAGAACATGAAAATAGTGATGAGTGTAATATCAATTGATGCTGTCAGTGTCTCATATTCCATATTAACAAGAGTGCTGGCTGATTTAGTTGAATTTGCAGTTAAAACATAATTGATTTATTAATTTCAAATTGAAAGCAGCAAAGTCGGACATCATATTAACCTGGATGATGATGAGCAAGCATATCCCAGCACCCATCTCTGAAGGGTCTCCATACATGCCAGTCATAACATATACAATGGCCTGTCCAATGGTGATGATCATTCCAAACACTGAAAAGCACAGAAAACCATATTGAAATGAGTCATCTTGTAGAGAGAGAGAGAGGGGAAAAAAATCAAAGAAAGTTACTGGGGGAAAAAAAAAAAAATCATTAAGAGTCTTCAGTGTACAGGCATCTAATAAAAACATTCTCAAAGACTTCAAAGGGTATGTGAAATGGTTTAAAAATAGCAGATGCGGCGAGAAATGACACCTACGTTTCTGAGCTCCATTGAAGAGCGCTCTGTCTTTGGGAGTATCTCCCACCTCAATGATCTTGGCACCAGCCAACAGCTGCATGATCAGGCCCGAGGTGACAATGGGCGAGATACCCAGCTCCATCAGAGTACCTGGAGAATAAAGTAATCAGCTTTACTGTAAGAACGTGCAACAATACCTAGATTACAAGGGAGGGGGAGCAAGTGGACCTGCAATTGTTGACCTTTGACTTAAAACAAGTGGTTGTGAGATTACACTACTACTGATAACAGCAGATGCATATTTCACGTCAGTGGAGCTGCAAAGATCTCTGCAGTGTGAAAATTCAGAGGAAACGTGCAATCACCTCTGTTGGAAGCCAAGATTACTCTCATCCAGTAGAAGGGATCTGCCGAATCTGACGACATGATACCAAACAGTGGGATCTGAAACACAAGACACAAACACTGAGCAACAAAGAGTGCACAACCAGTGAGTCTAACAATTGCCATTAAGGATCGTTATATTTAGATACCGACCTGGCAGCACACCAGAAAGATGAATAGTGTGATGGCCGTCCATAGTACTTTTTCTCTAAACTGAATCTGCAAAGTTATATAAAGAGGGAGAGAAAAAACAGAAAAGATATGAAGCTCTTCCCTTTAATTGTGAGGGGAAACAACATTTTGTCACATGACAAGAGGCTTTACCTTTCTTTCTGGTTTCTGGATTTCTGGCAAAACCGCACAGAACGGTTTGATGACCTCTAAAAACTTAACTGCAAGGAGAAAAAAGATAATGTTAGGAGAGAAAATGCACTTACAGTTAAGGTTATGTGTTTTCACTCGTCTTGTACTGTTCAACCAGCTTTTACCTACAGGCTACGTCAGCACTAACACCGGGCCAGACAGCTGCCAGCAGGGCGAACCGTGTCAGTCTGGGACAAACCCGTAAAAAGCGAAGCTCGAGGATACATGAACACACTCCTACGTGAGGAGACTGACACGTTCGCGTTCGCTGTCACAGCTGCACCTCAGTGAATCGTCTCCTTGCTGTCGAGCGACGAAACCCACAATGACAACAAGCGCCCTCACCTCCTCGCGTTCAACTACCCCAACCAGTCCCGAGTCCATACCTAAACACAAACGAGCCCTCAGGACGAGACATCAAGAGTTGGTTTTTTTTTTGTTTTTAAGCATTTTTCTCCTGCCTGGTTATTTCATTCAGGTAGCATTAGCCTGATGCTAACAAGCGTTCAGCCCCGAATAGTCCAGCAGTAATCGGTTTAAAAACGTGCAGCGTTGACGACACCTTCAAGGATCCACACACGGCGTGAGATCTCACCGACATTCGAGACAGAAGTCTGAATCTATCCAGGTTAAACGCAATTTCAACGTAAACTCGCTCCGGTTGTGAGCTAGCCCAACTTGCCAAGGTTAGCTGGTTAGCTCCCAGACGAGCGCACACAAATGCTCTTTGTTGAGGGTTTTCAACGACAACAAAAATGTCAGCGGAGGTTTCGGGTCACCCCCCCGAAACGCGAGTCGAGCAGAAAGTATTGCCACTTACTCCCCATGGTGTCCGCGGGCCGCCTCCAGCCGTGTCAGTGGTAACCGTGTGAGTGGTGAGCGGACTCAGTGTGGCTCCATCAGCCGCTCCGAGAGAAAAGAGAGAGCCGGAGAGACACGTCACCAGACAAGCGGCTCGCACACGTCACTTCTCTGACACACGTTCACACAAAACAAACACGACGTGCTTCTCTCCGTGCAGCCACCGACAGAGCCGACTGCCTCCTACACACGGTTTAAAAAAAAAACCCAACAAAACTGCTAAATGCATTGATTTTAAAGAGTTAACGCTGAATATTTAACAGGGGAACATAAAGACATCCTATCCTCTAGAGGGCGCTCCGGCTCGCAGGCTTCTGATTCTTCACGTGTGACCTCTGCACCCCGAAGGAGCCTGCTGATAGTAATCTGTTCATTTTATCTGAATAAAACACACATGTACTGTCTGTGAGACGTATATTAATTGTAATGGAAATGAACCATATGCACAGTGTACAGGTTGATCTTAAAAATAGGATCATAAGCAACTGTTACTGATTGTTTTTACACTCTTGACATATCAACTAGAAAGGTTCCATGCATTGTAACAGTTATAGGTGTGATAGTAACAGTTGGCCTCAGGTTTTAAAAAAAAGAAAGTAAAAACAAAAAACACCTGTGGCTCGAGGGTACATGTCCTGCATGTTTTAGCTCCTCCCTGTTGCAACACACCTCGTTGCAATGAGGGGCTCACTATTGGGCTTTTTCACAACCATGGTGATGACGTCACCATGAGACTCAGGTATACTGAAGCAAGGAGAGAACTAAAACGTGCAGGACAGGGGCTCTTGAGGTTGGAGAGCTCTGCTCTAGCCTATGTCGGGAGAAGATGACTGCTCAAACCTGTGAAAACACCAACAAGGTCATTCGCCCACTTCTGCTCCCCCGCAGCTCCAGTTCTTTATGTCAAGCGATGGTCTTGAGGCTCCTCCAGACGCTGCAATGGTCCCCACTCTCATGTTCTTACAGATCAAAATGAATATGGCTGCAATATTTCACCTTGCATGTAATAAATCTGAAACATTTGTTATTTTGATGGTTTTAATTAAATTATGAGAAAAAGAAAATGTTGTAACGTATTAAAATGTTACCATGATGCAACTGGAGCAAGCTACTTCATTTTCAGAAACTCTCTTGAACTATATACCTGCAATAGGCAACTATAAATAAGTACATTTGTTTTAATTAGATCACATTTGAAATCATATTCCATTCTCTGTTTAATCAGTTGTTCATTCCAGTCAGTTGCATTGGTTTACATTTGCTAATCTTGTTAATAGTCATTTTACGGGTAAGAAAGGTCAACAAAAAGGTTTTAAAAATCCCTCTGTCTTATTTAATCATGGAGACAATAAAGATGCTGTGGTGATTTATTTGAATAAACCTAATATCACATCTTACTTTTGTACTTAGATGCATGACAAATTATGCATTATTATTCTCACCCAAGAAAACGTTCTGACGATTGAGAACTAATTTAGAACTGCAACCGTCTCATTTTTATGTCAAACAATAAAAACCGTGAGAAAGATACTGAAGAAGTCTGAACGTTAGACGTCAGTGTTGCTTCAGTCCTGATCATGGTGTGTGTGTGTCTGTGTCTGTGTGTGTGTGTGTGTGTGTGTGTGTGTGTGTGTGTGTGTGTGTGTGTGTGTGTGTGTGTGTGTGTGTGTGTGTGTGTGTGTGTGTGTGTGTGTGTGTGTGTGAGAAATGCTCCCCTTTTGCTGGCCTTACGTGTGGGTGACATAACCTGTTGAGGATTAGTTTAAGGATTAAGGTTTCAGTCAGGTTCAGGTTTAGGTCAAGTTTAGGTCAAGTTAAGGTTATACAGTTATTTACAAAGGTTGGGATCACATTTACATTTACCAGGTAGAAAAGCTTTACTCTTTGTGATGTAATGACACCGAGAGTCCACTATGTGGCTCACTACACCATATAAAGACCAACGTATGAGACCAGAAAACGATTAACGTTTTCTTAAGTTTAGTTTGTGATCTGAGTTTATAGATCAGGTGAGGGTCATCATCATCATCATCATCATCATCATCATCATCATCATCATCATCATCATCATCATCATCATCCATCAATGCTTTCACATTTTCATATTTTGTGTGTGTGTGTGTGACAGAAAGGGAGAGAGAGAGCGAGAGAGAACAACAAAATCAAATACTTAAATTACAGTATGCTCACACATCCGTGCAGCTGAGTCAAAGTGTGTGTGTGTGTACTGAGAAAGTTTCATGAGTTTGTTGTGCAGTGTGAAATCTCTCCGTGATTGCAGTATTGATGAGCCCTGTGCCGGTGGCACACTTAGTCACTGACCCAGAATAATGACACCACAGCACAAAGACAACTGGAGCTTTCATCCCCCTGTACATCTGATCAACCTCCGCTCTCTCGACCTGTCATTGTTTTTCACTTAATTTGTGTTATACACACACACACACACACACACACACACACACACACACACACACACACACACACACACACACACACACACACACACACACACACACACACACACACACACACACACACACACACACACAGTGGGAACCAGCTCATGTGCCTTGAGATGAAAGGATATTTGTTCACGTGGTTACATAATGGCCACAGAGCTATGAGCTAACACAGAGGTGAGGACAAGTGAAGACCACACAGCCCCCCTCAGTCTCTGGCTTTTACAGCACTCTGAATAGTCTGTGATAATCTTCATTCACTGTCAACATTTTCCTCTCAGTTTTTTGTTTTTTTTATGTAGCTTTGTTGTGCGAAACATGCCTCATAACTGTGTGTGCTAATTTCCCTTAGAATAAAGCAGAAAAACTCTTTTCACAAAAGAGTGAATTAGAGAATAAATTATCAATCAGTTGAGCTTAAATGATTTGAGGGAATATGAAGCCTGACGCCCCTAAGAGCCACATTACAATGTCCTGGGAGTATGCAGAGGTCTTATATGAGAGATAGAAGACCAGTCCAAAGCAACTGATACTCAAATTTAAGGAAGTTTTTTTTTTAAATAAAGTTTTTCCTACTATGCATGTGCACCTGTGCAGGTCAGTGCGTCTGTCTGCATCCTTCTGTTACACAACCTGTTGAACCTCGAGCCACAAGCAGGAAGCACACGTCACTCGAGTTACTTGATACATTTGCATATGGACTGAAAATAAGAGAACATGTTGTACCTCAAGCTCAAGGGGGTCACACACGATTTTTGCATATACAAATCCTGAAAAATATGGATAGTAATACAAATTTCTTGTTTTTTGCCGACACCAACGTGTTACATGGTAAAATGTACAATCTTTTATCATTTGTTAAAAGACAAATGCCCTTATAAGACTGACCGAATGTAAAAGTCACTGCATAGTGATTGTGACTGTGGGTCATTTAGTATGTTGGTTTTCATAATGTATTCTCTTGCTACAAGGGAAAAAACATACATCTGACTCTCATTGGTGACCCTTGAATTGCCTGTGTGTGAATGTGTGTTTGCCCTGTGGTGGACTGGTGACGTGTCAGCTGGGATCAGCTTGAGAGTCCATGACATAAATTGGATAAAAGCAGAAAACAAAAATGGAGGAATGAAGGATTTTATTTACAAAAAAACAAAACATGAGTGTTTGAAGGACTCTCATGGAATCGACACTCCCAATACGAGCCTGTTGATTGATAATAAATACAGTATATAAAATGAACATGCCTGGCTTATCGTCAGTTAAAATAGACTGTGGTATGTCTGTTGTTTATATCAACATCATGAACAAGGATGCTAAAATACCGTTTTAAAAACTAGAAAACGTGCAACCAGTTGTTTGCGATGTTATCACAGTTGATCTGTGCAACTCCAGTATAGTCGGTACCTGCTTGATACAGATAAGGCCTGTAATGACCTGCCTGTAATGACCCATACCCCGGAGTGGAGAACATACAAACTCCACACGGGGAGGCCTGACCCGACTCCTAATCGTTACACGACTACGACACCGGCTGTTTTACATGCGTCATGGAAATGAAGCTGATTTTCATTTCATTAACAAATAGGTCAGACGGGTTAGGCCAGCACTCCCCTCAGTGTGCACAACACTTTATTTTACATTTGCAGACACTGTTAGCATATTTACAAATATCTCATCTAAAATTAATGAAGAAACAAACAAAAAAATAAAGAAAGAAATAACTAAAGAATAAAGAAACTACTGTCAGAGTGAGCAGGGTTTATTTAATCGGCAATAAAAAAACAAATATGTGGCCATGATGGCACTCCCTTCACACTGTTGTGAGACAGTCATTTAAACTATTCAAAAGTATGTCAGCTGCACACCTTCTCTAATCACCGGCCCTTTTTTTTCTGATTTTTTTTTTCCATGAGTAAAATAAAATACACTCCATACTGATACAAGCAGATACATATGGCTGCACACACTGGTGTGTGTGGAGAGACATGCGGCGTGCCCGAGGTGTGGGAAGTCGATATGTTTGCAGGAGCTCACTGGGTGATGATGCTGCTGGCCACTGGGCTAATTTGCGTCTGTTCCAGATGAGTCACATTTTTCCTTATTTTTAGAGCCCAGTGAATGCAAACACTGAAAAGTCCTCGTGGGTGTCAGGTGTGGAAGCATGTGTTCCTGCAGCGGATAGCAGATATATGCATGAAGTTAAGGTTAGGATAATGTAGAAGAAGCCAGTGACACTTGATTCTATTCTAAGACTTTTTTTATTTATTTATTTATTTTATTTCACTGTTGGACATGTGTGCACTGATTTCATGTAGTATCTCCACACACAGAGGTATGTGTATGCTTTTTAATGGTTTTAATGGTGAAACTCCCAGATAATCCTCTATCAGCCACATGAGAGTTACATCAGTGCTGAGCTGTTCCGCAGCTGGGAATGCACACTTGTAACAACACACACACTATTTATGTATATGATGGGGTCACATAAACCGCTGGGGATAAAGTTATGGGTACATGAATGTGACGGCAGAGAGCGAGCAAGAGAGAGAGAGAGAGAGAGAGAGAGAGCGAGAGAGAGAGAGAGAGAGAGAGAGAGAGAGAGATGGACTACAAGCCTTGGCTGTAGTATTTCAATTTCATTTTGTAACACCATGTCTGGCACTTGCCTTATCACTGAAACCACGTCGGGCGATGGACGACTATTTGGCAGCCACTTAGACACAACCCAGTGTTTCACAATTGTTTCATACATTCACAGCATTTATCTACGTTTCCCTCTTAAGCCCAAACTGCTGTAATCCGTGAGTAATCCAATCACGGTTTGGCAGCAACAACACCAAGCCACAATAACACACAAAGACTAATCTGAGGGGGCAGAAAGTCTTCTTTTATGTGACCTTCATGGATGAGCTTGAATAAAGAGTGTGCTTTGTGTTGCTCTGAGCCTGGGATGGTTCATTAAAGTAATTAAGAGGTCAGTGTAAATGAGTTTGACTGGGCACGCCATGGGTACAAGAGGACCCCGAGGCCAGCTCGGGTCCGACGCCTGCCGGACGGCGTCACCGCCGCCATTATGTAACACTCTAATTACATCTTGGCTGGATGTTGCTCTTCCTCTCATGCGTTCAGCCTTCATCTCTCGAGTCTCCCTGCACGAGGATGACATCAGATGTTCTCAGCAGCAATCATTTTGGCCACATTTAGTATTTAAAACCTGGTAGACGTGGGTCCTATTAACAATATTTAACAGCTGACTCCTACGTGAGAGCAGGATGAAGTGCTCCAGCTGGGATTTGTTGAATGATTTCGGATTAAAAAAAAAAGGTTGTGACATGATTTTATCTTCTGCTGATAAATACTGGTTTCTGTTATATAATGTTGCTGTGACAATTACATTGATCTGGAAGCAATTTTGTTTTGGTTTCTTTTTACATTTCTCTATATTTCTAAATCATGCATTAGTTCATCCCATATGAAAGTTAAAAAAATACTTGAAAAGTTGACATACTGATGTAATCCTGTCATTTTCAGAGTGAGGGTGAGAACAAGTGCACAGCAGCAGGAATATCTGCTAGAGCATTGTTTCATTTTCAAGAAATCCTGATTAAAAGAAACAGACTCCTTGTAAATTGACTTCTTATAAATGTAATGCAGATTCAAATAAGTACGTTTTTGTGTTTGGTAAAGAACCTCGATCAAGTGTAGACCGCTGCACCTGCCAATAACAACTTTATTTATGAAAAATCATCATTGCAACAAATACAACTCAATATATTCCAACATAGAACAATTTAAAAACAGTAAAAAAAAGGAAACATTTGATAAGGACTGGAGCTTGTTAATTAAAAAAAAAATGCATTGAAAGCATTTTGAGCAGATTGGTTTTATTTGATTTGATTAGACAGGAGTGTAGGAAGCTGCAGTACCGTGAATGGGTGATAGTGATAGTGCTATATTATGTTTGGTACATTATTTATTTCTTATTATATTTTATTCCTTATTATAACTGGAAAGCCTGTTTTATTCCCTTCTTTTGGACAGTGTCACATTTGTCAATAATCAGCCGCAGAGTGATTATTCAGTTTCCTAAATCATTCAAACAGCCTTGTTTGCTGTTAAGTCTTGTTTCAAGCTTCTGGCGAATCCAGGTACTGGTTATATAACTGACGGAAAGACGACAACAACAATGCCAAGAGTCGGTGGCAAAGAAAAGCTGCTTTGAATTACCGGTACCTGATAGGATTTGGCAATATGCAAATCATTCCTTAACATTTTAGATGTGCAAAAGAGAACTCATCAGGCTTTATTGTTAGAACTACTCAGCCAAGCATAAATGTCCTGACTTTTAGTGCATACGTAGTTTACTGCTTATTGAATTGAGGAAAGTTATTCAACAACCGGATCCGAATGTTGTTGAAAGAGAGAGGTCAGGTGAGTGTTAGTTGTGGAGTTAAAAGAAATGAAGCTGTTCTCTGCATACATGTGGTTTCACTCCAAAATGTAAAAAAAACAGCTCATATGAGTACTCTAACTTTCTAAACGAAGATGTTCAACAGAGCAATCAGTATTCTAACCCTCTAGTTGTGGGGAACACTGTCACATCTTTAGCTTGTGTCTTTGCAATTTGTCACAAGGTGGCCTGATTAGACGGAACTCCGCTGTAGTCTAATTAGGGCACGACACTTAAAATAGGCCTCCTGAATGAAACGAGGATTTGCAACGTCCTTATTTCACATCTAAGATGCGGACGAGTCTTGATGAATGTTTGTGTCACTCTCACGATAACCCACTAAGACTAGTGACTAAACACTTTCAGACGGTGACATGAATAAGTTCCCTGTGCCAACCACATCCACCCACATTTTTCATCAGGTTTGTGGGGAAAACAACCGGTACGTCAACTTGCTCAACCCTTAGCAATCATGTGACCGACCACATGAAAAGAGCCACAGAGGAGGGTTGTGTTCAACAAGGTTTGTGTTCAAATAAAAGTCTGTCCACGTTTTTATTTCCACTGGAGCCACAACACATTATTAATAAGTGGAGTAGTACATTTCCCACCCTGCAGAATGTTTATGTCCCCAGTATTTTCACATACTGACTCACAGTAATAAAAAAAAAAAATCTGATTACGTGCACACTTCGTTACTCACCTGAACGAAAGAGTGAAGTCGGTGCTGATGCCATTACTGCATCAAATACAGGCAATAGGTTTCATCACACCATATCATTTCTTTGTTCTCAGAGCTGAAATATATGTACATTGTCTTGGCAAATCTGGTGAAAATGGCTTTGAAATACAACTCAAGGCATTTTGGGGAATATTGCATTCATTCAAATGTGACAAACCGTGTCTCTGTGACTTTGACCTTTGGCAACAAAACCTGATCAGATCGTTTCTAAGTGAATGGAAATTGTTTCAGACTTAAATGAGTCTGCTGAGGTATCATGGAGAAATCACAATAAGGATTTAGATTGAGATTTTATTTTCCAAGTCGGGAGTTTGCTCCACATCAAACCACAGACACATACAGAAGGTTTGACATTCAGAGATGGGACTGACATTCATTCACACGCAGCTGTTTCTCAAATCCATTTATGTGGAACAGTAAGTCGTACGCTATGTTCGTCTTGCCGTCGCACAATCCTTTAAGTGCTGCCGCATAATCTCTTCTAAACTGACCTGAAAAACATCTTCACAGCGTATCTGTGTCAGTTGGACACACACAAAGACAAACACACGCCTCACTAATGTCAGAGCTCTGATCAATTCTCATGGGGATTGTTGAGCAGGTTAGGAGGTTAATCCACACGCAGGTTTACTTTTTTAAATTTCTATAATCGTTATTAGTGAGACAGAGCAAAGAGGCAACATCTACATTAGGTTGGTCTTTCTTGCTTTCATCTCCACCGCTTTACAATACTGACCTTGTTGTGTAACTGTCTGTATAGGAGCTATTTTTCCAACTGGGTTCAACACCTGTCACAACAAGCATGTCCACGTTCTGGATTCACAGAAACAACTGGCTTCGTTTTGTGATCACCTTCTGCCTTCATGCTGGTGTTTTGATATCGATGTGCATAGATTACAATTTGGGAATTCCAATAGTGGAAAGAAAATGGGGGAGTATGTGTGATGTTTTGGTTTTTTTTTGCCAAGATGAGTCCAGATTAACAACTCACCCATCTGCTTCACCACTTTATCCAACCCAGGGTCCTGTGGCCCCGCAGCCGATCCCTGCTGGGTGAAGGGGACACACTGTACAGGTCTCCTGTCCATCACAGGGCAGAGACACACTCTCACATTCGCAACTAAGGACAAGTCGGGTCCCAAGTTAGCCTGGATATATGTTTTTGAACTGTGGGAGGAAATAGGAGAACCTGGAGAAAACCCATGCATGCACAGGGAGAACTTTCTCAAGCTGGGGCATTCTCTCTCCATGACCCGTGAGCACTGGCCACTACACCGCCGTCTGTGACACACATGACATAATGTCAAACACCATTTTATACTAGACTTTATTGGTTTATTCAGCAGGATCCAAAACAATAAGTTATTTAAAAACTCTCTCATTGGTAGATTATTGTATTTTTTTCAATAACTCTCAACTCGTTGTCATTGAAATACTTTTGAACTGAAGGTGGCATTGAAGGATATCCTAAGACCGAAGTCACAAACAGTCACCTGGGTTTGGCTCGAGCCCCCCCCCCATGTGTTTTGTCTTGAGAGTAGACAAAATACACATTTCATTTATTATTAATATCCTTATACTATCCTTTTTTTTCTTTTCGTCATACCTTATTTCAAATATATAGCCATCTTGTCCACTTATCTCAGTGTTTAGAATGATCCATGTACTCTGTCGCTACCATCGTTTTGAAGAAACCCGAAACAAACGTAGACAGGTCATACACAATGTTGGAGTCATAGTGGTGTAATGAAATGTCCTGTAGGGAAAATTAAACCGCACCAAGGCACCCTGCCTGTGAACACACTGGTTTCAGCTCCCATCCTCTTGACCGGCCCGGGGCAGTGTTATGCCCCCAGCTCATGCACTGAACTGTTCATGAGACAATGGGGCAATTCTCAGATGGCAGTGCAAGGACACGACCAAACATGTGATGGTACGTAGGCGTCATCGGACAGTTACCCCATAGACCACATTGAGTAATTGTGTTCAATTCTTCAACGCTGAAAAAAAAAAGAAGAAGAGGGATCTGTGTATTTTAGGCCGCGTGTTATGGAGTGAGAGTATTTGCGCGCCAGCACATGAAAGAGAGTGTGGGGGAGTTTATGAGCGCTTCATAGGAGGAATTAGGCTTTCGTTATGTAGAACCAATCAGAATTTCACACACATATTCACAGATAGAGGACAAGTAAAAATAGATCCAGATAAACAAAAACACGAAGAAATAAACACATAAAACTCTGTTTGTGAGCGACATGTTGAATAAGAGTCAACGACTAAAAAAAGAGTGGTACACCACAAGTTGATAGTAGATTATGTGTGACATTATGCACGTACATCAATTTATCCTATTTTTTCAAAAGGGCATTTAACAAATGACTCATAGATTTTGGAGCCGGTTTGATAACTGAAGCTACAAAGCGTAGTAATGTTTTGATGAACATGGGTGAGACTCCGATGACCTAAAAGAACGACGGCACCATTTAATTCCCGAGCGAAGGCTGCTGTTGCCATAGCGATTTTAACCAATGTTATGCAAGTGCTCCACTTTACACTGGCACTCTTTTTCAAAGCATTGGGCTACAAGGACTCACATGCACACGTGCGTGATCCGGCACCATTAAATAACTGTAGTAGAGCATAGGAATCTACACGGTATATATTCAGTGTAAAATACACATAAAGGCACAATTCTGTGACAGAATGGGATCATTCTGATGGTTGCAGGCAGCCCACTGACCTCAAGGCTGTTATGCAACATTGGTTACCCCCCACCACCTCCATCCCCCTGCTCTTCCTAGTACAGTGGAGAGGGATGAGCTTGTATTCTCCATCCTCTCATCTATCAGCCTGTCGATCCCCACTGCAGTCACACAGAGATCTCAACATGCATGCTTCAGACCTGACCGCAGCTCTGCTCCCCAAAGGTCCATTAAAACATGGCAAATAGTACTGGGCCCTGAGAGTCTCTCGTAAATACTAATACTGTAGGTGCTCATAAACCTCTCCTGCTAGTCCCTCTCTGACCTAGACGCTTAAAGACTAAAGTGTATGTCTGGCCAGTCAATGACGGTTTGACCTTACGTTGTACTGTCCTGAAATGCTATAGGATTACCAGCTGAGAAGGGCGCACAGCATATATAAAGCATGCATATATCAACCAATAGGACCTTTGAGAACAATGCCGGGTCGTTTATACCACGATTTCACTCTGTTTTTCAAACAATCTGGATATTAAAAACATCAAAATGAAATATCTGATTCAAGTTTTATCAGATTTGGTCACATAAGCGTGAATCACTCAATTGAACACAGGATATAAGAAACAGGAATTTGTTATGTATCAGACCTCAGACATCACGGGACAATATGTTCAAATCCAAAAGCCAGCGAGCATGTGACAGATGGCCAGACGCAGGAGGTCTCTATTTCCAGTACGGCCTGAGAAAAGCACACCGTCTCCATAGTGTTCTGTTTTTATTTAAATGTATGTTTTTAAAAAGAACATCGAACAGAGTAAAATAGAATTGTTTGTGTCCAGACTAAAATAAAACATCAGTATGTAGTGAATATTGATAATTAATTGGAATGAAAGGAATTGGGTGTTGATTTTTCAGAGATAAAGCACCTTTGAAAATATGATAGATGTTGTCAAAGGGACTAAATTTGAAATTTCAAGAAAGCGACCTGAACTGTTCCCGAAACAAGAATACACGTTATCACCGAGGGCAACTTTGACCTTTAAAGGCCAAATAGAACAAGTGAAATCCGAGTGATTATAACTATTGTCTGCCAACCACAACAAAGCCTGATCCATTGATTTTTTTTAGTTTCACTGTAGCAAAACAAGATTTTTCTGTACTGAGCCCCCATGCTGACTCTCCTCTCCTTTCCCCTGAAGAACCAATCACCAGTACCACTCAGTAACATTTCAGGGGTACCAGACAGTGACAAGATGAAGATCAGGATTAAGGCATTATCACACTTCAAAATATAGCCATGTTTTAATCGGCCTTCAGATTTTAGACTGACGTTACAATAAGAATTACAAATGTCTCAATTATTTCAGCACGCAGAGCATATAAACTAAAATGTATTAAGCTTTAAACGTTTTCATTTGTGATAGATATGGCCTGAAGTTGAAGTTTTTCAAAACATCTGACTGGAAGTATTCTGATTTCTATTTTGAGATAATGTATTTTTGATTTCAGTTATGGCTGATGATTAAAAAAAAAGTCTTAAAATATTTCGGTTTGTGTGATAAATCAGTCTAAATTGATGTATTATGTATGTATGGGGAAAAATTCACTTTTACACTGCATTTGTTCTTGAGATGCATCTGTATATGCACAAACAGACCTACTAAACACAGTTCCTATGACTCAGGCATTAGAATACAAATTAAAAACCCTACATAAATTTGTCCTTGTTTTATATCGAGACCCGGCGCGTACCATTCGAGTCACTACACTGCACACGAATATTTAACGAAAGAAATATAGTGAAAACGGTTTTCTGTACAATTCGTCTCATTGATATTTGTGTGCCAGATGGATTTCTCTCTCATCATGTCAGAGAGGGGACGGTGGAGCGCTAATGACTCGTGCGCTCTGTTGACACAAGCCAGTGTCTGTTTAACAGCTTTTCCTTGCGTGCACCGCTGGTTCTCCTCACATCACTCCGAGCCCGTGACTCAGAGAGCGCTGGCCTCCTTCTGCGACTGCCCCAGACCGGCTGGCGATGACCACGACTGGCTGAGACTCGCCCTGCACGCCAGAGTCATCCTGCTCCTGCCAGAATTACTGCGCCGTCTCTTTCTCTCTGTGCAGAAAAAAAACTCTTCCAAGGCTGGAGAGAAACAAGACTATAGATACATTCGGGGGAATATTGTACAAGTTGTGTTCTTGGCTGCACGCCACGACTTTATAGGATGCGTCTACGGCCGCTTTGGGATCGACATACGTGACAGTTATTTTTCATGGTAGCAGGTGGTGGGAGAACATCACCGACGCCCGGCCGTATTAAGTTTCAGTCCTCTAATACTTTCCGGGGTGTCTGCGGAGATATTAATTGATCTTTCATCACGGGCTTGCACGGACCAGCCTCCAGAAAGAGCTCACTGCTTCATAACATAACATGGGAGAGCACGCCATGAATATTTCAAGAAAATGTCACTGTTATATGATGATCCAGATATTTTTTTTTTTTTACCTGGCAATCAAGAACATGACAGGGGACACCGATGTTACCACAAACCAGAAAGTTTTAATTCCTCCTTCAACAAACTGTGGACAACACAGAGTACAAGATAGAGGTATCCAAACGTGTCAAATAACAATATTAATTAATATCATTATTGTAACATTAATAACATGGAATGTCCTACTCGTCATTCGAACTTTTAGTTTATTTTATGAAACGTCAAATAAATAAATATCTCTATATCCTCCGTTTCTGACGCCTAAATGAGCCTCTTTGAGAGTGAAGATGAACAGGTTGGAGAAGGACGGCAGAGTGAACAGACAATAGAGAACAATGGAGGGCGTGAGCACCACCTCTCCGCCAATCTACTCTGTCTTCATACGACTCGCTCTCTCTCTGACAGTCCCGCCTCGATCCAAACACTCGCTCAGCAAGACGTCTTCAAGTGCATGTTTGTGTGTGCAAAAAAGACGACACCTTCTTTGGAAATCGGACACAAGGAAAAACATCTCTCGGGCTTTCACTTGCTCCCCCCACCCTCAACGACTTAGTGGGTTAAAACACATTTGGTTGGCAGCGGCTAAGTCGCTGCGTCGCTAGCGCATCGGGTCTGTGTTACTCGCAGGTCTGCTCAACTTCGCAAAGATGTACGTACACAACAGCAACTTCAAAAAGCACCAGTGGCAGAAAGAAGGGGGGGTCCGAAGGAAAGACCAGCTAAAACTAGGTCCAGTTTATGAGATGGGATAAAAGGTCTCTCTGTCTCTCTCTCGTTATGTGTCCTGCTCCTCCAAATCTCAGAGAGTATTGCCTCTTGGAAACCCCCCGTGCCTCGGCAGGGTTCAGTCTGTGCTGTAGTTCTCGAGTTCGGAAATGATGGTGATCAGGTTCTGGAGGCCAAAGATGTAGCCGCTGTCCTGGCCCTCGTGGATCACGCTGTCCTCCCTGTAATGTCTGCAAGTGGTGTGAGCAAAGTCGATCATTCTCACATCCACCATGGAGCTTCCGGGGAAGGAGCCTGACAGACGGGCCTGGCTGATCCCTGAACCGCCGCTGACACTGCTGCTGCTGGAACAGCTGCTGCTGCTGCTGTCTTCGCTGGCGGTGGACGGGCTGTGGGGGAAACCAAGTGCGCCTGCAACTTCCGCATCCTCCTCCTCCTCCTCTTCTTCAGGCTCAGCTTCCACCTCCACCTCCTCGTCCTCCTCATCCTCGTCTTCCGAGAGCCCGTCCTCGGTGCGTCGCCGCGTGTGTTTCCTGTGTGGCGCGCCGTCGTAGATGATGAGCAGCGAGCTGGAGTAGAAGCGGTACGATTCGCAGGCTTCCAGGGCGGCCTGCATGTCTCTGAGCCTGCTCAGCACCGGGGACAGGAGTTCGCGCCGAAGACGTCGCCCGCTGTGGAAGAACTGGAACAGAGCCTCCTTGAAGCCGGGCATGGTGAGTTTGCGGCCGAGGTACTTGTTCATAAACATGAGCTGGTCTGTGTCGGACTGGTACACCTGCGGGGGCGGAGACACACGGAGAGGTGGAAGCTGAATATCGGGTGTAGAACATCCCATTGTGAACAGTCAGTGTTTATAATTCAAGGGGACCTGTAGTCCTTTTATACATCGTATGTAAACAGTCGTTTCTGGCATGAATGTGGTCTCTGTGTGAGTTTTGTTTTCATTTCATAAAGGTATGGTGGTTTGTTGGAACTTCTGACTTCTGACCCAAAGGTGGCCACAGTGGTATACATTTCCTGATTTAATGTACGAGCACAGCGCCAGTGTAAAGCTACTCCAATATGGCAGCTTACCTGCATGCCACAGAGGCGGACTCCTATCGAGGCCGACGTGCTCTGCTGACACTTGCGGATCTGCATGGCCTTCTTCTCCTCCGACGCGTCATCTCCATGTTGCCGTGTGCCCATCTTCAGGTCCAGCACACACGGCACGGTGTGCCGCCAGGTCAGGTTTTCTAACAGGATGAATTCTGGGAAAACGGAGTCAAGGAGTCGAACGCCATACATAAATGGTATCTTAAACGCGCTTGGCCAGACGGTACAGGAAAGCATCAATCACATTAGCTCACTCTCATCTCATTGTCACGACGGTATGAAAGATTGAACCACAGTAATATCAAGTAACTGATGGGAGTGCTTTTGAAAGACAACGCTACGGGATTGACAGTGAGACACTGTGTTGGGTTACAGGCCTCAGGCGAGCCCGCTGATATAAATGCCTTTCATATGCAGATCTGCAGGTGTTGAGTTGTACCGCGGGCTCAGCTTGCCGGTGCTCTTGCACAATAGCGCCAATGTGTTTTCGAACCATTTCTAAAAACACAACATTCGAGGCACAGTGCAGCTTTCAGCCAAAGGAAGGATACTGTATTGGTTGCGGTGCTTCGCGTTCTCCTTCATCCTCTGCAGGTGCTGCTGATGGCACTTGAGGCTCCAGGGGTTGTGCTGGAGTTGCGGCTCGGCGTTACTGTGGCCGTGCTCCAGCCGGTAGTAGAGCACCTCAGCCTGCTGCAGCCACTCCAGCTCCATGTCCTCCTGCAGTTTCTGAACACTGAGTGGCACACACAATGGACGAAGGTCATTAGATTCACAATCAAGGCTGAAAAGAAAAGAATGTGACGCAAATACCATGTGTGTAGGTTTAAAGACGAAAGAAAGGTCCATGCAAAGGGGCCTGAAACGCAGCGGTATTACTCACTGCTGATGCATTACATATCAATCTCTACTGTATTCTACCAGGATCATCCTTCTAGCAGTTTCCCCACGTAAGAGGCGACGGCTGACTGAGTCAGTTGTGTTTGTATATAGGCACAAACATGCATCTACTGCAGTTATGTAAGCCTGAGTCTATGACCCCCCCCCCCCCCCCCCAGCTGCTGAGGCCAAAGGATCAGACCAGTGCTGAATTTAGAGCCAGTTCTGTCTTAGTGTGGTACGTACGTGTCAACAATTGCATCATTAGTCAATTAATTCATGTCTCCAGACTGCGGCGTTACCATTCATGGCAAAGCAAAGTTTGGTTTATATATGTCCTGCTTGTGTAATGATCTGAAGATGCATCATCTTCAGTTTCATTTAAACGAGGTGCGATATCACCGTGACGCTCTTTGCCCCCCCCCCCCCCCCCCCCCACGCCGTTGATACATCCACCACATGTTCTTGATGTGGGCAACAAGACCTTGAGCAAATCGAGTAGGGCCATTTTCTCTGTCTCACCTTTTTTCCTTCTCTTTCCTGGAGTGGCGACTTCGGCCGTCCTTGCTGTAAATGTCGCCGTCCACATGCAGCGAAGACGCCACCATTTTCCCCCACTTGAGCATCTTGGCCTTGGGCTCGCAGTCTGCCGAGTGGTCCTTGTTCTCGAGATCTGCTGCTGGGTCACTGTGGAGTGGGTAAGCGATAAGGCAAAGGTTCCCTTCTTCGTCCTCCTCGAAGCTTACCGAGACCACACCTGAGAGAGGAGCAGAGAGGAGGGCAGAGCATCTTTTAAACAAAGGTTTCCCAGCAAAGGAAAGAAAGAAAAAACAAAACCACCAACACATTAAGTCTGAAAAGGATTTTCTTCAGGTTTGGGAATGCCATGCTTCAAAAATGAAGTCCAAACACAAACGACATAAGGCTCCAAAGAGTTGAGTCAAAATGTTTTTTTATTCATTCCCATCTCAAACAGAAACACCAAAGACAGTCGGAAAAACAATGGACAACCCACAATGCAACACTGCATACATGCAGATATAAATCAAATACTGAATGATGTTATTAAGCTTCAGCAGATTTAGGATGACAGCAGACGTCCACAAGATTCCCGATTTCACTTTTGATCACACAGAACATCTACGGAGTCCCACAATTCCCCTATTTTGTTTGGATTATAAAAACAGCCGCACACACACTCTCTGCTCCTCTCATGCTGCTCCACGAAGGAGAGGAGCTGAGACAAGGTGACAGAGAGGAGGAGAGTGCGTGAAGATCGGCAACACAGCTGACATGAAAATAAAATGACACTCCACGAAACATTCATGTCAGACCAAAGGAGAGGTTTGATTTCAGGATTCGTCATTTGAAAGTCATGTTTATTAATTCTTTTCCCCCCCATAGTATTCAGTTCAGTGGGTTGGTGTGCATGTCAAGCATGTGTGTGGCTTTTAGGATGAGCAGAGGAAAGTAAGTTCGGCGTATCAGCTTACACGTCTCAGCAGGGGACACAAAGGAGACAGCATATGGTCGGCGATGCAGTGTCTTAGATAACATATGAGGTGGATGTGCTGCAGGTGGATGGGACAGTCACTGATGGACACGTGATCAGAGGCGGCTTCTCTGCACCCTGAAGATTTCATATCATTTTGTAGGGAACATAAAAGGGCCGCCTCACAAAGAGGTGACATATTAAGCCAGTCCAGCAGTCTCTGTTTGCCAGCATCGTTCTCTGGCTTCATTTTTTTTTTTTTTTTGCAGATCTTAGTAATGGTGTGACCATGACTCCCACAAGCATACTTTACAGTCAAATCTCATTGGATCAGTTATAACCTGCAGCAAATGTTCAATGCCGGGCCCTTCAGGTAACTATGTGTTGTGGCTTCCTGGATATGAGCCACCCATCCAGGGTAACCATCACCTGCTCAAATACCTTACCTGGGTTCAACACCGCCTTCTACAAGCAGGACGCTACAAATGAGTGGCACGGGTTCAGCTACAGCACCCCCCTGTGGCACAATTTAGCAAACTGCTGCCAGGCATCTAAAAACAACACTTGAGCAGGCTTAAGACACCTCTCGGTCTCGAAAAAAAAAAAAAAAAAGAGAGAGAATAATCTCAAAAACGCACACTTTGACACTCAGCCTGCAAGGAAACACGTGCACGCTCCCCCCCAGACATCTATTCCACTTCTAAACATGCACATGAATAAAGAGACATGCAAAATGGCCACAACATGCACGAAAGACAGAGGTGGGAACAGGGTTGCTGTCATTACCTCTGTACTGGGGGGTGAACTTCCTCATCGCGGCAGGCAAACTCTTGTAGAACTGGTGCTCGCGGGGAATGAGGGGCTTGCAGATGGTCTGCTCCCCGAAGCGCAGGACGCAGGAATGCCCCCCCACTTGGTGCACGAAGGGCTCCAGCATCACCCCCTTCTCAACGCAGCAGTGCTGGTTCTGCAGCTGCTTCTGCAGGAGATTGTTCTGCTGCTGCTGCTGCTGCTTCTGCTTCTGCTCTGCATCCATTGCCTCCTGGGCCTGAGCCTCCACAGCCGGACTCATCCTCCTTTGGTCCTGGCCACACTACCGAGGGCATTAAGCCTCCTCAGTCACGCACATACACACACACACACACAATGTGGTGGCACTCACACACACACCGTCTCTCTCACACACACACACACACACACACACACACACACACACTGCAGATCCACAGAGGACTCGTCCTGATGCATTAAGAGTGCAGAGCGGTTATTCCCACGGAGGCTGAAGTGATGGTGACGATCTGCTTTGTCTGCTGCGCGAAAACAAAGAATAGCAGGGAGGGAATAAAGAAGATCGCTCGGGTTTAAATGGCTATTTGGTTCCTTATAGCTCCTTCTCTTGCAGTTTTTTTTTGTAGCCGATTGGAAACAGGAAGCCTTTTAATGTCCTTTCTTTATCTTTTTTTTCCTGGGATGTGCAGCAGCGACAGACTCCACTGGCGCTTCCCCTCCGCAGACTGAGCTCCTCCAGCTGAGAGCCGGATCTCCACTGGCGAGGCTCTCGCCGTCCTGACAGAAGCCCCGCCCAGCCGCAGCCTCTCCACCAATCAGCGGCAGCCAGGGCAGGTTGTTGGGTGGTAACCCTTGGAGGCAAAGAAGCAGGCAAACAAAGACAGCGGTGGGAGGGTGGATTGGGGGGGGGGGGACTGGAATAAAAACAAGGAGGGAGGGGGTAGATAAGAACTCAGCTGTTTTTCTGTCTGTGTGACAGCAGCAGGGTTTTCAACAACATGCAATGTCTTCATATGTCTTTCAAACAATGGCAGCGCTGAACAGGCAAACATAAGCAAAGTTACTGACTGACTCCACAAACAAACTTGTCCTGAAAGAGCCAGCAAGCTTTGACAGCCTGTGATTACTGATGGGGGGGGGCAACTTTAGTTTTCCATCAGCGGACATAAACTTCAACTCTTTTAGATTTTTAAGATCTGAATAAATAAGTAAACACAATAGTTTTTAAAGCTATGTGTTTCTGAGGACACTGACATCTTTTGTAGATGTGAAAGTATTTTTACATGTTAAGAGGAAGAAATTTCATCAAACTGATGTAAATACTAACAGCAAAGGGGTTTCTGGTGGAAGTCTGCTCGCGATTGTGGCCTCTTAATTGTGCAGTTTACTGGTTTTTGTTTCGTTTCGTTTCGTTTCGTTCTCGGGGTCTATTGGTTCTCTGAATTCACCATACGTATTGTTTTTATGTTTGTTGATGGATGGATGGATGGATGGACTATTCCAAATTATATGGGGGGAACTCAGAAATAATGAAGCTGATTGATTGTTGGTTAACAATATGTAATAGCTGGACTTTGTTGACATAATGCGACTGCTTTTAGGCAACATATTATAACTTATCCTTAAAAATTGCAACCTTTGACAATGGCCACCCAACAACCATCCAGACAATTCTTTATTCCAGGTGACCAGAGTAATGCTCAAGATGAGATGGGCTGACTATGAGTGACGTGTGGCGCAGTCGTGAGCTCGTCCTCTGACCAGAGTGGAAACTATAATCCCTGTCTCCTGGCCCTTCTTGACACAGATTGCCACAGGGACAAAACAACATGCGATTAGACCAATCACTCGCTACCGTCTCCATTCAGACAAATCTTTCTATCAAGTGCTAAAATGTCGCCACCAAGAGCATTAATACAAAAGCATGTAATGACCTCACACCTGTTGGTCTGCATGCTTGCAGGCTCTAATATGTGTGGATGGGATGGTGGGAGTTTTTGTTTTTTTCTTTCATGTATGTGTCAGTGCTGTCTTAATGTGTGTGTGTGCGCTTGTGTGCATGTGTGTGCATGTATCCTGTATATTACAGTTGGTTATTGGCTGGCTATGCAGTGAGTGGAGTCAACGCTAATCTCTCTAATCTTGCCTCTTGGAACACCAGTGGAAAATGGGCTATGACAAACAAGTAGAAAATAACCACGGTTACATATATAGACACACTGTAGGTTGAGAACATAAACACGGAAGCACGTGGTTATTTTTTAATTTTTCTTTTTTTAAAGAGTGGACAAGGACGTGGTGTCTCTCGTACCCTCCGGGTGCCCCTTCAAACATGCCCCTGATGTCTTTCATCTGTCTGGCCGCTGCAGGGAACTCTGCCCTGTCATCTCTTAACACCCTGTGATCACTTATTTTTAGTGCTGTCACAAACATATGCTTCTTTTTTTAGTGTCAGATAGCAGCACGGGTTTTAAATCCCAATGTGATTGTGGCTAATATTGTACAATGTAATCTGTTAACCAAGGCTTAGAGTAATCCCCCAGCTATAGCACTGAGACTCTTGATCAAATAACTATTTTACTACCATGCAATTGTCTTGGTTTGCAGATATGAAACAATGTCAGTGGGAATGTATTAATTTCCTGCTTGGTCAAAATTTAAAAAAACCAACAAAAAAACAAGAACAGAAGTAGATAAAGTTGCTATGAAATATAAGGATGACCTACAAGGCATAAAAGTGACAGGATTATACAGGTCACATGAGGTGATGTTTGTGGAGCAACACACTGAGATGTATTACTCAAAGTAGAATAAACAGCATTCACTTATAGGCATGTTTAAAACCTTATGACACTGTTATTTGAAGCTGCAACAGTTTGTCAGACAGAAATCCACAAACAAGCAAAAAAGTATGGGAATCAAAAGGCCGTTAAAAATATTTTATGGTGGATTTCTAAAGCACTCAGAGGAAATTAAACAGGCACATGATGGAATATCACAGCAAAAAAAAAAAAAGAAAAGGAAAATGACTAATAACTCCAGAGGAAATGAGCAAAAGGAGAATGAAAGGATAGGGAAATGACTGCATTGACCTTGAAAGAAATGGCCCACATCCAGCATGAGGTAGTTAGCGGGGGCTTTTCACAACGCTGCTGAGGCACGTGGCAGTCATGAACAGAGACGGTGAGATATTCAGGTGACAGGATGTTGGCCACTAGACTCTCACCCCCACAACACGTGCAACTGTTGTGTAGTTGGGGAAAAAAAAACAAACAAACAAAAAAAAAACACACCCTATAATGAGACGCTTTGGACCATAATAGGAGGAGGGCGAGCCTTCAGATGTGTTATGGAGAACATCAAAGACACAGTTTTACAAGCTAATTTTCATCCTGAATCAACACAACACAGTTTACTCAGAATGCGGTCAAAACAAGTAAGAAAACACACCATCAAACTTAAACTGAGAGCCATTTATAAATGTACTGATTTAACACACAGACATAAACTGAACTTTTGTGTTGCCTCTCATTTGAGAGGCTCCTAAACATCCAGTCTAAATATGGTGCTACTTGTACTTGTGCTACCTTGTGTCCATTTTCTTTATGAAACCATGAACTCAAACCACGAATCCACGAGAAGACATCTTGTTAATCTTGTTTAGTGTCACGTCATTTTGTACACTGTCTTTTTTTTTCACACTATTGCGATTTAAGACGAGTGCTTGAAAACATCCACGAGACATACAAGTCACAATTTATCACCTTCATCCATTTGCTTTATTGAATTAAATGCAGTTCAAATGGTACAAGCACCAATGCAATCAAATGTTCTCAATTTCACGTCCCACGAAACTGACAAAAACCAAAAGTCACCAGGACACCTTCCCAACTCCTTTAAACATTTTTTTTTAAAGTCCCTCAGACCTTCAGCTTTGAATGCAAAGTCATGCTGACAGCTGCATCGCTGTAATCAACACGCCCAGTGGGAACAAAAGGCTCACACAACAATCTTAAATCTGTGGGCTTTTATACAAAAACATAACAAGTCAGCAAGAGTGAGAGTAGAGGTATGACATTGAGGGTGTAAACTGGGTGGATGTCATATTAAAACAGCTTTGGAGGGCTTTAAATCACGCTCCTCTCAGCCAGAATGTTGATCGGCAGGTTGTCCGTCCCCCCGGGACATGTTTCTGATCAGTTAAAACACTGAAGTGATAAGTTTCAGCTTTAGTTGGAGCAGACCTCTTCCATTTTCTCTGGATGGTTGCTGGCTGGTTGGCTTCCTTATTTGTTGGTTAACTCAGGAAGTGGTGGACAGTTTCTGTTTCTCTGTGGCTTTTTTTTGTTGTTGTTGTTGAATGAGATGAGCGTGATTTGAAATCGTTTTTAACGCAGAGGCCCTCACATACATATTTGCATGACAGAATCTAAACACACATTTGACATTTCAGGCAAACTTGTGGAAGCTGATCTTGTTGCAGGATTCAGGCAGAATAGAAAAATAACGTGCAAATTGAGGAAGTACATTTGCCCTCACGGATATGGAATATTGGGCCTATATACCAGGAGTTTATGCTCATAACATGACTTATAAATAATCTGTAATTTCGAAAATGTTAGCATTGTTTATCAATGATAAGGTATTTTCCAGACTATAAGTTGCAGATTAGTACATTTAACAATTTCAAATATGCATCACAAAGAGCAACAACAACATCCACCAACCTACCCCCCACAGTTTATTATGAGTTATATTCTATGCTGTGACTTTTCTCAGGTCTGTAAAGCTTTTCTAAATCTCATCTGTTCATCTGTTTTTCTTTTTCCCGCATCTCTGACTTTGTGACAGGTCAATTACTCGACAGTGAAAGAAAACCGCATGAAATACCCTCATTTGAATACTTCTGTTTTCACATGATGTTGTTCAATCTCATGCAAAATGCACACAAACCAAAAGTACAATCTAGGTGTGTGAGCATGTAATTTAGCACACTTTTTTTTTTTTTTTTTTTACAAGAGTTTAGTGAATTATCATCGTGTGCAAAAAATACAGTCAGTGGTAATTTTAGAAATAGAAAGTTGGCACTGTCTCTGCTGAAGCTCTTCACCAGTTTCTATTTATTTCCCATGAAACTTGAAAATGAACACACATGATGGAGGTGCATAACTTTTCATTCCATGGAAACCTGCATTTTGAGAATATGTATTCAATGCTGGTATGATTTGAATATGCTGAAGGACAAAAGATCAGGAAGAGTCGAGCTTTCCAAATCGTCTTGGGTAAGGAGGAATGGCTGTGGGTGAGGGGAGTTCAGGAAGGAAGGGCGGATCAGCTCTGTCTTTTGTCTTTGGGTGGCCGTTGATATTGGAGGCGGAAGGTACCGTAATAAGAAGGTGCTGAGTGAATTCAGTTATTAAAACTGATGGACAATATGAAGGAATCACAGGGGAATGTGAAGTAAAAATCACCACCAGGCATGGTTGGTCTTATTTACGGAAAACTGCTGGCTTTTTGTGTGTCATTTGAACAAAAATATCCTCAATAAAATTGCTTTCATCCAAGTTTGACATACAAGCCTGTGCCACTCTAGCAGGCTTGACCTTATCTCCTGAAAGGGCTTTACCAGATTTAGGACGAGACGAATAATCTAAATGAGGTGGCAAGGATTTTACGGGATCAATTTAAACACCAGCCCAAGAAGGAAACGTGCAGACGCACTGACACATTAATGTGCACACTCAGACTTGCATTACATGTGCTGACAGGCAGAACCACGGCAACTCAGATGTCATACAAGACCGAATAAACACGCTCATGTTTGTACAGCATGACTTGTGGTAAAACTATGTGCGTCTCTGCGAAACTCACACCTTAACCTAATATGACCTTAACCTGAAAACACATCGAGAATCAGGTTGTGTTTAAACACTAGTGTCAGACCCACCAGGTATAATGTGAACTCAGGTGTTTAGACCGACTGAAGTAATATGGAATAACGATGCACACACACAATGGCGGAACACCATGTTTACTTTAATACCGACAAAAAAAAAGTCAGCTCTGAAGGCAGAAGGAGAGAGAACTTAACACTAGAGACAGATGTACATCAGTTATTTATGACACTGGCTGCACTCTGGTACTCTATTGGAGTGTGTAGCTGCTAACTGCTAACTGCTAACCCTTTCTCTGCCCATGAAAGATCACAAAATTAAAGAAAAAAAAACCAATAACAATAGTTAATCAGCACGATGTGTGTGTGTGTGTGTGTGTGTGTGTGTGTGTGTGTGTGTGTGTGTGTGTGTGTGTGTGTGTGTGTGTGTGTGTGTGTGTGTGTGTGTGTGTGTGTGTGTGTGAGACACTTGGCAATAAGGGTTGCCCTCGTATTTCTAATTATGGAGGTCAATCAGCGCCTTGAAATCAGAATGTTCAGAGTTGATCTTATCAAGTGAAAAGTTCATCGTTTCAATCTGTTTTCAGGCCATAATAAAATGCAGCTCTGGTTCAACCTTCACCACTTCTGGCTTGGCACCTGGAAAAGGTACAGTGGAAAAAAAGATTTGCGGGATCGTTTTCCAGACTGATCACCTCAGACCAAATCCTCACGGGTCACCAAACACCTAATCCCTTACTGAAAATACCCCATGCTGATTGCAAATCAGGCCCCGGACTTGCTATTGATCAACAAGGTATGATCTGTGCCAAATGAAACACAGGTAGAAACAGAGGGAACACACTGGAGGACTCAGTCTCAGTCTGCTGCTGGCAGAGCTGAATTATTAATATTACACACGACTGTCCTCACAGTTGTCCTACATTCTGCATCGGAGCCAACAATGTTTTGAAGTGAAACACATTGTACTTAAATGTCATCAGATTGCACACACTGAATTTAAACTACAGCAAGTAATAACGGGATTAATGCATATTTACCAACAAATTATTTCCCATAATTAGGTTTAATAATTACAAACTTTGGGGGGGGGGTTTGTCTTGAACTATACTGCAGTCACTTTCCAAAATGTTTGCGACTGCTTGTGTGTGATCTGAGCTGTGTGAACCTTAGTCTCTCTAAGCCTGTTGACACACAACATCAAAGTAATTGTAGTTTGACACCATGTTGTTTGGTGCATACAGTTTTAACACAAACCAAGTCTAGAGCTTTAAATAAATACTTTATTAAAAATTACATAATTTATAAAAGCACAATTTATGTGACAAAGAAGAAAAAAAACTGTTGTGGATAACAGTTTTTCATCAATAAAAGAAAGTTTTAACCGAGCAAATAAAAAAAAATCAATATAGTGGCTATAATTAATTTGGATCTCTCTATATGGTCTTAGACACGTTTGTTGGCACCCTGAAATGTGAAGAAACTGAATATATTTTGGGCTTGGTCAGTTTCACATGTTCTCTCATACGAAATACTGGGGATCCATTTCCATAAGCCATATAATGTAGTATTTGTGTTTGCTGCAAATACGGTATACCAAAAAGGGCTTGGAGTTTCGATGACGATAGGATAGAAATTGAGAGTTCATAGTGAACAACTCTGGGATGAACAGAAGCAGCTTCAATCAGGCCCAAGGCTGAAAAGAGGGACGAATTGATTTTCGCTTTGTTCTGGAAGTCATCAATTGCATGTGAGTGATGTATGCGTATATTCACCTTGAGTACATTGCTGAGCTCGTAAAGGTGCCAGGCACATAAAATCTGGCCACAAACACTTCTGTAGTTATTCTGGTGGTTGAGAATTAAAACAGTCTTGAGCCAACCAGACTAATGATGGCTGCCTCTTTAGAACGTCAGAATGAGGTCTTCCTGGTACCCACTAATCCAGCAGTATTGCCAACTCTGTCACTGGATGATGAGTCACTGCATTAACAGAGTACTTAAAAAGCCATAAAGCTCAACGACTTTACAGGAAAAAGTGACGTTGAACGTCACATGCTTCCTGGATTCAGGGTAAAAGAGAGAGAGAGAGAGAGAGAGAGAGAGAGAGAGAGAGAGAGAGAGAGAGAGAGAGAGAGAGAGAGAAAAGGAATGAACTTGTGTCTCCTTATTGAAATAACAGATAATAACAGGCTCTCGTGTGACGCAGAACAACCAGGGTGGGCTCTACTGCTAAATGCCTCATGCACTTCAGGGGTTTCCTGTGCAATAACAATTTACCACTATTAAACAGCAGTTAATCCACACAAGAAATTGTCTTATTTCAACACACAGAACGCACGTCTTCCGCCTTGTGTTGAATATTGACAAACTCATTCAAGTGAGCTTTGTCCTGTGTGACATTAAACCTCCCTGAGGTGATTTGGGATTGTATCTATGCAGAACTTGACTGGATTATTTCCAGTCAAGTCTCCTCTGCCAGAGGACATTGTCCAACCCGCACTCTTTAGTTCAACTTCTATGAACTACAGCGGAACTAATGCTCGGACAACAGAAGAGACTTTTCTCTCCCACAGTGCTGAAGAAAACCTTTGACTGAGTTCTTCACTCATACTGGCAATGCTTAAAAACACATTTATATTGTTGAAAACAAAGAGCATAATTTGGGGAGAATTGTAGTCTTTTCTATAAATAAAACGAGATCCCATGTTTCAGGGAAGAACACAATACTGCAGCGCTCCAGTTTGAGATGATAATTCTCATCATCATAAGATGATGAGAATCAACAAAGCGACATGTGGGTAATTGTATAAATGCCAGGCTATTGCAGACAAAGCACGACGCCCATTGTTGTCTTCCAGGAAGGACTTTTCGAAGTGGGCCAACAGACTATGTCTGTTGACATATCAGCATTGCAGACGGTCAGTCAGCTCCCAGACTCCGTGCTGTGGCCAGAGCCCACTTTCTGCCAATCCTATAGATAGGGCTCTTGACATAGTTTTATGTCAACAGCACTCAGACTTTGTTTCACAGCTTTACACGCTGTGCCAAGGCTACTGGGCTCAACAGTAACATTCAGCTGATACTGCAGCCGCAAAGACGCAAATCTGTTGGCGCTTTGAAGGCAATGTAAGCAGCATGAAAACAAATGTACAAATAAAAGTCTGATCAGGATTGCTTTCATACTGTGGCTGCAGACTGGCCATGGACGCTTTTACTTTTCTGCAGCATTCACAGTATACTTCATTTAATTCTGTATAAGCTATCATAAAGAATTGCAATTGTCTGAATGGCTTTTTTCAATCCTCTGTATACATGCTAATCAACAACAACTAAAGGAAATGAGAGACAAGTAGCAAGGAAGGGGTGGAATGGTTTTCCAGACCAGTTTCCTCTCTGCAAACTTTCTGGGTAGTTCTTGACTAATTTAGTATCTTCTCCACAGTCCTCATTACCCTTGGTATCAAGAGGTTGTATCTGCAGCCTGCAGAAGTTCCTCAGGAAGCAGAGTCACTCCAGAATGGTACATGCATCCATATGTGTTGGAGCTCAAACGTTTTTCCCTGTCGCCCAGCAGTGTCAACAGCAGGAGACATGGAAGGGACAACAAACCAGCAGTAAGGACCGAGCACATGAGACACACGTGACAGAGTCTGGAGAATGTAGTTGGACAATGTTACGCCGCCTGCAACGTTCTCCAACATTCTGGCTAAATGATGGTTGTTCTCTGGATGCATGTCCTTGTTGGGCCGCAGAGACGTCCATGCGCTGATCAGAGGCACCAGGACGAGATCCTCATACCCATAAGAGCTGACGGATCCAGTTAGGGGAGGAGATTCCCCAGGAGGCCATCAGGGGTCTCACCCGACCACTGATGACTGCCTAGATGTTGCCACATTATGAGTTGTGCCAAGGAAATTCGCAGATGTGATCTGATTTTTCCACTTTGATTTTAGATATTATTAAAAAAAATCAGTCTTCAGTGGCTTAATGATTTTGATTTCCTCTTATGTTATTTCGTTCTGGATAATTTACACAATGTAATTTTTGAAATTTTAATACTGTAACCAATATATCACCAACATATCTCTTTAAAGTGCAGCTGAACAGTCATTTCAATCCTTTCAGATGATCTAATTAAAGCCAAAACACAGATGTTTCCCAACATAAGGGCATTTTTTTGACAGAACTGTTGTAGATATTAATTTTAGATGGTTCTAATGCTTTCCATGTATGTCACAGATGCCCTTCAGGAAGAAAACAAACAAAGCTACCAGTTGTTCCAGTCGCATTGATGTACAGAGAAAAGCGTTTGGCGACGAAATCAGAGGAAAAAAGAAAGAAGAGACTTGTTTTGGTGCAGCATTGGTGTCGCTTCCAACATCGCATCATTTTCTGCTGTGTCTCAGTTGGTCGTCAGTAGCTGGAGCTCACAGCCGTGGTTAGACTGTCGTGAGGCAATAGTCACGCAATTTCCAACACTGTCAGGCAACAAACAATAAATAATCAGGCTCTCTGTATTCTTACAATGTTGAAAACATTCATCTGCAGGCCAGTTTTGAGTCATGATCAAAGATATTCTCACGATTGCTTATTTTCAGTGAAAGAGCTGCATTTAAAGAGACATAAACAACTGTGTTGTTTTGGTTCAGCAAACAAACAAGCCAAAAAAAACAACATTTTGAGACATCATCATGTCAGATTTGCAACGACATCCTTTCCATGAAGGGCTTGGATGGTGCGTGGCTGTTGTAAAAATCCCATGTTTGTAGAAAAATAGCTGACTCGGGTATGTGAAGATTGGTCGCCTAACAAACAAAAGCCTTTTTTTGACATGTTGATTCTACTTGTAGATCGGCAGAAAATCACTCTTCAAAAACGGAGGAGTGAATCAAAAAGCATGTGTTGAGGAAGTGTGTCAAAGACAAAACGAGCATCTCCCCCTTCTCAACTCGACACTACGGCCTTTCATATCTAATGTTGTGCTGCTAAATTTATGCTATTTAGGATGTGTGCTTCTGTCAATACACTTTGTGTATCCTTGACATTTTCTCACTTCCAAGTGTGTCAAGTCACACCATCCATCACCCCACGTGAGGTGACAGGATGGAGGGCTACACCCTCAGCACGTTGGCACACTGACAAACCAAAAATACACACACACACACACACACACACACACACACACACACACACACACACACACACACACACACACACACACACACACACACACACACACACACACACACACACACACACACACCTCACCTTAAATGACAGCAAACACACACACCTTATCACACACTATAAAAAAAAAAAACAGAGAAACTGACATAAACACAAAGGCATGCCCTCATTGGAAGGCCTTTTTTCAGACACTTACATTGTTATTTGGAGCCGAATACAATGTCAATGCAGCTGTCTCCTACCCAAAAAGGACAGGCCTTTGCAAAACGTGACCAGCGCACTGTCGAATCACGTGCATGCCTTTGTATGTCTTTATAAGGATGGGACAGAGCCCTGCTCATAGCACAACCTCGACATTCAGGATGATAAATAACACAGAGAGAAAAAAAAAGGAGTTTTGAAAGCCGACTGGATGTTTAAAGACTTTGACATGAAAGGAATAAAAGAAAAGAAAACAAGAAAGAATGGAAAGAATGGAAAGAATGGGAGTGAAATTTTAACATAGGCCTGACCTGAAATATGAAGCCATGCCCTGAAACCAAATATAACCATATTAACAGAAATTGGATCATTGCACTGCAAAGGCAAGTGACTGCCTCATCCAGGACACCTAATAGTGTAAATCAACTCTGCATGCAGAACACACGCACGCACACACACACACACACACACACACACACACACACACACACACACACACACACACACACACACACACACACACACACACACACACACACACACACACACAGCCGCTGCTGACTGCTACCCAGATGAATATTAATCCTCGGAAAAATCCGACTCACGTGCAAAAACATAATACGGTCGGGCTCTAAAAGAGTACAGTTACAGCAACTAAGCTGAGCTCAAGTACATGCAAATAATCTGTACATGCACAACAACAAGTGAGCGTATGAGCCTGTTTCATGTGGATGCAAGAAAGACTATTAAACATGATTGTATAGTGCAATTGTGAAAACGTGCTGAGCGATTTTAAGTCAATTATATGCTTGTCATTCAGACTACACAGGAAATAAGCATTTAATATAGGGAGTATAAAAACACTACTGAAACCAGCATGGAAATCAACAAAATCCAACAGTTGAAATACAACTTTAAGCTGTCGATTGTCCATTAAGACCGTACATGCTTCATGAGCTGGTTGATACAAAATTCATTTAAACAATTGGTAAATACCAAGTTACTTTGTTTTTCCATATTAAAAAACAAGATCCAATATCCAAAAGAACAAATACTAAGATACCCAATAATAGCACGTATCTACAAAATTGATTATATTCAATATATAAAGTGCAAACCAATATCCACATTTTAAAATGGGATTTTATTGGGAACAAAGGAGGCAGAGAAATTGAATGAGGTGTCCCTGAAATGAATATGCCATGCAAATTACTATAATGTTATAATTTAAACTAAATTGTAAGTAGGTCAAGGAAACTGTGACGACAATCAAAGTGTCTGAGGAAGCAGGAATCAAAGGAACCTTATGGCATGTGGTTCTGTGACAATGCAGGCAGTGAGGGGGGCTGGCGGGCAGAAACAGTGTCATGGTGTACAGGTGAGAAAGCAGCACAGGAGTTTACAGGGACTTTTTTTTTTTTTTTGAAACATGCATCGTGCAGTCGCAGTCTGTGTCGGGGTGGATGTTGGCGGGCCAAATCAGCGTGGGCTGCGCTGGCAGCAGTGCAGCATGTTGCTGTGCCATGGGCTGCTCTGCACTGCAGTGGTTTGGTGTGCACGTGAGGGAGTGTGCACATGTCACAGGATTACAGATGAGCCCACCCACACCTCCCTCTCAAAGACCCTCCCTCCCCCCTCTTCTTCAGACAAAATCTACACCCCCTTCGCTGCACTAATATAGTCGCCATTTCCATCCCTTTGATCATCCATTCCTCAATTTTACCCCCAGACAGCATCATTTATGCACCATAACAAGCGCTTCATCCCCTCAAAGAGGGAGACGAGCCAGTTTCCCTAAACATAGTCAAACTCAGTGCAGTTGACATCTCATGGAAGAAAAGTCATTTCTCGAGCAAAAGACAAAAATACTGCCAACGCTGGAGTTCACTTGAAGCCTTTGTTCTCCAAATCAATTAAAACTATTATATATAAGATTGACCCTTCTCTGATCCCTTCCCCTCCTTTGCTCTTGACATAGCAGCTTCCAGCTGGATACTGAGTAGAGCAGGTGATGATCAGTGGAGATGATGATGATGAGGGACGCCGGCTCCTGGAGTTTGGCTCATGACCTGACGAAGGTTTCAGGCTCGGTGCTGACGTCTGACTTTGGCTTTGCTCCAATATGCTGAATGAAAAACACATGAAGCCGACAGAGTAAGAAAAGGAGCAGCTAAATGATGTGCAGTGGAAAAGTACTGCATCGCATTTGGGTTGTTGACAATTTTCTGCACCGTCGGCTCTTCAGCTCCCAAGATTTGTTTTGTCATCAGATATCAGACAGAAAACCGAAAGTACACATGAAGCATTTCTTTGGCTCTTTTTTATAGTAAGTTAAGAAGGAATGTACGTGGGTGGTGAGCTGGCCAGTTAGGTGGGAGACGAAGTGCATTTTCCTGCAAATGTGTGCAAGTTTTGATATTTTGATGTTAAATTATATTGAAAAGTTTAGATGGATTCAAATTAGTTTAAGCTGTATTTTTAGACCTCAAACGATGAAAAAACAAACAAAGCCTGATATTCATTCACGTTAATTAAATAGTGTAAAGAGTTACAAAAAAATCCCATTTGGAGGGATAATCCAGATTTAGAACAACAGCTTTTATGCAACGTTTGCAATAACTTTTTCATTTCCTGCAGAATCGAATGCACATCAACATTAAAACAAAAATAAAAACACGAACATAAATTCCACCGAGCATGAAAAACCGGCCAGATCTTCCCAGTTTAAGCCGGAAATAGATACACTTGTTTCTCCAGTCCAACGTTTGGTGAGAACAGGCGGAGTTTCACTCCCTGGTAGGTGTGTGTCAAGACACTGCTGAGTTTGCACTCTCGGTACTCAGACGCTTCAGGGAAGACCTGATCATGCAGCCTTGAGCAAATTCCCAAACACTGAACAGTGCGTGTGAACACCGTGCAGTAGCAGCAATGCAGCAATGATCTCTCTCTCTCTCTCTCTCTCTCTCTAAGCCTCTCTGACAATGTCAGATAAAGAAGGCCTTGCCAGCTGAGGGAGGAGCCTCCACCCGTCACTCCTCGACACTGAAGGTATCTGGGGACATCGTGTTCATGTGACACTGAATCATTTACACAATTTTATCATAATAACTATTTCAACATATCAACACATAAAGCACAATATTAAATATCCTTAATCGCTAGGACTGGGTATATTGCAACAGTCCTAAACAAGAAGTCAATGTGTTGTCTTAAGCAAGTAAACCATTAATTGCTTTTTTCCAGTTTTGATTTCTGAAAGTGGGTCATTCACTAATATTGAAGCGCATCATATAGGCCAGGGCGTCACAATCCTGCTCCTCAAGTAACCTGGCCCTGCATGCTTTAGATATCTAAGTGCTCCAAACACACCTCATTCAATTAAATAGCTTGTTCTCTGCCTGTTTAAAACTGAATGATGAACTCATTTGTTTGATTTGTCAGGTGTGTGGGAGCAGGAGAGACATCTGACTGTAGTTAATCGCGATTCACCACACAATTTGTGAACGTGTAATTAACACGCCAAATCATTATTTTAATGCTAAGAAATTGTGCTTATTCTAAAACTTGTAACTTAAATATATAGCCCACCTTTTGTAATTTCCTGCAAAGTCGCTGCCGAAGTCCTGAACATGTCTCAAATAGTGTTAAGATGTTTGTTTTAAAGAATTGAGTTCAGGGGTGACTCATTTCAACTGGGCCATAATCACTGGGAAGAATGAAGAATGATTATGGTAACAGTTTGAATGGTTTTGAAATATTAATCAATTTGATTTAGCATTTGTGGACTTTAAATCATGGCTCTTTGATTTATATCCTTGCATCATATTGATGACAAATACAATGAACTTAGATGCAAAACAGCTTTTAGAGCTGATTTCCCACAAGACCATCTAGAAAACTATGAAAACTCAACAACATTCCAATAATCCCAATAATACTTTCACAAGAATTTTAGGAAAGAATAGAATTAGAATTAGCCAGCCACAGAGATTTTTTTCCTGATACATGCAGATGCACGTACAGATTTTTTATTTAAACCGGTGGAGTTTTGAGGAGGAAGCTTGTGTATGTCTTTATCAAACAATTTACAGAGAGAGAGAGAGAGAGAGAGAGAGAGAGAGAGAGAGAGAGAGAGAGAGATTTAGTTTAGGATTGAGTCTTTCTCGAATGTCACAAGTCCAGTCACAACACTCTCTCAGGTAATCTTTTAATGATGAATTATGGAAGAGTAGGAGGCGGGTTGTCCGGTTGAATCAACATTTTGATGTTTTTCACACATTAAACTGAAACACATCTTACCAGCCCTACTTCACAGCTATAATCACAAATACACTCATAAGCATTCTATGTCATCAACAATGAATACTGTCAAATCAGTTTGATTAGTGTGTCATTATGCAAGAAAAACAACAAACTAGTGTCACTTTACTGATAGTAGTATGTTCCTTGTCGCTAATGAAAGTGTGCTCTATGACCTCTGACAGAATATGCGCATGGATTTTGACATCATGTGGTTCAGCAACTAAGTCAGAATGTGACCACATAAGAAAGCAGCCTTCCTCATAAAGATGTAGACCATTGTATACAGTCTACATGCGTGGAGCAGAGATATGTGGACAGGATTACCTCTGTCCCATTGTATAGCCTGTGATATAACACATATGTTGAGACAAAGACATACTTAGTAAAGACCAATAGGAGGTCACATTTCAACAGTGCCGCTAAATCAGGCCCTGTCTATGTCAATGATGTAGGGCATTTATATTATTTATATATTTATATATCTGTCTTCAAACAGAACCAACTTTGTTTCCAAATCATTTCGCCAAGTCCACCCCGGCTTATTTCCACATGTAGCCAGAATGGTGTCGAGCCACAAAATGTGGAACCCGAAGAGGCCGCTTCATCCTCCGCTTTGGTTTATGACAGGTAAATTCAGCTACACAACACAGCAGCCCAACCATCTATAGTAACATTTATAAAACAGGACACACATGTACTGTTTTATAAAAAATCTTTACGAATCCTGGTCCCAGCTGTGCCATATAAATGGGTCAACCCTTGAACCCACATTCAGGTGTGAATATTTAATGTAAAATCACCCCAAAATTCAGTTGAGTGATTGTTTACGCTGCGTCATGGCACAAGTCCTATTCAGTTTAGTAAATGCGATCTATATGTCTCTGAAATATGTTCACCTTGATCATCGGGCCAATTCTTTTTTATTATTTTATTTTTTAAAACAGCGTGTCATATATTGCAGCTAGAACATCTGAAGCACCACGTATTTGCACAAGCATGCAGTTCTTCACACTTGAGAATCTTAGTCAATCAGACAAGTGTCTAACCTGAACCTGGACACAAACTTTGTCCCTGACACCATCTTTATCTTGAACTATTCATAACCTCTTCATAACCACATTGTGACCAAACAGAAATTTGTGGAGTCTAGCATTTTGCACCCTACAAGTCCATGTGGCCACGCACGCCAACAAACACCCAAAATAGAAACTGTTGTTTCCATATCATTGACCTCGTCTACCATTACAGTGTTTGGAGTTCCTCAAGTGCACTTCCCCTGAGACCAAACTTCACAACTGCACTCCAATAAATCAGTGACACATCAGAATTGTGTGCACATTGGAAGCAACACATGGAGAAACGCACACAGTGTGAGGACACGGAGTGGCTTCGTGTAAGAACATACGTGCATCCAAGATAATGATGGAAGGAGGGTGGTGTAAATGCCTCTGTGCTTCTTCATGACCTTCAGCCTAAGACTCACTGGGAAGCTACTACGAGGTGTGGTGGCAAAAACAGTTAATAATGTGACTGTAATGTATAAAAAAAAGAAAAAAGAAGGCTGTGAATTATGGAGAGGGAGAAAAGTTCAAGCTGGAGACACAGAGGCTGTGACTGTGAGGAAACACCAGTGGGAATCAGGTGCCAGTCGAGCACAGCTGGCACTGGCAACACATGCTTTGACTGGCTACTGACAGTGAGGGCAGAAGTTAAATATACACTCTGTAATCCCCTCACAAAAGGCTTCTTGATGAGAGTCTGCATGAACAGTAGAGTGTGAGGTATTGCGAGTGAGGTGGAGAAGAGGAATGTGGCTGGCAAAGGATCAGGATTGTGCCACTTGGACCAGGTCTGAGTGGACCGGCCTCACGCTCAACGTCCTCCCAATGACAAATGTTTTACTACTTCGATCTGTCCGGGTGATTTCCTCACCCACAGGTCTACAATCTGACCCGACGTCGCATCTTAAAAGAGCCAAATTCAGCTCACGGCAACTGATCAGGAAAAGGAAGCTGCTGAGGAGATGATCATTTGCATATTCAGGATTAAAATTCGTCACTTGTTCCATGACTGAGCGGCAGTGACCAAGCGGTAAGTCCCAGGCTTCAAAGGGAAATGATAGCCCTGCCGGATCGGGGCAAGTACTTGAATTATTTAGGAAGGTCAAAGCGGCGCTGCTGGTTCTAGGTCGGCCGTTCTTTGATACCTGGGCCTGAGGCAGTTTCTCTGCACAGTCCTGATATGGTTCTCAGACTTATCCAGTCTCTGGCCTCCATCGCTCCCAATATGATTTGACCTCATAGGGAAGCCCTTCTCTGCTGGTGTGGAATTACAGCGCAGGCTCAGCTTTGATTTAACAACAATGTTTTTCAAAGTAAACATGCAGACCTCAGGCATTAGAGCAACTATTCCAAGGTTTTTTTGGATGTGCGAGACTTGTGTAACTCTAACCCTGAACGTCAATGAACTGCCAGCTCGTTTCTCGCATTGTGGCATCACTTGCCTGAATTGCAACACATAGATGAAACCCTGCTTGCTTGAAGCCCCTACCAAAAAAGCCCCTAAATCCTAGTTAGCACTCAGGAGGCAGACATGGCAGAGAGTATGTGTAACAAGAGCTCCCAGATCAGAGGTTTGCTCGATTAACAGGAACTGAGTGACTGCGAGAAGCTGCATGCCTTAAGGGGAGCAGTGAAAGTGACGTTAGTCGCAGTGGAGTTCATAACATTGGCTTAACTGAGGCAACGCAAAGACAAGAACTGCCTCTGCACTGTCATTTTAAATATACACAAGTAGAAATACATTCAGCTTTCAGTCTGCTAAGTTAGTGCCGGCTGTTCTTTGCGATCTGTGCATGTATCTGACCTTCCAAAAAGGTGGCCTTCCAAAATGTCGAGTAACCTATCAAGCAACTTAATTGAGCCAACAAATAGAAGTGATAGCTGCACTAGATGGCAACGCGACATTTCACCCTCTTTAGAGAAGTGAAATGAATCCTGCATCCATCAGCCTGGAACACACGTCTGGCCGTGGCGTTATTTAATGTGTCAATTTACAATCTGCAGACACGATGTCAACAGATGTCTTTCTTACTGAGTTTATTGCTTTTACAGAGCCAAAGGAAGAAGAGGGGTAAAAGAAGAATTAACCGTTGCAGTTACACTGCTGGAGACACATTATACATAAGACTCTTGACTTCATCCAAGAAGTGTGAAGTATGTTGCATCAAATTTCAATATGTACCCCAAGGATATTGTCCTAGGTTGCGTATCTGAGTAAAGAAATGGAAAAACACTTTATTTTGAGTTGTTTTGTTGCTAAAGACATTAACTTCACCATAATCTAGCAGCTCACCACTTCATACTTCACTCGAATGTCCCTTCACACATCAGAGAGTTCAAACGAGATAATACTTACTGAACCGAACAAAGATTTCCAAAGAAATTATATGCTTTTTTTTTTTAAATAACTTTCTTTATTCTGTAAATGAGCACCAACAGTCATAAGTATATTGTTGAACACTGCACATATGCATTGTGCATGATAAAGCTCTTCGAAAAACTAAATTCCACTTTAATAACATTGACAATCCCTCAACCCCAAGTTAGATAAAGTGATTATAACAGATCCTTGGATCAAATAATATTCACAACAGCATGGTAGTCTACATGGAAAACACTTCAAGTGAGCGTGTGACTGGGTGAATATCATGGAGTCGCTCTGATTCAACATGTTTGTGTCAGTGAGCACACAGGCCCAGCAGGAGATGAAAATGAGAAGTGTCTGTGAAATATGGTGAATATGTGGTGCTAATATTTATTTCGAGCCCGAAGACAGCTCGTCATCATTCATGCGACCACCTGCTTTCAATTTATAAAGACACTGAATCCTGCATGGGGCAGATCAACGATGCCAGTCGGGGGCCTGTTGCATGTGTGGGAATCCTCCCTGCCTTGTGTCACGTAAGAGCTGAAGGTGAGTGCAGCAGATCGAGGGAAATCCCAAATGTTTCAAACTGACGCGTGTGACACAGACCAGAGTCATTCATGAGATGCACCATATAATGTCAGCTTGAAAAGCAACAGTTGCGGTGGCTCGGAGCGCCGTCGTCAGACGGATGCCCCAAATATGACAAAAGTTGTTTTTGTTGTTCTGTAAACGGGGCCGAGACGTTTGCAAAAATGGACTGGTAAGTACATTCTTCATTCAAGTTGTCGCTTTCTGGGTCAACATTTTTGCCGTAAGGCTCTTTGTAAGTGATGTTTTAAATGCCTGACATATAATTAGAATGCCTTCCACTTGACAGTGTTCTCCAAGTACGGTACATCTGGCCGATCAAATACCTAACGGTCTCACAAATATGGTGTACACATAACACCAGACCTCAAAACTGCGAGAGAAAAAGGCTGCATAAATAAATGCATCAAACAAGAAAATAACAATACTGAGGATAGAATATGATTTTATTTCCCCTTTAGAGATTATATGACCTTCAGTGTCTCTGCCACGTAAATTCAGGCTCTTAGCGAAATGCAGTTGAAAGTATGTTGATGTTGATGTTGATGTTGATTTCCGGCTTAGACAAGCTGTGTGAACTAAAACTATTTCTTAAATAGTTCAACTCACTAAAACCTAATTTTCCCTTTTGGGAATATTCATTTATTGTTCAAACACCTGTAGGATTGTTCTATTGTGTGATTGCTGTGTTGCTTTCTTTTACATTTGGTCCAGTCGCTCTATTTTTGTAAAAAAAAAAAAAAATGCTCCACTTTACTTAATGTCATACAATCTGAGAAGCCATGGCCACGGTGAGCAGTTTCCTCACAGAAAGACGACCCGAGACTGGGGGGGATGTACATACTTGAATAATAAGTTTAAATGGTTTCTTTGTCTCCAAATTCCAAGAAAGGATTTCACAGAAAACCCGATTCTGCCATATTTATTCATTAACAAGATCTCGAAATTATTTCAAAACAAAGTCACATGGAAAAGAAGTCTGCTCTGAGGAACGATTGAACTGTCTCAGATGTATTTTCACACAGCGAAAGTGGTTACAGGTAATGATGGCTTGTCACTAATTCAAGTTATTGAATACCTTGTTGGCAATCATATTTTTCATGAAATGGTGACACCTTTTGTCGACGCAATAACATCTTACATCCATCACTACGTTACATAACATGTCATGAACTTGAGCCTGTGGAGCGGGTTGAGGGGAAAGTAGCGTGTCTTTAGACGGGAATGTGTGTGTGTGTTGTGTGTGTGTGTGTGTGTGTGTGTGTGTGTGTGTGTGTGTGTGTGTGTGTGTGTGTGTGTGTGTGTGTGTGTGTGTGTGTGTGTGTGTGTGTGTGTGCTGGAACAGGAGTGGTAAGCAAATCTGGGCCCTAGAAGACATGTTTACTCTCTGGGTCCTTCACCACCATGATTACTTTACATGTAAGCTTCTTTCTTAGATAGATATCACTCAGCTACTATTTTAAATGTTCTCATTTATTCTGCGTTGGACAGATGGTGATAATACCACAGACATACCACCCATGTGGGAAAGGAAAAAAAAGAAAAAAAACAACGGCTCACACATGTAAGAAGGGAAATCTGAGGGTGGCGAACGCAACAACACTTCCACTGGATGTGGTCACTGCCCTGCTAACGTACAGAAACATGGTGCGTTAGGCAACACTGGCAGTTATTAACCCACGTGGTCTCTGAGTCACACAGGACGTATCGAGGCTTGAGGATGGCGAGTGTGAAGCGTTAAGAGTTATCCGGCTGTGAAAGTGCAGACGAAGACGAAGCACATAGGATGGCGCACCTGGTAGTGTCTGTCTCTTGTGGGATGATGTCAGTGGTCTTCACCCCTCTCTGCACCACTATGTGCATTGATGGGTGGACGCTGAAATACTGAGACGGGAAAGGCTCATTAGGCCACGACAATACGTTTTATTATTCGTTTGTTTGTCATGAGCAATTCTCCACAGTAAGAGTCGGACAATTCGATGACTTTTGAAATTCTCCCATTTTACTCCACAAGCGTTCAAAGTGTGGCCACAACCCTGGCATCATTATTCAACAGGAACAAAAGACTGATGATAAACTTTTCTGAATTGCCGCTTTGATATGATGACGTAGATCGCCATCCCGGCATTCGCAAAGGTCAGCACTGTGCAGAGAAAATAAACAACAATCTCAGCGACGACTTCGAGACACTTCAGCGCCGAGACACAAGCCTCCCCAATGTCCTTGGACCTCGTTCAAGGAACATTGAGTGGGTCTGGTACTAACTACACAGCAGGTCTGAGAAGACAATGCCTCCTTTTTGTCCCAAAGGACAAAGCAAGGTCAGACTCTGTGTCCCCTCAGACAACCTTCCCTTGTCACATTTGGATTGTAGGCAACATAGTGGGTTATGTCACAAGAGCGCCACAATAAGACGATCTTAGGAAAACACGGACACACTTGTGTGGACCAGATGCAGTTTTAGGGACACGGTTCTAGGAATTATGTAACATGTAAAACACATTGATTCCTAAAAGTTCTTCGAACGGCAGAAACACTTTCAGCTCCATTCATGACATTGGCTCGTTGGTCAAGTTAACTAACAAGATAAATAATGTAGTTTGTAAAAAATGTATTTCTGGCGTACAAAACCTGGACAAAATGGTGGCGATTGTGAAAGAGAATTCTTCAAGCTGCAAAAAGGGAACGTGAGCTGCGTTCAGCTGTGTTGTACAATTTTTAAAACAAAAAAAATGTAATTTAAAAACTTGTTTATCCTCAGTTGTCATAAACTATTTGTTTTTCGAGCTATTTGTCGGCCACTTTTTAGAAAGAAGCTTTTACTTTCATTCTAAAACTTGCAATAATTTTTTTTTTTTTAATTGCGGATGTAAAAATGTTTTGAAGCTAAGTTTTAGTGGCTCGAGACATTCATTAAATCACAGGTGACGATCGACACATACATGTCCTGTCAGCGTGCCAAAAACAACGACACAACTTAAGAGCTCAGTCGGTTTTACAAATGACGCAGAAATGAGAGAGGGGAGAAGTTACTGCTGCTCCGGTTTTGCAAGCCTCGACACCATGCCAAATAAACTGAGACATCTATGGGAGCTGCTCAGAAGTGGAACAAGGGTGAATAGAGTTTTTGATTAATTAGAGCAAAAACATCCTCCGCCCGCGACCGTCCAGCCGTCTGAACCGCTCTCCACCTGCGTCTTTCTTTCAAACGCCGAGCTGAATGGTTTCACAGCTTGACTGGCACCTTCAAGCTTTCTTTACAACTTTCCAAGAGCGTCGGGAACAGAGCCACCAGGAAACCAGACGACAGCAGTGGCGACACACAATGAAAAGCAGGAAAGACACAGAGAAATCTTACATAACCCGGAGAACAGGATAATAAACACAGCAGTTAACGACATGGCAACAGATGAGAGACGAGGGGGGTCCGTCAAGGAAGGACTTTGTAATCTCTGACAGCGAACAGGTTTTTAAAACAACCTTGTCTCAGGCGTGGCGATGGGGCGATTTATTGTTTTATAAGTCACTTAAGATTAATTTGCGCCCTGTCCAGCTCATTACCTCGACTTCCTACTTTATGTCTTGAGTTACTTTAATTTCACACAATAATAGTACATAGTTATCTTAGTTTACCCAACAACAATAAAGATGTTTACTTTGAGTAACATGCTGAGTAACCCTAAGCTGTGCAGTTTAATTTATTCTATTACGTTTTCCATGTGCCTTCCACATTTGGTTCCTCTTCTCGCTTCATTGTTGCAGTTATCGGCAAATCTGCAGACATGATGTTCACACTAAATCCTGCAGAACATTGAGCACATTTTCCGTTGTTCACTTTCTCCTGCGTTGGTAGTTCTCTGAACCACTTTCCTGTCTCTTCATTATCAATGCACTGCTGATTAGAACATCCCCACTGGGAGCCATTTGGCCATTCATTCAGGTTTCAATAGGAATGACGCAAATCCCTGACCTGCTTGGTGGCCCGCGGCCTGGACCCACTCTCTTGGATTGAGGCCTTCTTGCCTCTATACATGCCCCGGCTGGCACTCGAGCCGCTGACCCACTGCCAGAATGTCCCAATAGACTATAGGAGGTCTCACAAACCTGCTTGGCACAGTCTGATGGATGATGTGACCTAAATGTGTAACACACGGCCTTACATAATGACTAATTTGATAAAATCAAACTTAAGAAACATTTTCTCAAGCAAAATATATCCATTAGCTATTCTTATATTTTATATCTTGCCTCAAATAAAATAATAATAATAATAATAATTTGCAGTATCAAAAGGTTTTGTATGGAAGGTGAAAGCATTTAAAAAGTATTGTGTCCCAACGTCTGCCGAAACCCGGGATCGAACCAGGGACCTTTAGATCTTCAGTCTAACGCTCTCCCAACTGAGCTATTTCGGCTGGCGTGGTCCTGCATGACGTAATGCTTGTTTTAACGGTAGGTTAGCCACCAGGCGGTCATTATTACTAGTGGATTGTTGCCCCCTTCTGTCGGTTAAAAGCACTACAGCGTCTTTTTTAAATTTCATATGTAGTTTTCCACGACGACCACCAGCGGTCAGTGTCACGTCACATAGGAGATACCACACTGTAGTAGAATGGTCGTTGTTAAATATATATATATGAATTAATTTTCCCACAGGGACGAACAAAGTATCTATCTATCGATCTATCTATCTATCAATCTATCTATCTATCTATCGATCGATCTATCTATCTATCAATCTATCTATCTATCTATCTATCTATCTATCTATCTATCTATCTAATGTTATGCAATAATGATATTGTAGGGTGTCATAAGATTGAGACAATAAAACACAGACACAGGAAAATCTAATTAAACATTTTATTGCATAAATAGTTACACATGTTGTTGTCCTGTAATATGACTGTCACAATGTACCCTTTTTGATCGTTGTGAATGAATGTGAGTATATATGGCGTAAGCATGCATGCTCGTACACAGTCAGGCAATTGTGTAGTACTCACTAAATCCAAAGAGAGTTTCTATGTTTTTAATTGGAATTCAAAGGCTTCTGTCCATTCGCCCTCTTAGAGTACTCAGCGGTTACATGATAATGCAGCAGCTCTATCGTGCAGCCCTGAAGGTAAAAAACATCTCTTGTAAACATTCACAAGATCAACCCTGACCTTGAATTGTACCGATGCAATTCATGATGTTTACATCATGTGAAGTTCAAATCTCTGGGCCCGGGATGAGTGGAGGCAGAAACTGTGTAGACTTTGGTCCAGATGCCAACATGTGTTCTGCCAGATGGCAAGAGATTAGAGAGTGCGATTGAGGAGGTCAGTCATCCTGGAGTCACCACAGACATAGAAGACTAATTATATTTTTGGCAATTTCAATTATCCCGTGAAAAACCCTGCCATTTGATTTTATGTAATCCTGATTTGAATATGTGGTGTATAAAATCACTCAAGCAATGTCGGATCATGGAGAAGAGGACTGAGTGAACCGCAGCTAGATTGGGTCAAAGTCCCCTCGGCTAATGCACCATCATCATATGAGGTTCTGATGATTATGATCATGCTGTGAGACACACAGCTGGGTTTCCTGTTACTGGTCAGGACAACATGTACCATTTCATATGGTTGTGGCATTGTCGGGTTGTCATAGAAATACTGTAAAATGCAATAAAACCATGAAACAGAGAAACACTTGCTCTTCTCAAAGTAGTTTATCTGCAGCAAAGACATAGTTTTGATTTTAAAATAAACTATGTGAAATGCATGGCTTTTCATGGAATCCTTCCAGAATACCAATCAAAATCAAACAAGCCCTTGACGTTCCAGTGCAGAGGTCACATGTCACAGAGACGTTGCTCTGTATCCAGATGTGTTTGCTTTCCATTTTTGTTCCCAAACATCAAACCCCACGAAGCACTACGTTCAGAGTTGTGACCTTCAGAGTGAAGCCCGTCGGCCTGAATGCAATTTTTTTGCTGAGTGCATCAGTCGCATGAACTCCCTGTAAAAACCACTTTCTTTTCAGCAGATGACCGACTTAAACTCGTGCTGCTATTGTTCATGACAGGACGCTGGTCCAGAGCCTCTGCATAGAAAACCTCTCTGGAAATATGTGCCCTCTGCTTAATGTGCTGTCCTCTGTTCTTATTGTGGCAATTTGGTCATGAGGGTTTTTTTTTTTTACACAAGTTGGACTGAAGAAAAACATCTTGTGAAGAGTGGGACATCATTTTTCATGATTAAAGAACCGCTCGTAGGATTCGGTGGCATCTAACAGCAAGATCTCCCACTCCCGATCGCTCATTCCTCCACCCTCCTCTTCCCACTATATTAAGGCTAATGTGGGCACGCTGGAAATTGTTCACCTGAATCGTTGGGACACAATATGTATCTATGAAAAAGGAATGAATACATCAGTAGAAATCTAAAGTCGGGAATCGGTGAGGAAGCTTGAGCATTTAGCATTTGTTTACATGTATAGTTTTCCTCCGGTTTTATGTGCATCCACTGCGTCCCTCGGATGTTTCCACTGAAACCTTAAATGCAGCTCAACAAAAGCTATGACACAAGTTTAACTGCCCATATTTATTTTTGAGTCTTGAGATTTAGATTATTCCCTAATTAAAATGTAGAAGACTTTAGTCACTGTATTTCGACTTGCTTGTATTTTACACTCCTGTAGATTCATTACCTCAAGCAATGTTTTCAAAGGTCACATTCTTTTTTTTCTAACACATATTTAATCAAAAAATACGTTGGAAAAACAAATTAGAACCGATTTCAGCAACAGCCTGAACGTTCTCTTGAGAATTAAGCGCTGCTGGTTTAGCCCAACTTTGCCCTGCAGGCTTCATCCCACATCCATGACCTTTTTTTTTTTTTATTCCTATACTGCAGAGGTCTGCAGCACCACCCTCCCACGCAACACAAAACCCACGCAACGTTTTCAGCAGCATGCAGAGGAAGCTTTTTGAGGCATGTGGGGGGAGGAGCACGTTGAACACGGGCAGGTAGGTGTGCTCAGTACCTACACAGGGCAGCCATATCCAACATGGGCGCACCTGCCGAAACACCAAACACAAGCTGGAGAATGCACACACACACACACACACACACACACACACACACACACACACACACACACACACACACACACACACACACACACACACACACACACACACACACACACACACACACACGCACACACACAAGTTGAGCGAGTACAGTTTGATTTTTTTATCATCCCAAACACAGCAAGAACTAAAATTAACACGTTCACTTCACACCACCCACTGACTTTTATTATTGGCTCCTCTCTGATGGTAATGACGGAACACAGCCACAAACAATGCATTGTGCAAAAAATGCAGGCACCGTTTAACAGAACACACATGATAAACGTCAAACAAATGTGTTTGTCCATTGCAATAATACATGGGAGTCCCTCCAGGCGCTTTGGTTATAATTATGTGAGCGACATGAACAAAGCTGAAAAAAACAAAACTGTACTTAGACGGTCATTAACAGTGAGAGTTTCTGCACACTTTGGGGAAAAAATACTTTTCTACCAGTTACTGTACTTGAGGCCAGGGTTTCTGGGGGTTTTTTTGTTTTGTTTTTTAACCCTGGCAATATAAATGCTAATGTGAAACCAAATACATACATTGTCAAGCTCAAGAATGAACACGTGAGACAAACAACAAAACCAGAGCTTGGTATTTCACATTTATTGTTGTTTGGTTTTGTGATACATTCGCGTAAAAACAACACCATGGAGAAAACCTATAAAGATAGCATATTTTTGGTGTACATATAATATATATTTCAACATGTTTACATTCAGAAATGCACTGATTGTGTGGGAAAGTGACCTTTGCAGCGAGCCTCCGATGCGAGCGCACCACGAGGAGGAGTGAGCGCACGAGCAAGGAGATCAAAGTCAACGGCAAACACGAGTCCTAATAACAAATCCCACCAAGACGGACAGCGCGGGCCTCTAACAGCAATAACTCTCTAGCGTTGTGTTGGATCAACTCTGAGGATGGGTTGACCCACGGGACCACGTGTCAGGGAGCTGACATCGAGGCGAGGCAGCTGCAAGCCGGATCACTCCTCCAAGTCTATGTCTAAAAAAAATCACAGGCAGGCCAAAGGACTCAAACACCAAGTTCCACATGTAATTATTTCAGGTCTGCTTTGTATTTACATCATGTACATGTGCGTCCTTCCAAAAGAGCATTATAAGCTTTCCACGTGCCCAGACTCCGGAATGAGTGTCGGGGAAACGAAATGTAATGCAATCTAAAACAACAGACCTGTCATGAATACTATTTATTGTTGAGAACGTGTCATAGAGGTGCAGATTTAACTTCAAAGTTAATGCTGAGTTTGTTATTTTTAGTGGCCCTCTGTTGGATTGAAAGTTATTTTTCTTCCAAAGAACCTTTTGTGAGACTCAGAGGTGACAAAATCAAAGAAACAACAAAAATATTAAAATAAAAGCAGAGAAAGATGATGGGTCAAGTTATACCAAAATAACCTTAACGTCTTTAGAAAACAACTGGATGGATAAAGACAAGTTCTCCTCACGGTTTTCCCTCACACACATGCACTGATAATAAGGGCAAAATAGGCTTTAACATGGTGCATTCATGAGGGAATAAATGGGAAAAGTTGCACTTCCAATTGGGAAAAACCAACCACCATGCTGTCATCAACTCTGGCCTTGGCAAGTCGTTTTATTGGTCGTTTATCGACATGACAGCATTTGAGCATCTACTGTACATGAGGAAAAGTATCGATAGATGTACTTCAACATTCTTGCAATTAATGTGAGAAAATAGCACAACTTCATTTGATTTCGTCCAGCAGGTGCTTTCAAACTGTGAAACATAATTATGCTCCCAATCAAGCCTTGATCTATAATGAACACATAAGAACTTCTCTCAGTCACATGTTGTTGTGACCAGCTACTGGGCTCCATAGGCTATAAAACTCATAACTCTTTTCTTCCCAGATATATGATTTTTAATTTGCAATGGCTGATAATGGTATAGTCTACATCCTTCATAGCTATTACACTTATAGGTTTGCACTAAAGCCTTTTTCATCATTCGATTTGTCTCCATTACATATGCAATTAACTCAGCTCTCAGATGTGTGTTTTGAGGAAATAATAAATTTCTAGCCTCCATTTTATTTCATTTTATCATGCTGCGTTTTCTGGAATTAAACGTGAGAACTCACACCGGGGTAGAGGCATCCCCGATTTACCTCAAGCTCTTTTGCAAGGTATCCTCAGCACATCCTGGAAAACACTGGCCGAACTCACGTGCTGACCTATACTACAAAAACAGATGGGAAGTGATCATTCACAACACATTTGTGCTCATCGAAACGTGCAGTGAAAACGTTGTGCTCTATTGATTGACGCATTGCTGTTGCAGTGAAGAGCTCTCCCATCAGGATAAAGATGTTTCGTTAGAAGAAAAAAAAAGGAAAATGATGGTGATCACTCAGAAGACTTTTGTCTGGATTAGAAGTGAGCGGTGGAATCTCATCAAGCCAGTAAAAAGCTCCCGTTTACCAAAAGAAAGACTGCTGCGTCTCCTTACTGCAGGCAGCCAATTCCTCATGGTTGATCTTAAACTTTTCACCCGCCAGTAGATTTTCTTCAAAATGATTCAAAGGAAGAGCGAAGACGGAAATATGCTCTCAACCGTCTTCTCAAACAGTCGACCTGTAAAACCGCCAGAAGATATCACACCAGAAGCTGAGAAAGGAGAGCTGCACTTACTTTACAGAGTGTTGCAAAAAAAAAAAATTTTTAATCTCACGTAAACACTGTAACGTTTGACTGAATAATAACAATGTATGTAATATAAAAAGTTTTCAATATGTGACAGTTTGTCCTCTGGCGTGCTCCTCACACATTGTGTGTCGTCTGACCCTTGTAAAACTGGGTTTACGAGTCACCAGTAGAAATCATGTAGCAAACAACCAACGAGTTCCCCTTTTTGTTCTGAATACACTGTGAACTCTCAAAGCAGAAATTAGACTGAGATAACATTGAATACATTCAAAGAGTTCCATGTGTTAGAAGTGTATCAATGTGATTTTATTTTTTGTATTTTTTTTTTGGAAGCTTCCCCGGAGCATTTGAGTGGGAGGCAGATCAAATCTTCTGCTGGCTAAACACATTCTTTGTACCCGTTATGTAAGCACCACTATGAGAACGCTCCATCATGTGACTCCATATGTAAAATAGACTTGAGCATTTCACAGAGTGCAAACAACATACATCTGTTTACACATTGTGTGGTATAGTTCAGCTGCAGAGGAAGTGCGTACACCACCGTGAGGACGGCGCTACGCCTCCACTGCCGCCTGAGGGTTAGCGTTCGCTGGCTGCTGGTGGTTAACATCAAACGTCTCCCAGAGGTGGAAATGTGTTTTGCACATTTCTTACCCTGGTGACTCCCGTCGGTGAGTTTTATAATGGAACGCACCTGTGACTCTGCTTTGCTTTGTTGTTGTTTTTTTTTAATTATCTGGGCCTGACCCATGTGTTTCAGTCTCACAGGGCCTCGGCCAGGCAGCGGTCGGTACCTTCGCTCGCCTCCAGTCTCACCTGCCGGCTGGTCTTCCTGTTCTCCACCCAAGAGTTGTGTATCACAGTGCCTCCCGGAGAGGGGTCCACCTGGAGCAGGGACACCACCCTCTTCTTGACCTTGGCACGGAGTGCACGTCGCAGTTTCTGTCGGGTAAAAGCGTAGAGCAGGGGGTGGGACACGGTGGTACCGTAAGCCAAGGCAAGGAACCAGAGCCGCAGGCTGACCAGGATGTCACTGGGGCCGATGCTCAGGATGAGCACGTTGGTGATGGAGAGCGGAGCCCAGCAGCCCAGGAAAGTTGTGATGATGATGAGTGACATCCTAAACACCCGCCTCTGGCGCTCACGGCGATCTCGGTGCCGCCTCACTGCCCGGCGCAGGGCTATGATGGCCGACACAGATGCGTGGACTCCCATTGTGGCCGGCATGGGCGTCGCTGCACCAAGGTTAGCGGTGACGAGGGGGGCGGACGAGGAAAGAGCAGGGGGGGAGGTGGCAGTTGGGGTCGGGGTTGGGGAAGGAATGAGGGGAGGATGGCTGAGCTGTTTGGTGCCATCGACAGTACACTGCTCCCCTCCCACTTCCCCACTGTCGGTCATCCTCATCCCTGCCCTCCTCTTTTTCTCTCTTTTGTGGCGCCCCCCGCAGGTGGGGCCCCTCAACCGCTGGTTCTTCTTCATGTGCGAGCCAATGCGGATGTTTAAAGCTCTCAGTATTTTGGAGTAGGTAAACAACATCACTGCCACGGTGGTGAAGAAGATCGGTACCTGCAGGATGAGATGGTAATACACCCCCAGGCCTGTGTGATAGCCCTGCCCACCGACACACAGAAGGGTCCGGTTACGCCACGCCGGCATCACTGTGGCACCGACGCCACGGGGGGGCGATGACAGGAGTGTCACCTGTCCCGTCTCCTCCGGCCCTTCGTCGTCGAACCACTGCACCTCCAAGAATGGGATGAAAAACACAGCGACTGACGTGACCCACACTGCAGCCAGGAGAAGAGCCGCTCTGCGCGTGGTGAGCAGCCTGTTGGCCGGACGCACCGAAATGTCATACCGATCCAGGCTGATGACGAGGATGTTGACGGCCGTGGCTATGCTGGCAAAGGTGACGCAGGCCTCGTGGAAGCAGCAGAGCAAGGCCAGGTTCGGTCCGGGAGGCAGAAGCACAACGACCAGGGTGAGGGGCATGCACAGCACGCACACCACCACGTCCAGTACGTGCAGGTTGACCGTCACCATGTTGCTCACCGAGTCCACGAGGTTGGACTGAGAGCAGTAGAGCACAAGCACGGTCAGGTTGCTGCTGAAACCCAACACCAGCTCCAGCATGAGGAAGGCGGTGAGCGACACCTGGAAGCTGAGCGAGTACGGCATGTACCAGGAGGTGGGAGTGTTGGACAGGCCCTCTCCTCCACCTCCTCCTCCCTGCTCCTGAAGGGCTCCCATCCCTCCCAGACCGGCGGCCACCGTCCCAACCCAGGCTGTGGTGGCTGGGCCTGAGGTGTAGCTGCCAGTCTCCATGACGACCTCTCAGTCCTCATATATTGTACCTGTCACGCCGCTGATGAGCTCCCATGATGCACCAGGCCGAGCTTCCGTGATGCAGGGATGAATAACAGCTTGGTGACAGAGCTGGAGAGACGAGAACACAATGCAGACAGATGAGAAATGAACTTTGGGGAAGGGAATCAAAACACATTATTCTCTCTCATTGCATGTCAGCGCCCTCAACGCAAGTTTGGATAGAAAAATCAAAGCACAGAGATCATAACACATTCTAAAAGAAGTTAAAGCTATCCATCCCTCCATTCATTCATTAGGCATATATTAACTCCAGCATGGGTGGATTGAGCATGTAGGATAAAGGATGGACTATGCATTATGCATTTTTCCATCCTTTACTCGGTCTCGTATCAATAGCCCTGATTAACATTTTGGCTCAGCCACAGTCTTGAGATGTGCTCACAAGCTGTCAGAAGTGAGGGCCACCACAATAGGCCATCACTAATGAGTACCGGAGCTCGAGGAATGGGCAGACTGAATGACTCTTAAGTAATCAGACCCAGAAGCGAGCAAAAATTACATTGAGCAAGTCACACACAAATTGGTCATAGCCATGGTCCGGGATATGTGGTTTTCTTTGAATTTCCACTGACAACCACTTGAACAGATCCACTTCGGCATTACTGAAGAGTTAAAACACTGAAAGTACTGTGGAAAAAGCCTGAGGACATCAAAACACCACATTTCAGTCACGATGAAGGCTTTGAATGTGATTAACCACAGGTAGATATGATAAAAGGATTTCAAGATGAGAGCTGAATCCACAATAAAAGATTTTCTAAGTACAAACAAAACACACTAATATTTTAAAAAAAAAATTCTTGTGAAATGTGAATTTTACCAGATTTAAAAGTGTTTCTTAAGCCCTGTCGAGGCAGGAAGCAGGGAGCGCTCGGTAGAACAGCCTGAACACAGGCAGTTTAAGGAGCAGCAGCTCCATTTCAGTGAGTGTTAATAGGCAGCGAGCCTCCAGCCGTCATCTGGACGGTAAATTTTCTAAAAAGACGGCCGTAAAAACAGCGCACAGCTTCCTCAAAGCCTCTAAAATATGTGTACACTCGAACCTCGGATTAGGACCTGACACATGGTCTGACGCGGAGAGGCTATATTTACATTTCACTGTATTATGCTGCACAATGTTTCATTAAAATAGGACTTTATGTTGCGATTGTAGTCATTTTCAGTAGTAATTGTTTGATCTTGTTTCATCGCGCACACTGTGCGCCACAACAAAGAAACACTTTCAAGTGTAAATTCAAAGGTTATTATAGCAATATTTTACTGGTCCAGCCCACTCAATATGAAACTGGACTATATGTGGTGTTTATATTCTTCATGTTCACTGTGGCTGGCTATGGAAAGCCAACCTAAAATAATTAAGCGTTTACACATTTATTTATTTTATAAGAACATTCTCACCACATAGCAGCTTGCACAGGACACGGTGGGCTCTTTCCAGCCAGCCACAGGTTTGGAACTTGCAGAATAGAGAGAAAATATCTTACAGTGACTTCTGAAGTAAAACTTTATCTGGTATTTATTTTGTATGCATCTTTGTATATGTATATGTATATGTATATGTATATGTATATGTATATGGTATAGATCTTTTTAGTGCTTTTAAATAAGAATATTTCTTCCATAACTTATTTGGTTTTTGGTTTATTTATCACATGTCACAATGTGGTATTCCGTAGTCCACAATGCATGAGAAAGCACCATTTAAGGTCTTTTTTTAAATCTTCAGGTATTTGTGGGGGGGAAACCTATTATTTTGCTCCATTTATTCATTTTTATTTTATGATTGTATAGTAATAACAACAAATATGTATTTGCACTGGTTGCAGGATTAAGTTCCAGTGCTATATATCTACAAAAAAAAAAAAAAAATTAAGATAAGTTTCAAAAGCATCAGAACTTATCTTAAGACTATGAGGCCAATACAAAGAGTCCAGGTGTAGCCAAAACAAGGGTTTATATTCCTGGTCAAATGTAAATAGTATAAGTCCTGGTGTTCTTAACGTGTCAAGTGAAAAACGTTCATGTGTTTGAAACAGCGTCGAGTGAGCTTGAGGCCTCGTTTACACGACAACGGTTTCCAGTGGAAACAAAACCTTTCTTGCATTTTGAAAACGCTTCAACTCCGTCCCTGTGGAAACAGGAGAAAAACACCAAGATGCTCAGTATTCATCCCCGCCCTGATGGCCAGTCCAGACTAATCTCAATCCTACTTTATATGTAAACAGTTTACTCCCAGGAGTACAAGATCGGATTACAAAAAAAGGATTTTTGAAGCATTTGTCAAATGTTCAGGTGTAACTTTACAAGAGTAAAGTAGTAGTCCGGTTTAGAGTCGGGGTCTCGTTTAGACAGTCTGTTTCAAGAGTGTGTCTTTAATAAAATGTGTCCATTTATCGTTTTATATAAGAGGATATTTCAGAGGACTTAATGAAGCAGTACAAGAGAAATGTGTTGAGGCACAGAATGAAGTATCTCTGAGCTTGAAGAAATGTGTGTCACACATCAAACTCTGACAGTAACCTTCAACCCTGAGACGGGAAACTCAGTGTTTAACTGAGGCTTGTTATGAGCCATTCTTAGTTTGTTCACTTTAAGTTGAACACAAGGAAATTGTGATAAACCTCCAATGCAGTGACTCCCCATGGCAACCACAGGAGAAAAAAAAAAAGTGTGAACATCCATGTCATCCTGCTACAATGAGCACAATTTCAGAATACAATCTGCTGCAGCGATGAAGTAAAAGACATGGAGATGTGATAAAGGACTTCAGGGTGAGTCATCGTGTCACTTTTAATGCGGCATACAACTGAGTACAGTCTATAAAAATACAAGTTGATAAGTGGAAGGTTCACCATTCTTTTTACTCTTTCATTTAGTCGGATAAGACATGATATTAAAACACGGTTGGTCGCATCTGAAATTGAACATCCTAAAGGCTGTTTTGTGCTCGACGTGTCCGTGAGCTGCACACTGCAGCCGAGTGGACGGCCATTAACGAGCCCGTATCGACGACCAGGAGCTCGTTGCAGCAGAGTTTTCAAAAATATAGCCGTTTCTATGATTCTTCCCACGGAGACCATCGTGACAGCCAACTTATAAATAATTTGTGATACAAAAAAATTGAGGCCACACTTTGGAAAGGTGAGAAGAGTGGGTCAGAAAAAAGAATCGGCGAGACAGGTACGTGACGGCCAAAAGGAGCGTGAATGGGCAAAATGGAGACCCCCCTGGTGGAAGTGGATGTGTCCCCAAGGTTCCCCAAACTTCCAATCTGAAGTTTGCAATCTTGGTTCACCTCTTTTCATGCTCCTCACGAGGAACACTTTTTTTTTTTCCATTACTGAATTGCATTACTGATGGAAGTGTTGGATGCTGACTGCTTCAGTTTCATTCAGTAAAACAACATTCTTTTATTTTCCCACTAATTTATTTCACTTCGATTTTTCCTCTTTGCATTTCACTCTTACCTTTTAATGTCTCATTCCTTCACAAACTTTTATGTAGATGCATTTGATGTGATTTTCCTCGGGTTTATTTCTTTCTTTTTCAAGCTGTTAGCATCACTTACACCTGCTGGGCATTCAGTCAATTACAGGCCTTCAAATCCGAGCTGTGTGCTAACCACACACCATGCCGCTCTCACGGCTGTGACAAACCTGCGTCAGCTCTGATTATGTGTCGAAACAGCCTCCCAACATATGGCTAAATGAATCTGCTGAGAATAAATTCAACAAATTTAGTCTCAGTAGCCACCAGTTAAATAAGGAAAAAAAAAACAAAACAGCAGTTTCAGGCTCAGGAAAATAATTGGATTACTTAAGTGTATCTTTTTGTAAAAGTGAAATGTGGGTTTACCCTGAATCAGGTAGTAATTACCTGAGATTGAGAACAGGTGTCACAATCTGCACTTGTTCTTCTTTATCTCACTTGCATGACGGACAAAAGCAGTGAAACACAATACGAGACGTCCACTCCTTTGTCCACAGACACGTGTCAGATCAATGTTGTGTTGCTGAACCGACAGAGCTCAGGAGTGTGTGGCTTACTGACCTGTGGACGGTTGCCTGTCTCATACTGTTTATTCTACGCTATGTGTTGTTGTTGCAGTGGGAAGGTAAACCAGTGGTCTGAATGCTGCTTTGGGGGGGTGAGACAAGGACATTGTGGCGGGTGCTCATGTGCAAATTTCTATAAGGTGCTGCTGAGTTTGTTGTGTATGGGCAGTAAAAGATGGATGACAGATGTGTTCGAACCAGAGCGCCGTGAGATTGGTGCTGTGTAATCGTGGACAGGGAATTAATTGTGGTTTTGCTATTTTGGTTTTGCATTGCCGGTATCATCACAGTACAACACAGTCATACCTTTAAATGGTTTTCGAAAGCAGCAAGATACATGTAACTTGTGTTTACTCACTTCAGGACCACATAAGTTTGTAACACAGAGGTGATCCAACTCTCGGTTTAACAGCCATTACAAATAGAACAAAAGCACTGATAGAATAGCCACATTTGAGGTCAGGCTTGTGATTGCAGCACCAAAAAGTAACTGAGTATATTCACTGAAATACTGTACTTAAGTTGTTGTTGTTTTTTTAATGAATTTGTACGTCGCTCAAAAACCACTACGGCTTTATCGGAACTATAATGTTTGTAGTTTCCACTGAGATGTGGCCTTAGCTTGATGCTCTATCTCTTCTCCTCTCCTTCATCCACATCGTAACCAAGTTAAAAAAAAAATAATCCACAGGACCACTCGTAAGGTTTAACAGTTTACTTTTCAAAGAAACAAACAAAAGGGTGGTACAGAAAAAATGTCCAAAGGCGTTCCAAGTTATGTAAGTGGTCCGTTAAATCCGGTCAGTATTAATCATCCAAGACACAAGAGACAAAAGAAAAAGGGAGAGTGAGAGAGAGAGGTCAAAAAACCGTGCGGCTCCACTCTCACCTGCCTGACTTCCTGTCACAGGTAATCCCCCCAAACTCCACCCACCCGGGAGCATCAACAAACAATTAAAGGCGCACAGCCACCAGAAAACGCCAAACAGTTATCCCTTCCCAAACATTGCAAATAATATAAAAATTACACTTCTATCCACTTAAATCAACCACAACATTTTAAATGATTAACTTATTACATTATTGCCCATGTGAACTAAAATACTTGTAAATGCCCCTCTTAATTCCTACCAAATTAAACGTCTTACATTGCTGCTGTTTTAGATCAACTTAAATTATTTATCTTTTTAACCAAGCTCAATGAACTGCGTTTAGGCTCCTACAATGTTAAACAATGCATTTAATCACAAAAAGATTTGACAATAGAATTGAATGCAATACGATGATGAAAGAATCAATTCCTGATGATTTTGACTTTTAATGCCATGAAGGGATGAGGTCGGGGTTTCGTTCCAGATGTTTCTGAGTTCACAAGCCCGACACTAAATACTGACATTAAACTCCCCTAAATTTCTCACTTGGTTCAGTAATTGTTCAACTTTTGGCTCTAGGCTCACTGGAGTTGATCACAGCTGATTCTGGGTGAAAAATTCCCACATACTGACCATTTAGCATCAGCACTTAGGCCTCAAATGCATTTTTGAACTGTGAAATAAGAGCTCCCTCAAAAAAAAACACATGCCTGCACAAACTCCACACACACAGAACACTACATTTGTTTTAACGCATCCCCTGTGCGCTTGAGATCTCACAACCCATCAGATATACTTGGAGAACCTCGATACGAATCCATTTATAAATAAGCTTAAAAAAAAGCTCAAGCACAGTAAAGATGACTAATCAGTGACGTAGACAAATTCACTAGTGATTACAGAAGCAGCTTACATTCTGCTGCCTGGAATGAAAACTGCAATGGAACATTTTTACATTTTTCTATTGATATTTTTCTTTTTTCTTTTTTCTTTTTTTTTTTAAATAACTGTTTGTGCTCGGCTTAAACAGGCACCTGCTTGTTGAGCGGTACAAGAGTCAAAGTGCGAAACACTGCAGCCCCTCATTGATTAATGGGTGGCATCTAATCGCAGCGGTGAGAAATCGATTGATGAACTAATTGTCACAGATTATTCGCCGGTAAAAACATTTCTGCATCGAGTGCTTCTAATATGTTTGACGTGCGTGAGTTTGAGGGGTGCACGGAAACAACAAATCAACTCTCACACATCAGCCTCGGCGCTACTCCACTCCGGCGACGCGACATGCGGTTGAGTGATGGACTCATTTTCTCTCCATTTCTGTTGCCACAGCAACCATACTACAAGGGGACGAGATTAACGAGGGCACCGATGCTACAGCGCTGAAGTGTGGGACACAGAGTTCTTCGGTTACGACGCGTATGGTGGCGATGATGGAGAGATATAGGGGAGTTGAAGGCAAATCTTTCCGGAACCATAACAAAGAGGTTTGTAATGCATCTTCATATCATGTTGTGAAAAGGGACGACATCTGTTGTTTTTCAGTTGCAGATTGAAGCCAGAGTTTTAGGACAACCGTCCAACTGAAATCAAAAATATTTGGGTTGAATTTAAAGCAGTTCTACAATAGAAGTAACTCCTTTTCCCTTGATGGCTTTATACATTCCTGAAAAAAAATAAAATAACATAAGGATGGTGACATGCTCTCTGATGCATTAGTGAAGTTCTATTACTGGCTCTTGCTAACAATAATAACTTCTGCGTTGATGTGAATTCTAGACTTCATGGACAATGGATAAGCTCCTCATTTCATAAGTAATCAGAATAATGATCTGTGTTTTTAATGCTTAGCTGTGTCTTCAGGGGATGTAAAGAAAAATGAAAGGAAGTACAGCCCCAAAAAAAAGAAAAATTGAAGTGGAAAAAGCATGGGGTGAGGAAAAACTGAGTGGAGAATTGATGGGGCTTATGAGTGCAGCCCTGCAGCCACTCCGCTCGACTCATGTTGGAGGTTTCCAGCTGGTCCAGTCGTGATCGGACTGTGTGATTGCCATCAGAGGGTAGAAGGGGTTTTAGATGGGGCCTGGAGGGGGATGGAACTTGTGATCTCTCGAAGAAGTAATGGATTTTTGTTTAAAAGTGCTTAAGCGTCACACGGATGGACACGGGGCAACTGAGAGGCCTGCAGCAGGTCCGAGGGAGATTTTAAGAATAAGCCTGTCCAGAGGAAGTAAAAGAAAAGGGCGAATCAGACACGCTGGTAAACAAGATGTCCCAGGGAGCACAGGTGGCAGGGGCTTTTTTTTTTTTTCCACTCTGCAGACTTACATCAGCCTGCTTATAACGGCTTCTGGTTTCCTGGTTGCCTCCAGTCCCCAAAAGACTGCTTCAGTCCCAACAGACTATACTCATGATTGCCTGTGTGAAAAGCTGCATGATGACTGCAGTGTGGATGTTTAGAATGAAAAAAGGTGGATACAACGTCAAAGTCCCAGGCGAAAAGCAACGTGGTGTAAAATAAGGCCACAGAACCGCCATCAACAGATACATGTCACGATTCATAACATCGCCTTGTTTTGATCGCGCTGCAGCGGTTTGCTGGGGTGGGTTTTCTACGAGAAACTGTTAATTGACACGAGAGTTCTAGATGCGACACAGTTTGGCCTCTGTTTAGAATAAAAGCCCCGGTCCCAGAGGGCTCTCATGTGATGAGGATAGGATGTGTGAAAAATCAATCAGTGTGACCCTGCATGAGCGAGAGAGTGCCTGCAGCCTGACCCCGAAGAGCACTGTGCCGTTTCACGCTGGGTTTTTTTCACGCTTTCTTTTCATTCTCATACTGCTTATTTGGAATTCTCTTCCTCTCTGTACAATCTGAAATCAAAAAAGATGGGGGTGGGGGGGGGGGGGGGGGGTGCAGATGGGGCTTGTAAGGCACTGCTCATTTCCTCGCTCCACTGAAAGCCACACCTCCGCTCTCTCTAACTAGCAGTGAGTCAAAGGCAGGCGAGTGTGAGAGCAGGTGCATTTCTTAAGACGGTTCGCTAATTAAGTCGCCTGAGAGCAGCGGGGGCTCAGCAGGGAGCGCTCCAGGTGACTGTGGACTTTCAACACCGCGGAGGACCGAAAAGGCTGGAGCAAGGTTAAAGGGAAAGGCTTTAGACAACGGAGTTCAAATCAAGAGCAATTAGATGTTATTTTGTTTGCACCCTGGAGATAATTCAGTCACATCTGACCTTGATGAAACTGAAACATAATTTTCGAGCTTGATTGCCTCAGAGGAATACGTTGAGGGGACGACGCTTGTCCCATTTATCTCAGCATAAAGACTGTAAACAGAGACAAAATGCTCTGGCCAAAAGTGTTTTTTTCCTGATCCTTTGCAAATGAACCGACTGGTTCTCCTGAACAAATGCATTAAAAAAAAAGCAAAGCATAAAAAGACAGGTTGTGTGTTGCAGGGAGGTTAACGTGCCCAGCTATTTCTTGGCTGGAAGGAAGCTGTAACTTTCTGTGCTTCATCTGCTGGCTGAGAAAGTCCCTATGTCGGCCAAGGACAAGTTCCAGCATTTAACTTTCAAAGTGCTTCTGCACTTTGGTTCGTGTGCAAATTACACAAACAACACAGACTGTGATATTTGGTGAGGTGTGGGTTTAATTAATTTGCCATTTCTCTGTGGGTATAGCAAGGTTGTTAAACTCATTCAGGGGAAACATAAATACAGTTTTGAGCTAAATAACCTACAATTAACAGCAAATCCCAAACCGTCATTTGTTTTGGTTCAAATAAGTACATTGCATTTTTTGAACGTGAACATGTCATGCATTTTTACAAAATTGAGCGCTAAAATTTAGATTTAACTTTGTGCAAAATGTAAACACATTCATTTCATCCTGCACAACACTTGACGTCAAATCTGATTCCCAAACTCTGATCCTCTGTTTATGATTCAAACAGGTTTTTGATCCCTATTGATATGGAAATTCCAGTTAAATAGGAGTTTCCTTCTCATTTAAGTTACTTGTTTGTAGTGCTTAGGGTTGGTTGTTAAAGTTTTTAATATGTTGGATGCCATTCAGCGAGAAAATAAAAACAGTGGAAATATCAAAATGATCCATTTGTGATGACCATTTTTTTCAAAGAAAATTACCTTCAATGACAATTACATTCTGAAATGCTTTATCAAAAATTCTTTCTTACAATAATATTCTAATTATATTCTACATTAACATTCGAAATCTGCCCACAGTCGTCCCTGTAGACCACATAGCTTCCTGCCAGTTGAGTCTTACTTCCACTAAACACTAAAGCTGATCACTGAATCTCAACTGGTGCAATAAAACAGATATGTTCCCTCGAGGTGCAGAAAGTAATTTTGGGAGATGGAGAAAATCCATGCATGTTGAGGAACACTTCACCACAGCACAACTCCTGAATACCAGGGTCTAATCTGACAATATACTGGATACATTTCCACTTTAATGGTGCATCAAAGCCTCGGCAGGGAGGTGAATTCTCAAAGCAGAGAGCTGCTGCTTTCCTCACAGATCTGAGTGAAACTCTGCACCCCCCCCCCCCCCTGCCGCCGCCGCCGCCGCCCCCCAGGACGTGTGTGACAGGAGACTGTATAGCATGTATAATTGAACAGCTATAGACACATCAGTGTATCCCAGAAGCAGCAGCAGCTCAAAGATTAAAAAGATGAATGGCAGCAGAGATAATCTCAGTATTCCTGCGAGACAAGCTGATGTAACAGGTTGTCAAAATGACACGGTTCATGAGAAGAAAGGAAAAAGGATTACATCTTAATGTGGGATTTTTATTGGATGGCTGTATGAAAATCTTTTTTTTTTTTTTTTTTTTAAAGTGACTTCCATGATCCACACTCTGAAAGGACTGTAGTTAAATAAGACGTTTGGCAGCTCTGGACATGTACATCCTTTTCTTCCAGGGCAGCCTGAGCAGAATGAGGCACCACTGAGTGACGACCATGGAGACTTTTTTGCATATACAACACCACCTCTGCATTGTTGTCAATTTTTCTATGTGGTCTGTCGTGGAAAAAAATCCAGAATCCACAAAAGAGCCACGATAACATCAAAGTTCAGAGGCACAACTCCACCCATGGATGACTAAAGAAAGATTCCACTGTTATGACACCACGGTGTGAGGTCTGTGAGACGAGCATGATCGGAGGTGATGGGTGAAAAATCTTTTGGTGCCTGTGGGGTTGGGCTGAAACCTGAAATCCCAAAACGAGAAACAAAGTTGGCTCATGAGATTTAACACTTCATTACTCCTGTAAAGCAGAGCCTCGGGAAATCGAGCAGCCATGTAAGCCTCGATCCCGCCACACACTGCAATTTTAACAATCTTATGAGGTCTCAGCGAGCCACACTGTACGACTGGACTCTAATGAACTTTGGGAAACACAGTGGAGTCGGCTGTGTGCAGATTGCACGATGGAAAAGGTAAGCTGAACGGCAGCCTAGACTATACGACAGTCAAAGGGATTGCATCAGAATGGAACGTCATACGCATAACATCCATTCACGACCAAGAAGCTATCAAAGCATCGCCCTCGTGGCATTTATGTGTTTGGAGAGAAATCTCTTGATTCTCAGGCCGCTCATAGAGGATGGAGGGTTGATGGAATGGAAACTTCGAGATGCATTTTATTGAATGAAATTTGATTACATACAATAAAATGGATTAAGTGATTGACCAAATCATTTGTTCATTCTGAAAGAGATCGGGCCGCAGAACAAGAAACTCCAAATTAAAATTTTTTTTAAATATGAAGGGCTATTGTGTAATCATTGTGAAGTTCTCCTTAATGTACTCTGGTACAAGTTTACAAGTGCTGCATGAATATGTAACATATTCCCTCTCTTCACTATGTGGCCGAGGTGTGTTGTCGCAGTACTTCACAGTGTTCGACCCGAGCCACTTCCTGCTCTGATGCAGGCTTTGTCTGCTCTGTTTGACATAATCTGCTTTGCGACATGTCAAAGAAAACTATAATAGCACACATTCTGGGATAGCCGACCTGGATAGGAAACTGTGGAGTATTTTATTTTGAAGGCTCCTGCTTTTAAATGATCGTGAGAGCGGGTATGTTTGAGCACATGGAACATCGGAGAAGGGGTCCAAAGCCTCCCCTTATAAAGGAACTGAGGGCTTCAAGTAATGAAGAAAGCTTCTGGGATAAAAAAAAAAAAAAAAAACAGGCTCCAACATACCTAATTTCATTGCACTGATGTAAAACATGCAGCTGAAGGCTCCATGTCAGCAGGATTGAGTGACACCAGCTCTCATGCCCTAATTAGTGATGATCCATGTTGCTCCTAACATCAAGTCAGACTTGATTTAGTATTTAATTTGTGTTTCAAGATAATAGTCCATCTAACAGAGGACGGTAACATATTGATAGGCAGCATTAATCTGCTTCACGTCTCTTGTAATTCTGAAATGTTACACGAACACGGTTGGTTTCTCTAAACACATCCACGTTCCTCTCCATTAACCAAACTAGCTGACACCCCGCATTGCTCAGAGAATCACCGTCTTATACCAGTTTAAGAGAAAACCCGCACTCCTTCATTAGGATGCAAAGTTATGCAGCAAGGTGCCTGAAAATCTAATCAGACCGTCAAGCCGACCGAAGGAAGCTGTAGGGAAAGTAGAGAGCGCCTGTCATTAACTGTTGTTCTGAGAGTCGCATGACACCGTGACAGCTGGACAGGAAACACAACAAAAAAAAAAAAGATCAGGACGACCGTTTGATGATCACATTTCATGTTGATGCCATGAGAGACAAGGTTACTCGTACTTACAGGTGATTTTTCTTTTTCTTTTTTGATATAGTCATTATAATGACTTCCTCCACCCATTTACAGTCTCATCTGTCACTTTTGTTCAAAAAAAAAAAAAAAAACAAGGCTGCTCCATTCAGTCATCACGATAATACCACCACAAATTGGGACTGATTCTCATTGAACATTTCTTCAGATGAACCAGCGCAGCAAAAGATCAAGGGGGAATGCAGATGACATCTTTGGAGCCTAATAGTCCGCAGTGTGAGGGGAGGAGGCTGCAGCCAACACCACGACTCAGAACATGTACATTCAGTCTGTACAATAAACACCCACCAGTGTGTGTGTGTGTGTGTGTGTGTGTGTGTGTGTGTGTGTGTGTGTGTGTGTGTGTGTGTGTGTGTGTGTGTGTGTGTGTGTGTGTGTGTGTGTGTGTGTGTGTGTGTGTGTGTGTGTGTGTGTGTATGTGTGAATAAACCCCCTATTGAGACATCAAGCTGTTATTTGAGCGTTCTCTCCAGTCACCACGCCACGACGGAGACAAAATGTCATGTCAGAGCAAAACTGGCCGCTGTTCATCCTCAGGGAGAGAGCGAAGCACACGTCCGTGTCACCGCTCGTGCACGCCCGCGGCCGTGCACGCCCGCGGTCAGTGGTACAACAGGACACCTGCTGAGTCTACAGTAAGTGGCTTTGTGCATGTAGGTGAAAGGAAGAAAGTCGGACGCAAAGCACGGCGTTGTGAATGTTCGGGATTATTTTAATGCTGGAAGATTAAAGGCATTACAAATGCAAACTAACTGCATCGTCCTTGTGTGAATTTGACACTGCTTTCAACACATCATGACTTTGGACTTCACATGAAATTAAGGCCACAATTACTATTGACTAGGTCCATTATTCACATTATTGTTCCTATGCTCACTGCTTTCAGGTACTCATAAATATCATAAATGGACAAAATTGGTTCTATGTTGCCAAGTGTACAATGTACAAGTGGATTTTTCGTAGTCACAATTATCTGCAATGTTAAACACGTTCATGTGTCTTTGTGAGGAAGCACATGACAGCATTGTGAGCCCATTAATGAAACAGTCTATTTGGACTCTCCTTCCTCCAGTTGAACCTCGTTGTTTTCACATCAGACTGATGTGAGCCAACAGCCTCCACTGACCAAGACAGTCTAATCAATGAAAAGCACCGGTCAGCCAATAAATGAGATTGACAGGCATCTGTATTAATTCCAAAGTTAAGAATACACTTTCATTTCTGTGATCGTGGAGAGTGATGTGATCTCAAACGTTTGTGATTGCAGGGTGGTGGAGAGTCTCTGATTATCACTTTTTGGCTTTTGAGTTTCCTCTCACGGTTCAAAAACATTTGTTTAAGGTTCATTGGTGACCGTAATAGATAGTGTTTGTTTTACTCTATTGTGTACAACTCTGAGTGTGTCAGTCTTTAAAACATTTAAAGGATTGTGCTGTATCATTCCTGTGTTGATCGTCTATCACTTTGACATAGAGATGCTGCTGTGTTCACAGTTTGGATCTTCTGATTCAAGGCTCATCATACTGAGATCATGTTGGAAAATTAAAAATATATTCAAATCAAGGTTCATTAAAAAAAAAAAAAAAAAAAACCCAGCTTATGATGTTGTAGTATTCTTGATCCCCCAGATGGACAGATGCCTCATTATGCTAAATAACAATAAAATAACGTGCCAAATGTAGTAAAACGTCTTGAAATGTAGTAACACTGCATTAAAATGGACAAAAATAAACTTGTACGACACAGGAAATCACATAATCTATACAAACAGATGCTCATGAGTCCAGGCAGTCTCGTCGTCGTGAATACAGCAAGTGCTATATACACAAAAGGCCTATTTCTTTCGCATAATGCTCACAAATGTGTCAGATTCTATGTTAGTGAGCACTTCTCTGTTGTCCAGACAGTCTATCCAGCTCACAGGGGTGGAATGTCAACATGCTGAGTAGACAGCAGCATTACTGCACAGGTATCCTTTCAGATTAAGTTCTAAATATGTTTGTCTCATTTCTTATTGAGCAACAGCGAAGAAGCAAAGAAATAATCACGAGACCATGAAATATAGATAACTCCACAGAGTGAGAAGAGGCAGAAAATAAAACGAGTAAAATCAAGAAGAAAGTCAAGTTTTAAAATAACTTCATCAGAAGACTCGTCTTGAAAGTGTTTTTACATCCGCATGACGCCCAGAGAAGAACGGGAAAGGAAACCTCGCAGACACACCCATTAGATGCACTTATTGCCATTTTTTGCCCCCGACCAGAATCCACTGGGTGCTGAGAAATAAATCCATTATTCAGGCAGACTTTTTCAAGCGCTGGATGGGCAATTCAGGTTTGAGCAAATCATCCAGGCTCTCACTGAGGGCCTTTATGTTGTCCTGTTACCTGAATTATTCATAGCAGAGCAGAAATATGAACCTGAAATAGCCAGCTGTTGAAAACCCTGAGGCGAGGTGTAGCGGTGGAACCGGGCGGGGAGAAAAATAAAGGATGTGTGTTCTTGATGACAGTTGTGAAATGCAAAGGTGAAAAGTGATGAGGTTACTTAAACTGCACAAGGAAGCAATTAGAAGGAGGTTCATCTATTTGGTGAACAGGCAGCAAGAAGATACAGTCTCTCTGTCTCTCACACACACACACACACACACACACTCACACACACACACACACACACACACGCGCGCGGCCAGGCTTGCTGTCTACATGTGTCCTGCAGGATTTGGTTTCCATCCTTCATGTTCACAATCAAAGCCGTCCACAGCAGACCACAGGAGCGGCACGGCGGAGACACAGCTCAGTCCAAACGCTTTCATCAAGACTTTGCTCTCCCTCTCCGCTTTCTTCCACCTCCACACGGTCGCCACCAGCCCCTCCCGTCCCTGTTCCTCCCCATCTCGCCCGCTGCGTCTTACTTGTTTAGCTTCACTTTCACTTCATTTTTCATCTGTACTCTGATCTTTTTAGAGGGGGGGGGGGGTGCTCTTTGACAAATGGCGGCTTGTGATGAGCAGCTGATACAGTGTGTGTGTGGAGAGGAAGAAATGTACGGCTGCAACACCTCGTCCCATTGGGCCACACTTACAGCAACGCTGTGTCTAATGCACATGTACATCGAAATTTTACATTTCCACTCAAGAGCAGCACTGAAAGCTATTAGTAGCCTTTCCTTTTTATATAACCTATCGCCATGTATTTGTAATGCAATCTCAATATCATAATTTAAAGAAGAAGATATTCTCCAAATGTTTTTTTGTTCAGGATCACTAATTCCCTGTCTGGTTATTATTTATGACTTTAGTTTCGTGATGACTCTGGATTCATGTCATGTTCATGTACACATCCTCGATGTTGTGGCCTGCTGAGCTCTTCAGGAACTCGTGTTTCAGGTCATCCTCAGCAGGTCCCTCACCTTCGACCGTGTTGGGTTCAAGTCTTCGCTTTCTGATTCCTGAACTAAATGCCTGTTAACTGAAACCTGATTCCCAATGAAATCTAGAATAAACTGTTTGATTTGGCTCATGCATTATATTGGCTTTTCTGTGCACTGAGTGTGTCAGATGTATAAGATTTTATTGGATTTGCTGTTGATGCAGTGCAGTCGGGGGTTATTTTTGAAAACTGACCGTTAAATACTGTCCATCAGTTTGAGTGAATTGGTTCAAATACAACATTACTACTTATTGGATCAATTGTTGTCTTTTAAAATACTCAATCAGGTACATTTGTCACTTCTGAACAGGGCTTTGCATGTATGCATTGGGTTCGTTTGTTTTCTGAGTTGTGCTCGAATTGCCACCACAGTGTCTCAGAGCTTGTAAATTAAAGCAGACAAAGAAAAGCACCAAATATTCTGCGAATCTGAAGCCATGTTTGCTTAACAGAAGATGTTTTATGATTAAAACCTCTGGTCGTCATTTATCATATAAAAGCCACAATACACACAAAAATAAATAAATAAATAAATAAATAAATCTGAGCCACAATCAGGCAGAAGAAAATCCTTACAGGCAGGTGAAACTATGTGTTTAGGGCATTTTACATGTGTGTTAGGATATGATTGTTCCTAAAGCTGTTGGCGCACACATAAAAAAACAAACGCAAGCACATCTAGAGCATCCAAACAAACAGCCGCACTTTGATGAGCGTGTTTCCAGCGGACCGCAGGGAGGACTCCCCGGGGAGCGTGGGAGAAACACGCAGCCTCACAGCCCGCAACTGTGTCAGGCACCCACTCCCACACAAAGCCTGAGGTTCCTAATAAAACCCCGATTCCGCTCTTAAAATCGATATTTCATGGAGCTCTTTGTGCCAAACGATGCGATGCGCTGAAAAGCTCCAACGAAATTTTTAAAAAAAAATAAAGTATGCATGTGATTGAATTTTAGACAGAGAGCTGAACGGACGCAGGATTGGGTTTGACATTAAGTTAAGCGAAACCGATTTCAAAAGTTGCATAAGTGTTTGAATGAGTGAAGTGAAAGCGCACGCTCTGATGACAGACGAATAAGCAGCGTTGTTGTAAATTAATTCATGGCCTGCAGTGAATAATGACAGCCTGGGTTGTGAATGCCCCCCCGTGCAGAAGTAATGAAGTTGTTGAAAAAATTAAACATAGTACTATATACTTTTTTGAGCGAAACATACCTTAGATTCGGAAGAGCGCACTCGGCGATCCATGTGCGCAGCCTGCGCGTGTCGATGAGACGCGTCCCTCCGGTCCGCGGCGCGCACATGCTCAGAGGGATGGAGGGAGGGATGGAGGGAGAGAGAGAGAGAGAGAGAGAGAGAGAGGGAGAGAGAGAGAGAGACTCAAGCTGTTGTTGCATCCACTGAGGAAGCTCCTGTCAGGATGACTCCGTCTGAATGACTTGAGAGGAGGAGAAGGAGAAGGAGGAGGAGAAGGAGGGAGGTGCCAAGTCTTCTATCAAGGTCCCTCGGATTAAAACGTTTTAACTCAGGGATGTCAAACATAAGGCCCATGAGCCCAAACAGGCTCGCAATAGGCTCCAATACGGCCACTTGGACACGTCACTGTATTTTGCATTCAGACAGTATCACTGAAGTCGTTTTTAACATTGAGATTGTCGTCATTTTCTGTAGTAATTAATTGGTTTCGCACAAATAGACATTTTCGTCATGTACGCTCTGCACCACAACAAAGACAAACTTTAAAGTTCGTATTTAAAGGTTATTCTGGCACTATATTACTGGTCTGGCCCATTCCAAGATCAAATTGGGCTGAATGTGGCCCCTGAACTCTAACATGCAGAAAAATGTTAAGTTTCACGTCATGCAAGACGTCTGTCTATTCTGTTATATTAAATAAATGTCCTTTATTTCCATTGTGACTATCATAGCCTCCATTTAAATTCTTGAGGTGCCAGATATTTTTTTTTTTATTATTCAATGTTGGCAACACATTTCTAATGGATATATCTTTAAGGTAGTTTGGGATAGATGCATACTGTTAAAGAGGAAAGCATTCAGTGTGACCCAAAGTTTACGATGGTTGATTTACTACATTTTATGTGGATGACATCTTTTGAATATAACTTTTGGTAAAAAAAAACAATAATTAAGTCTATTGTATTCTTGTCGAGATGCATCTGGTCGTCTTTGTCTTTCATATAAAAACTCACATCTGAACTTTTAATACTCTTGTGTTCCTCAAAGTTGGAGTGAAGACTCACATTTTGAGAGATTGATCATTCTCTCAATGTTAATTTCCCACCAGTACCAATCAAAATAAAAAAAAATTCTCATTTGCAGCACACGCAGGATTTTACAAAGTTTAAGGCCAACAGAGTTAACAGGAAACTCCTTATCCTATGTGGACCATCTGAGTAGAACTTCAAACCAGTGTGAATAAACACAAATGACGTGAACCGATTCAAAAGAAACCAGTCACATCGTATGAAGCTACTACAGTTATGGACTTGAATGCCGCCACTTGTACAGTGAAACGGTACATATAGCTTAAAGCACAACAGACAGCCAGCATGAACCCTGTGACTCATTTCACCACGGAATGGGACGTGGCCAGTATTCGTGTTGTACTTTGTATGTGGGTGTGCAACTCGACTTCACAAATTCATTATTGATGTGCGTTGCACTTTTAACGCCTACATTTCTTGACACAAAGTTAAAATGGGTTTCTCCTTGTATTTTTTTTTTGTATTGATATGAAGCAATTGGAACAAAAACAGAGCCCAAGGTGACTCGAGGATGAGGCAGACGGAAAGCGGGGCCGAGTCGCGCTGGATTTAAACCTCTGACATTTATCTTCTTTGAGTTGCATCAGACGGCCAATTTGGATCAAATCCGTCCCTGCGTTTGCTGCCACCTTCCTCGACAGGATGCCCAAAGTGGTACTTCTTTCGGCAGCTGAAACCATCATCTCTGTCGGTATAATGGTCTCCCCCCCCCCCCCCCAGATGCTCGCTCCTTCTCTGCAGCTGACAGGACAGTGCAGGCCAGGGGACAATTAGGGAAGCGTGGGAGAGACAGCTGGACCTGTTGCCAATTACTCTGACTGATCAACACACACACACACACACACACACACACACACACACACACACACACACACACACACACACACACACACACACACACACACACACACACACACACACACACACACACACACACACACACACACACACACACACACACACACACACACACACACACACACACACACACACACACACACACACACACACACACACACACACAGGCTTTAATGAATGAGAAAATAAAAGTTTAGCGTTTATTTATTATCGTCTCAACAGGGAAAAGTCAGTCATGAGTAAAAGTGCTTTCTGATGAAGACATATAGATGAGCTCCACACACATTCAGACAATGTAACAGGGCTAAAAAAAAAAAAAAAAAAATTTGGGGGGGGTGTCCGTGAGAAACTGTTGCCTGCGTTTGCACGGACGGACAAAGAGCAAGTGTTGCGTCGGTGACCTCAGCGTCTTGGCCACCGTGTCCATTAGCAGCCTGCCGTCATCAGTAGGAGACCTTTCCCAGCAGCATGCTCTGCAGCTGCCTGATCCTGCTCTCCTGTGGCATCGCCAGGCTCCTCTCCACTCGCTCCTCCTCGTCCAGCAGCTGCTCGATGTAGCAGGAGGAGCCCAGCAGGATGTGGCCTGTGGCCTGCATGGAGAAGACGGTCCATCGCAGGGCCTCCCTGGGGAACGACAAGAAAGAGAACCAGTTATAAACAGCTCACTCCCATGTGGACAGAGAGTCCCTCGATACCGAGACAAACACAGCTTTTATGCAATATACAGTAAATCGTGATGGCGTGATGCAATATGCCACGCAGTAAATTAAATTAAACGACTAAAATACGGCCACGTCCATTTCTAATGACGGCTGCGTTTCATAAACTTGAAGCCCGAGACCTCTCACGCCTCTCACTCCGCCAGTGAAAGCATCAGATCTGACAGGTCTGCAAAATGTAATCCTCTCTGAATGGGTCTCCGTGCAAAAGCTGAAAAGCAGCAGATATCCGCAGCGATGACATAACTCCTCTCAAAGTTAATCTCAATAAAAACCTAACCTTTTTTTTTTTCCCCCCCTCTGGTGAACTCACTATTTTACCACCCACACAGGTGGACATGATAAAGCAGGGTTTTATAATTTAACATGTCTGATCACAATACTCCATCGGATGTTATAAAAGCAGCTGTATGAAGACTGAACTAATAAAAAGGTCCAGGCAGCGTTCCAGCAAAGTAAAATGACAGGACTTTGTGAAGCGTTTTGGCTGGTATGGGATGAACGGAAGCTGCTAGTTAGCTTTACAGTAAAACAATCAAGAAGGTTTCTGACATGCTTGAAATCTGTTCTGTAGACACTGGCCAAAAACATTTGTTAGTGTAAAGAAGAACAGCAGTATGGAGTCTATATGGAAAAGAAGGAAGAGGCGGAGGGTTTAGATCAAGCCGATGTCTACAGAGGGGCTGTGTTTTTTTGTTTGTTTTTTAAAAAAAGAAGAAACAAAACATCGTTTGGAAAGCAACAAGTGCTCACCAACTAAAAACATCAGTTCAGTTCCTCTAAGAAGTTAAAGGCATTTATGCTTTATATATAGACCAACCGTAAAAGACTGTTCAACTGAAGATTTAAAAAAAGAAAAGTATAAAATCATTTGAATGAGACATTGGACAAGATTTCGTCACTCACTTTAGCATTTTCTTGGCAGCGTAGCAGCGCAGGTCGTAGGACACGGTGTATGCACCGTACAGGGTTGCCTTCATGTTCAAGCAGCCGATGAAATCTTTGGGGTTGTTCTTATAGAGGTCAAAGGTCACTTTGGCCACATCTGTCCGCTGCTGCATCGTCCTCTGGATGAGCTGGTCTCTGGAGAGGCTGTTCTATGAAGTGATGGTATAAAGAACCATAAGGCAGGGTGCAGACACACTTTGTTGGCTTGATTGCAGTCAGCTGAGCAGGCGAAATGAGGCTCACACACACACACACACACACACAACACACCAAAGCAGCAGCTGCCAGTCATGATACGAGAAGCTGGCGACAATGACACAAGGTCAATACGGTAAACATTTGGGGAGGGGTGTTGAAAATGATCCCTCGTGCCACTTTCTGTGTAAATTAATTGCCTTTGGGTGAACGCTATTCAAATGTGACGACACCCACAGGTCTGATTAATATCTGCCTCCTGCTTTTCATTTTTCTCAAAAAGAAATCATGACGGGAGAAACTATTCTGTGGTGATCACGCCGACAACTGTGCTATTCAATCTGAAGGAGAAAAAGCAGAGCAGCGGATGCATTATTATTATTATTATTATCATTAAGACCCCACATTAGTTCATATCCCTGACGTTTCACTGTCGACTTCAAAGAAACACTGGAATGACAAGTGCTGCAGAAATATGTCAACACGTCAAGCTTGTGATGGTGAGGCAGCTGACCAAGAGTGCCACCTAGCGGTTCAGGTGAAAAGACGAGCACATTACAGGGTGAGGGGTCCACTTCTGTCCCTCCTCCAAGATCATGAGAACCGCATTCTCAGGAAGGGTCTGGAAGAATCCCTCTGTGTCGATACCGGTGCCGTCTTCATCCAGCACCAACCCACTGACACACGGTGAACTCAGGGAGTCGCACACCTGAGGAAGCAGAGGCAGAAAGGGTCGGGGGGGTTACAAGTGTTGATGTGGGCTATTGTTTTCCCCAAGATGCCACATGGAAAAACTGGAATGCCTGGAGAGCACTGGCCCATAAACCGACAGTGGTTGACGGGGAGGAGAGAAGTACTTCTATGTACATGTCCAAGTAAAAAACATTCTTCAGCTGATGTCAATTTTTGTTTAAATGGCAACTACTGGCCTGGCCATTCTGAGGGCAGTTTGAATGTTCTCGTGGGTTTTCCTCCAGGTGCTCCAGTTCACCCGTATTCCAAAAACATACATATATTTTCATAAACAAATGGTAAAAAAATTTAAAAAATAAATTTGTGTGCGTTATTGTGATTTGTTTTTCTGTTCGGTTCTTTTTTTCCCTTTGTACTATGTTTATAACTGACAGACTATGTACATTTACGCAACATGCATGCAAACATGGTCTGTTAGAAAACTCAATAAACAAAGTAAAATAAAAAATACTGCTGCAGTTTAAATAGAAAAATGAGTGAGTGCATGTCCTGATGAGCAGCCATGGAAATGTTGGTTTTTCCTAAAGGTCTGGTGGGAAAATGTTTTGGACCCACTGATGTAGATTAATCTGTATGCAACTGATTCATTGTCAATGATAAAGCACCACTGATCATGAAGGAAGAACCACAGTGCTTCATGTGGTCTGTGGACCATCAAACACAGGTCACAATTTAATGCAAATAATTTCTTTAAAAAAAACAAAACCCCCCAAAAAACTGTTCAGACATGTTTATCCACGCAAAAGCCGTTTGGAGTTCATTCCAGCGTGAACATGAGCACGAGTCAGAAGTGACGCCAGTCCTGTTAACTTTCACCCACATACACTCAAAATATGCACAAGTGTCATGCCAGCAACACACCAGTCATCCAAGAGTATTTTAATCTTAATAATCATGGTTATTCATAACCACCACATGCTTGAGTCATTTATCATACACTGGGGTTTTTTTTTCCAGGCAATCGGACAAGAACTGAAAAAGTCTTGAGATCATAAGATTGAACATCTTCTCTCCCGGCTATGATGAGATTTCCGGCCCTTAATACAAGTTTGACGGCGAGTCCAGAAGATCCTGATTTACTCCGAATGCTGTTGGTATACTCCACCACCTGATTGTGTTCCCCTCGTTTTCCCATTAGAACTCCAAGTGCTCAGACTCATTACTAATCTCCAACCGCGCCCGAGCTCTTTCAAAACCTCGTACCTCTCCCTTACCTTACTCATCAGGTCCTCCAGGGACTCCGCCATTATGCCTTTCTTCACACTGCGCTCTGCATTTGTGACTCTGAAGGGCTTTGGCCGAGAAGCTCGGCCAGACAGGAGCTGCTGGGTCATGGAGGCGCTGGCCGAGACACACCTGAGAAAACAAACAATCAGAAATCTTGTGCTGGGAGTATCTGCAAACAAAAGTGACGGCATTATCCACTTCGGGAAGCTCCGCTCTTACTTGGAGACAGTGGACGGCGTCAGGAGGCTGAGAGACTTCATCGCATAATCCATCAGAGAAAACCTCGACTCGCTGTCGGAAAGAACATCAGTTTTAGGACACTTTGATGGCCGTGAAACACGTTACCACTACGGGAGACTTCCCTGAAAGATAAGGGACTCATTTTGATCGGGCCACATGAATGTCAACACCCCAACAATAAACGAAACAATCTGAACTGAATTCTGACATTAGATTCAGTGTGAGGAGAAGCACCAAATAAGAAAAAGGAAACAACTCAAGCGTACACCTCAAATTACAGGCACAGATGTTTAAGTCCAAGAAGAGTTTATGTCCATTGAACCCATTGCATCTTTCAATTAATACTCAGACCTCTGTCTCTGCTACAGATAGCAAAATAAAAGTGGCTACCACCCCAGACCAATAACACGTCACATTACTGCCCTGATTAAAAGACAGAATCTTACAGTTTTAGGACGGAGGCTCTTCACCAGACGCCGTCCCGGCCGTTTCCGAATGAAGTCGTCTCGGTGGCAAACTTTGTTCGGCTTCAGCCTTCGACCTCAGTGACAACACTGCACTGTTGCTGTTTCTTGCACCACTTGGTCGATGAACTTTGAGCTGACAGCTGAGTTGGCTGCCACAGACTATTGAGACACTCCGTATGAACCCGCCCCTCTTACCCTGGACTCCAGTCTGACATCTACAGGAAACATGTTTAGGGCCCTTTAAGGACTGTTGATCCAAGTAGCACAGGGACACCCAGGAGTGAAAACATGTAGATAACAGAACTGTTCTGATCAACTCAACTCTGATGAACTTATGGGGTCATGGCAGTGTTTAGGAGGTGGATGTCTTTGTTTGTAGGTTTTAGTTGACAGATTTGGATTAAAATTAAGGAATTTACCTTATTTAAGGATAAAAGAGGTCATGGGAATGATGAGTAGCAGAACGCACAGATATTGCATGTTTCCAAAAATTAGGCCATAGTTCATGCTGCAGACAAGCGTGTCCCAGTCTGAGGTCGTCATCTCAGTTCACAGGCAAACTGTCATTATCTTCACACATTTTAACTTAAACACACAAAGAGTTTTCAAGACGGAAACTTCAAATTAATGCAATTGAAAGAAAAGAGATACACAAAAGACGAGAGAACAAACTTCCCTGTTCGAGTTCTGAAGGTTAGTGACTTCATCATTCCTGCGCATAGTCACGTACAGCTGTAGCAGGAAGAATTAGTCACTCACTCAGCAAACCTCAAACTGGAACACACGCTCTGAAACATCAACACCTCCTCCACCCCCTTTTAACTCTCTTTAGTGGCCCTTTTTTTTTTTTTTAACTCTTAATTTCCGCGTTTGTGTTGCTTCTTTTTATTGTGTTTGTAGCAATTTGAGCTCTTCCAATGAAAAGTGCATTCCAAATCAAATGTATTACAGAGGCTAAAGCGAAAGATGAATCGGTGAAAAAGACAGATACATAAAAGAGGCCTTATTGAATTTGAGCTGAATGCATTTTTTTCATGCTGACAAACTGTCGAAGGAAAGTTTGAAACTGCAAGCTGAAGCAGCACCAGACCACCAAACACCCCGAGACGTAAATCCAAAGAGTTCACCCTCAAAGAAAAGGAACTCGTCATGACAAAATATACAAAGACCTTGTGTTTTATATACTGTGTGTTGTGAGCTCCCGCACAGTTTGTGATGCCATTTCCTTTAAAATCATCATACAAGAAATACCCCCCATGTAGCTCATGGGAAAACTGAAATGAGGAGATTAATTTGTGAAATAAAATCGAGTCGTAAATCAGCAGGTCCCCACAAACTACTTTCTATCTAATGCTTGCTCCTCTTTTCAGCAACCAAAATATACCCAGTGTGGAGATCCGAAAGGACAAATGTGAGAAATAAAGAGTGAAGGTGAACATCCAGTCAGACTGACCTTGGCCTGCTGTGAAGAGCTGGTGGTGAATTCCTCATGCTCATCAGCCACACCTGTGTTACCCTACAATTAAAGGCCGCATGCACCCGCCCCCATATTGATCATTTCTTGGGCAAGTGTTCAGAGCTACATAAACACAATATGTAGCTCCTAATCATAAAATACCCAATCTTTTTTTTTTTAAGGAAAGAACTCCACAATTAATAATAAAAACGAAGGGCGAGTGAAGCTGGATGTAACTGGTCTATATATTTTCAGGACACATGAAGATGTTCTGTAGACGTATTTACCTTAGTTGAGGTCACAGAGTGCAGGTGGCGATTATGTGACCATATTTTCCTTCCCAAAGAAGAGGCTCCAACACCTGATGCCTGATACATGATATTCACAGTTTACACAAAGGTGCTTTATAATTCCAGTGCATTCAAAGTATGTTTCTGTTGTGTTGATGGGAAATTCAGGTTGTAGAATCAAATAATATCTCTCTCCATGGAAAGATACTGACGGACTTCGCAGAGGTTACGCAACATGCTCTCAGATCAGTGGTGCTGGAAATGACTTGAAAATTTGCAGAATTAAATAATTAGAATTGTCCACACAAGGAGCCTGATGTGGCCCCGTGTCCTCCGGATGCACATGTCGGCTTCGGTTTATGTACAAACGCAGCCACACAAACAAAGAGACAGTGACCGCAGCCTCCGCCACCAGAAACGTCTTCATTTCAGACGACGTCAGCAGCTGCTGATGGAGATGCACCTGCTTCAGTCTCATTTTGTGAAACCAGTTTAGACTGTGCTTGTACCCCCATGTGAACAACCATCTGATATGCAGTAGTTTTCGCTGTTCTGTGCTTCGTCGCTAGTGTCAGCCATTAGTCTGCATTTCACTTCATTCACAGTTATGGTTGTAAATGGTGTGTTTGTGGACTTTCGGAGTCTTTATTGTGCACACGCTCAGTTGTATTTGCCTCTTTTAATAAGGCCGCATCATAAAATAGAACAAACGTGAATCAGATGAGCATTTTGTTTCACTCTGATGCCTCACATTCAATGCTCAGTGTAGGAACCCAGATGATTCATGCCTCTGGAATTAGATTAATCTTGAGCAGATAATGCATTTGGACTTAAAATAGCTGCTTCACCAAATTGATCAAATGTTCATAAACAAAGGTCCCCGGAAAGAATGTGTTCTTGTGTCAGAGGTTAATATCCTGCATGTCCCTTTGTCCCATTATCACACATCAGACCAGACCCTTGTATTTGTGTTGTACGGCCCACTGACGCTTGTAATTGTTGCAACGTGTCAGATATCATAGAAATGAATTAGACTTGAGGAGAAATATCTGTTGATCATATTGGATTTAATTGAACAGCCTTTTTCTTTCAACTGAAGATTACACATGCAAACACAAGAAACACATTTCAGTGCCTGACCCAGTGATGAACAACCTTTCGACAAAAGAGCGGCTCCATCTTACACTGGCAGGCGGGGTTTGCAGAGTCCCGTTCATGTGAAGGTTTTACATCCTTCAACCTGTTTGTTTTTTTTCTGTTTTGTTTTGTTGGTTTTTTTGGGTTGTTTTTTTCTAAGTCCATGGAGATGTTCCTGTGAAGAATGGCATAATCTATTCAAATAATTTAAGACGAGTATAACAGTAAAGCAGATCTAAGCTCTACAGGACTAAAAACGGACTGCTTTCCCCTGGTCTCACATCGTTTCTACGTGATGCTGCGACACTGTGACTCCTCTTCTGCCAGGTTGTGACATTCTTCACAAAGCCTCCCGGTCGCTCCCGGTCATTTCCTTTTTCCTATGCGTGCCATCAGCTCTGCATTGGCTGCTGCCTTGGTCCTCATGTCTTGGTTCTTGGCCAGGTCTATGAGGACACTGAGGATGCTGGTGGGGACGTCGAGGGAGAGGGCGAAGCGGGAGCCCTGCTGGGCTCTCTTTGGCACCTGCCAGGCCGGCCGCGGGGCTCGAGCCCGCCGCAGCAGCACCAAGTGATGCTCGGGGCGGAGCGGCGAGTTCAGCACGCCGCCGCGGCTGAAGATTTCGACGGCCAGCGTGTCTTTTTGGGCGTCTCCTATGAGGCGGAGAGGAGGTGGACTGCTCCTCTGGCTCAGAGCACAGTGAGGCAAAAGCAGCGCCAGGCAGAGACAGACGCGCACACTTCTCATGGTCCAGACTGTCTGCAGAGAGAGGAGCAGCCATTGGTCAGTCAGCAATGGAAAAAGATTTTAAAAAATAAGATCCTCCCGCCAGTGATTACACCTCGAACATTGCCAGATCCTTTACCGAGTCAAGCCAAGTCTTATTCTAGTTTTCTATGACACACACACACACACACAAAACTAAGAAAGCAATGTCAAAGGTCACAACCTCTATCAATACTCACCCACTGCAACCACTGTGAAAAGTTGGTAGCTTGTTCAAAAGGCACTCGTCCCTCCTTTGTTCCGAATCAATCACCGCTCTGGTGGTGATCTTTGACCCCCCCCTCCCGATGTCCTGCAACAGTGTGTCTTCAGTCTCCGAGCTGCAGGAGGAACAACCTGGGCGGCAAGCGGTCGGATGTTCAACTGGACCCGACAGTCGGCTGCTCGTCCACGACTCCAGCCACTTCTTCCCTCTCCGTGCCACTGCCCCTTCCCCTCTGTGTTTTATCTTTTCCATCCTTACACCCCATCGCCCTCCCCTCATTTCATCTCATTTCCTCTGCGCTCGCTTGCCGTCTTTGCCCTTTCTAAAAATAACATGATTGCAATCACAATAACTTGCCGGTAATGGCTTTGATAGTTGCCTCAGTTTGGAGTCAGCGCTGTTCCCGCCCCCTGATCCAAGTCGTAACTGAAAAGTTCAGCATGCATAGTTCGTTCTGACAAGCTTTTTGGGGTTTGTTTTTTTTGTTTGTCTATAATCCTGAATAATTCAATATGACATGCACATACAACAGTGAAACAGACTAATATACGAGTCGCATCCGTCAGGAGCCACTGAAACTGGTGCCATCATGTGATGTTAGGGAAACAACCAGTTACAGTTTGTTATCTTATAAAATAAAAATAGTATTTTCATTTCAAAGAGGGTTTTTTTTTTTTTTGTGTACATTCCAGACGTCGTACGACTGAAATCGGCTTCCCAGTCATAACAACTCACTAAATTCTCATTCAAACTATACCTCTAATAATTTGATTTGCCACCTGGTACAGAGGCTGCCTTTCAGCAGTCTCACACATGGTGATACTCAGCACCTGGTGCTTGTAATTTGACACCAGCCTCAGTCATTTTGTGGTGAGAGCTACGCAGGGAGCAATGTAAGGAAAGCAGGAAATCAGCTCGTGCAAAAGCCAGAGTTTGTACATACAGTGACCTTATCTAATGTAAACATGCAACCATTTCATGCAATGAATATGTGAAAGCTATTAAAGAGCACACCAGCTCTCCTTTATTCATAGAACAAAAAAAAACAAAAAATAGCACATCTGTTGTGTGGGTGTCAATTTTACAATGACAAACTGACTGGTTCATGATGCAGCTAAATATTTTTTTGTTTTTCCTTCAGAGACAGCATGTTTGGTATTCTTTCAAAGCTTTAGCGAAACATAAGATTGGACACTGCGCCGTTGACTTTTAAAAGAACATATTGTATAACAGCATAAGAATGCAGAGGAGGGAAAGAGGGAAGTATTGAGAGGTTGAACAATACACTTTCAGGAAAAAAATGCCCTACAGAGTTATCAGGCCCAGAGGGAGACTCAAGAGGACAAAACCTACCTTCTGTCCTGAGTCACCCCCGAGTCCAGCCCATCATGGAGCTTATTCTCATCTAACTAATGATGTTTATAATACAAGTACAGCCGGATTACAAGAGCTGGGCCCTGAGGGGCCTTGAGTTTTCTCAGTCATCCAGAGATAAACAAACGTGGGTCAAGCATGCAGCTGTGGAGATGTACTGGGTCATACCAGTAGTAGGACTGTCACGGCTACAATATGACGCAGGACAACACGTGCGCCGAAGGTGATGTCATCTCCATGATACAATATTAGAGATGTCACAGCAGGTCCAAGTTTACCATCAAAGCAGCCTCCTCGTGCACACAAAGAACTCAATGTATCTGAGGGCGTCTTAATCATCAGTGAGAACTGCCAACTCGACTCCTCTGCACACGGAGGTCTGCGGTCCATTTCAGTCCTGCAGTGAGGAACGCTTCCAAACACAAACAAGAAAACAGCAGTTGGTTATAGATGAAGCACCAGAAGACAAGAGCACGTCCCAAGTATACCTTCTTCACCGCTACAAAACTCCAATAGGTAACCCACACTTGACACTTAACCTAAAAAATACAAGAAATAGTTGATTTAGCTTGAATATCATTTATATCATTTATCATGTATCGAAAAGCAGAGGTGAAGATGTCAACTGTGCAGTTTTTATCCATTCATCTTCTATTGCTCCATTAAATTAAGGCTCAAGATCACGTCTTCAGACATTGGGAGACCAAGATCAGGCCAGTCCATGAAGATACAACATGACAGACTTTCACACCAATGCTCCAAAGTCCAACCTGGACTAAAACTGGGAACGTTCTCCTTGTGAAGCATGAGTGAACCCCTTCTCCACCGTGCAGCACAGAACTTCAAATAATGCACATTTCATCTTAAACATTTTTATGACTTCAAAGTGTGTATACTATGTCAGATGATATGGAGCCAAAAACAAATATAATATATTGAAACTCAGAACTGAACAATGAAGCTTACTGGTGTCTTTATTCATTTCTAGTAAAATTGCTAAAAGATTAGTGTATTTAAAACTAACAATTTAACACTTCCCAACACTGAGGTCTCGAGTTAAAAAAAAAAAAAGAGGCTTTAAGGTTTATATTTTTTTTTAATTTTTGTTGGAATGAGAGCTTGTTATGTACAAGAGTGGACAGAAACAAGTTTTACAGAAATCATAAATATATTCTTGCTCCATACCAATTATTTTCAGCACATTTCCTGTCACATCACATATATGTTGGACTAATATTTGAATCCAGTCTCTCTCCCTTCACTTCAATTACTCTGCAGTGACTCCAGTACTTTTGCAGTACAATCAGTGTGTCACCAGCAATTTCAAGACTCCATGTTTGTGCAGATTGGCCACAATCCTCATGGCTGACTAAGAGGAATCGGTGGGAGGAGATAAAAGGAGGAGAGAATGGATGGCGGCCGACGTGTGGGCAATCCTCGGGTGATCAAGTTTCTGCAGTGAGGACAGCGAAGTGTGGTTCAGGATGAAGAAGAGGAGCAAAACGTGGAGCACGCCGAGCGACGAGACGGTGACTTTTAAAACCTGAGCCAGTACATGGCGCTGCGCATTCTGTTGTAATCGGGCAGCTGCTCGATGGGGCCTGCGGGAGGAGAGCAGTGTTAAATAACATCCTCGATAGTGGAGGAGCGGCAGAGACCAAAGCAGAAGCACGACTGAACTCACCGACGGCCGCCACAGCTGGACACTTGTCGTAGATGTATTTGGAGCAGATGTCCCGCACCATCCTGGGCGTCACGGCCTGAGAGCAGAAAGGTGAAGAAATTCAGCTTTTTGAAAGACGCCAGACGAAGCTGTGGAGCTTCTCCAGGCTGGGAAACCTGCGTTCAGTGTGCTTACGTCGATGCGAGCGTCCCACTCCGCCAGAGGAATACGACGGCCGTAGTTCAGGACGTGCCGGCCGATGTCGTCACAAATGGGCGTTGTTCCTAAAAAAAAGTTCGGGGGATTGAGAATAGCGGTCGTGCTGAATGTGCGTTCATTTGTGGAGCTCATTGGCGGGAACTTGACGTACCATTGAGTTGTCCGACCAGGCTGGCCTTCAGAGCGTTCCTGCCTCTGGCCACGTCGCTCTCTGTGACTGTGGTGCACAGGTTCATCCTGCAGGGACAGAAGACGACGAATCGTCATAAGTGAGCATAGCAGGAGGATAGCACACAAAGACAACCTTGATTTCTGCAATACAGTAAAACAAGGGTAGAACAAAGCAATTACTTGAGCCCAGAATTTGTAAATATTGTGTCAACATTTTAAAACCTGTGAATCTGTCCATGTTTTGCAATTGTCCCAACATATTGTCTCCATAGACTAGGAGACATTATCTTTTTTCAAATTTAACACACCCAATAAGAAACCGAGGGGTCACAAGCTCGGTTTTCTAGTTCAGTTGTGCACATTAAGTTTTGACACTGTTCACAGCATCAACTTCAGGAAACACTCTAAAAACTGCAAACACACCACTACCTAGTAATCGGGTCTCAAATATTTACATTCCAGATGCAAGTTTGTTTACAAGAGGTTTCAAGAAAATAAATCACATCAAGACAAATAGCCTCTGGTTAATCAACACACTGTTAACAGCAAAATACCTGAAGGAATAACACCACAAGGCAAGTTGTAGTTGCTTGTGTCCCAACATGATTTTTAAGATAAGACTCATGCAAACTTAGTTTTATGGCATATTTGTAAACCCCTTAAAATCAAGTGGGCTTCCTGACCCCCTATGAAGCTTTGGTGCGTTATGAATCACTGCCATAGAGCGCGACACTCTGGTCTCTGATGTTCATCCATGTGTCTCTGTACTGAAACTTTCACTGACCAGGCATTCTGGGTCCAGTGCATCATGTCGTCGATGTGATTCTTATCAGCCACAAAGTGGATCCCCAGCAGGCCTGTGTCGCTGTAGGAGGAGTGGAAGGCCTGGAAGCTGTGACACAGGTTGTCCTCCACAGCGAGGCGAGCCAGACGGCTGCTCAGGTGCTGCGAGAAGAAACAGAAGAAGTGCAGTTACTCCTCTGTCGCTAAAACGTTATGGCTCGTCAGTAATTCGGATATCTAATCTGTGGATCAAGTATTAGCATCAACAATGTCCAAAAAACCCTGGGATTACTATAGTTTTACTTCATGAATATTAGTGTTCCTCCCGACAGGTCCGGAGGCAGGGATGGGACCCCCGACTCAGGTTTTTCAGAGAGAATAATGTTCTACCCCTTCATAATGGCCACTCAAGGCATTATCGACCTCGAGTGGGCAAAGCTTAAAGGGGACTTCGCTAAACCACCAAACTGAATGTTGTCCTCTTTTCTAGAAGGAACATGAGAAGCACATCATTATTAAAAAGAAAAAAGTTAATTTTCCCCAACCTTTCCACCACCGTACGTGAGGTCGTAGCTGCCGATGATGGCGTTTGCTATCATGAGGGGCACGATGTCCGGGCTGGCGGCACTGGCGCCCTCCACAGCAATGGCCACATGTGCCAGAGGCAAACCATCGTCACGCATGCGGATCTGAAGAGAGGCAGGACAGGAACAACTTCAAATAAAGGAGTCACACTGAACAAAACAATATCTAAACGTTATTTCATTTAAAGCCCTTCATTCAACAACAACAAAAAAAACCCTCATGTTTAACTTCAGCTACGAATTCATGTGGCGATACATAAATCTAGCGTCAGATGAATTGAAGACCTTCTCACCTCACTTCCCGTAAACCGGCAGGGTGACAGCACGGGGACGGCATCGCCTTCATACTCAAACGAGAGACCGCTGAAGTGAGTTTGAGCCAAACCAACCAGTTCGTCGTGGCTCACACCTGAGAACAACCAACACCAGATCATTCCAGAAACACCACTCCAAGTCCACAGGCTACCTGAGAGGACTCCTTCAGGGTGACGAGGAAATACCTCCAGCAGCAGACAGAACCATGCGAGGGGCTTTATAGTGACTATTGACGTAGTCCACCAAGTCCTGCCGGGTGAGATTCCTGGGAGGATTTCAGATAATAATCAACATCAATTCCAGCAAATATTTTTTTTTTTTTTTTTTTAAATACCAGTATTGTAACCATATAGGTCACCATGCCCTCCTCTCACCTCGCACTGCTGGACGGGCCCAACACGCTGTGTCCCAGAGCCGTGCCCTGATAGGCTGTGGCGTGCAGCAAGTCCAGGCAAACTTCCTGCAGGTTGCCCTCGACCTCGTCCAGCTCATGCAGCACCACGCCCCTCTGCTGCTCGATCTCCGCCTCGTTCAGGGAGCAGCTCTGCACCACCTCCGACAGCAGCTCCACCGCTGGCAAACAGGCACGTGATCACAACACATGCACTTGCTTTCATTTCAAATACCAGCCGTCACAGTACCAGGCAAGAGACACACGGTGTGACTTGACAACTGTTGTTTATTGCCACGTCTCTCACCTTTTGGCAAGTCTTTGGACAGAGTCTTCATGTAGTATGCAGTGTGCTCCCGGGATGTGTAGGCACTCAAGTGAGCACCCATAGACTCCACCTGCTGCTCCAGGGCGGTTTGAGGGTGCTTCTTGGTTCCCTGCAGGAGGAAGGAAAGATGTTAATACAAAGTCACTAGATGTCACAATTACAACCAGCTTATTTTATAAAAGGTCTGAATCAAACTCAAAGCCATGGGGCATACCTTGAACGCCAGGTGCTCCAGGAAAAACCCTGCCCCATTGTTCTTCTCAGTCTCATAGCGACTGCCAGCACTGATCCACAGTCCAACCTGAGAGTGTGCACAGATGATGCAGTTTGAGACAATCCCAAATGGAAACCATTAAAAAAAAAAAAACAACAACAACAAACACATAGCACCAGATATGTTCTATTACAGGGTTAAGAAAAATGGACTTACAGTGCACGTGGCATGTCCAGTGTCCTCAGATGCAACTCTCAAACCATTGTCAAGGGGAGTCACACGAGTCTCTGGGGCTCCCAACAAACTCTGCGCATAGCTGACGGAGGCCTGTCCACGCCTCAGAGACAGCAGGATCGGCTAGAAGGGAAAAACATTCACAATTTTGTAATCTTAAAAAACTAAAAGATGATTACACATGAAACTGACACCACTAATAACTCCCATTATCACTCTTACTAAAAATAGACTAAAGGAGTGGACAACCTGCATATAAAGCAACAAGGACATCCTCAAAGCAAAGTCCTACAAAACTGGCTGGTAGAGTTTTGTTAACTGAAATCCAGATGACTTGTTGTCAGAGGAGAAGCTCCTATATTATAGTGAGAGAAAGACATTTACTAGAGCAGCATCTGCGATTTATGAAGCATTAAGTACTGCTGAAGGAGCCAAATCTTTCAGCGAATGATTTTTATTTTATTTGAACAAAATTCCAATTTACAAAATATATACAGCACAGTAACATTGATTTACATGTTCCGTCATGCATCAGAAGATACAACATAATATATATAGAACAACCAAAAGATAGTAAAGGGAAGAGGTAAAAGTAAACAATTAATATCCTCTTTTTCGCCATGCATTACAAACACGAAAAATAGTGAGTTACTTATGAAAAGCCAGAAAAGTTGGTTTTCTTTATATGGATGTGTGTATATATATATATATATATATATACACATTTCTCCAGGAATTTAAATTGTGTTGATGGCCAATTAATTAATGCCGCATTTAACAACACCAAATGTATCATGTCCTTGTCAAATTTGGAAAACAACCAGCTATGAAAGTCTACCTAAAAAGCATTAGCACATTTAAACATGAAATAGATGTCCAGCTGTTTCAATGTCTTTAATACAGAGATAACAGCTGTGACAATCAAACATCAAATCTACGTCTGAAAGATTCCGCAGAAGAACATATGATAGTGACGTGATTCAACACTGGAAGTTTCTTCTTCCAAAGTCACAATGCTAAGGCTGCTAGCCAGGCAGCTTCGAGGGCAAGCGAGGACAAACACGTTTCCTGACCTTGTCCCTGATCAAAAACGACTAAAATAATGACCACCTCTACCAAATAACCCGAGTGACAACCTCAAGTTGCACGTTAAGCGACTGTCGCGAGTGTTTTGCGTATATTAACCAATTGACCTTGCATTCACTGCGAGCTAACGGATGCTAACCGGACAGCTAACCGCTAACTGCCGCTGGGCTAGCTTGTTAGCTTCGCCGTCCCACCAAATCACCAACTATGCTGCAACCAAGTAAATACACTTGGTATTAATAGTGAGCCGTTGAAACGTAGACTTACACTGCGGTTTTTGGCGAGGGAACGACCCACGGTGCTGCCGACTCGGCACACGGACGCCGCCATTTTTAACACAGGGCGCTTGAAGGCTGAGGGGACTGGGTGGCCGCTTTTCTTCTTCAGCAAAACACAGACGGTTGCAGCGGGGTGTTAGCGCCAACTACTGCTCAGGAAGCACGAGTGCGCTAATAGAAACTCCTCGTTCCCAAATACAGAATTAAAAAAATATAATTATATAAATATAATAATAATAATTAAAATATAATAATATAATTATTCTAGCTTCTTCTTTTACTATATATACTGTTCTTTTTATCCTAAATCACAAGAGAAAAGGAGAAAATTCTGTCATTTCCGCCTGAGTGAAGACTGTCTTCAGACCACGTGCGTTTTCCAAGTGGAAAACACACCAATTCAGTTCTTCTCGGAAACCACACGGGGGCGCCACAAGACCGTATCTGAGATTTTTGTTTTTCATCGAGTACACGGTGCGCTGTTTCACATCCTGAGCACTTGGCTACATCGCCCTACCCCGACTCGCTTGTACGTGAATCTATAGAATTCAATATTAAAATCTTTTAACTCCTAGATGTTTATTATTTCCTTACGTCACCATAGGTTCGTCATCGGGCCAGTGGCGCAATGGATAACGCGTCTGACTACGGATCAGAAGATTCTAGGTTCGACTCCTGGCTGGCTCGAAACTTTTTCGTTTTTGCTAACATGTGTTCGATTTTTCCCGTGTTTCATGAACGCAGCAATGCACTTAGCTGGTTGTACGGGAATAAATTACTTTTTTTTTTTTTTTATGTGAAAAACTTTGTCGGCTGTGCTTATGGAATAAGTGGATTTAATGCATCTCGTAAGGTTGTCTAAAGCTTACATCAATTAAGTAAGTCTTGCTCAGTGATTTACAACCGCCTGAACGTGCGGTTTATAACCAATTGAAAGTAGTTGCGGAGCCGGATATTTGTACTTGCTGATTCTATGGGAAGCTCGATCTTTCAGTGACGGTACTGGGGAGTTTAGGGAAAGCAGCTTTATTTACACTTGATAGTGTCAACCATATAGCGTGCATTTGGCATTTGAGAAACACATGGGCCTTCCTGATGAATTAACACATTTCAACCCTTAGTTACATTGAACAGATGAAATTATGTGATTTTTATTTCGTTAAAAGGAAATAAAACAATATGCCGCTATTTCTTGATCAATGGCTGTATTACAAGATTGGCCAAAAAACTATGCAAATGACCTCGCTCAACTCTGTTGGCAGATGAAGTGACACATGTGTGAGCACACACTGATGGTTCAAGAGGAAGAGGAGGGGGTGGCATAAATGTGCCACTGCTGTTTTTAAGCAGAGATCTTGCAGCTTTCACTTCAGGCAGCTGCTTTGCCTTCTCTGCAGGGTTCTTCTCTTTGACAGTGTCCCGGGGTTTTGGCGCTGATCGCAGTGCTGGAAGTGGGGAAGCGCCTTTAAGTGCAAAGCCCTCAACAAGTAGATTGACCCCGACATATTGAGGGGTGTCTACCGCAGCCTAGAGCCGAAGAGCAACATTTCATGTTGTGTATTATTCTCAACATTCAAGTCTTTTAATTGCACACAAGAACTTGGGAATGTTTTTTTTTTTTTCCCTACCTGCTTGTATATTAGCTGAAAATCGCCCGTGTTTGCAGTGCGGTCAACCTTTCGATCCAACACAACTCGTAACGTGTCCTCCTGCACGGCAGCACAGAGACGAGCCGTCACGGGGGTTGAGGGAGCCATGGTGGGGCTTGCATTGATTTCTATTAACCATGGATGCAAATCACGACCTGAGAAACAAGGCAGTAAATGTCTAACTAACGAGGCTTTCATAATTAAAAACTACAGAAAAATATTTGAAAGTGAAGAGAAAATGTAGTTTCACAGCTTTAGGCCCTGCTTCTGCAAGGTTTCGAGTGAAAATGCTTTGTTTCTGAGTTTCCATTTATGAAAAGTTTGGTGTTTACTCAGCATTCTGAAGGCCATGTCAATAAACCCACCAGTGGTTGCTGTTAGTTGTTTTAATAATGAAACCACACGCACATGTGCAGAGAACCAAAACAACCTAAATCCCAACGACAGTTTTGCATTTTCACTTGAAAACGTTGTCCAGACGACAGGGCCTTTGAAACTGTTTTGAAATCGGTGTGAGATGAAGCAGTACAGGAAACGAGTAGTTCAGTGTTGTGGTATAACTTGAGGCCACGTTACCGAGCATGAAATCAGCACCATACAGCTCAAATGTGTTCTTGCGTGAGTCCATGAGATCCTGTGCCGTTTGTAGCACATGGATCACAGCCTTCTTCATTCCTGGGACCGCCACAGTGTCCCACTGAGATTCCTGGCCTCCAGCGGATAGAAATGCCCTGAACTCTTTGTCTGACCACATGTTGTTGGTGGGAATACACTGATGTCGCTGTTGAGAGGGCGTCAAGTGCTTCTGGATTGAGTTATTGCACAAGTGTACGGAACTGAAAAAACCCAAAATGAGCCATTCAAAATCTTTGTCCCTTTCTACTTTTCCTTCATTTCAAACTTTCTGTTATTTTATTGCTCAGCATACATTGATGGAGGCATGTTGAGTTCTGGACAAAGCTTACCTGTGCAGTGTATCAAGGGAATAAGGCTGTGTGGAAAAGCGCAAGTAGCATTTTTTATAGAACCATACAGTCAGAGGGCTCCAGTCGGTGACCAGAAACCACTGGCGCACATCAAACTTGGTGCCGTGGACCAGGAATGGGTGCTCCAGGTACTTCTGTACCACCCACTTCCTCTCATTGATCAGGGTCGGATCACCGTCCACCACCTTGAGGATCTGATCAAGACGTCTGGCACATTTGATGCCTCAAAAAACAGGTGAAAGAGATGAGGCATGATTTGCTCAAGCAATACGTAAACGGTCTGATTAAATCGCACTCCATACCTCTGCCTCTAGACTTAGCTCCCGGTTTGATGATCCAGATGTTGTGGATGCCATCTATCTCCAGCTGTGGACTGACTGCCTTCATCCTCTGGAGCATGGCCTTGCAGCAGCTCACGATGGAACCCTCGGTTTCAATCTCTGCTCCCGCACTGAGTGAGGATTCAAAGAAAATCTACTTTGATGAGATGCCATGGAGCAGTTTAATCAGCCAGAAAAATCTACAACTCAATCAACTCACTGAACAATGAGGTAATAGGTGTCAATGAACTCCGCCCACTCCCCCTGTGAAAGTGTCGGTGGCGTTTCAGAGCTCATGTCAATGTCATTGTGCTCAAAGCTTTCCAGGAACTCTTGACATACTTTGAGCGCACGGCTGATTATTTGAGAATGGTCCAGTGGCCTAGATTGCATTTTGTTGCGTTTCCGCCAACCTGAATAAAGACACAGAAAATCGCAGCTCCTTTGACAGATGACACGGGGTGGGCGGAGTCATGAGAGAAACGCTCATATATTTAATATTGTAACTTGGCGCCTCTCCCTGAACACCTTGGTCCATCTCCACAATGTACTTCAGAAGACTGACGCACGCCGTCCTCCTGTAATCCTCTACGTGAGAAAAAACAGAGACACGAGAGTCTGGTAGAGTAAATAATGGAGCAACAGGAGTGCATTTCAGTTAAACCTGCCAGCGTTTGTATAGTCAAAGCTCACCAATGAAGGCTTTCCTCTCATCCTGTGCGCCGAGCCTGTAACAGCGGGGGAAGAAGGTGTCTGGGTTGGCTGAATCAAACCAGTGCAGGTTCCTCAGGTTCGTACACAGCCCCACCTGATGGAGGGGCGAGGCTGAGTTCGACAGAGCGTACTCCGGACACATCTTTTTCTTTAAAAAGGAATGTACCTTTGTGGTGAAACTGCCTGCATTTTCAAAGTGATTAGTGATCTGGTCTTTGTGTAAGTTGTGAAAGTTGATGGCGTGTCTTCGGTTTGTCCAGTAGAAATAAACCATCTTATTGCGCACCAGGTGAGACTGAGGAATGAAATGAGAGAAAAAAGATGAGCGCTGAAACTGGACATCAATTAAAATAAACCAACATTCTTAAAGCTTTTTTTGTTGTTTTTTTCTTCTTTTACCATGAGATCATGTTGTCGCTGTGGATCTGGCAGTTTTCCAGCATCTTTTGAGCTGTCTGGGGATGAAAGCCATTGTTGATCAACTGATATGATTCAGACATAAAAACTCTATCAGAATATTTCTTAATATGATTTCACACTTCTAACCCACCGTCTTCCAGATCGCTGTCATCGGCCTGATTTGAGTTTGCGCTGTCCTTGCTTCTCTTACACTGGTGCACCTTCCGCTTGGAGCTGTGCATGCACTGTTCAACCCAACCTCGGGCCCTCAGTGCTGCCCTGATGACAGGGTAAGGGCCCTGGACAGAGAATATTTTATGCCTCTAACGGAAAAAAAAAAAAAAATGGGGAAAAAAAAATACATAGATGCAAATTAAACAATTGATGTTTCATTAATTTTATTAGAGACTTAACTATATCCCTAAATGTTAGCTGACCTTTACAGCGTTGTCTGCAAAGGCCCGGGCTGCCCTCAGGCTATCTGGATCAAGCAGAGGTAGGCGGTCTGAACTGCGGCGAACTTTGATCTGAGAACATGCAGCTGATACACATAATCACGCTGCCATCATTACAGAGGAGAGGACAAATGACCTCAAATTCATTTTCTCAGCGAATTACTTCCATACAACAATAGCTCCCACACACACCCGCACACAACCATGCCGAGAAGAAGCACTCGCCACAGATGTCTTTCAAAATGTAACTTTCTGACTCACTTTATGAAGCATGTGTTTGGCTTCATCTGTGTCACACTTCTGAGCACAATTCTGACCTTTTCATGCTTGAATCCTTCAGTTTCTACTGCAGTCACACTATCATCACGACTATTACAGACAAGCATGACCAATTACTAGAACACAAAGGTCCGCCATCAAAGAAGCTGAAAACCATGTGATTATAGGCTTAAGGGTCAAGTCATTAAAATTTAATACATGGCCTGTGCAGTCATACTCAAGTGTGACCTCATGATTAATTCAGTATCAGTGATCTATGATCTGCTAAAATTGCAAGGGCCAAGAGGTGACCAGGTATGAAGTCATACACCCGTGGCCTATCGCTTTTCAGTATACAGTGAACAGTAGGAAAAAAACACAATAACCGAATCGGTCAATTGAAGACATCAAGCAATGAAATAGCAATGTTTGATAAATGGTTTTTGAACATGCTTCTCATCTTATTAAATATAAGTCAGAGGTTCTATCAATAAGATTGCTCAGTCAATTTTGGGAAAAGTAAATACACCTGAGTGATATATATAATATAACTGTCATAGCCTTCGAGATATGAGATACTACAGAAAATGGGCTGTTCCCAATATAGCAATATGAAAGCATGTGTGTTATTAATCTAATACGCAAAACTATAAATTTACAAAATTATAAAATTCCCTGGACAAGGAACAATGTTGATCATTGTTTGTTTTGTGTGTGTCTCTTACTAACCATTGGCTGAACACCGTGGACAGACTCCCTTTGTGGTTTGAGGTCTCTCCTGGCCCTGCTGAGCAGACACTCCATACTCCATACTGAGGTCAGCTGTCGTGCAGATGTATGTTACCCTGCTGCAGGACTTGGCAGAATACAGTCTGCTGAGGACCACACAGGATGGCTTTTGGGAGGCATGCATATTTACAGTGTACAATGCATCATTTAATAATGCTGTAAATAGCTCTTGGCATCCTGCATATTTGGCAACAGGTCATAAAGATCTTTTTCCAAGTGCAGCACACTATAAAGTGGGTCAAGTTGCTTTGCAGGAGAAGGATTGGCTGCGCCTGACAGGTTTGTATCTAATACCCCCGGGAGGGTGAGATCCTTCAGTTACCTCTTGAACAGGGGAAAAAAAAGCAGAAAAGCTAACAACAAAATGTGCTTACTTAAAATAAATGTAATCTATGGACTGACACCACATACATGCCATTATTAAATCAAGTTTTGATGTCAACGAGCAATTGTCCAAAGAATAATACAGCGTTGCGGCAGATCAGTGTACAGACATAATCATACTCCAACTTGAACACCTATTTCAATTTAATGTAGGAGACAAAAGACAATATAATGTAAAGTATAAAGAGAGCAGCTTCGCGTTTGATCCTCTCACCTGACCGAGGTCCTCAGGTGTGCTCAGCGCCGGTTCAGTTTCACTGCAGGACTGCGCCCTGCTTAGTGTTGCCAACGGAAACGAGATGTCAGTGGGGAAATCCAAGATGTTATTATTATCAGATGTCATTATTGTCATTATTTACTTTATATATAGTAACATAATTTGTTTGTTTTACATTTCTTGAACAATAAATTTTAACATTAGGATTTAGAAGGCATTTTTAGAAGGACCTCTGAGCTAGATGGGTTAAGATGGCTTCTTATTGGACTCTAAGTCTGACGGCAAGTCAAGCAGCTGTTCTCAACATTGGTTTCCTTAGAAAAAAAGAAAATACGCCATGTGCAAGCTCCCTACATATTTTCGAATATTTACCTTTTAATGGCATAATTATAATCAATTTTGCAGTATATAAAGTGAGGTCTGTAAAAGGTTGAGAACCATTTCAGAATTTTTCAACCTTCCCGGGTTTTTTTTTTATTTTTTTTTATGAGCGTCAAAAATAATCACTTGATTCTTTTTGGTTTTAAAGTTCTGCAGGGGTCGCTCCAAACCGGGTTTTCCAGCAGTGACATCACTTCCATTCAGGCATCAATGCTGATGCAATTTAACGTTGTTCAATGTTGATCATCATATGGTTGAATCCACGTTGATTAAATATTTCATATAATATACTTCAATGTTGATCATAGCGAGCAACTTCACCATTATTGTCAATGTTCTGACATGAATGTTGATCTCAATATTCAGCCTGACCAAATCATAGTGTTGATTCAATAACTTTTTGCTATCTGGGTTGTAGCGAGATACAGATTCATATCTATTAATCTCTGCATGCTGAATTCATATATTTATCAACGTACCACACAACATGTCTGTCTTTGTAAAAGAGCACAACACAAAGTTGTTGTTTTTTTTTTTTTTTTGTAATTTTTATTTCCCCACAAACAGAACAGGACAGTATATCCTGAACCAAAGTGATAAAGAAAGAAAAGTAAAAGCAAAAGGGAAGAGAGAAAAAAAGAAAAGAGGGGAATTTCCCATTCAGGGCTTCCATCTATTTTATTCCTCTTTTGCAGTTCATTTTAGGTACTAACTGTTTGATCTTGTAAAAAAAAATAGACAATTTCATTCCATACACTTTGACCACAACAAATAAAACTTTGAAATGTAAATGTAAATGTTATTATAGCAATATTTTACCAGTTCGGTCCACTCAGGATGAAACTGGACTGTATGTGGTCAATTGAATTTTATTTAATAATTATTTTGTATACATTTTGTATACATGCGTATATATACATTTATATTATATACATCTTTGTATTGGTTGTCATAGAAATGACAAATAAGAGGAAGACATGTATATCTCCAGTCATCAACAGGACACTCCTCCGCACTGTGACATTTGTTTATTTCAAACAACATTTTGTAGCTCCCCATTGCTCTGGACTGATCTGCTGCAGTTGCAGGGCTCATTGCCAGCATGAATTAATGCCCAGTTGCTCTGCTTATAATGGGAATGGCTGTCATCAGAGCGATTTCTGCAAAACAAACCACACAGGACACAAAAACAGATGGTGACATTTTAAAATCTGACCAAAGCAAGAATTTTTTTTTTTTTTAAGACAGTCGCTGTGCTATGGAGGTATTATTGGTGAAAAAGGTTTGAGCACTTGTAAAAGTGAATTTGTAGTTGTGTACCTGGAGATTAAAAAAAACTCCACACGCCAACATGCGGTGCATTCTGTGGTCAAGGGAGCCAAATGTCGGCTGGCTCGACGTCGATCATCTTCACCAGCCTTCCTGTGGAAGTAAATGTACTCGTTGAAACACTGAGTATCCAGAGTCCAAACACAATGTTTTGAACAGGAATTAGATAAATCCACTGGACAGCAGTTTGAATTCCGGCGAGCACGATGCAGTTAAAGACCCGCTTGCCTTTGTGCTTGTTGGCGTGGGCAGACGTGATGCGAGACGTGAGCCTCTTCAGTCGCTCCTCGCGCTCATCGTGTAACCGCCGGTACAGTTCCCTCCAGGACTCGAGCCCAAGAGGAGTCTCCTGCTTGAAGTCCCGCTTGCAGTGACTCATCCAGAGCTTGTCCAAGTCCTCCAGGAAACTCTGAACATGTAGTGATTGAGCCAGATTAATACATAGTTTGTCGTTGTGTACTTTTCACGAGTAGCAAATGTTCTTTAGTGCAATCCCATGAAAAACGTGTTGTCACTGTCGCTTCATTCAGCAGTTTCTATCTAGATTTATTGGCAATAATGATGCAAAATAAGTAGCTTAACTCTGTTTGGACTCTAGTTTTATCCAGATTACCTGCATCTAATGTCAAAACATGTAAACAACCTAGCTGGATACACTTTCCTTTCAGTCAGACCAATGAGCAAATATTTCAAATAATGACGTAATGATGTAGAAAAGCCACAGAGATGGTTTTTTGGGGGTAAAAACGTTGTGAAACAAGTTACTGGGTTCTTCTGCTCGATGCGGCACAGCTGCCCAGGGCTGCATCGCTCCAGGACCGGCTTCAGGATATCAGACGGAACCTCAACGATGGCTGAAAGAGAACATGTACCGGAATGTTGGTGCAGCATTTTGCATCGGGTGATGACAGGTTTGTACGGAAATACAGGCACACATCAGGTCTTCTCACACCTGCAGACATGACTCTGTGCAGTGTAGGTTTGAAGACTATGTGAGTATTTTCATGTGTGCAACAAAAAAAAGTTGGTGGTTTTGGAGTGGCTCCAGTTGCTCTGAGCTAAAAAATAAAAAAAACCTCCCATACGAGCTACATATTGTGGCCTCTCCCATGATCAAATATGGTGACGTAAAACACGACTAACTACAAATACGTAGCTGTGAAATAACAGCAACCACATAAATCAAAACATGGGACTGAAGCAAAATGTTGTAAAAATATTCTGGTCCTAAATGATGTGTCAACATCCTGAACATATTACACACAGACACAAGTGTTAAATGCTTTTTGCTTTTCGGATTATTGGATTGAATGGATGTACTGCCTGAAGTCACCGGAAAAGCCAAAGAAGCAGAGTCTCCTCCCTGTAAATTCGTTAGCTATGAAACTGCATAACGATTAATGCCTTCGGCCGCCATTTTGGCTCCGTCACACGCCTGGAGGGGGCGTCGTTGTGACGTCACGCGGGAGCTGCCCAGACACAACCCCCGAGTCCTCAGTCTGAGATTGTCAAACACACAACTTCAACAACGTCACAGCCTCATCACCGGTAAGCTAAAGACTTTATTCTCGAGAAATGCTCTAATGTTCTGAAGCTAGAATGCTAACAACACTGTGGCTGTGTTTGTTTGTTTAGTTGACTCTTGTCTCGTGACGGTAAAACGTCTCCGTTTGAGGCGGCCGACATGTGCGGGAGGATCGCGTGCACTCTCGCCCCGGACGAGGTGAGCAGAGCCTGCGGCTACAGCAACAGAGGCGGGCAGCGGAGGCGACCCCGGTGGAGGGACGGCGACGCGGACAAATACCAGCCGTCGTACAACAAGAGCCCCCAGTCCACGAGTCCCGTACTGGTGTCCCAGAGACACTTTGACAAGGTAGACCCAGGCTCAGCTGTGTTGCTGGTGCTGCCTTCAATGTGTTTGCTTTAACAAACTGTGCAGCTGCGCATGACATGTTGGAAACATTGTTGTGCTTCTTAGAAACAGCGTGACCTGGGTTGAATCCTATCAATGATTTTTTTTATATATATAATTTTTTTTTTTTCAAGGCTCCACATTCTTATGGGATCAGCGCCTGTCTGGTTGTTATAATGTGGCTAAAAGGTTGTGCACCCACTTTACTTAGGAATTCAGTGGTGTCACGAGACCTGATATAAATTCTCGCCCCACCAAGTGTTTACATCTTAGAACCGCCACTGTGTGTTGTCCATCGCTCAGGAGGCTCCTGTGGATGAGTGTGTGCTGGCCTCCATGCGCTGGGGTCTGGTCCCGGCTTGGTTCAGAGACAACAACCCAAACAAGATGCAGTACAGCACCAACAACTGTCGCAGTGAGAACATATTGGAGAAGAAGACCTACAAGGTGAGGGGGGGGGGGGGGGGGGGGGCGATCATGGTCGGCTCTGTCCTGCTTCTCTCTCCAAGTTGTTTACATTCGATCCCTGTGCCCCCCCTCCACCCCTCCTCCCTGAAGGATCCCTTGGTGAAGGGACAGCGTTGCGTGATCCTGGCTGACGGCTTTTATGAGTGGCGGAAAACGGGGAAAGACAAGCAGCCCTTCTTCATCTACTTCCCTCAGACACCAAGTGGGGATAAAAACAAGGATCAGGACGAGCCTGAGACCTCATCTGGCAACAGGGAGGAGTCCGAGGCAGCGTGCTCTCCAGGGGAAGGGTCCCCTGTTTTGACTGAGGTTTGCATTAGGTTTTCTGCATGGTTGATCTGAGCCTCTAGTACTTCTTCCATCGGAGTCACAAGTATAGAGGTGGTGCAGCTGTGGCGGAAGCTACAGTAGCTGTAAATTTCCTGTTTTGACGTTATGCCTAAATACAAACTTGTGCTTCAGTATCTGAAACATTGCAGTCATTTTCTCTATTTACATGTACCGCCGTGTGTGTTTGAGCAGGGAGAAGAAGAAGCAGTAGACGAGTGGACGGGGTGGAAGCTGCTGACTATGGCCGGGCTGTTCGACTGCTGGACACCACCAGACGGTGGAGAGCCTCTTTATACGTACAGCGTGATCACCGTCAATGCTTCCCCAAATCTGCAAAACATCCACCACAGGTTGGAGGCACTCATCAGGAGACCAGATTTGTTTTTTTCTTTCTGTTTTTACATGTACTTAGTATGTGAAAAATGTTTAGGATGCCGGCGATATTGGACGGAGACGAAGAAGTGAGGCGATGGCTGGATTTTGGGCAGGTGAAGTCTCTGGATGCTTTGAAGCTGCTCGAGTCAAAAAACAGTTTGACCTTTCACCCCGTGTCTTCAATTGTCAACAACTCCCGCAACAACTCCCCAGAGTGCCTACAGCCAGTGGATCCTAGCAGCAAGAAGGTATTTTTTAACAGTCATTGTACATTTAAATGTGATATTTTCAGATTACCAATCTGATTTTTTTATTTTTCCTTCCCCTCTAGGAGCCTAAGCCCACAGCAAGCAGCAAGATGATGATGAGCTGGCTGGAGAACAGCGGGAAGCGGAAGGCGCCCGACGCGACCGGGGACACAAAAGAGCCAAGCAAAGATTCTGCGGCGACTTCGCTCAAATCCACGGGACTTCAGCAGTGGCTGCAAGGAGCCAATAAGAAGCCAAGAACCTAGTTGAACTGAAAACCAGCAGCATTTGCAACCGTTTAGGCTTTCTTTAATCTCAGTCGTAAACAAGGGAGAAGGACAGTGTTCAGTTTGTTCCTTGTACTGATAATTATTGTATATTTAAAAAAAAGGTGCTATAGTCTGTTTTCACAATTCTATAAATAAATGCTCAAAGACCAAATGCTTTATTCAAGAATTTTTATTACCCTTATTACTTGAAACAAAGACATTTTTGGAACAATGTAGATGCTATGCATTTATCATATTAATAATATAATGATGAATGCCAATACTTCCCCCACCCCCCCACATTTTTTTTTGTCTTTCTTTTAAATCCATTACAGTATGTATGCTATTTTGTAACCTATAATGCAATTCAGACTTTCATAATACGAACAGAGTTAAAGATCTGATCGGTTAAAGAAGGAAATGTCAAGCACTTAATTCATTTGCCAACAAGAGCAACTGGCAGCCGGATATGGGGATTTAACAACTTTTCGCCTTTGCCCACACCGTGATCCGGGCTTGCAAATATACAAAGTCTTCCAATAGTGGACAGTAAAAAGAATTGTACCAGCTAACAGTATTCCGTTGATATTCATCTCCCCCAGACTACCTGGTATATTGACGCCATACGTTGATTTTTGTTCATTCTCATAAGTGGACTAGAAGACGAAACCTTCATTTTCCCCGTTAGAAGAACAGCACTTGCATTGAGGAGGCGAGTCTGTGCACTCCGCTTCCTCAACCTGAGCCACAAATTACATTTATTGTTGCTCTGAAGTGACACGTCTCAAAAAGTCTTCAGCTAAGGATGACAAAGTGCAAAAGAAAAAGAAATCTGTACACATTTTCTCAGATGGATTTGTCACTGTACTGGATTCTAGATTCAATGGCAAAAAAACCAAGAATCAGGAGGCAGCATTTAGATGTGATCCATACATGCACTTCCACACACACAAACCCAGTTTAAACAGCAGAATTTACTTTTATGAGGTAAAGTAAATTGAGAGTAACAAGTGTTTTTGTTTTGTTTAAAGTTGAACTAATATAAGCCACAGCACAAATGAGTAAAATGTAGGGCGCAGTGTTTCCTCTACTCACGGGAGCGGTGGTGGGCTGAAAAAGTAAAAAAAAAAACAACCAGCACTGCTGCTGAAACTTTGATTGGGAACAAAAAGGTTTGTCCAACTTAAAATCATTAAGCACAAACACAAGTATAGGATGTAATGCTTCAATTACCATCAACAGTATCCAAACGAAAAGCAGTGTGGGAACCGATACTGGGAGAAAAACGCAGCGACACACATGAAACTTGAGAACAAAAACGAGCCCAAACCACCGCCGCCATGAGGAAGTACGAGGGGAAACACTGGGAAGTGACAAGCATCGTACACGTAAATGCCATAATGTTTCCTTAAGGTGTTCTTTGGGATAAGAGACTTGTATTGTAATAGAAAATGTGTCGTTTTTTTTTTCTCTGTGGACATAACATGGTGAGTGCAGCATGTCTGTATGCGTGTGTCGCTGTATACTCCGAGTGGGATGCTGCCTGTATGTTGGGCATCAGGGAATAACACAGTGGGCCATAGGGAGATAGGGGGGAGGGTATAGACAAGGCAAGACAGGGTGGTGAGGGCAACCACAGCCCCCCCCGTGAAGATGTACAGAGTCCTCAGCAGCTGCAGGTTTCTGCTGATGGCTTGGCACGCTCGTCCCTGTCCAGCTTTATTGGTTCGGGGAACTTGTTGTACACGTCCACTTCAGTCTCCTGGAATCACATGACAACACTTGGGGGGTGAGTATCAAGAGGCGACGTCGGTCCCACTTACACCACCTCTCTCGTCAAGTGTCGCATTGCTGTCGGACTCTCACCTGTTTAAGGGCGTTGCGTGCGATAGTCTGAAAGGCCTGCTCCACATTGATTGCCTCCTTCGCGCTGGTTTCAAAGTACGGGATGTTGTTCTTGCTCTGACACCAGGCCTGTGCTCGCTTGGTGGTCACCTGAAACACGGGAACGTGCGCATGAGCGCTGAACAATTCCAGCGGCATGAATTGGAAAAACTACATTAGAAACACATGTGTGTTCGGCCCACCTGTCTGTTCTCCAGGTCGATCTTGTTGCCCAGCACCACGAAGGGGAAGTTCTCGGGATCTCGGGGACTGGCTTGGATCAAGAACTCGTCCCTCCAGCTGTCGAGGGTCTTGAAGGTGTTGGGTGCGGTCACGTCAAAAACCAGGACGCAGCAGTCTGCCCCGCGATAGAACGCCACGCCTAAAGACTGGAACCTCTCCTGACCTGCTGTGTCCCAAATCTGACAACGAGGAACAAATGCTCAAGACAATGTGATTAGGGAGGCAACGATCCAAGTTTTCTCCCACTTCTGATCCGATACCTGGATTTGGGTATCTGCTGATACTAATACCAGAGCTCAATTTGCTTTAATATTATTATAATTGTTGATTTTTATATGAGGCCAGAATAAACTCCTCTCTACAGGCAAGTATAAAATGTAAGAATGTATACATGTATTCTCACAAAATGCAACTTGAGGTTAGTAGAAGGCCAAAAAAGAAAACAGTACAAACTATGTTTGTTCACTTTCTGCGTGACGTCGTCATCTCACGATAAATTTGTTATAGCTGTAAAACCTCAGAATCACTTTATTAATCCCTGGAGAAATTATTTTGCAACGCAACACTAACAGCAGTGTTTCCAGCTCTAATGCAACACAAAAGAAGGGACTATTTTCACAGACTTGCGGGTGGGGAGGGGGGGCGTGGCTTCACGGAGGTGTGAATCGCCTGCGACAGCGGAGGACGGAGCGTTTCATTGTTTTGATGTCAGTGCTGGCGTTTTAAAACGGTGACGTCTGGCAGCAGGGCAGCGCCTCGCTGTACAACGGCTTCGCAAACATCCACGTTGATGTGTTGCTTTGTGGTGTTTTGAGAATAAAACACTTCCAAACGGCGACATGTTGTCATGAAGAGTTGGATAGCACAATGCTACGACACTAGCCTGGTGGCTGGCTGCAATCTGTGGAATGGATTTCCCCGACTCATTACACTGCATCTCATCATCTCAAACCCGCCTCAATCCATTCCATATTTTGCAGCATGCGAGCGGAGCAGCCGGCAGGGAAACACATGTGGAGTCATTTCAGCAGACAGCGAAGCAGACGAGGCTTCAGGGATCAGAAATCTCCGCAGGTTGGATCCAACATTTCCGATCTGTGAATTACGTTGATATTGTAACCCGATACCGATACTGGATCGGACCCACCCCTAAATGTGACCATTGTCAACAAAGACATTTGTTTTGTTGTTATAGAGGTCTGTAGTGATGCAACATACAAATTAAAAGTCATGGACACAAGCCATATAAATGTGACTTTGGTAATGCAGTTAAGTGTTTTTACCAAGTGATTGACGATGTGCTACTTTCTGGTGCAGACCTCCCCTTAAATCTGAAATAGTCAGCTGCAAGAAGACCATATTATTGTACTGCTCTCTGCTGCAAGTGACTCTGCTTGTACAAGGTGTGAATGCAAAGTGAAGCTAACGTCACTTTTAGATCACACGCAAAGGAGAGCAAACAGCATGTTGCCACTTCGACAAATATGGGTGACGTGTCCCAATTGCCAATATAACAACCAACATCCATACAACATCTGTTCATAGCATATTGTTCTCTACATGAATGTGTGTGTGGTTTCATTACAAAAACTAACAGCACCCCCTGGTGGCCCTACAGGAAAACTACATCACTTTCAGCTCGTCTTTGCAAATGGCCATTGATTTCAAAACATTCCGTTTTAAGCGCGAATTGTTTCTGGAATAAAAAAATGCAAAAATGATGCGTTTTCACTTGAAATGTTGTCGAAACATGCCCTGAAAATGGTATTTCTCTTCATATAAAAACACTTTACTCGCCCTTACATGTATGCGACTTAATTTCATTGAAATTTGCATGAAATTCTTGCAGCCCTTGTTTGTTAAAATACCTGCATTGTCACCAGTCTGTCATCCACCATGACTTCTTTTGTCAGGAAATCAGCGCCTATTGTGGCTTTGTACTGGTTGCTGAACTTCTTATTCACATACTGGTTCATCAGTGACGTCTTCCCAACTCTTCAAAAGAAAGATCACAGGACAAATTAGACGTATACAAGAATGCCAATGTCCCTCCATCTACTGCAATTTTTTTTTTTTTTTAACTGAACCATGAGTGATTTCTTTTCTATGGTATCGCTGGGACAGCTCAGCACAACTTACCCAGAGTCTCCGAGGATGATAACTTTGAGTAGTACTTTCTTCCTTGACGTCATTGTGCCACAGCTGTGAAGGCAGAGACAAATGACATGAAAAGATGTCTTCCAACAGCAGGCAAACTTTCACTGGGATCGCACTCATGAAGACCCTTTGCTGTATTGGTCAAGAGATCTCATATGACAACAATGTTCTCTATTATTTTGTTCCATAAAGTCTCCAATAACAATTCTTGACACAAACAATTCTGGACTGATTTGAACAATGTAATGTTGGGGTTTTGACCCGAGCAGACGTCTGCCATTTATGTTGCATCTCCTTTGTTGAATTCAACTGTGCATTGTAGATTTTGTGATCTGATCAACTGACAAACTATTCAAAAGAATAAACTACATTGTTTCGACTCCAAAAGCCCGTGGCAGTGCATTCATTATGTGGCCTTATTTAAACTGCCAATAATCTGAACACATTCCTCCAGAACAAACTGAAAACAACCTCGATTTGTGTCGATCATTACAAAACCACAAGAGATTGAGAATTATCAGAGTGGATTTCATTTTCCTGTGAATTGATGAGGGTGTTTATCTTTTTCCCCCGAATGTCAGATAAATGTGAACATTGTCTACCAGTCCCACCAAAAAGATTACACACCGACTCAAGTGTGTAGTTTTCTAATTGCCAACATTACACAAATGAAAGGGATTCCATTAATCATCATGGCATAAATCATAAAGCCCTGTTGAAGCCAGAGTCAGAAGGTATGAGATTCATGCAATAAATCAAACGATTAAGCGATTATCCTGACCTGATGTTGAAAGTCCAACATCTCATTAAATCACTATGTACTGTACTTTTTTTTCAGCTAAAGCTTTTTGTTTACTGAACACGAAGATAAACAACATTCGGGAGATTTTACCTAACGTGGCAACTGTATTATAAGTCTCAGTTACTCTTCATATATATTCTAAATCTGGAGACTCTGCATGTTCAGTCAAATCAAATAAAAAATAATATGTGTATTTATTTTTGCACGGGCTTTAACACGTCACCAGATAGTTCTAACTCTGGCCCTGTGTGCAGTGCAATAATAACCCCCTCATACAGTTGAAACGTTCAAAGTCCACACTGTGTGACCAGTGCCCTTTAAACCATCATTTCCATCAGGTCTGAAAGACCGAGACGGCGCTCCACTGAAATAAGTTACCCGGACCAACCTCTCCCGTCGTCCTATCGATTAATCTGAGGTATTGATCAGGTAAGAAGGCTTCACGCAATCGTGGCAGGGAGCTAATCGGCGCGGCTCTGATAATCTGTACCCCATGACACGGTGTCAGGGACTGATCACATGGTTTTAAAACACACGACCAACGGAACCATGACTTGGCAAGCATGATTAGCACAGTGAGTGCTGGAGCTGTGATCTCTGCCCCCACTGGAGAAACACACAACCCAACATCGTATTAACAGTGTAAATACTTTATAAAGTCAAAGTTTATCGAATGAGTACATTTGGACGGAAATACAGTTTGTAGAAGGCAAATAGCAGGGGGGCAAAATATATACATATCGTTGAGAAAATGCAGTCCCGAAGGAGCACCGTCATTAATTTCAAATTAATTCCAGGACGTGCAAAGCAAGACGTTTTGGGTTTGGTTTTTTTGGACCACAAGTGAATCAATTAAACCCCAAACCAGTGACACTTCTTATTTTCAGCTAACATTTCGTTAGCAAGTGAAGGCTTACCAACTGGACGCGAGACTCCGATGATGGCAGCCCCACTATTTAATACGTAGATTTTAAAACTAATGTCACAACTGACCCACCTGGACGACGATCCTTCGGGGGCGAAGAAAAAGAAAAAGTGGACTTTTCTTCTGGCTCGGTCAGCTACCGCGCAGGCTAGCTCACAGGCTAACAGCTCCTCCAAATGTCTGCCTTCACAAAAACAACGCGTCCACACCGTCGACAGCTCAGTTCGCCGGGACGGCCAGCCTATCTGGTCGCGCTCGTAATCGAAATCAATACTGCCACTGCCGACGAGTAAGTGGTCTGCTGTGATGGCTCTGTTTCGCCCAGCTCCCGTTGACGCTCGCTTTTCCTGTCGAGCTAACGTGCTAATATGTTAGCAGCCGAGCTCCGCTCACTTCCTCCAAAACAAGCTGCGTGCGCGAGGACTGACGTCACGCGCTGGGCACGCCTTGACGCACAGAACCCGAGCGGGATCAAAACAACACAACACACACCCACCCACCCACACGCACACACACACACACACACACACACACACACACACACACACACACACACACACACACACACACACACACACACACACACACACACACACACACACACACACACACACACAAACAAACAAACAGATAATCTTTCATGGAAAATAAAGGGTTTCTTCCAATTGATGCGCCCCAGTGATTTCCTACGAATTACTTTCTGAGTACTGCTAAGATTGTCCCGTTACCATATCTTCTGATTACAGCCTTCACGGATACATTGACTCATGAAATTGTGCAATCACACAAGATTTCACGATTTGGGATCAAGTTTCGCCTCCTACCTAACATGAGCGCATTGGTGGTTCAGTGGTAGAATTCTCGCCTGCCACGCGGGAGGCCCGGGTTCGATTCCCGGCCAATGCATCAGACCTTTTGTGTGCTGAGCTTTTGCTACTGTGAAATTCGCACACAACACAGCAGTGGTCGGACGGTCTTTAACAAAGATTAATATCTGGAGCGTTGGTGCACTCTGCATTAACCTTTAAAAAGGCAAAGGAGGTGATTGTGGAATCCATCAAGGGCCTCTACTTCCGCTGGAAGGGGAGGCGCATAGGACATGTGAGCTCAGGCCTTAGTAGTTTCTACATGTGAGCTGTCCCCTGTCCTCTACTCCTGCCTCAGTGTGGCTCAGCAGTATGGAGGTATTGTTGCTGAAAAAGGTTTGAGCACACACAGAATTTGTATTTGTGTACCATGAATTTGTACTTGTGTACTCACTGTGAGTTGTGTACCTGTAGAATATTTTTCTCTCCACAAATACAACACTACACTTCCGCATTCACAATGTGAGCTTGTAAGTGTTTTAATATGTGACTTGTAAAATAGGATTTGTGCACCTGTAATTAAGAATTTGTGAACGTGCACGTGTAGTGTTGTATTTGTGGAGAGAAAAAAAAAATTACAATTACACAACTCACAGTACACAACTACAAATTCACGACAAACAGCTACAAATTCAAATTACATGCCCACAAATTCCACTTTACAAGTGGTCAAACCTTTTTCACCACTAATACCTCCATTGGGCAGGTGAATGCTAACCTGGATGGGGAAAAAAGCTTTTGACCACTGTTAACACTATCTACACTCTAATGTCAAAACACGATGATGTCTATGTTTGTAATGTTACTTAGGCTTTGCAGAGTCTGAAGTGTGTGATGGGCTTTATAACTGCTTTACTTATTTATTTAGTAAAGCAGTTAGTAAAGCAAGTAAACAAGTAAAGTTCTCCTTTGTGAGATCAATAAAGGGTTATCTTATCTTATCTTATCTTATTTCTCTGATTCAGTGGAGGTTCCTGATGGTCTCCCGTCTTCTACTAATGATCTGATCTCAGGGTGACTTATAGTTTAATAAGTGTATATTTAATGGGGCTGGGATGGTCTGAACAGTAATTTAAGTGCTCTCGACAACTAACAAAATAATAAATGTTACTGCATCTATTGGCATAGAAGGTCGTGTATCTTACCTAATTGATATATTTGGCGGTCACAAATTCTGCATTCCCTGCCGCTGTTGTAACTGAGAATTAGAGAAGATGTTACAGTAATGTAAACCTTGTTTTCTCTATATTAGCCAGCACATTTAGTGTTTGTGATTATTTACCGACATGGAAGGACGTTCCCTGCCAGACTGACCTGCCGGACACATGTACTGTCACCACTCAGCTGACCAATAGGACTCTTCAACCCCACTTCACAAGTGCTGGTATGTACTTCACACCTTTAGTACAAGTAGTTGTGACCAAGTTTACGATCATAATTATCATGTCATATCTCTGCTGTCTTTGTCGACTCTCTTCAGTAATAATATATTTGGTTCCAGGTGTCCAGGCTACTGTGTCCTGCAGGGATTCCGTTGTTGGGACGTCCACTTCAGACGCTGTATTTTCTTCATCGTCGCCTGTTGAGAGACTCCTGAAAAGACGTCGTCTGGATGATGAAGATGAGCCGGAGCAGCAGGATGATCCAGTCCAGGGCAGATCTTCAATAGCAGCTGATTCTGTCACAACATCGACAGAGTTGTAGGCAAAACAGGCAAAGCATGCAGAGATGGTGGTGGCGATTTTTGTGTGAAACGTGAATTATCATGAAGTATTAATTGAGATTTTCATCACCTGTTTTTTTGTTTTCACAATGTTACTTGATGAGATCAAGTTTACAAGAATATATGTTTGTTTATTATGAACAACACTAAGAAGCGTGGAGTCTTCTACAAGCAGCCGTGGGGTCTCAGCCTCTCGTGGCTCTATTCAGACACTGCAACATTGTCATGACCTCTGGCTCTGCCTAGTGGCAGCATTTTTTCCCTTCCCCCTCCCTCCTTTCCTTTTTCCTAGGTGGGCGTGTGCTGCATGCTGTGTGAGGTGGAGTGCAGTGCTGATCACCTGAGTGCTCTCACCTGCAGCAGGGTGTGGCTTCACCCAACAATGCACCTTTCCCTCTATAAAGCTGGCATCAGATGAAGACTTGGCGTCGGACCGTAGAACTACCAACAGTTAGTGGGACCCTGCTCTGCCTTGCCTTGCCTCGCCTTGCCTCAGTCTGTGTGCCTCTGTGTTAAGTCTGCCTCTCCTCTGCTGCAGTACCGGACCCATCCTGCTGCACCAAGCTCCTGCCTGTAACTCTGTCCTTGGCCCACTCCAACGGCTTCAGCACAACGCCACCTCCCGTGTCCTCCAGTGCCAGCCACGCCACTCCGCATTTGCCGCTTCATTCTGGGCAGTGTGCTCCTTAGTCTCCCGCTGGGTCCTTATAGTTTTGTTGGGTAAAGTACCTGGGTTGTCATTAGTTCTGTCTCACTAGAGTTTTGCTTTCCTTGGGTTTTTGGTTTTGAGTTCTTTGCCTCATCACTTATTAATAAAGTGTTATGAGAGTATTCCTGTTTGCTGTGTTTCTGTCTGCACCTGAGTCTCTGAGAGTGAACCGTGACAAACATAAAGAAAAAACACACATTTCTTAAATATTTGTGAAGCACTCTGTTATTAAAAACCTCTGTTTGGCATTCCACTTTCAGTTGATGACAGATTTTCACTGAATCCTCCAAAAAATATTGTAGCAGCAGACACACTTACTCCCAATCTCAATCTCGCCTTCTTGACCTGCAGGTGTTTTTTTTTTTAACCAACTGGTCTTCATCACGCAAGAGTGGCACTGCTGATGGGTCGGTGCTCACAGTGTGAAGGCTGTGCAGAGTGAAGCCTAGCAGGGTTTGACATGCCGGCATCACATTTAAACGTCAATTAGCTTCCAACTGTCCCATCACGCGACAACAGCTTCCTGCTGGCCTCCACTGCAGGTACATCACAGTCGATATCTTTTATCTTATTATGCCACTGGATGAGGCTCGTCTGGAGAGATTCTATGTTGTCCAATTTTGGGGGGGGGACTGGTGTGAATGTTACACAGCCTCACTAAGATGGTCTCAATAAGACGGCAGTCGTCGGGCCACAGAGCAGGTGAGCCAGCAGAACCATGTAACACATCATTGTGTGCTCTCGTCGGGAAAGTTGACCTTTTTAAGGGACCTGAACTTGCCAACCTGTCCCGATGTCAAGCAGTATACACCACCCTCCATCCACATGACCCACGTCTAGAATGTTAAGCTGATCCACAGCCTAAAGAAATAAAAAAAACAGATGTTAAAGACGGGTTATACCACACCATGATCTTTATGCATCAACTTAAGCTTAAAAAAACCTCAAAAACACTGCTGTCAAGAATATTTCATAGTACCATAAAACCCTCAAAGAGACGGAATACAGAGCAATCAGACTGAGATCAATCAAGTTTAAGACAATTTTATGACATTATTCATCATATGAACCTCAGCCTGTCAACTTGCACTTATTTTTTTTATTCAAATTTTGAAGCGCTACTCAGCTACAACAAATGGGTTCTTGTAGAAGGATAGAGTCAAGTAAGTTAAAAAAAACAACAACTTTGATTCATGTTTGTGTGAAAAAAACTGCTCCAGGATGCACACCGCCTGACTAGTATATTCACAACTTTGAGCAAAATAAATAATTGAACAATCACAGGCAAAATTGAAGTCAAACAACAATTAGTATTATTGTGAAACCCTGATCCAACAACTTCCATCACATTTTCAGAACACACTTCTAAGACCTGATGCCTGATGTCTAGATACAATGTCTGTACAGTATCCATAACGAATGTAAAGCCATCACAAGAATAAGTGACACATGCAAGTATGACACAGTGTGTCACGGTTTTCTGGTTCATCATTTTACCTGTTTAAATAAAACTACACTATTTGTTTTAGCTCATCAGCAATTGAGTCAACATGGAAATGATGACCAGGAAGATGTAAAGATGTCAGCCAGACTTCTGTGTTGTCTGTCATTTTGTTGCACTTCCTCTAATAATGCAGTTTTACAAAAAAAAGGAAAATAATGAGTTGTATACCATTGAACTCCACAGGACCAAATCGGGAAAATAAAAAGTCTAATGCTTAATGGTGTATAAATTTCATTGTATGATCAATAGAACCAACATTAGTACCAAGTTCAAAAAGCATGCATATTCAGGCGAGTTTGTGACTCTAAATTGAACGTATGTCTGAATGTGAGATTGACCTGTTGAGGTTGTATTTTGTGTTCACCCCCAGTCAGATGGGATCAACTCCAGGGATCTTTGACTGTAAGTTAAATATACTTGTAAAGAGCAGGGGTATTCAATTAAAAAGGTCAGAGGTCCAGTTTGACAAAATGTCTTGTTGCAAAGGTCCGGAAGATCAGAGTTTATAAACATTTACATTTTATGTAAATGTTTGATGTCCAAAAATACAATACTATTCTAAATGTATGTTATTACACATCACAAACTGTAAAGTGGGGTTGGTATGTGAGATACGGGGGTTTGATACAGCTGTTAACAAAACACATAAAAGATGTATCCTTGTCTGCCGAAACCCGGGATCGAACCAGGGACCTTTAGATCTTCAGTCTAACGCTCTCCCAACTGAGCTATTTCGGCGTCCACAGGTTGCCATGGCTACACCAAACAATTAATATTGTTACAAATCCCGCGAATTTCTGTATGCCTCAAAAAATAATTGTTTTGCTGTGTCAATCAAGGTGAAACGTATAAAAAGGATTTTACGAAGCTATTATTCACGTCTAAATTATATTATCAGATCGCTTCAGGTGAAGAGCGCTCGCGTACGTCCTGACGTCATCACGCACGACTGAATGAAGCGTCATCGTTTCTGTCGTCGAGCGGCGCGGCGGCCTTTTCCTTCGTTGCTCCACATCTCCTCCTGTCACACCGCTCCAAGTCCGGCACTTGATCCCCGATTTCCTTCTCTAACCATGACCAGGAAAGCGCCGCTGATCGCCGCTTGCCTGCTCCTGGCGGCGGTTTTCAGCTCGGGGGTTTCAGCGGACGGCTTAGTGAACGAGGACGTGAAGAGGACTGTGGACCTGAGCACTCATCTGGCCAAGATCACAGCGGAGATCGTGTTGTCCAACCAGGGACATTCTGCCGTGCACAGCTTTGTGTTAGCGGTGGAGGCTGACCTGGCCCCACACCTGGCCTACATCGGAGCTTCGGTGAGGCAAATAACTATGAATGAAACCAACCGCCACGACCGCCTGTGTGGAGCTGGTGTCTCGGATTAAGTGGTTTCCCTGTTGACTGGTGACCGACTTCCTTTCGCGTCCGTTGTTGCTGCAGATGTTTGAAAAAAACCAAGAAATCCGGAGCTCTCCTGAGGCGAGCATAACCGCATTTCCAATAAGGCTTCGCTATACCCTTTGTCAGTCTTGTTTGAACACCTTGCTGTTAATAAGCAGTGACGACGGCCACTGAAGGAAGTCGGTCACCACGGGGTAACCAGTTCATCCGAAACACCGGCGAGTTAGCTTTAGCTTATTAGCTTCCCTATTGTAAGCCACGGACTCGTTGACTTTGCAATCCTGCAGCTCACGCGCGTTTATTTGATGTAGTGATGCGGCAGATGTTAACGACGAGTCGCAGCACAGCGATACTGTGTGTTTCTGTGTGCCCGCAAGGCTGCAGATGATTTTAGCCGTGAAATGTGCGAGTCTGCAGGCAACAAGGCGAGCGCTGCAACCTCGGGGAGTCAGTTAGCCAATGACCACCACAAAGCGCATGTTCCCGAGTGGAGAGGACTTGCATTATCCCACAAAACAAACACAACACATCAACCTGCGATATATGCATGGATTCAGCATTTGTAATGGCAGTGTTTTAAGAAATATGTGAACTTCCGCAGCAGTCCACGCTCTGTCAGCGGTTGAATGACACGTATGCGCTGGGCAGCTCACTTCCGTGTATGGCTGCGCACGAGCCAGCCCCCGTCCACAATGAATGAAGCTCGACAGAAAAGGCCGTTTTTTAACATAATGACACACCCTTATTTACAAAACTGATCTCTAGTGTTATTAGTCTTTCAAAATCGACCATGTTTTTTTCCTCCCCCGAATAGGTCAAATCAGACGAGGAGGATGATGGCTCACTGGAACTGGAGCAGACGACAATCCAGGGCCAAAGGTAAGAAACTGCTCTCGTTCACAGTGATATGATCTAGTTTTGGTGTTATTCATGTTATCTGCATATTTCCTCAGCCCATATTGACTTAAAATGAAACATCAGCATCAGGCCAAAAAAAAAAGTATTAAATGCTTAAGGCATGATGAAAAAAATTAAACAAGGCCAGGTTAGGCTAAATATACACAACATGCTTCACGTGAGTACATGTAATACAGGATGCTGTCAGGAATGAAATATTTATCTATTAAAATGTAGCCAAAATATTTTAAAAACCTTGGCAAATCTATTAATTTCATTATTATATGTAATAATATTTTATTTTGTCAAACAATAAGAATTATCGTGTTGCCAGTCAATTTTTAATTGTAGTGTTTATACCAGTTACTAAATCATACAGCTTAATGTCTTGATTGCAATATTTCTGCTGAAGATGTTCTGTTTCTGACATACAAGAAAGTGGTTGTTATTGTAGTATCACAAATCAGCCGTTGAAAGTGAGCGATAACTAGTTGAGAACAGTCTTGAGATTTATTTCAGCCCAGTCTTTTTTTGTTTTATGGTTTAAAGAGCTTAGTTTGACATAGTTTTTAATGCATGTTTTCCATTTATAACGCAAGATGATTAAACATTTCGCTCATCCTTTAAGCGATCCACAAATAAAGTTGTACTATGGGATATTAAACGGCATTCTGTGAGATGTAGATGTTTTCCTTGAAGGAGCATTAACAGTATTGTCCCATAATGAGTCGCTAACCCATCCTTCTTTCTCTCTCCTTCCCTCTGTTAAAGTGGGGCGTTTTTCAAAGTGAAGCTGCCCTCCAGTTTCGCTGCAGGTGCTCAGCTGAAAGCAAAGGTGGAGATGACATTCAGCCACGTGCTGAAGCCGTTTCCCACGCACATCACGCAGGCTGAGCGCCAGCTGGTGGTCTTCCAGGGCAACCATTACCTGTACTCGCCTTATCCCACCCGCAGCCAGACAACACGCGTGCGCTTGGCCTCCAAGACCGTGGAGAGCTACTCCAAGCTGGGCAATCCCAGCAAGGCGGACGAGATAATCGAGTACGGGCCTTTCCGCGATGCGGCCCCGTTCAGCGAGGTATGGCGACCAGTCCATTTTTAATAACCTGAAGCGAAAACCCGCAGGACAGCCGGGAGTTTATTTTTTTTTGTCCCTTCCCACTGTTCAGGACACCATGAAGATCCATTACGAAAACAACACGCCCTTCCTCACCATCAGCAGCATCACTCGCACCATCGAGGTGTCTCACTGGGGCAACATTGCCGTGGAGGAGACCATCGACTTGAGGCACACTGGAGCCGTACTCAAAGGCCCGTTTTCACGCTACGATTACCAGCGCCAGTCTGACAGCGGCATCTCGTCGGTGAAGTCCTTCAAGGTCCGTCACTCGAGGCATGAACAAGTGTCTTCTCACCTGTTTTCTCTTTTTATTTTACCTGATTAATGCGATTGTATTGTGTTTCTTGTCCACCAGACTATCCTCCCTGCGTCGGCCCAAGACGTTTACTACAGAGATGAGATCGGCAACATCTCCACCTCCCATCTGCAGGTTCTGGATGACTCGGTAGAGGTGGAGGTCAGGCCACGGTTCCCCTTGTTTGGGGGCTGGAAGACGCACTACATCATTGGCTACAATCTGCCAAGCTACGAGTATCTCCATACCCTGGGTGAGACTATTTCTCTGAGTCGGTTTGGAGAACATCTGCCTGTTCCGAGAGCGGATGAAGCCAGAGCCAGTCCATCCTTGCTTGCTAATATGTTGTATCATTTCATATCTTAGGTGACCAATATGCACTGAAAATGCGACTCGTCGACCATGTGTATGATGACCAGGTCATCGACTTGTTGACCGTAAAAATCATCCTGCCAGAGGGAGCCAGGTTAGTTCTGCCACACACACACACAAATGGCGCATAAGGTAAAAAAAGCACCAGCTGAATTAATTGTGCCTCCTCGCCACTTCTCTCATGTCAGAAACATCCACATGGACATGCCGTACAAAATCGATCGCCTGCCAAACCAGCTGCACTACACGTATCTGGATACTTTTGGGCGGCCAGTGCTGGTCGCCACCAAGAACAACCTGGTGGAGCACCACATTCAGGATGTCGTGGTAAGATGAACTGCAGAGTGGAGGGATGCGTTGGAGGGTAAAACACGTGTAGTGTGACCTGTGCAGTCTTTGTAAACGCTGCAGGACATTCACAAATTGTTCACAACAAACATATACTGTTTTCAATGTGAATATGTAGGATAGGAGAAAAAAAAAAAATATATATATTTTTTTTTACATTGCATATTAGTGATTTATTTATTTTTTTCTCCCAATACTTTAACCTGGATACGGTACATATAACGTGTTGATATCACCTTTGTTGCAGCAGAGCTGATCCGCCTCATCATCCTCAGTCTTTAGACTATCTTTGAGCAATTAAATGTGTAATTGTAATACCTGTACTGCTTAACATGACATTTCTTTACACCCTCCTTTTACTCATTTACCCAGCGTACCTGCAAACATTTACGTTTTCCCCACAGCATTTCTTTGCAGTTTAAATCTGGTTTTATTAATCGGTTATTAAAACAGTCTATGAACCTGATTCATGTTTTGCAGGTTCATTACAACTTCAATAAGATCCTGATGCTACAGGAGCCGCTCTTGGTTGTTGGAGCTTTCTACATTCTCTTCTTCACCGTTATCATCTATGTACGCCTGGACTTTGCCATCACAAAGGTACGGCAGCAATTTGGTGTTCCTTACTTAGCACCCCTAACAGTTCTCATATTGCTCCACTATTGAACATCAGTACATTCACAAAGTGATGATCAGTGGAAATCGCACTGAGTATCCCCATAGTGATCAAATGTGATGGACTCTTCATACTCAGGTGTTGCTTGTTTTGAAGCTAAATACTCCAAATGATGGAAAGAAGCACTTTATTGATCCAGAATGGAAAATTGAAAGATAAAGCTGGAATTCTCATGATGTAGGCTATGTCTTTTGCATTTCTTTACTGGAAGCATGTGGATGGCTACTTGATATCTGTGGTTGATCTGATTAAAATCTAGTCAAGTTAACATTTCTATCCGATTAGATTATTTCCGGTGGCCCAGAACGACCAACGGCCCAGCGCAACAGCAACAAGCCACAACGCAATAAAAAAAAAAGCAACAATGCAACAACAGTCGTTGCTTTTGCTGTTGCGTTGTGCCGTTGACACTCCTGGGCCACCGTACCCGTTCGATTTCATTTACAATGGGATTGGAAGACGTGGTTTGACACTGTCTGATCTGATCAGAATCAATGGAAGTTAGCTGCTTTCCCACTGCAGGAGCTTTGAGCCAATGTCCTGCAAGTCACCTCAACACACGATGCTTCACATGCGTGGGTCAAAATAAAAAAAATGCAGTTGCAAAGTGCAATGGGTGGATACAGGAGACAATGATGTTCTAAAACATGAGGTTTCTTCCCAATGCGACTGATGAGGAGACTGTTTCTTTTGTGTTTCCATGCCAGAATAAACTGATAAAGCTGGATGTGGGGATGACATGTGTCTCGCAAATGTGCAAAGCATTATGGGATTGATCCACTATCTCATTTGGATTTTATTAGTATCAATCTGATCACTTTGCTCAGTGATCATGTGAACAGAAGAATCTGATCTCTCAATCAGAAATGTCAGTGAGTGAATGTGACTGTATAAAAACTGGTAATGTTGTCCCACTCATCACGAAACATTAAATACAAACCGGCAATAATATTGTAAATTCCACACAGAAAGACAATGAGTCAGAAACTCAAAACATTCAATGTGTGCAGTAACAATAATAAATGTCCTTGTATGTGCTGATGCTCTGACAGTTAATATTTTAATTTGAAGGCAAAAGACATACCGGTATTTGAATATTCATGATCTCTAAATCTGTGAACTCGTACGATTATCTTTCTTGGTGGTATTCAACAGAATGGAGTGGAATACCAATAGAATAGAATATTAAAACCTCAAATAAGAATGAAATATTAATATTTACAAAGCAAATGGTTGGTAAATACAGTGATGGGCTTGGCAGTAAAAACTATCAACAAAGAAGTGATCAGCTGTTCTCGGTAAACAAGTCAGCCAGACAAACGTAAAATACATAAGATTAAAAAAAGTCAATTTGCTGTCATGTCTGAGATAAAAACGGCATATTGGACAGAGCAGAGCAAAACAATTCCCAAAATGTTGTTATGCTCTCACCTTTTCTTACTAATGAAGTTGATATTTCTGGTTAAAATCCATTGAATCAGCACTTCCTGCTGCGATCGAAAGTCCAGCTTACAGAATAATTTGATCTTGGGTATCTAATCCTCCATAGTATGAAACGTGTATATAATAAACGCGAGGTGAGCTCGCGGTTTTCTTCCTCTGCAGCTGTAGCACCAGAGTCTCTGGACTCACGAGCGCCCCCTGACATGAGGCACACGAACTGCCTGTCTCGCCTGCTTGCTGCTTTACCGCAGCAGTGGATCAACACTGAACATTTAATAAACACATTATATACCCCAGCGAATCTCTGGAAAATCAGAGGGCAGACATGAACTTTTTTATCAAACATTTGATAGAAGACATACAGCTTTAGCAGTTGTTCCCGCATTTCGTACGGGTCTCTTCCCTGTAATCGAAGAATGATGTGTTTTATAAAGAAACAATCAATTATGTAATGTGAATGGAAAATGAATTCAAATCATTGGATAACTATTTAATGCATTTTTTATTTATATATATATATATATATATATATATATATGAATGATTCTTTCCATGAAGACAGGTGAGGCTCTGCCTCCAATGACTGCATGTTACTTATTTAGAGCAGCTAATTAACTTCAACTATGTCTTTGTACTGTGGGACAAATGTAAGCACACTGAAAGTGGTAACGTCCTTGCGTGAGTGCTAACTACCACACCGTTGTGCTGCCCTCATTTAAAATGACTATTAAAGTGTGAATTATTTTCTGTTGAAACCTTTGACCACATGATTTTTGGGTCCCTGTTTTGCTGTCCCTGCATAGAGCCTGCATTTGTGTCGAGTGTCAAGTTTAACAATGCAAAAATATTCCAGACTACAAAACCAAGTTCAGATTTAATCAGGGAGTTATATCACAGGCGTGAGCACTTCTAGTTGTCCTGTTGTAACGCCTGTTTCCTCCACAGGACCCCGCGGCCGAGGTGCGGATGAAGGTGGCCTCCATCACGGAGCAGGTGCTCACGCTGGTCAACAAACGTCTGGGTCTGTACCGCCACATGGACGAGGTGGTCAACCGCTACAAGCAGTCCCGTGACACGGGGGCGCTCAACAGCGGGCGGAAGACCCTGGAGGCGGACCACCGCACGCTCACCAACGAGATCAGCTCCCTGCAGGCCCGCCTGAAGGCCGAGGGCTCCGACCTGGCTGATAAGGTAAGTGGTCACAATTGCAAAGCTGTTAAATGAACTTGAATGGACAGCGACATTCATGGAGCCCACCCTGTGTGTGTGTGTGTTCAGGTGGGAGAGGTGCAGAAGCTGGACGGTCAGGTCAAGGAGCTGGTGTGCCGCTCGTGCCAGGAGGCCGAGCGGCTGGTGGCGGGTAAAGTGAAGAAGGAGGCGTACATCGAGAGCGAGAAGACTCTGACCGGCAAGAGGCAGGAGCTGGTGGGCCGCATCGACAGTCTGCTGGACGCCCTCTAAACTCTCTCTCTCTCTCTCACACACTCACACACGCTTCAACACAAACCTGATATTTGTATGAGAATCAAACAAAATGTAACACATGCTTACGTTTTATTTGTTGTTTTTTTTGTTTTTTAAATCATTTTCGAAACCAGACACGGACATTCAAACATCTTGTTCTACAGTAGTGCTGGTTTATCCAAAGACGGGTGTCTTTGTGCCTTGTGATAAAGTCGAGCTCTCTGTGTGTTCGGCTCCACAGCAGCTACGCCACAACGTCTGTTCGTCTGTCCTTCAACTGCGCCACACTGTGCTCTGACTTGGCTCTTCTTGTTCAAATTGGGACTGTTTTTTTTTTTTTTCCCATTTTCTTCTCGATGAAATGTTCGCATGGTTGAGGGACAGTGTTTTTCTTTTTTAAGTAACCCAAGGGCCCAAATGTTTTGGTCACATGTCTTCGCTCACATATACTGTATTGTAAGATAATGGTCTCTTTTGCACTTGGAACTTCTTTTAATTTTCTAATTGCCCCCCCCCGCCGACTGACATTTCTATATGAACACGTGAAGCTCTGATAATGCGTCATCTAAATGCTTGTTTTGATGCTCCTCGGTCAAGTTTTCTACATTTTGTAAGTTTTGTTTTTTTGTTTTTGTTTTTTCCCTGGTTAAGTGGCGTTTGATTGTGAGATTAAAGACTAAAAGAGATTAGAGTGCAAGTGAGAAAAGACATGGAAGTTGGGAAATTTGAAAAAAAAAATATGGGCAATGAAATGGAGAGCAGTCATGTTTGAAATAAAAATCTGAAAAAGTCGTGTTTGTTCACCTTCATCTTTCGTACCAGGCCAGACGTGCTTGAACACTATTGAAACCATTAAATTTCTGAACAGTCTATTTTGAAAGGCCACATTGAAACTAAAACTGGTGTTGAGGGACGAGCTGTAAATTCTGCAGAATGTTAGTAGATCTTCACAAGTTGCATAATTCTCTCATATTCTTGTTTCTCTGCATGTCAGATATTGTCCTCTATTTACCACAAACGTTGGCATAATTTTTACATGTCTTGGTAAAAAAAATGCCACCTTCTGCATCAGTCTTCATCTTATTGACAGATATTGTTTGCAGGCTTATTGCTTTAGAGACTTTTCTATTGAAGTCCCATCCAGAGATCAAGAGACTTAAGAATCAAGCCAGGGTTCCTCTCTTTCGCACCATGCAGGTATTTCATGGTCTACGGGTAGTACACAGTTTTCATCAGAAGAGGGCGTGCTTGTTTCAGTAACAAGAAATGAACCAACTTGGGAGTTTGTTTTTTGTTTTTTTTTAAATACAAAATCTGCATCACCATACTTGTTATTCTCTTTAACTTTAAATACTCTCAACATCATAAATGTCCCCGAATTATATCCAGACCCGTCTACATTGACAGGCACCAATTTTAAAAGTGGCACCTGGGGGGGATTCCCAGCACATTGTTGTAGTCCTGGTTTCAGAGTGAAACCCCTCCTATCAGGAGCAGCGCCGCCGACCGGCCTCCATCTCAGTCTGAGCGCAGGACAAACACAGGGGTCAGTCTGAGGTCAGCACTTTCCCTGCAAGGTCACCAGGGGTCGCGGCAGGTCATTTCCTGCCCCATAATAACACTCCAGTTCCCCTCACAATGATGGCGTTGGCATATTGTATGTGCCATACAATAATCATTCTGAAAATACACAGCGGGGAGAAGGCAAAGACAATGTCTGTTAGCGCCGACGCTCGGTGCCGCTGAAAAGCCACACAAAGGCGACTTTTGTTTTTTTTGTGTGTGTGTGTGTGTGTGTGTGTGTGTTTGTGCCCGAGTGCAGATTTGGAGGAGAGTCGGGGAGCGGCGACGTCTCACAGCACAGAACAAGTCGCACACGTCCACCGTCACGCGGAGACCACTGAGCTCACGTCTGCGCTCCACTTTGTAACGACGCCATCAAGCTGAAAATCTGTCAACGGCGCTAAAACTGGTCCGATTCTAAAGGTTTTTGGGGGGAACGTCAAAGGTTTGATAGGTCCAACACAAAGAGAGAGACATTCACCTACACACACACAGTCAACGAGCCACTTATAGAACATAGATTTAGATATTTTTTGCCTAAATGAGCCAGAGTACCTGGGGAAAAACCCACGCAGGCTCACAGAGAACACGCAAATGGACAAAGAGCTACGTTCCTTCACCGGGTTAACTTGATGTTTGCTTGTCAAAGGAAAGCGGAAACACATTTTGACTTAATTTTCAGAGAACGTTAAAATGCCTCCGGAGTTGACAAATATCTAAAGTTCATATTTAAGTATTTCAGCAACAACGAGAACTGCGAGGCCAAAGCGAGCAACCTTGAGCTCTGAGGATAACCGACATAAATGTAATGATTTATTCTTATCACCGGGCCAGGCTCAGAAAACAAACAAGCAGTATTTGACATTTTCACTCGTCTGGGCCAAACTTTAAAAAAGAAATAAAAAAAAACAACTTTTGTTTTATTTTCTTGCAAAGCAAGTGAAGAAGAGACGTGTTATTCAGAACAGGGGGGGGAGATCCAGACTGTATTAAAATAGTGCAATTGAGAGAACAAATGTCTGACATTTGATGGATTTATTTAAGTGGCATGAAAACAGATCTTTAAGCTTTCATTTTAGGCATTTTCACTGGTTGTCATTGTCGATCCAGACTTTTTGTGAAACCTCAAGTACATTAATATAACAGTGACTTCACAGAGGATAATCTGTCTGCATGGGAGACGGCGGTTTTTACTTCTTAATTAATAACACTAATGACACCAAACTCGGAAATTCAATTAATGTACATTTCTCAAAGGAGTGAAATGTGCAGTATTGTAGAAATACAATATGTAAGACATAGAAAAGGCGTTTGTAGCTTCAAGCTGAACTGTTCCACAAGAGCAGTAAGACAGAAGAGGCAGTGGTGCTGAATATCAGCAGCTATGATTTCCTGATGGCTGCATGTCAGCTGCCAGAAGACGGTTTGTGACATCACTTCACCAAAGAGTAAATGTACCTCCAGCTATTCTTTGTGTTCTTCGCACTGTTCAACTTAATTTCACCAAATATAATGAAAATATCGATTTAAATGAAGCTCTTTCATATAATTTGATTAAAGGCACGGACGATACAAACACATTGAAACTTTGGTTACAATGTTATTTACGAGGACGTTATGAAATAAACTACAAGTCATTGGCTTAACAGCAGGCATTACATTTTTTTTTAACTGGTTGTTGATATTTCTCGCAAAAATCTTAATCCCAATGTTTTACATTAAATAAATATATATTTCAATAATAATATCAATTTGAGTCAGGACAATCACAAATACATCTTTTCTATTTACTACCACAATCAAAATAGAAACAATGCTTTTATTTGCCTTGTATCTTTTAAGTGTAGAAATAACTGATGAAACTATTCACTTTTAAATTAATTTCTTATACTTTGAGATGTGTCTGTATCATACTAATGGATTCCATAGTTGTTTTTTCCCCCAGTTTTTAGCACACTTCTCTCACAGTAAGAAAAACAGGGATTGTTTATTCTCTCAGTGGGATTTTTTTATTTAAATGTTTTCAAGTTACTGCAGCTTATTGTGTTCATGTGTGTGTTCACTGTGATAGAATGGCTCTCACCCAATGCCACTTGATGACAATACATGGATCAATGCTATTAGAGATATGACTGATCAGGTACTGGTACCCAATCAAAACAAAAGAATCTGTCGTCAGACAGATGCTAAAGGAGCACAGACTCCCACAGGACCATGAGAACTTCAAAAGCAGATCCAACTTGATCGTGAGGTGAACTCTGTGACGGAACAACATGCAAACCACGCAAACTAAGTCCCGCGCTTTTACTATCTAATCTATTCTCTCTACAAATCTGAGTAGAAGAGTTGTCAGTTATCTTATGTCGGCTGGTAACAATGTCAGAACTATGTCCTTTGTTTTTTTTCAGTGTAATCAATGGAAATCTGACAGTTAGAGGAGGATCAGTGAGTGTGTATGGAGTTTCATTTTTCCTTTTCGTGACACTTCATCAGTGAGGGTATTATTGTCTTGTGGCAGATTGCAGGCCTGTTCAGTACGCTCTGCTCTCGCCCAGGATATGATAACCGGTCACAGAGGAGCTGCGGTTTATCTGTTGGTGTAAACCGAGCAGAATACTGTTTGAACCGGAATTTGTGTGCAGCTCTGTATCCTGATGTGGCAAACCGAGCGTGCTTATGTGTGTGTGTGTGTGAGGTGGATGGTGGGGTTTTGTGCAGGGTGTTGGACTGGCTGGGCCTTGTGGTTGAGCTGTCATGGTCCGCCCCTTTCCTCAGGCATGGACTTGATTATTATCTCCCTCTCTTGAAGTATAGCGAGGATGCAGTGTGTGTTCTTTCTTTATCTGCCAGAAATAATGAATATGCAAAAAAAACAAAAAAAATGCAGTCAAAGTAGCTATCAGTGGAAGGGGGTAATCCACAAGTCCTGGGCCTTGTGACGTGGTGGTGATTGATTACATTGAGGGCTCACCTGCCGTATTCTCCCTCTTAATCTTTCTTGCTCTGAAATGCACACACATACGCACACACGGCAGAAAGAGAAAGAGGCAGAAGTCACCAGTCAGGGAACAATATCCTGCTCAGAAGACCCTTCACAGCACACTCTCATAAATCACTGAGACAGAGCCACCACCCTCACTGTCACCGCGTTATTATGCACACACTCCCGGGTCCACGTTCCTCACGACACACGCTCATCCAGTCCTGCTCCTCGGCCGCGACATCAAAAAGAAGAAATATGAGTCTAATATAAGCATAAGACTTGCTTCAAACGCACGCCACCACCGCCTCACCTGCGCTGATTCTCCCTGGCTCTGCTTAAAACACACGCCACAAACCACAACGGGAGCTCTGTGCCCCCGGCTCTTCCACCCGGCCTCCTGTTGCTCCAGCCATTCCTCAGTGACAGGGCACCGGGGGACGAGGGGACGAGGGGATGAGAGGACTCTGAAGGGGCGAGGTGAGGGGTGGATGAAAAGCCCCCCCGGGGGCTCGGTGTCCCGCGCAGGTGGGCAGGTGTGATGCGGCCGGGTGCAGAAGCGTGAGGGCGAGGAAGAGGAGGACAATGAAGGCGCCTGTGGCCCAAGGTTGCAGCTGCAGGAGGACGGGGAGGAGCGCGGCTGACAGACGAGACGGTCCGACAGGCGGGGGGGGGAAAGGAAGGACGACGTCGGGGGGGGGAGCAGAGATGGAGATGGGACTTCAAACAGAGGATTGGACTCCGGGTGCAGAGAGACACATTCTTGTCTGGCATGAAGGAGGTGTGGACAGGGGGACAGCAGGAAAGATGGATGCCACACACACACACACACACACATACAAATAAAAAAAAAAAGAAACCCAGTAGCAAACGTCTACAGTTGTGCTCCTCGCAAGAGCATGTTTACTTTGTGCGTGCTTTCCTTCAGCGCCTCCACGTCTCGCCTGTATCTGTGTGCATATTGATGTCAACCTCCCTCACGGTATGGATTTGTATCGATGAGACAGTAATCCTCTTCCCTTGCCGCCCGTGTGTGCAACTGTCCACAGCTCCCACTAAGACCCCCTGATCTCTGCCACATGGCGCTCCATCAAAGCACTGATGGTCATGCCTCTCAGGGCAAGTTTTGCCAAAAAACGCACCCGTGTGGCTCATGTATGTCCCCGAGTAGCAGCGGATAATCTGCAGATGAAGGTCTACTTTAGACTTTGTATCATCTGGGATCACATGAAGACGAGTGAAACAAAGCTGCTCTCTGTTAAATTAAAGCACTCCTCGACACACACACACAGACACACACACAGACACACACGCACACACGCACACACGCACACACACACACACACACACACGTTTCCTACTCTCTCTATCAGACCTGATGAGAGTGACAGGGGCACTTCCCATTGGCTGTGAGAGTGGCCCTCTCCTTCCCAGGGCAGCCAATTTCCCCTACTCCAGAGCTGATAGGAAACTTTGATTGTCCGCTGAGCTCAGAGGAGACAAAGAGATTTTTCCTCTTGCAATCCACATATCGCTCCGTCACATCTCTTCTCCTGCAATACCCCCCCCCCCCCCCCCCCCACACACACACACGCACACACTTGCTCTGTCCTGCTTTCCTCTGCCATCCCTCCCTTTTTTTTTGTTAAATTTTTCTGGCCTTATTTCCATGAACTCAGACTCACTTTCTGCTGTGGGCTACAGATTGCGAGTCCATTAAACTTGGACTGACTGCTTTGATGGGCAGGAAGTTTCACTTCATGTGGTGACATCTGCATCCTGTGACACAATCCTGCCCTATAGTATGTGATTTACTCTCTTGGCTCACCACTGTCCTCTAAAAGCATTCTGATCATTTGGTGTGCATGGGCGGATGCCACCAGGAGCATTTCCATACCGGTACATAGTCATGTGGGGTGTGAAGTGAACCCAGAAAGAGGGGTGCGGTAAGAATAAGAGAGACGAGGAGAGAACCGACAGGAAACACCCCCCCCCCCCCTCCTTTTCTCTCTCCACACGATGTTGACCCTCCCTGAGAACACACTTCCTGTTGGAGCTCCTCTAACTTCCTATCCAGCCACCGGGAATCCCAGCTGGAACAATCCAGCTGGACATTAGTCGCCATCTTTAACTGTGCTGCTTTCTTCCTTAATATTTCAGAGACACACGTGTATATAGGAAATTCAGAAATGACTGGTACATCTTTAAATTTGGCCTCCTTTGCCGTATGTATTTATATTGTCAGATAAAGGACAAAGTCAGATTTACAGATTCATCTATATTCAATCTTTTTTATTTGCAGATTTTGATGAACCGATAATATTGCAGTCTTGCGTTTATGAATCCAAACTGTGGTCAAATGCAGCCAATGTTTTTTAAGTAGCATCGAGTTAATTGCACGTCAGATCGAAAGCCATGCAAAACTCTGAGTAGAACGCTCTAATATGAGTCTCGTGAAATTTAACTTGAGGATAGACTTCAAACGCCTTAGTCTCTGCAAAGTGGAAAAAGTCTGAACGGGCTGCACTCTTCTTAAGGTTGATCATCCAGCCAAACGTGTGGAAATGAGTGCAACTCTTTTTGAGTCAACAACGATGGAAAAACTGCTAATAATGATCACAACTCCGGTCAAAGTCTAGAAAAGGAGTCATCAACCTTTTTGAAAGTTAGAGCGACTTGAAGTAACACAGAGGGTTAATTTGAGTTAAACATATTACAAAAGTACTCAAAGGAAATAAAAAGCAAAAAAAACTAAAGGATCTTTATTTCTGTTAAACAAAACTATGTGTGTGAAATACATTGCTGCTCTGAATTATTTGGGTTGTCAATGATATTTTGTTCACTTTCAGCCATACAGCTGCAGTCAGAGACGTCACGTTCAGTTGGAGGCCTTCGTTCCTCAAACAGTCCCCTTTGTTTGTTGGACTATTATGGTGTTTTTATTTGTACGTGTGCCCCTTGGAAAAGTACTAATGGCACAAATCATTAATGAGGTAGATAAAATTCATAATAACTTGACTATTCTATGGGGTGAAATCAGTATGACGATGCAAAAGCATACAATGGTACAAAAAAGAAAAAAAAATCTCACATGTAGAGTCTTCTGCAATTCACAGTGCAGTTCCAAATCAATACAATTAATGCAAGGTGTTTACGTTACATATACAATAGTATTATAATGTAAAAGTAATAAAATGATAACTTCATTTTTACTTACTGTAAATGAAGAAACAAGTGCTTGTCGCCTGCCGAAAGTAGCACATGAATAATTCCTAGGCACATTTGTGTTTCACCAGTGGCAGTGGTCTTCAACCTTTATATTTGACAAACATTATAAGTAAATGATAATTGTAAGATACATGTTGTTGCACGGTAAACAGTGTTACACAGCTTCATGTGACAATTGTGACAGAATGGTTCATAATTTGATGGTTAAAAGAAAAAGATCACTTCACTGCAAGTGACCAATTTTGAGCTTTTTTTAATTTTTTTACCATCCAACCAGTTTCATTCAATCTGTACAGACTAATTTGGCTTTAAATTGTTTGAAATGTTGCAGGTGATCCCCCACGATCAATCTATTTCAAACTGTTATCAAGTCATTACATTCTTACTTCTCCTTACAGTGAGAACAACCCCAGTTAGAGTCTGGTAAGTGTGTGTTTTTATTCTAAATGATGTGTCTAATGTGAGTGTGTCACTCTCTCTGTGTTTGACCTGTAAAGAATAATGACCAGTGAGTGCAGGGATTGAAGAACGGGGAGGCTGACAATAGGCATTGAAGGTCTGTAGTGACTTCACAATTTCTTTGATACATTTTAATCGGTGCATCAATGAAGTCCTAATTTGGGGGATTTCATTTACAAATGAATTAAAATACAAACATCAGTTTTCTCTATGAAGTTAAGAACCATGCAAATATAATGAATGGGCAAAATATGTGATAGTCAGGGCGGAGGTCTGCCACCTTTGTGGGCAAAAGAGCTGTTTTGGGCATTTTCTATGAAAATTAAATTTGTCTGGAGACACAAAACCTGTTCTACCTCTTGAATGAGGATAATAAACAGTATAACTGTTGCTTTGTTGCAATTGTGGCATTTTAGAGCAATTTTGCTCCTTCAGCTAATTTGAGTACTGTATATGTATTTTGTTTGAGTGATTCTGCTATTTTTTTTGACATTTCTTTCTTTTAACCTTTTTCATTGGTTTGGCCATTTTTCTGTTGAGTTTTTTTTTTGTAATCAAGCCATTTTAACAATCTTTGACTGCGTTCATTTTTTCCTTTGCAATTTCAGCTGTTTGCCCGCTTTGCTTGCTGATTATTTACACATGTGAAGTTGCAGACGCCCTGGTCTCGGGTTTGAATCCCACTCGCTTCCACTCCTTGCAGTACGCGCCCTCCTCGCCAGGGGTCGCCATACAACAGCGCATGTGCTCCTGCACAGCGGCCCCTTGTCTGCGGAGCAGCCCGGGGAGACTGAGCCCCGCTTTATCCTCACAAGCTCTTTTTACATCACTAATCTTTTTTTTTTTTTTTTTTAACTAGACAAGGAAAAATGCGCAGTGCTTATTAGTCTAATGGCATTAAGTGAAATGGCACATGCATGTTTATGAATGTGCCCTCGTACGCGGGGGCCATATGGAAGGGAAGCAAAAAGCAGGTTTGGTGACTTTGTGTATGACCTTTTCGGAAAGAGAGCTAATCCCGAGCTATAATAGACTCCGGGACCGATATGGAAAACCGCAGCACCGTTATCTCGGTTGTCTTGGAGACCATCAGAGCACCGGGGCCGGTGGAGATGCCACGGTATTAAAAAGGTGTGTGTGTGTGTGTGTGTGTGTGTGTGTGTGTGTGTGTGTGTGTGTGTGTATGTGTGTGTGTGTGTGTGTGCGCGTGTGTGTGCGCGCGCGCGCGTTGGAAAATGTTTTCCTTTTTTTTTTTCCACGAGTGTCAGTCATAAATGCTGCATTATATATGCTGGTGGATCTACAACCGTTTCCCCCGCACCTTCGCCTTCAACATGTCTGAAATTATAAATCCAATTTAGAAAAAAAAAAAAAGGGAAAAGGTCAGTCATGAGCAAAGTGAAAAGGGCCGAGACATACGGTTGCGGTCATTATACGTTTAATTAAATAGCACTGCCTGACATCAATTGTCAAATTTAGGAGGTCTTCTGTATCTTAAATTGTAGTCGACTCAGGAAAATGCCACAGCAGTTTCTGGGAGCGATAACGGCGGCCTGCATGAAGTGAGGCCTGTCAGATGTAGGGAGAAGTGGGCCTGCTGACCACACTGAACCAAATCAGAGGGAAAACTAACGGTGCATGTTAAGCGGCTTATCCTGTTGTGGAAACGAAGATAATGCTATCATGTTTCGACGTGTTTATTAGGTCGGAATCATTTTCACAAGTGCAATTATAGTTGAAAATTGAGCTTATCTCGTTATCTGTGCGATGTATTCTGAAAGATAACCCCTGCGATGTTAAATTGCATCTATGTGTTAAGAAACTGTAAACCAAACTGTACGCGATCCAGCTGGTAAATCTGTAACACTATGGTCTAATTCACTAAAACAAACACTTCCAAAAAGTGGCCTATATTACTAAAAAAAAAAAAAAAAGGGGGGGGGTCGTTTATTGCAGGGCAATAGATGAGACTAATCACACAGATAGGCATCATATCACAGTGATGTATGTTTAATATGGCTCGCATTGATATGTAAAGTGCGTGTCCCAATGGTCTAGTCAATAAACTCGCTTTAATGCCAAATAGAGCCTATATATTGGCTGCGCCGCTGCAGCGCGTAAAACGTGTAAATACATCTCATTCCCCGCGCCTATCTGTCTCTATCAACCTGCGGGATCTCCCCCCACAAATGATGCATTAGATGCATTGAATGTATTTGTTGTGCAAGTTTGAAAAGGCGGCGATAATCTGGGAGTGAGAGATAAGGAACACCAATTTATTCAGCAGCACTTTGGACCCCGCTCCCAGCCTCGGTCGGTGCTGACACCCCCAGCAGTTTGCTGATAACGATTAGGCCATTTATTATCTTCACAGAGAACAAAGATTGCGTGGTGCCGATGAAATATTACCCCTGGTAATAATCAGAATGAGAAGGGCCCCGGCATCTAATGCACTGTGCATATAATATCTCCCCGACGAAAAGCCAGCGCGCAGCCAAAGCGGAGTCTGCGCAAAAGAGCAAGAGGAAGAAAAAAAAAAGTGGATTACGAAGACAAGTACGCACAAACACACCAGCACACTAAAATAAGTCAGTCCATTCATAAATAATCAGATTTTACAAAACAACAATACAGTGCAATAATAATAATAATAATGATGATAATAATAATAATAATAATAATAATAATAATAATAATAATAATAATAATAATAACATATTATCTGAGTATCTAAATTAAATTTCTTGATGTAAAAAATCTGTACTTTTTAAAAATACATGTATTTAATTAATTTGATAATT